>NW_025814834.1:148014825-148739825 GCF_022079265.1 Lynx rufus | reverse complement strand
AGAAAGTAGGGCCCCCCCCTTTTTTTATTAAATTAAAAAAGTGCGAGCAGGGGAGGGGCAGAGAGAGAGAGGGAGACACGGAATCCAAAGCAGGCTCCAAGCTGTCAGCACAGAGCTGAACACAGGGCTGGAACTCATAAGCCATGAGAGATCATGAGCTGAGCAAAAGTCAGACGCTTAACTGCTTCACTGACTGAGCCACCCAGGTACCCCAGTAGGGGCCCTTCCTTGAAGGAGATAACAATGAGCAAGATTTTTCCAACATTTGTGCTTGATGTGCAAGAATGTGCAGGTTAAATCTCCCTAGCTCCTAGAATTTTCCAGCTACTAACTCCAGTCCCCTTCAAGAATCTTCGTTAGAGTCTTCATCTAACAGCAGCGGATAAAACTGAGATTCTGTCGTCTTCAAAACTTCAGGCCAGCGGTCACTGAGCACCTGTCTGTGCCAGGCTCCCGAGAGACAAAGAGGAGCCCGAAGCAGGATAGAAAAATCTCTCCTGAAATTCACTGTGCTTGGTGTATAATCTGCTAGCCCCCTCCTTCCCTCCCTCTCCTGCCCCCTACCAGCATCTTGTCGCTCTTCTTCTTAATAGTTTTTGAAAAGTTAACAGAGTGAAAAAAACAAGGTTTAGGCACACATTATAAAGAAAGCATATAAATATACATCCTGCAGCTTCAGCAACTTGGGTTTGTATCAATTTTCTCCAAGTCAGGGAAAGTGAAAAAAAACAAAAACAAAACAGAGAGGCATTTTTCAGGACAGCCTCAGCCCCATTTTGAGAATCGCGTCCCTGACTCAGGAGTTAAGAGCCAAGACTACTGATTTATTGTAATATTAATGAACCTGTAAGGGTGGAGCTTTTTTGGCATTTGTTGCTTAGGGTCACCATCTTTTTCAGTCTGTATCTTTTTCGACGCCTGGCCAGCAAAAGTAGAAACTACTTCAGGTAAGACTTTTTTCTTAGCCTCGGTATGGGTTATAACCTATTGGTTTGGGATAGGGTTATACAGCGAGACCTCATTTTACACTCCAGCTCTGTCGCCACCCAGTAGCTGTAGGATATCCTGGTAGTGGTCCTTTACCTCCTACAGCCTCAGTTTCTTTGTCTGTAAAATGGGGATTTTCATTGTGCCCACCCTGTGAGGCCGTTGTTTAATGGCTAAGAGTATAGATTCTGGAGCCAGACTGCCTGGATTTCTACCTTAACTCTGTCACTCACTATGTGGCCTTAGGAAAGCTACCTGACCTCCCAAGCCTCAGTTTCCTAGCCTGTGAAACGGGGATAACTGTGGCATGCTGCCTTTCTCATTGGGTTGTGATGAAGGTTGTAAAGCATTTATAATGCACTTGTATGGAGGTACTCGCCCAAGAATTGGGCCCTCAGGGAAGCATACGCACTCAGCAAGCACGATTTTAGTACTTGCTAAATAAATAAAAAGGAATTTTTAGAAGGTCAAGTAAGACAATGTAGATGAAGCCAACTGGCCAGTATGTAGTAAGCGGTTGAGATTTGCAGCCCCATGCCTGCACCCTGCCCCCACCTCCGGCCTGTCTCGGGACGGGGCATATGGTCAATGCCAGGTATGTAGTTACTGGTGACAGCTTAATCAGCCCTAAGAAATACGCGTCACTCTCTGGCCTTCAAGGTTTATATTCTTTCTTTGCAAGTGGAAGCTGGTTCTGATTTCAGAGCCTTCTGAGGGGAGATGTGATTTTCCTTATTTACTAACATTTACATGGACTGGTGTCTGGGACACCCAAAATATGTTATGAATCAGGCAGAGGATAACAAGATCTGCAGTACTGTACAGATTACTCACTAATTTGACATTTGGGGATTTTTGCAAAATGTTAGGGAACATTTGACAAGATGCAAATTGCTATCTCCATAAAGTACGTTTGACTCTGAGGATGGGCGGCACTCTCCCCTGATGTGGTTACGTTTGTTGCTGGCGCCAGCTGTTGCTTCCTGACGAGGTGGCTTGTTTTATTTTTCCCTTCTGAAGAAGAAAGTTTTGGAATTTTGCTCTGAAAACACCATGACGAAGATTCATGGAGCACCTACGATGCGTCAGGCGTCTTGACATCTTTTGTCACATTTAATCTTCACAGTAATCCTCTCCAGAAGATATCATTAGCGTCTTACTTTTCAGTAAGGAAAACGGAGTTCAGAGAGGGTAAGCCACTTACTTAAGGTCACACAGCTCTGAAGTTCCAAAGTGAGAATTTGAACCGGGGGCTACCTATCCCCAGGGTTTGGATTCCAATCCAGCAAGCTATCTCTCATACCACCAGAGCATCATCAGATTCTGACCTGGTTCTCCTGCAATTAGGGGAGGCAAACTTCTCATTAAATCCTTAGTGTTAGACAACTGGGAAGCAGCTGTGGCCATGAATCTTTGTTCTATACTGTTTTATAAGGAGACCTGAATTCGTTGATACTCTAGAGCTTTGAAGAGCTTTCCCTTATCACAACATTGTTTTCAAAGTCAAACAAGGAAGACTATGTTAAGGGCATGAGATCGGCCCACCCGGGCCCCCAGCCCCGAGGCACGGTTATCGCCCTCACATTATTTTTGGCATGGTACCATACTACTGACACTTACCATCCCCCTGTCAGGCAGATTTTCTCCCTGCTTCCTATTGGCTCTGGGAGGACAAAGGGGGCATGTGTGTGGGATCCGGGTATGAGCAATATAAAATGCCCAGGAAATAGGAATAGAACCCTTGGCAAAAACTTGACTCCTGGGGTATAATTCCTGGGAATACCCGGTTGTATGGAGGGGCTGTTACCAGAATAGCGATCCCGGAGAGGCACTACACATGATCAAAAGAGCAAATAAATGCCTCCTGGTTCCAAAGGCCTCTCCAAAGCCACTTTCTTCAGTTACCATTTAAAAAAAATTTTTTTTAACATTTATTCATTTTCTGAGAGACAGAGAGCACAAGCAGGGGAGGGTCAGAGAGAGGCGGAGACACAGAATCCGAAGCAGGCTCCAAACTCTGAGCTGTCAGCACAGAGCCCGATGCGGGACTTGAACTCATGAAACACGAGATCATGACCTGAGCCGAAGTCGGACGCTTCACCGACTGAGCCGCCCAGGCACCCCTTCAGTTACCATTTTAAATGAAAGACACAAATATATTTAATGAGAGGTAAGAAACTTCTAGGATTTGTCATATGTTTTCTTATAATGAACTGTTCTCCACTATCTTTGTAGGTACGTTGGACCTGCCCAAATCAACAGTAGTTTCCTCGAGACAGAGACTGTCCGTTCTATCTTGTTTTTCCCGAACTGCTTTGTAGTGCTGTACATGTAGTACTTGCTTAATAAACACTTGCTGAAATGAAAATAAGCCTTGGAACAAAATCCATCCTGTGAACGTTAGTACTTTTGTACTTAACACTTTAAGTATTGGTAGTGACTAAGTTCTTTTTTTTCTGTACTTAGAATGTTTAGAACATGTTTTTAAAAATGATGCTGTGAAAAACAGCAATAGATATGGATATGTTTTAAATATCCGAAACAGAAGTGTCCCTACCTTTGTGACTATGAAAAATCCTTTTTTTAACCTTAAAAAACAAACAAACAAACAAACAAATAAACAAACAAAAAACCCTTCACGGACCCCTCCACATGATCACGGTTGTATGTTTAATGTCTATTAATTGGGGGGGAAAACACACTGGCAAAATGCTTTTGTAGTAATTTTTAAAGTCCATTTCAACAACATCTATAACCTGTAAAGAAAAGAGTAGTAGAGTTTGTGGCCCGGTATTTAACCTGCCTCCCGGCAGTGCTTGGTGTTTGCGGAGATGAGGACAAGACCTTCCCCTCCCCGCTCCGGGAGCTGAGAGGCACAGTGAAGGGTGGGCACATTTCTAGCTTGGGAATCCATGGGCGAAGGAAGGATTTGGAGGTATTTGGCTTCTTTGGGTTTGTCTTCCTCCACTTCCTTTTCTATACAGTTGAAAGCTACAGCGATGTTAGCGGTTGCGACTCAATTAGGAGTGCTAATTCCAAATGCAAACGGTGAATGGATGGTTTATTCTTCTGGGACTTAATTACTCCTGAAGTGGTCCAAGTAAAACCGGCCCCACGTGAAGTATCATTGTACACTGTCCAAGTGGTCTCCTGGATGTCACCCTCAGAGGCAAGGACACAGCAGACTAGTGAATCAAACACTGCCCTCCCCATCTGGAGGCCTCGGTACTAAGTCTGGGTCCATTTCTGATTGGCTGGTGAAGCCCATGCAGCTCTCTGGAGCACTCCAAACTCATCTGTAAAATGGAGACATGGAATTAGATGACCTCCAAAGTCCCTTCCATGTTTTGTCTAGTACAGATCCCCCCAGTAATGGCCCTGATGCACCCAAGCCATGTTGCCAAGTCCCGGGTGCCCCCCTGGCTTCTCCTCCTTCCAAGCCCACTACCCGCATGGCCGGCTCCTGAAGGGTTGTGCTCAAAATATTGCTCTGGGTCTCTCTAGAAGGGGGGGCTTTCATTTTTGATGTCCTATTATTAACCTTTTTCCAAGCTCTGTTTTCCAAGTTTAGGTCGGCTCATCAGAGTTGAACATGGACTGTTTGGATTCTTGCCCAAGCTGTTCTCCGAGCCTGATAGCACATTCATTACTCCCTACCCATGGTTTCTGCTAAATGACCTCGTTAGTGCTCTAATTACATGTTGCTCTTCGGCAAGCTGGGGGTGGGGGTGGATGAGTTAACGAAGGCTGAGGACTGAGATGGAGTACCTTGTAAACACACTGAATGCCGCCTACCTTCCCCTGGCCTGATTACCCATGGGGAGCTGGAAGGGAAGCTTCATGCCTTCTTCTCCTCTTCTTTTGTCATTACACATTAAAGATAATAATAATGCATACCAAATGTACCAGTGGTAGTTGAGAATACATGAATTTGGAAGCCGGATGGTAATGTGTTTACAACCTACTGTATGTGGGACCAGAGAATAAAAGACAAAAAGCAAAAGCAAAAAAAGCCTGGGGTGAGGGGAAGAAAGGAGACCAAATGTGTTTTGAGCACGTATCTTGGGGGTTTTTATTCATTCTACCAACGGCTTTACGGGCTGGTTATTATGTTTGATTTACTAATGAGGAAGCAGATTCAGAGAGGTTTAAGTATTTTCCAAGGGCACAAAGCAAGTGCATGGCAGTTAGGAAGTGAGCCCAGCTGTGTCTGACTCCAAATCCCAATATCCCATGCTACTCCTCAGTTAATTCACTTGTTCACTCATTCATTCATGTATTCAACAGATCGACTGTGACTCTTCTACACCAAAGTCTAATCGCATAATTTAGGAGTTTCTGTATTACTGTTTTGAACTTAATTCTACAGTTTCCTCAGATGAATCTCAACTCAGTGGTGTCTTCTTCTCTCATAATTTTCTCTGTCCTCTCAGGATTCTTCCACCTTGGGGGTCGGATCACAGGTCTGAGATTCAGGACCCTGGCAGGTCTCTTTAAAGATTATCCTGGGGCGCCTGGGTGGCGCAGTCGGTTAAGCGTCCGACTTCAGCCAGGTCACGATCTCGCGGTCCGTGAGTTCGAGCCCCGCGTCGGGCTCTGGGCTGATGGCTCAGAGCCTGGAGCCTGTTTCCGATTCTGTGTCTCCCTCTCTCTCTGCCCCTCCCCCGTTCATGCTCTGTCTCTCTCTGTCCCAAAAATAAATAAATGTTGAAAAAAAAAATTAAAAAAAAAAAAAAAAAGATTATCCTGAGCAAACTTGTATTTTTCAGTTAAGGAAACTGAGGCCCAATGGCTTGTTGAAGTGGCAAACATTTCACTACAGTACATTCCCGGGATTTCAAGAGTGTAGTCGAATTTACCCGGAGTGTTGCAAAGATGCGTGTGTTCCATAACAGATGTGAAGACTTACAAATGCTTTCCGAGGCCGTTCACCTCTGGCAGTGGGTTCGGATGACAAGTGCTGTACCCACCGCGCCCGGGGGCTGATTAGCAAGAGACTTGACTTAAATTTGTTCACTACAAAATCACTCGGGCCACATTTTAATGAAAGAGAACTCATCTTCCAAAGGGGATCTCTGAAATACGCAGGGTTTTCTTTGAGGCTTCCTTTTGGGTGGTGTTAGGATGAAAAAGTACCATCAAACGCTTCTTCTTGTCCCTGTGGGATTCTCTGCGCCACAGTTTTTGAAAAGTGGCAAATACAATATGTTGAACGTTGAGAGATGTCTCCACTTAGGACAAAATAAATGATGTGATGGTAACAGGATGCAACTTTAACCAAGTGGTGAACTTGTTTCAAACCAGGGGTCTTATCCATCTGATTAGTAATTAGTATTTCGACAGAGAACTTGGAATTTTGCAAGCCAAGCATTTAAAAATGTGTGCATTGGTTGTTTGGCAGACTGTCGGGAAGCTTGTGCGGGCTTAGTGTATTAGCTTGTTCTAAAGCAATCAAGTTGTTATTATAACTACAAGAAAACTGGAAAAATAACTTTCACAGTCAGATCGACCATAGGAAAGAAACTAGAAAAACAACGTTGAGCTGTTCCCTGAATATATGGTATGTTTGCTGAATTGGGGGTGCGAAGCAGCAGGAAACCATTATTGCATGTGATCATAATTTTAATGATTCCACTAGAACATAATAAACTTATAATATGTATGCCTTGAAATAAATTATAGATCCTGGAGTAAAAGGCAACTCCTTATTCTGCATTTATCAATTTGGGAGAACTGCTCCCTTCTTCTGCAAATAAGTCATTAAGCTGCATGTTTCTCCACAGAATAACTTTTGGAAGAATTATTCAGGCCTTCTAAAGTAATTCACTTGCATTCCTCTTCTATTTTTAATAACCAAAAACACACACGGGAGATGCAAACACACCTCTAAAATTTTTGAATGACTGGACAAAGCAGTGTTAAAAATTCAACAGCACTAATTACTAGCTGAGCAGTATAAAAACCTCTGAATAAATGTCAGCCTAGGAGATAAGCTCTTATCTTAATCTAATGACTCCACAGACTTAATTTGTCAGGCCAGCCTAGTTGATGAAAAACAGGTTTCTATTCTCCAGTGTTAGCAGGAACATCTTTCCAAATCTTTGAAGTTGGATAGTAATACCATCAGTGTCATGCCGTAAAAGTCTTGTGATGAAGCCAATTTAATTCCTATTGTCCTATTACACTAATTAAGGTTGTCCCACCCCTGTCGGACAAATATCTAAAAGTAAAGCCAATGTGTTTTTAGATTTTCTCCATTTTGAACTAATCACCCTCAACTCCCAATGTTTTCTTTTTTTTTTTTTTTTTTTTAATAGTGCTGGAACATCAGGGACCATCTATCTTCATATGGGGAAGCTGAGATCTCCAGAGAAATCCATTAATTCAAAGGAATCCATTCATTGGGAGGCAATGTAGCAGAGTAGTTAAGAGCCCGGGTTCTGAGGCAGAAAGACCTAGGGAAATTTTTGCTCTGTCATTTATAAGCTGTGCGACCTTGGGTAAATTTCTTAAACTTTCTTAAGCCTCAGTTTAATCATCTGTAAAATGGAGGATAATTATGGATGTCATGAGGGTTAAATAAAATAATAATGCATGCTAAGTACTTACACTTAGCGCAGCTCAGCTTTCATCCATTCACAGACTCATTCGTTCATTCATTCACTCAATCAATCACCAAATACGTATTGAGTCCTGACAAGTCTCTAACACATACTTGGTGCTATAGGACATATGAAGACCCAAAAGGCAGGGCCCTTTGCCTTTGGAGGACTTTGTATGAACTTCCTGCTCAAGGAAGCTCAATGCTGACATAATCAGCTGATCTCGCTACACCTGGGAAGGAAATGCCACAGACTTATCATGACTTTCCGCTTAAACTCCATGGTGAACATTGTTGCTGGCTTTCTACTAAAATGCAGATGTCAATATCCATCTTAGAGGTCTAGCGTGCAGACGACATGAGATTATGCATAGTGGACAGCCAAATGTTGGTGGCTTCTCAGCTTCTCTGTCTCTTGTCCCTGTGACCCAGAATCACATGCATGGTACAAACAAATCTAGGGAGCTCTCTTCCATCTTGTGTCATCTCTATCTCATTAGTCAATGTGATCACCTTTCCAGCAGCCCTCACTTCCTCTGCTCACTCCCCTCCTCACTGCTGGCCCTGCACCGTATTGATTCTTCATTTTATTGAATGTCACTTGGAGACATTTGTTGATATTTATTGTTTCTTTGATTTCCTCCCCTTAATTGTGATGAAACTACTTCTTCCAAACTTCCTGAATCATACATACACTTAAAAAGTATGCATTAAGAATCTATTATGTACCAGGGACCCCACTAGGTATTGGGGACACCGAAACAGGCAGGATGCAGCCACACCTGTTAGAAACTGCTGTGATGAGGTGAGTGCTGTGACAGGGGCACCCAGAGGGCAAGGAGCACAGGGTGGGTGGGGGAGACATTCACTTCAGACTGGGAACTCCCTTGGGGAAGGTTTTCCAGAGGAGATGACTTGGGCTTAGCTCTGAAAACTGAACAGCAGTCCGCTGAGTAAAGGAGTAGGGAAAGGAAATTCCATGTTGAAGAATCCACATGCGCAGATGGAAGAAAGCAGTTCAGTAGAAGAGTGACAAACCTGAGGGAAAGGGTGGGAGATGAGGTGGAAATGAAGCATCGTGAAGGTCTTATAAATACTGAGGGCTTAGAATTTCACCCTGAAAGTGATGAGAGCCATTGATAGATCTGGGCCCAGGAATCAGATCTGAGTCGGTGTCCTGGTTCTCCTCACCACTTCTGTGGGCTCTGATCACATTGTCTCCCTCGCACCTCTCAGGTTCGCTGGGCACCCCAGCAGCCTGCTCTCAGAGTCCTTTTCACCTGGTCTCTTGTCAGCACCTATGACAAACAGCTCTTTGGCTTCCTCTGCTCTGATGCTTATCACTCTATTCCACCTGGACAACCTTTGTCTCTTGTTACCTGCAGAACCTTTGGAACCCTTGGAGGCCTTTGAAACCCCCAATTGTGACATTCTTCTTCCTAGTGGCCATCTCTTACCCCTCTACCTTGTCCCCTCCCTCGAGCCATCAGTGAGACATCCATTACTTAAAACATTCTACCCTCCCAGTCCTAAGTTTTATTCCCCTCTATCTAGTCAGGATCCTGTGGAATTTCTCTTACCACTCTTGCTAAGCCCCCTTCTACTCCCAACCTTCAACCTCTTCCATTCCTTCCCCTGGAGAAAATGGAACAACCTTGACTAATAATTCCACTTATTGCTTATAGTGTCTGGTTTGAAGTTGAGCCCTCAGTACTGGCCTTTCTCTCATGTCTGCTAGACTTGCTTTCCCATTCCTTCCTGACACGCTGGGGCCATACCTGTTTGTAGGAGACAGGTTTGGTGGGCATGCCTAACACGCCCTAGGAGCTGTCCGTTAAAAACATGTTTTTAGTGTTTATTTATTAAATGTTATCTATTAAATATGTCTCTGAGAGACAGAGAGACAGAGTGTGAGTGGGGGAAGGGCAGACAGAGAGGGAGACACAGAATCTGTAGCAGGCTCCAGGCTCCCAGCCGTCAGCACAGAGCTGGACGCAGGGCTTGAACCTAGGAGCTGTCCTTTAGATGGCTGTAGTTTTTGGCATGTGCATACCCCACCCCCACCCTCACCTTGACACAAATGTTTGAGAAAGGGTGAACACCTGGTATCGAATCCTACTGGGCAATCTGTTGAACATTGCCAATCAGATTTTTTTTTGACAGTTTGTTCCTGTATCATTTAAATAGACTGCCTTTAACTTGAGTTTCCTTCAATGGATTTCTATTACTTTTGAACCAAAAGCTTTTACGAGATGACTGCAGCACCTCAAGTTGTCAATCCTATCCTGCTCCCCCCACCTCCCTTTATTACATTTTAGTAAGAAAATAGAGGCTCTCTAGCCAGAAGTGCAACCTGGCTTTTTTTTCTTATTTCTTACTAGTTTTACCTCATCTGTATTTCTTACTAGTTTTACCTCATCTCAGAGAGACCCAGAGAGTCTCAGAGACTCAGAGAGACTGGTTTCTTTTTAAAAATATAATTGCAAATTATCTACATTTATTAAGACATATTTCTGCTACTTTATTTTATGTTTTCTATTTACTATGCTTTTTTTAAAAATATCTTTATGTTTTCCTCCTTTCTTGTTGTGTGGATTGGTTGAAATTTCTTTCTTCTTTTTTCTTCTACTGGTTTAGAACTTACGCTTACTGTTTCTATTCTTTTAATGAATGTTCCTAGACTTTAGCACATATATTTAAATATACATTTTTTTCCCAGCCAAGCTTATAGTTAATCAGCGTCTCTATTATTCTCCTCCCAGAAGCTTTAACTTTCATCTGAATAAGTTTCCATTGATCCTATATTAGAATTATCTGGTATTGGAATTATACTTTGTTTATAAGCACAGGAATTATTGGTATTGTTATCTACAATCAATACCTATTTAGATTTACTAACATGTTTTACCGAATTTTTCCACACCTTTGCTTCTTCCTTCATGGTTAATTTTTTTCACTTACCAAATACATCTTTTAGTGGTTGTTTTTTTGTTTTGTTTTAAGAAAGAGCTTGTGGTCAATAATTTTTTGAATCCCACCTGTTGAATGGTAGTTTTTATAGAATTCCAGATGCACAGTAGCTTTGTTGTCACTTTGAAAGTTATTCCATAAGTGTCTTATAGTCATTGCTGCTAATGACAAGTCTGCTGTCAACATGATTGTCATTCTTTTATAGGCTGTTTCTCTTTTTAAAACTTTCTTTAGTTTTGATATTATTCACTTGCACTATGATGTATTTGGGTGGGGATTTGGTGGGGGGGGCAGAGGGAGAGAGAACATATATATATATATATGTTAATATTTTCATTCATTTTTGAGAGAGAGAGCGTGAACTGGGGAGGTACAGGGTGGGGAGGGGTTGGACAGAGGATCCAAAGCAGGCTCCACATTGACAGCAGAGAGCCCAATGTGGGGCTTGAATTCATGACATTTGAGATCATGACCTCAGCTAATAAGCCAGCCAGGAATCCCTTCAAAAGACAGTCTTAAACAGGTTCCAAGATCAGTGTGGAACCTGATGTGGGACTCCATCTCACAACTGTGAGATTACGACCTGAGCTGAAATCAACAGACACTTAGCCGACTGAACCACCCAGGCACCCCTAGGTGCGGATTTTTAAAACGTTGCCCTTCTTGGCACTTGATGGACTCTGTCAGTCTCAGAACTCATGACTCTCTTCACTTCTGGAAGATTCCCAGTTACTGTCTCTCTGTGCTCTCCCCTCTCTCTGCTACCCCCACCCCCCGACATTCTCTCTAGGCTATCTTGTAAAACTACTCTTCTGAGATACATGTTAGAACATTCTAATCATTTCTCTATGCTCTATGTCTCTTAAATTTTCCTTTCCGTCTCCAGATTTTTATCTTTTTGGATAGCTTTTTGGGTAATTACTTCAAGTGTTTTACTGGTTCACGTGTGACTCAACTTTTTAACCTATACATTTTTTATTTCATAAATATTTTTTTAAATTTTTTAATGTTTATTTATTTTTAAGAGAGAGGGAGACAGCGAGCTGGTGAGAGGCAGAGAGAGAAGGAGACACAGAATCTGAAGCAGACTCCAGGCTCCAAGCTGTCAGCACAGGGCCTGGTGCAAGGCTGGAACCCACAAACTGTGAGATCATGACCTGCGCTGAAGTCAGCCACTTAACCGACTGAGCCACCCAGGTGCCCCCCGTAAATATTTTTACTTTTCAAGTTTTTTTAAGTTTTATTATTGGGGTGCCTGGGTGGCTCGGTCAGTTAAGCACCTGACTCTTGGTTTGGGCTCAGGTCGTTATCTTGTGGCTTCGTGGGTTTGAGCCCTGCGCTGGGCTCTGCACTGGCAGTGTGGAGCCGGCTTGGGATTTTCTCTCTCTCTCTCCCTCTCCCTCTCCCTCTCTCTCTGCCCTCCTTCCACTCGTGCTGTCTCTGTCTCTCTCAAAATAAATGAATAAACGTAAAAAATGTTATTATTTCCTGGTCTTTTTTCATGGATATCATTCCTTCTTTTATCTTTTTGAAGATTTAAAATTCTGCTCATTTTCATGTCATTTTTGTGTTGCTTGAATATCGCCATTTCGTTGGGTTTAACTTCTCCAATTCTCTAGTTTTTTGGCTCTCTCTCCTTGATGTGCATTTTAAACAATACACTTTTTAATTCTCTTTGTTAACTAATTTTTTAAATTTTCCTATGACCTGATGCCCTCCTTCTGGGGAAGGTTTCATGGCTGCCCCTGCCGCAGACTTACAGTTTATTTCTGACCGAAGTTCACATTTTGTGGCTTGGTGGGGCCTATCACCCTGCAGAGATGGTGCAATTCTAGGTCTTTTCCCTGAATGCAGTGCAGGGTGGGGTCCTAGTTCTAAGACAGAGCTTACTCCTGTTTATGGGCAGGAGACTTCTTTATCGCAGTTGTCTTGGGCTGCTAAATGGAGACATTTTGTCCGCTGTTGATGACTATAAAGCACTGTCCTGACTTCTAGCTTCATATGGGTGACTTGTGCCCATGCTGGGCCTTGGTTATCCACCTTCAGCTTTCACGTAACACCCTGGTTTCCCATCCGTTTCTCTTGTTTTCAGTACCTCTTTTTAGGGAGGCCTCTCCATCTCTGGTTTTTTATTTTGTCTCATTTGTTCATTTGTGGAATAGATTTCTTGTTTTTGAGAACGACTGATTTGTTAAAAATTCTTTTATTTTTAACTCAAAAATGTATGAAAGAACTTAATATGGTTTTTTGTTTTTGTTTTTACAATGCATCCTTTGTTTCCTAAAATTTACATTCCCCGTACTTATAAATTACCTTTTACTTCCTTACTTACAATGCCTTCACATTTTTATGTTTATATTTTATTCTATAATATAGCTGTTTTATTATTAATTTTTATTTTATAAAAGCAATACATGTATATTATTTTAAAAGTCATGTAGTACTAAAAAGCTTCTAATGAACCAGAATAGTTTTACTTCTCATTCTGAATACTATGCCCATGGGACAACCACTCTCAATTCTTCTAGCTTTTCCCCCTGATATTTAACTTCATATTTCTAATAATAGCCAACAGTGCTTACCATGTAACAGTCACTGTTCCAAGTGCTATTAACTCATTTAATCTAAATAATATGCTTATTTCTTGACTGATAAACTTTAGAAATATTTTACCGTATTTTTGCCATAGTAGAGAAAAACTTAACTCTTTTTTTTCCTTCCACATATTTGTTTAAATAAAATCATTTTAATTTCTTCATTATCTACATGCAAATATTGTTCAATGATGGGCCAACTAGTGCATTACAACTGTGTTTCCTTCCTTTTCCTGCCCTTTATTTCTCTTGGAAATGAAAATAGCTTCATTTTTTTCCTATGTCTCTTTCTATAGTCTTATGATTAATTTTCCAAATGTTTCAATACTTCTACTATAAATAACACATTCTATGTATGGACTCAAGTAAAGCAGCTTTAATTTTTCTAGACAACTTCTCTCAGAAACTTTCCTCTCTTGCTCCAATGTGGACTTTTTTCTTTCTGACGCAGGTGTCATTATATGATGTTTTTTGTCTCTCTTTTGGTTGGTTTTCTTTCTTTCTTTCTTTCTTCCTTTTTTTTGTTGAATATTTTATTCTTTTTTTTAAGGTTTATTTTTTTATTTTGAGAGCAAGAGAGAGAGCAAGTGCAGAGGAGGGGCAGACAGAGAGGGAGACAGAGAATCCCAAGCAGGCTCTACGCTGCAGTGCAGAGCCCAATATGGGGCTCAAACTCACCAACCATGAGATCATGACCTGAGCCAAGATCAAGAGTCAGATACTTAACTGAGTCACCCAGGCACCCCTCTCGTTTTTCTTTGTTTTCTTTCTTTTTTATTTTTTTTAACGTTTATTATCATTGAGAGGCAGAGCATGAGAGGGGCAGAGAGAGGGAAACACACAATCTGAAGCAGGCTCCAGGATCCAGCTGTCAGCACAGAGCCTGACATGGGGCTTGAACTCACCAACTGAGAGATCATTACCTGAGCCAAAGTCAGATGCTTAACTGATTGAGCCACCCAGGCGCCCCTTTGTTTTTTTGATTTTATATGTTTTTCTTTCTTTCTTTCTTTCTTTCTTCTTTCTTTCTTTCTTTTTTTCTTTTTTTTTCTTTTTCCTTTTTTGGATTAATTCTTTTTTTGTTGAAGTATGCTTTCTGATAACCTTCTAAAGCTGTCTGATAACTTTCTAAAGAATTATAATGTTTTAATTTTTGCACGTCTAAAATGGCTTTATTCTTCCTCCACATGAATGACAGACTGGGAATAGAATTCTAGATTGAAAGTCTTTGCCACTTAAAGTTTTAAGACATTGCTCCATTCTTCAAAAATGTAGTATTGCTGTTGATGAGTCTGATGTCAGTTGGGTCACTCTCTTTATAAGGAGCCTAGTTTTCTTCATCTAGAAGCTTTTGTGATCTGCTCATTAATCCTACATTCTACTCTATCCCAGGTAATCTGAGCATTCAGAGTAACATATTTGGCGTGAATATTTTTGTGTGGGAAGGGTGGTTGGTAATATCGGTATTGTTGATGTTGTTATTATATTAATTTCTCGGGCTGAGTTGAAATTGTATGTCAGTTGTTTAATCCTCTGCTACTATCATGGTGTTCAATTCTTTTAAATTTTTTGGACTTGTTTTATCACCTAGCATATGTGCTATCTTGGTGAATATATAATTGCATTTGAAAATAGATTGTTGTATGATGCATTGTATAAATAACAATTAGGTCATGTTGATAGTATTATTCAGACCCTCTATGTACATAGTGATTTTTTTTTTTAGTTCTATTAATTGCTGAGAGAATTATGCTTAGTTTCCCACAATTGTAGTTGCATATTTCTCCCTCTGATTCTGTCATTTTTTGCTTCATGTATTTTTAAGTTCTGTTATTATGCACATATAAATTTATGATTATTATCTCTTTCTTATGGATTTACTCTTTATTCATTATAAAATGTCCATGTTTACCTTTGATATACTGTTTGCCTTGAAGCCTATTTTATCTGTTATTAATATAACCACTCCAGTCTTTCTATACCTACCATTTGTATTATATATCCTTTTTTCACCCATTTACTTTAAATCTATGTGTGCCATCATATTGAAGTTGTCTCTTGTATAGTAAATATCATAGGATCTTGCATTTAAAAAAATCAATTCTGATCATTTCTGCATTTTCATTGAGTATTTTAATCCATTAACATTTAATGTAATTAGTGATAGAACTGGATTTAATTTGTCTCCTTTGAATTTTATTCCTCTCATTCCCTTTCATTCCTTTTTCTAAATTGTTTGAATATTTAATGTATCTATTGGCTTTTCAGTGATGTCACTTTGCATTATATTAATCTATGCCCCTAAACTATTTGCTTCTATTATCAGTCAGGGTCCAATCAAGAGATAGAAACCATACCAGTTCTTGAATAGAGAGTTTACTGTAAAAAAGTGTAACCTAGGTAACTGAAAGAGTACAAAGGGGACTATAAAATATCATGAAAGGAGGAAGCATTTATCACCCTTAGGGCTGAGAGAAGAAAGAGAATATACTGTAATTATTAAAATTTAGAAGCTTAAAGGTGGAATCCCATGGAGGTGAAAGTCAGACCTCCAAAGAGAAGGTGATATTTGGCTGATGTTGATGTCTCTGCATTAGAAAAAGGCTAGGATCCAGACTCTGAGGAGGAACGCATATTACTATTAATCTAGCAGACATTTTTGAGCACTTACTATATCTGCTATGACAGACTCTGATCATAAAAGGCTAATAAGAAACAAGAAGCATAAAGGAGAAGGGAAGATGGGCAGAACAAGCAGGTCCAAGAGAAGGAATCTTTCAAACGAAAGGGATGTGAAGATATCCTGCACCATAGGAAGGAGAACGGTTAAAGTTGTTATCTCTCAGCTCCAAGCCCACCCTTTTATCCTCCACTTTGTGATGCTGGGCTGGGACTCTGTAAACATCATTTTTGCTTTGCCAGTTGACTTCCTGTGAAGCATGTTAATAGGGAGTGCAAGAGGAAGGCAAAGGCTGGAGGAGGAAGAAAGGACTTGCTCCTTCCTGTCTACTACCTGTTGCTTCCTGTGGGCTTCCTGTCTGTTTGTGGTTCCCATGAGTGTCACCCCAGCCATATTTCTTCACTTCATCACTGGAAGTTCCTTCTGGTAGCGGCAGCTAAATCTGTTTGAAGTGTTTCCAATTCATAGAACCAGCCTCTCTGCACCTCCCCCTGCTCCTCCCAAGACACCACTCTATGCCCGCTAGAGGATAAAAGGGTGGGCTTGTTGCTGAGAGACAATTTTAACTGGTTCTCCTTCCTATGCTTCAGGATATCTTCACATCCCTTTCGTTTGAAAGATTCCTTCCCTTGGACCTGCTTGTTCTGCCTATCTTCCCTTCTCCTTGATGCTTCTTGTCTCTTATTAGCCTTTTATGATCAGCAAATACCACAGAGCCTGTCATAGCAGAGATAGTAAGTGCTCAAAAATGTCTGCTGGATTAATGGTAATACAAGAGAGTAAATGATAAATGCCAAGGGAATAGTGTTGACTGTAATTGCCATGGAGGCTCAGAGGAGGAGGGAGAGACTACCACGGACTTGAGTGTCCCCCAAAGCTTTATAGATGAGTTGGATCTTGAGCTAAACAATGATAAGCTGGAAGCGTTTAAATATATGAAGAGAAGGATGAGGCATTCAAGATGGAAGGCACAGCATGAACAAAGACTTGGGAGTTAGCAATAAGCTAGACACTAGGCATGGGTAGAGCTGAGCTATTCCTTCAATAGTGTGAGGCTAGCTTATGAGAGAGGCCTTGTAACATCTGCCTAAACTGTGGAATCATAAAGGAGCAATTGGAACATTGTCATGTAAGAACTGAAAAGGAGGCATGGGTGGAATTTTCAGCAGGAGAGGGTCATAATGTGTAGCAGAATGGTGCTGCTGTTAATAGGAATCAAGAAATCAGGAGAAGAAAGAAGTTTTAAAATTTTTTAATGGTTCTGGGATTTTGATCATGCTGCATTCAATTTGAGAGTCCACATTTAGAATCAGGGACATGCAGAACATGCCAGAGAATGAGTTGGGAGGGAGGGAAGGTCCGAGAGGTTGGTGGAACATGCAAATGGTATAGGAAATGGAGAGGAAAGAAATTTCAGGCCTTCGTGTGGTCGTCCTTGCCTCCACAGCAAGGGTGACAACTTCAGGAGGTAAGCAGTGCATGTTGGTTTCGTTTAGTTAGAGTCAGTATTTGAAATTATGGGTGGAGGAGCTGCCTGTCACTCGACACCCCTGCTGTGGTCAAGGAAGTGTCCTCCCCTGTTGAGGCCATCAAACTGTGTCTTCTCTTTTTATGGACCGCTTTTGCCACCCTCCGAAAAAGAAACTTTGTTTATGCCTTAAATTGTGGCAAAGCCTCTACCTGTTTACCCGGTTTTAAAATGATGAGAGTTATGACTTTTTTCTGTTTTGTGCTTGAATTATGCTCTTTCTTCTACAAGGAAAATAATTTTACCAGCAAATATATATATATATATATATATATATATTTTTTTTTTGACAAGTTCTAAAGGGGGAATTAGAATATATTGTTGAGAAAAGTAAACCCATTTGGTAACTAGACAGATGAACATGTTGAAAACACTCTAGTTTCCTGCCCCACCAGAGCCTTTGCTGCACACGTATGTGAGAGGGACTCTCTTTCCTGCTTTGTTTCTGAACTTCGCTGAAGCACTTCTGCTGTTTTTAGGAGTAGCTAAGCCTTCTTGACTGAAGCTTAGGAAAGCCAGCCTTTCTTCCCACAATGTGTAACTTCAGCGAACCCTTTGGGCTGCCAGGCACGTTGAAGATCCTGTGGGTACAACTCTGCGGAGACCAAGGGCAAGATAATCAGTCCAAGGAGACAGTTAATTTTAGTACAAAAGAGGTTAGATGTGATTTATTTCCAACACCAATGAACCAAAAGAGCTAACAATCATCAGAACAAAACACAGAACCATCAAATACTCCATGTAAAAATGGCTTGTGTCAGCTGGATAGGCGTCGTCATTAGCAAGGGAGACAGAATTCAGGTGGCTCCGGAGTCGATGTGGAGGACATTTTCAGGTTGTCTTTATAGGAAAAGGGGTTTGAATCATCAAAGAGTTAGAGAAATGGATTTGGAGACAGGAAAGAGAATAGGAGAAGAAAAGGAGGCTAGAGAGGACAGGAGGGTTTTTATAGAAATATCATAGCTCATTCGTCATTTCGTTCATCATCATTATCTTCAGAAAGCATAATACTAGGACAGGATCCATGCAACTTATGCTGCCTCTTAATCATCCGTTTTCAGCTGCTGCAGTAGAATCCTCTCCATGGCTCAACTTGCTGTGGAGCAGAATTCAGTGTGCCCATCGCCAAGACCAGAAGTGCTCCCTCACCGTGTCTCACCTCCAGGATGGACCTTCGGCAGGTGTATTGTTCTCCACTTAAGCAACGTGCTCCCTTGCACTTGAGCTGGACACAAGGACTTGTCAAAGGCCATTGCTCCTTGTCCCATTGTTGATTTATTCAACCCTGAAAGAAAAAAAAAAACTTAAACAGCCTCTTTTCCTGTCTCTGAGACTCCCGTTGCATCTGAATCCAAGGGCTTAGCAGAAGACCTATACAACCCGTGTTGACAGGAGGAAGTCTCAGATGGGTATTCACCCAGTCCTAAATCCTTACTTTAGTGAGAGAAAAGCCTTAGACCCTTCCTGTTTTTCCTTCTAGATCATTATTTATCAGAATACTTTGGGTCCTGAATCCTGTCCCCGCTATTTAATTACCCTTTCTTGTCTGCAGTCACTGTATCATACATATACCTCTGTTATTGCCTTCACATGTAACACATTATACATCCTTTGTTTTTCCATGGACTAGGATAATGGCTTAATTATCTGGGAATCTCGTGTATCTAGATCAGCACTTGGTATTTATATTTTGAGTAAGTGGATGAAAGAACAAAAGCCATTTATTTTGAGTGAATAGTAATTAAATGGACAATGCTGCCGTCTACATCTATCCCTGGCAAATAAGACGGGAAACATCCTGAGACTCTTATAGTTATGAAAGGAAAACGAAGAGTCTTTCATTGTAAAGAGGAGAAGACTCTGGGGATATTGATATTAGGGTACTGGAGCAGGATCCAGGGCTGGAGTGGATTTAGATCTGAGCCCTTGGGTGTCTGTCTAGTGCGTGTTTCAAAGCCAGGATTTATAGCTCACTTTCTTTCTACCTTCAGCCGTCCCTTCCCTTTTCTTAACTTTTTCTTATGGCTCTTACTGATAGAGACCACAAGTTACTACAACTGTTCTCCGTTCAAACAGGCAGTCCTGTTGTCAGACCAAGTATCCAATTGTAGGCTTCAGAAAACGTCTTCACCTCTCTAGCTTTTCTGTAAGTGTGTGAACTCAGATTGGGTGGGCTACGTACTAAAAGGGGAAAATGAGTTTTAAAATGTATCAGGTGTGTTTGCCAAATAGGAGAGCCGATAGCTACTTTTGACAGTGGTTAGGGAGAGACTGGGTTTTCCTAATCACCCCAAAGTCATCCCTTGTATCACTGTAACGTCTTTCTTGAGCACCTTAGAATCCTCTGGTTACCAATGATTGGGCATTTCAATCCTTACTAGAAGTGCTCATCCTTTATTGTGTTCCATTAAAGCCTCAGGCATACACCCTGCCTCCTTCTCTGACCTCTTTTTTTTTTTTTTTTTTTTTTGCTACCAAGCTGGGGAGCAAAGCTGGCACCACGTGGGGAGTTTCCATGTGCGAATGTCCACATCCTTCATTCACATCCTTCAAGGGTTTCTTTTAACATTTTCTGATTGTGTTTCTGAGTACATGGTGTCAACAGCTCTCAGAACTGTTAAGTTTTCTATTTATCCTCAGGCCAGGAAAAGGCACAGATCACTGCAGTGTAAAATTACCAGTGGTTTTGACAGTGACCTGGAAGAACTATGGAATGAAGAAATTTAGCCTTGAGAGCTGAGGTCCAGCCCCAGGCCCATCTTAACCAAGAAGTTCTGCTCAATTATACAGGTCAAGAGAAGTTCTGCTAGTCCTGAAAATATTGAACTCATCAAACTTAAGTTGCGTGTTGTTGACACGTCTTGATGAATGGCCAGTTTTGGACACCAAGAACCGTATTTACTCATTTATTTTCTCTCCCATTCCATTCCTATACAACCTTAATTTTGAAAAGTAATTCCATGAGGTTTGAAATTTTCACTTTATTTGTTTTGGAGGAGCTTTCCAAATCAGCACGAATTTTTCTGAAGGCTTAAAAAGATGAGTTGGAATGATGAAAGACTGCCATATTTGCTGAAAATAGAAAGAAGGGCGCTTCTTGCTTTGCAACTGCTCTTGCAAAGCCTTTAGAGAGCAAACGTCACAATGACTAAGAATTCAGGCCTTAGAGCTGGACCACCTGGCTTGAACCCTAGCTCTGCCACGTCCTGGCTATGAATCAGTGAGCAAATTATCCTCTGTTTGCCTCAGTTTCATCATCAGGATGGCAGTAAAAATGCCTACTGCTATGACTGATGTGGGTTAAAAGGTATGAGGCACTTAGCACAGTGCTTGGCACATGAAAAGTTCTCAATGAATGCTGGCCAGTGTTTTAATTAGGTGCTAGCTTAAAATTGTTGCAGATGTCCTGTGAATGTAGAATCACAAAGTTAACTCTGCGAAGTATAGAAATATATACTGAAAAAAAGAGGATTGTGCAAATAAACATGCTAGAGCTCAAGATAGATGTGTTTAAATTAGGAAAAAAAATTCTTTTTTAAAAAATATTTATTTATTTTATTTTTGAGAGAGAGAGAGATGTGAGCAGGGGAGGGGCAGAGAGAGGGGGAGAGAGAATCCCAAGCAAGCTCTGCCGTGTCAGTGCAGAACCCGATGCAGAGCTTGAACCTAGGAACCGTGAGATCATGACTCGAGCCAACATCAAGAGTTGGACGCTTTAACCGACTGAGCCACCCAGGCACCTGAAAAAAAAAATCTTATGCGTTTCCTTAGTCTATGAAACCACCCCTTTGTCAGATCCCTTTACAAACAGACTTTTACATCAATTCTTAGTATTTACAAACCTTGGTGATCAGTTACTTCTTTTTTTTTAATTTTTTAAAATGTCTATGTATTTTTGAGAGAGAAAGTATGTGTGTGTGAGTGGGAGAGGGGCAGAGAAAGAGGGAGACACTGAATTCAAAGCAGGTTCCAGGTTCTGAGCTGTCAGCACAGAGCCTGACATGGGGCTCGAACTCATGAACTGTGAGATCATGACCTGAGCCAAAGTCAGACACTTAACTGACTGAGCCACTCAAGTACCCCTAGTAGTTACTACTTACATGTAGCCTATTAGTCTATTACCTTGCTTCCAAGGGCCATTTTAGCTTCTTGAGATATAACCTAGGCACTAGCCACTTGTTTCCTAGCTGCAGGAGATATGCATCAAGGTCTCCAGAGCTCACTAGCCTTCCTTAGGAGGATAGGAGTCCCAGAATCCCAAAGGGTCTTCTAAAATCCTTCTCACAAAATTCTTCCTTAAGTTCCACTTTCAGGGCCCTTTTACATCTTCAATGGGAATGACAGATTTCAAGGATTATGCAATTGGTTCTTCTGTATTTCTCCTTTTGGAAATTCTGCATATGGTCTAGCACTTTCTTTGGAATGCGGCATCAGTTGTATCTTGGTGCATCAGTCAAAACTTCTAATTTAACTTTCTGTTATTTATAAACCCATCTTTTGTACCTCATCATGGTACACTGGATACAGAATATTTATAACTCCCCAAGCCTCAATGTTGAACAAGTAGAGTTAGGGGTAAGTGAGGGAGGAAACTAACATGTATTGAATTCAAGTAATTTCCTCAAGAGTCACATAACTAAAAAATGGCAGAGCCAGAATTCCCCTCCAGATCTGTATGATCTAAAATCCAGGTTCATTTACTATATGATGAGGTATTTATGCAAAACATATCCAAGGAAATGCTTTGTTACATTCTTTCTTCCTTAAGCCCTCTTGATTATATTCATCATTCCCTTAAAATGTAGTCAAACAATTTTGATTTTTTTTTGGTAAATCTAGGAACATGTCAGAAATTTAGACATTTTCTTTCCTTCTCACCCAGGCTCTTTCTGAAGGAGGAATGGATAACCTCTACTTTATAGCCTTTGAGGACTTTAAAAAAACAAAAACAAAAACACTATAAAATTAGTGACTTTGGCATTTCCCCAAGAGGTGTGTTTATTTACTTGGCTATAAATATTTGAACTCCACACTCTAAATTCGATTTGTCAGATAAGAAAAAATCATGTTAATGTGCATTTATGATTTATTTCTTCCCTAATATCAATGTGAGTTTCAGAAAACAAAACATGCCTTCGCTTTCTAACCCTTTTTAAATAGATCTTTCTATAAAAAGGCCTTCAAACTACTTTTTGTCCATATTTAGACACATACCTATGATACTTTAGAATACAAAGGGAAAAAAGACATTCCTAAGAGAAACAGTACAGGAAAACACAGGTTACTTTTTGGGGAACACAAATCAGAATGGTTTTGACTTCTCACTAGCAACACTGGATGCTGGAAGACAATGGAACAATGTCTTTGAAATTCTGAGGGAAAATAATTTTGACCATTGAGTTCTATATCCAGCCAAACTACTAACCAAGTAGAGAAGAGAATGACATACCTAACATGTAAGCAATGATAGTTTAGACTTCTGAAGAAAGAAACTGAGAATGAGCTCCAGTAAAATGGAAAACACCATGAAGGAGGAAGGCATGAGATCCAGGAAAGAATAGCTCCCACCTAGAAGGGCAGGGAAGGAAGTCAGCAGGCGAGTGGGCAGCAGCTAAGGAGCAAGTTCTCCAGGTGGGAGCAGAAATTCAGAGGCAGCTGGGTGGATCTCAGGAAAGAAAGAAATCAGTCACAAGTGAAAATATTTATATAATTATGATCACATAAACCCTGCATTATAGATTATAGGTTATTAATTGTTATAATCAGCCCCTACACAAACTTATTTAAGACCTAATTATGATTGCATTATGAGAACATAAATGTTATCAATTTTGACAATGGATATGTATAAGTAGAGTTAACAGATACAGGGATGTGGAATGGGAGGAGGTGTGGAGGAAGAGGGAAAGACAGAGCCAACAATATCCTTATCAAACACATATGAAGTTTGTAGACATTGGGTATATTGGCAAATAAGATAGAAGTAGACATTGGGTATATTATTTGACACTACAAATGTAACCAATCTGAGAACCTTAAAGCTATAGGTATTAGCAGGTGGGAAGAGATAAAGAGGGAGGGGAAAATGTAAAGGAATTACACATTCATTGCAAGGAGTAGATAGTTATTATTTAAAATTTATACAAAGAAAAATAAAGATATAACCCCAGTAGAATTTTAAAAATACGCACTAGCATATTGTAAACAAATAGATAAACAAACATAAATTACTAGATATGATTATGTGTGGGGAGAGGGGCTAGGCATTGAGAATGAAAAGAGTAAGATTGTGGCTTTTTATTATAAGACCTATGACATTATTTATTTTATCATGTACATGTAGTACATTGAATATACATATGTTTTAAACAACTCTCATGAAACCATTTTAGTCAGTTGGCTATTTGAACATTCCAGTCTGTCCTGGTGATTGTGGCGGGATGGATTGTAATCAGAGAAAATTGGTTTTCCCCCATGTATATGCAGATGGGAAGAAAGGTGTTGTGGGGGAGTAGCTATTGGAAAGACCATCTCAGCCAGGAATCACAATGGACTGCGTTTTCCAGGAAGGTGTTCTACAGACTATGGATATACTATTGGACAGACCAATTAATATAAGCACAGAAGTCCAAAAAGGCAAAATCTGGAGCAGCAAGTGATTAAGATGGGGACAGGCTAGAGTAAACCAGGGACAGCTTAGAAGATTGCCTGATACTATCATTGTGATGAGCAGGAGATAGAAGCCCCAAATATTTACCAGTTAGCTCAGCCTTAAATGCTACTGAATGTGGGTCAGGCTAGACAGGCGCTCTGTGGGTTAATCTTCATTTGAATCTAGGCAATGGGGAATGGAAACTCATGTTTCTCTACCCAGCTATAAACTTTTGCTTCTCATGCACAATTTCCATTCTGCCTTCCCACTTTGCGTACCACTGTTTTTACCAATTGCTCTTGTAATTGACTTTCGCTACTGGAAGAAACTCCTAGAATGTTGGAATTTCTCGATTACATGTTTTACCCCAAAGAATGTGTCACTCCGTGCTAAAGCAATGGTCTTGGGAGAGACAGCCAACTTGCATCTGATGACAACATTGCAGTAGAGGTCACAATATGCTGACTTCAGAGTAAGCACAAGACTCTGACTGAGATCCTGGAAGGACAGCCTAGAGCAGATGGGATGGGCAAGCAGGGTATTTGCCTCAGAGCTCTGAGAAGACTACTGGCTGCAAAATACTAACCTTTGTTCCTTCCTGCTGCTTGTAAGGGGGGGGGGGGATGGATCTCGCTCATAACTGGATTTCTAAGTCTGATAGCCTAAAGCAAGCTTTGGTCTGATGACTTTTATGGACATTTGTGTTTACTTGGTGAAAGTGGAAGTAGCATAAGAATTGTAGGAATTTAAGGGTGTTAGCAGTTGTTAATTTTTTTTTTTTTTTTTTTTACAGACTGCATTTGCAAGAGTTTAATATTTAGGGGTGGCTAGGACACTCAGACAGCCTCGAATGCTTTCTGGTATGTTGAGACTGACAGTTTTCAAATGAGCTCAGAGTTCCTGAATTCCTTGAAGCCATTGTGAGACCCTTCCTAGAAAGAATACTCGGCCCCTGTAGATGTATTTACGAGGCCTCTCCATCATTTGCAAGGTTGGTTCTAACACAGCATCAGGAAATGGAATTCTGGGGCACAGAAGTAATACAGAAAGACATCAATGGATTCCAGAGTCACCTATTCAGACTAATCAAACAGGAAGTCAGTTCTATGGTCTATTTAGTTTAGAAATGAGAGGAACAATATTTCTCCAATCCATCAAGTTCCTGGTTCTCAGACAACTGCCATCAAGTCCTTGGTAGGACATGCCCAGGACTAAGAAGTTGCAATTCTCCAGCAGCAGAAAAAGGTTCCTGACAAAGGGTCTTGTCCGTCACCACCCCCTGGGCGCTTTGGGGATTCTTAGTTTTCAGGGCCTTGGAAACCATTTCATTCTGGGTCAGCATTTTCCTTAATACTAGTTAGTTCTCTTTCACTGTGATGGAGTGGAAGTTGAAGGAAAGGTTGGGATTCACTCCCAAGGATCACTGTGGTCTGAGCTTTACAGGGCTCCACCCTCAGCTCCCCTCACGAGTTGTTGCTGTGGTCGTCCTCCTCATTACCTTTGTGGGTGGCTCATCCGCAGAAATCCTTCCATGCCCTTCGGTAGATTGGCACCAAGCAAGATGGAGGTTTTCAAGCTCTCCAGCGGCAGAGACCCGGGCTGTCGCTGGGGAAGCTGCACCTGGACTGGACCCATTTGTACTGATGGCACTGGGTCCTGCACTGTCTGTGCAGCCCTAAAAATAGCTCTCAATTAACATTGCATTTCAAGAATTGGAAAATTTCCCAGAAGTCCATTCTTTTTTCCTTTTCTATTTCATTACATTTTGCAGTAATAATACACAAGCCTGCAGAAAACATGACGGGTAATGAAAAAATGTAATTAATATAAGCAGTGTAAAGCATGTTTTTTTTTCTCTGTTGTCCTTGCAGAAAATTGCTGCTTTAAACCAAGCAGGATGTGAAAATGCATAAAACCCCCCTTTAATCTGCTGTGGTTTGTAAATATCTTATGCAAAAGAGTTTAAGTCAACTGTCAGATTTTTTTTTTTTAACATTGTCACATATTCTTGTAAAAATTTGCTTTCCCTGCAGGACAAATTGAGTGATTGGGATAACGATTTTTGAGGGGAAAGGAATGGAGGCGATGGCGAGGATTCTCAACAATAAAACCTAAAAACAGGAAGAACCTGCTTTTTTAGACCCTCTGTCCTTTGCATTCCTCTGAAGAGCGTTAAGTGCTCTGCGAGTGGTACACTCAATTTCGGTACAGTACTTGGGAAAAGGAAACTATTGCTACTATTTCACCCCAATATACCCCATCCCATTAATCGAAATAAAGTGATAAAGAGGCCAAAAGGCTGTGGTATATGCTGGCATTCCTCAGACCATTTCAGTTCACTTATCTGTACCACTAGCAGCATGGAGAGGTGTGTGACTGGAAGGTCACAGTGGCATTTCTAAACTGAAATACAAAACACGATTCCCAAAACCTCTTCGGAGGCCAGACGGGAAAGTGCTTGTGGTTTGTTTTCGTTTGTTCTTTCCTTTTTTTTTTTTTTCCTTTTTTTAAACTGTAGCCGACATACATTATTGGTTATTGTTTATATCTATGTTGATCTGGGTTCTAAAAGTTTCCCCAGGGCCCTGGTGTGTGTGAACTTCTACATTGCGCTTGGGAACTGCCAGCCTTGTCCCCTCTGCTCTCCTGGGATCCCTGGTGAAGGTGGGTTCCCCCAGCTGAGAAGCGCTGCCTCTCTCCTGTGGCATTCTGGGCAGCCATTTGGAGTCCCAGATGTAGGAAATGAAATAATCCACGCTCGCACAGTCACAGAGTGCCCATCTGGCACCTAGGAACCTTGTGCCATAGAAGCGCACAGGCGTGAGCTCACTTTTGTTATGGCATTTCATAAACAGAGCTGCAGCCAGCTAGAAAAGAAGGACTTTGGGATGATAACAATCATTTTCCACTCCCTCCCTTTCACCCTGATCCTCTCAAAACACACACACACACACACACACACACACACACACATGCACACACATGCACATACACGCACACACACTTGCGGGCACACACACAGCTTTAACCTGTTTTTAAACATAGGGGCCAGGTAGAAAAAAAGAGGGGCGATTCATCCTTCAAAAGGTAGCCCTGTTTTCCAGAAGGTCTGAAGGAGAAATTTCCATTAACAGCTAAGTCCCTCCCTACCACCTCTCTGTCCACATTATTGTTTTTATGCCCTCCATTCTAGGGCTCAGAGGCGATGGTGTAAAATGTGACCGGTCAACTCTTAGCTAACTCACTTCTTGTACATCACCCTAAAAATAAGAAAAAGCAGCAGTGGGAGGGATTTCATAAATCATACAACTACTGCACTGCTTTCTAGTCCTGAAACCAAATTCACAGGAGAGTCTAATAAATGACCTCAACATTTTTTCTTTAGTTTCCTTTTAAGTGTTTGTGCCAAAGCAGGAGCAACAGAAGCCAGGCAAAGGAGGTGTTGGCTAGGGAGCACCTTGGGCCAAGTGTGTATGTGTGTGTGTGTGAATGAGGAACGGGGTCTGTCCTCACAAATGCTTGCTGCTGACATTCAACCCCAAGTTATAATTAAAGAGCAAGGCCGATGTGTAAACCAAGCCTGCTGGGACCAAGTGTAATCGCTACTCCAGCTCCTTGTTTAATGTGTGGTTCTAACTCTATATTATCTCTTAAAAACACAGGGCACCTGAGTGGCTCAGTCGGTTAAGCGTCCGACTTCGGCTCAGGTCATGATCTTATGGTTCATGGGTTCGAGCCCGCGTCGGGCTCTCTGCTCACAGCTCAGAGCCAGGAGCCTGCTTTGGATTCTGTGTCTCCCTCTCTCTCTGCTCCTCCCCCACTCACGCTCTGTCTCCCTCTGTCTCTCAAAACTAAATAAATGTTAAATAAATAAATAAAATAAAAACACAGATTCCTAAGAGACACAGCGCCCGATGACAACAGCGACATTCCTAATGGAGCCCGTAACTGAGGACATGGTAAAGAAGTTTGGCGTCCAGGATGGGGTTTAGGTGAAAGACCAGTTAAGTCATGTGCTGATTTATATCATCCTAGCATGAAAATGAGGGGGAAAAAATCACCTTAGACATTTCACTTGATGTTGTTCCGAACTTTAATAGAAGACATCAGGTTGCGTTACGCTTCCCAAATATCACATTCGGTTCTCTGCAGTTCCCACCTCCCAAGGAGACATTTCAAGCAGCTAGAGTTTTTGGCCCCAGAGAGAAGAACAATCACTAAGACACAGGCAGAGCCCATCCCGGGCCCCTGATGACCAAACAGCACGCGGGAGAAATGAGGTGGCTGAAGGAGGTCGCAGTGGATCCTGGGGTAGTGAGGTTAGGGAGGAAAAAACAAATGGGTCGCTCCTCGGGGTGGGGGGAACTCTGTTCGCTCCTCTCCGGCACTGCTCGTGTCTTCTCAGAGAATGGGATCTGCTTGTTTGCGAATCCAAAGCACCAAGTGGGTAACACAATGCGATGTTTGTAAATATGATAAACCATTACAATATTACAGCTTTTCATTTGGAAAGCCATTTAGGCAAGAAATGATTACTGACCCATGATATGTAAATGACGGAAATGCAGACATTAGTATTTGGGTCAACTCGTGTATTTTTCAACCATGAAATGAAAATCTCAGCGTTCACATTCCAATTCATACATGAAAGCATCACGGTGCTATTAGTTGACTATTGTGTTAATTTATTATTGTCTTAGTTAATGTTTTCAGAGCCACTCCAAAGTTCTAGCTCTACTTGCAATGCACTGATGTTGCAACTGATAGAGGGGAACGTGTTCCTCTGAGCAGGCTGGTTTCCTGAGGGAATTCTTCAGATGAGGAGAAAGGAAGCGAGGCAGAAGGAGACACCAGAGACCTTCTCCCCAAATATTTCAAATATGGGATGAATCTATGGTATTAGGAGAAATGGCAGAGGATGGGAAGGAAGGAAAGGGTGACATGGTAGACAAGAAATGGAAGTGTTAGAGATGCGTCCAAATGCTGCATGCAGAGGGATAGATTTACCGCCCACCCTTAAATTCAGTGGTTTAAAGAGCAAAGTCAGTATAGGGTGAAATAAGGAAATGCTGATGGTTTTGCCTTTTAAGCTAATTCATTGGTTGGAGGGAACTCTCAGTATTTCCACCATGCAACTAAATCTCTTCCTGTAACCCCGTGCATCATAGCCCCGAGACTGGGTAGCGCTGAGGTCTTTGGCTCCCTTCAACCTTAGCCCTTGGATCTGGGGTGTGGCAACACTATAAAGACAGGCATTTAGTCAAATCCTTGCAGGTCAGAAGAGATGTTCTGCCTGAGAGGGGATGTGAGTGCAGGATAATTTTGAATAGTTGGGCTCCACCAATAGTTCTCAATGGGGATAATACTGCCCCCTACAGAGTGCTTTGCAGTTCCCGGCAGCATTTTTCGGAGGTCACAAAACAAGGTGGGAGCCAGCGACGTGAGACCTCTGCTGTTCTCAGGACAGTCCCCACTCTTTGAAAAATCATGCAGCATCCCACATGGCCTTTGAATGTCCCGCCAGGCATTCATGTAGGTAAACCTGCTTATAATTATGTATGCCTAAAACCTAGCTACAATTTACATATTTTGCTGCCCAGTTTAATACGTGCTAAATTTTCCATGAATTTACAACTACCATGTATATTAAGGGAAGATTATATTTTGTTTTGTTCAAAACTTTGCCAAGAATTGGACACGGAGAAAAATCACGTCGCTAGCAGCAATGCTGCTCTATTTGAGTGGCATTTGTGGCTGTCATTCCACACATCAGTGCAAGCATTTGATTACTTTTTCATGCTTTCCATATGTACATGTTTAAATACACATTATTTTATTATGAATTGCTTTCCTTTTGTTTCTTCTTTATATTATATTAGGGAATTATATTGATTCAAAATGTGTGTCTAGGGAATACACTGTATTTAAAACATATATGTTCTATGAATTTTACTTTAAGATGGTAAAGGGGTGAGTTATAAAATACTTGATATAGAAAGAGGTGTCAGTAAGTGCACTCTGTAATCCCCATCACCTATTTAGAGAGTACACTAATCACGATGAGCACCGAGTAATGTATAGGATTGTTGAGTCACTATATTGCACACTTGAAACTAACATAACACAATATGTTAACTACACTGGAATTAAAATAAAAAATGGAATAAAAAAAAGAGATGCTGAGTTTGATGGGTGAGAACCGTGGCGTTTCAAACACAAGAAACTTAGATATGACATGTTACGAGAGACCATCTTTAATTATTTTCTTTATATTTAAATATAAATGTATAAAAGTAAATATAAATATGGGACACCTGGGTGGCTCAGTCGGTTAAGTGTCTGACTTTGGCTCAGATCATGATATCATGCGGTTCATGAGTTCGAGCCCCATGTCAGGCTGTGCTGACAGCTCAGAGCCTGGAACCTGCTTCGGATTCTGTCTCCCTCTCTCTCTGCCCCTCCCACACTCATGCTCTGTTCTCTCTTGTCTTTCAAAAAATAAATAAACATTTAAAAAATTAAAAAATGAAAATACAGATATTTATATCGGTATATAACATAAATATGTAAGTATATTTATATAAAATATATGTAATTATTTTATTTATATTTAGACATTTATATTTTTAAATTTATATTTTATTTATTTATATCAATCAGTGGATCTTTACTGAGTTCCTGTGCTAAGCCTGCAGTGCTTAAAGCACCGTATCTGCATGTGGCAGATGAAAAAGAAGCATCACAGACTCTTTTCTAAATCTTGTAGCTCAGATCTTATTCTAATTGGGCCTGGTGACTTACCACAGGCTGAGGTAGGCCAGAAGAGAATGGAGAAAGTGTAATATCCTGGAAATTGCAGTACTGGCAAATAATTGTAAATATAGTCTAAAATGAATGGTCCAACAGTGGGAGCCCGAGAGCTGATTCCTGGAAGTTCCAGCAGGCAGGAGTAGGTACAGATCATGCGGCCCCGAGCACCAGGCTGGGGATGAGAGATGGGACTCCTCCCACTCCTCTCTTCCAGGTAAGAGCAAGGTGCCACTTCAAATGACCACAACTGGGGCCCAGAAACAAAAGAACAACGTTGAAAGCCAGTACCCAAGACACGGGGAAAGGTGGGACCTAGAGTTCGAGGTAGCAGGCTGGCACTCAGGTCAGGGGCTGAAGTCCAGGGCAGAGAAGCCGTGAGAGGTCTCTATGTTGAGTCATAGATGCGGGGGTTAGAGCAGCTTAATATGTTTTGCTGCAAGTGTGGATGGATTTGTCTGCTATGTTTTGAGCAGGAAACCAGATGTGGAGGCTGGGAGCCATCCTGGACCTAACACTTAGTTTTATCATCTAATTGGAGGAACCAAAGTACAAACACATAGCAAGTGAGTCAACCAGACGGTTGTTAACAAAGAGTATGGGTGACAGTTCAAGAGTGTCTGAAGACCCTGCATTACCTCCCTTGGATCAGGAGGACTTAAGACTCCAGGACATGTGGACTTCATTCATTTATTTCCTCATTCATTAGGAAAGCCCTGCTATACCATAGGTGTTAAGAATAAAGAGGTGAATGAGAGAGGCACTCACCTTGGTGACACGGGTGATGGGCCAACCTGGGTTTCAGAGAGGTGAGCAGGCTAGAACTTCTCCCAGGATTTAAGGGAGTTCGTAAGGCCAGTGGGGCACATCGGGGACCTGCTATTAAGACGGTACTCTTCGGGGCGCCTGGGTGGCGCAGTCGGTTAAGCGTCCGACTTCAGCCAGGTCACGATCTCGCGGTCCGGGAGTTCGAGCCCCGCGTCAGGCTCTGGGCTGATGGCTCGGAGCCTGGAGCCTGTTTCCGATTCTGTGTCTCCCTCTCTCTCTGCCTCTCCCCTGTTCATGCTCTGTCTCTCTCTGTCCCAAAAATAAAATAAACGTTTAAAAAAAAAAAAAAAGAAGGTACTCTTCTTGCTACCTGAGCTGCTGCTAATCCTAGCATTAATCGTTCCTTGCCTATGTTCTGCCTCCTTTAAGACTTAATGCTAAAGGAAACGAAAACTATCAGTAACATAAACTCTTAGAGTTAAGGTTTGGCAACCTTCTTCTGTAAAGATCCAGAGAATAAATATTCGCAGGCTTTGCAGGGGTATCATGAAGTACAATTCTTGCGATTTTTTTTCAGCCCTCTAAAAATGTAAAGCCCGTTTTTAGCTCAGAGGCTAGATCTGGGCTGCAGGCTATAGTTTTCTGACCACAGGTCTACACAGTTCCTTTTGTCTAGAGACCGATAGCATTGGTGGATGATGATAAGTAATATTTATTATAAGTAATATTTGTAGAACACTAAACATTGCCTGTTGTTATATATATATTATCCCACTTGGCCCTCAAAACGATTGAACTGGAGTAGGTAAGCCAAGTACTATCATCAGTCTTCATTCCATCCATACGTCTACTGAAGCTCAGGAATGTTCAGTCATTGCATTAAGGCATGGAGCCACAAACACCAGAGGGACATTAGGTCTCTGTCTTTTGATTCCAAAGCTTGTTCTTGACCTGCAGCTACTTTGAACCGGCCGCATGCAACCAAATTATTCACAGCTTTCGCAGGTCACTCTAGTGTGGGGTCTGAATGTGTTTTGAAACGAAAGGCTTATATTTAAAAGGCAAACAAGCAAACATTGGATGTGGTCTGAACTACATCAGTGCTTAGGAGAGGAGGATTGAGTAGAGTGTTCTATGTCCAGCCATTGCTCTAAGTGCGGGGGCCACACCACTAAATTCCACAGACAAAATCCCTGCTCTAATGAGTAGGTTACATTCTAGTGAAAATCATTCCAAAGATAATGACACAATAGTAGGAAGAGTAGCAACTACCTAAGTGCCGTGCGCTGTGTTTGGAGTTACAAATGTCTTAGCACTAATCTTCAAAATGGTGTCGTGCAGTGGTTCTTAGTTTCTCCATTGTGTAAGTACCTTAGTAACGATAGCGAACAGAGGGAACTTACTCTATGCTAGGAAAGAAATCTCCCAGAGGAGATACGATAGCAGGTAGGTGGCCAAGGGGGATTTGAACTTGGGTCTATATACCCTAGACTCTAAGGCCTTCCATTTTGTGCTGAAGCAAATCCCCAGGCCATGGCCATTGCACTATACCAACACACCTCTACTGTTCAATGCCTGGTGGATTTATATCAGATTCCCTCATCTTAGTGTTCTGTCATTTATGAGCCAAGGCAGCCAGAGATACTTATTCATTAGTGCTTTACACTTGATGACTGCTGAGATGGCACTTCCGGTGTCACACAATGCTATTTTCTAAAGCTTATAGCTCTGAAGTAATTGCCTCACGCGGTACGGTTTCATCAGTGCTCAAATGCCGCTGCTGGCATGCATTTGGGCGATTTTGAGGCATGGGCATCTGCCTCAAGGTTTCAGGGGGCACTGGGCTTACTTTAAAAACACTCAAAGAAGAAAAAGTAGATGGGGGCGATGCCGTGGTTGGAATTCCTCCCGTCCTCTGGCACATTGACTCTATGTTTACTTGCTGTATTCAAAGGAAGGCTCTCTGAAAGTATCATGTACATCATTATTTAATCTGCATGATTATAGCAAAATTTCAGGCTCAGAATCAAATGACCTTTCTTTAGTTCTTCAGGCTGTTGTGGCACAGGTGCACAGGGAAGTTTTGTAGAACCTTTTTTTTTGAGTCATTGGGAAATTTCAGAACCTTAAGCACTGGGGTGGGGGGTACTCTAGGGGGCTTAATTGTAGAGTTTCCAAGTTTTCTTTGAGACTTTGGCAAAAAGGAGATTTTTTTTTTTTTGCATTGAAAAGGAATACTGAATAATGTGTAAATGGTTTTTCCTTATAAATACGTTTATCTGAAGAACTTCATTATTGCATAAATTACTTTTTCAAAATTAATTTCTATTTTTCTTAAAAAAAGATGAAATCCCTGTTTTCAATGTGCCATTAGGAAAGCTCAGTGATCACATATAATAACAATGTATTAAAAGCCATACAGAAAAGAACCCATTTTTAAAAACCCATAACTCAACAGACTAAAGTGACAGACTAGCCATTCATGCAAATTAGCTAACTCACATTTATCAGAGAAAATATTTCATAGCATTAACAACACTGTCATTTAAGAAAAATTAAATGGGTCCCAGAACCACACATTTATTTTTACTGCATTCATTATTCATTCACTTGTTTCTTTCCTCCCTTTTTTTTTTTTTTTGAATCGTAAGTTTTGAATTCAAAGTTCAGTAGAGGGAGACGCAGATGATTTTCCCATTTTAGTGACCCCGTGGTTAGCAGCAATAAAGCAACAGGAACAAATCTGGCTTGAAATGTGTCCAAACCCACATCTCCCAGTGTGCACAAAAGGCAAAAAAGTAAGATGTGCAGCGGATATTAACATGAGTAATCTTGGAAATCTAAATATTAAACATATGTCAAAGATTATCAAATGCACATCCACATGTCTTATAGAGATGTCTTTCATCCGAGGGGCTCCAGCCTATTTCAATGTATACAGGCAGGTTCCCTGGTCCCGAAGGCCTCATCAAAGCTTGGCACACCCCGTGACGACAGCACAGTGTTTCAGATGGGTGCTTGTGAAGTCATAACTCCTTAGTTCCACACCTTCCCGAGAGACAAGCTTATTAATCTCTGCTCCCACCTGGAGATAATGCTATTTAAATCCAAGTTGATTAACTCATTTGCCCAGTAAGTGCACAGTTTGGGAAATTTCCTGGGGTCTTTGATTTGTCTTCCGATGCCGAAGTCACTGGAAGCCATATTCAACTCCATCTACTGGCCTCTTATCATGGCAACCCAGAGAAGAATGTTCCAGATGGGACACTGAGAAGTAGTATGATTGTCTTATCTCCTGGGCACTGTGTGAAGGCTGTGACTTAATTCCTCCTGTCCATTAATAATATGTGCTTTTAATACTTGGCATCTTCTTCTCTCCAAACCCTATTCTGTGGGATAACTGAAGTTACATTGTGGAAATACTTAAGGGTGTAATGTTATAATAGGGAGCCAGCCTAATTTTTTTTCTGTGTGTATTTTGGCTGTTGAAGAATATTATTTTATGAAATCTCTTGGTGCAGCATGACCTTACTTTTTCTGAGGCTGTTTTGTCATCTGTAAATTAAGAAAGAAAAGCTAAGTCTCAGTATTTCACAATGAGATCATGTTTATGAGAAGACTTTGTAAACTCTCGAGCTTTATACACATGTAGAATATCATTATTACCATAAAGGCGCATCTACCAGAAAGGGGCCCCCCGAGTGATGACTGGTGCACTGAAATCCAATTTCGTTTCCACATCCATTCCTCCTTGGCAAATGTCATAGCTTTGTATGATGTGCAGAGTCTTCGTGATTAAGCTCACTGTGCCGCCCTGTGCGTAGCACAGTAGGCAGGCTGAGTGATCAGAGACTAAATCCTTACCTTTGTGCTACGACCCTGTCTGGGAGGCTGGCACCTGTAGGTGCTCAGCAAACGTGTTGGGAATTGAACTGAATTGGGCCAAGGGTACAAGGACTTGGCGTGAAGGAGGCAAGTGAATGTAAGATAAACTGCCAGTTTGGTTGAACCTCTCCAGGGAGGTGGTGTGACAGGCACACTGAGAAACAGGTTGCCTGAGAACGAGAGGAACCAGCCATTCTCCACCGGGGGAAGAGAGTGCCCAGAGCAATGAGTCAGGGTACGTCGCCCTCTGGCTGCCCCTCTCTCCTCCTTCTTGATGCCTTTTCACCTTCTCCCCCATCTCTTACCACCCAGAGAAAGAGTTGCAGCTTAGCCTTTTCGGGTCTGTTGCTTACAGGCTTTTTTCTCATTCTGTGAGGTAGACAAAGCTTAGAATCTGTTGGGAATAGCATGGATTCTCCAGCTCTGTTCTTTAGGGAATTTTCAGGAGCTGGAAAAGACAATCTGCAATTTTTGCCACTCGGTGGGAGTTTGTGGGGGAGGGGAGTGGCATTTTAGGGAAAGATCTGAAATATATCCACACACACTTTTGGGCGGAAGATTTGCTTCCTGAATTTGTCCTTAAACCAAAGTGTTTGCTCATTAAAGCAAATCATCATTTATGATAAGAATAATTATCCTCTTAATGTCTCTTTTGACCTTGTGTAGTCTCCTTGACCACATTTTGAGACCTAAAGCAAAGTATATTCTCAAATTTACTTGCTTTTGTCAATGTGTTCCCAAATAATATGACTTGATTCTTCTCAAACACGTTTGATACCCACCCCCACCCCTCACCTTTGGAACAGAAATTATTATTATCAGCTTAAAGAATTTCAAAACTGAACACACTCTTTCCCGGTCAAGAACAAAGGGTTAAATGAGAGGCGTGGCTTAGTTGCTATTGTCTGAGTTATGGAAGGTTTTGTTACACTCAGCCTGCTCTCCTCTCTTCCTGGCGACGTATCTGTCTTCCATCTGTATCTTTATCCTTAACCTATATCTTATAAGCTGAATGTGCAAGACCATCAGTCCCTCAGAGCATCCCCTACCCTGGGTAGAGATGCAAGTGAATCTGGGGCTGCAGCCGCCGCCTGAGCCATTCATTTCCCACTGGATTCAGGGAACCGTGCTCTGGAAGAAAAGCATAAATGCAAAAATCACATTTTGGCTGCTCTGTAATAATTTTTTTTCATCCTTTTTCCCAGCCATTTCCGCACCTCCCCCCCCCCACCCCCATACATAGAAAGCTTTGCTTGTGGTTCTAAGCTGTAAGGCATTGAAGAAAGGAGCGAAGACTTGGGGAAGATCTAGATTGGGGATCATTGAGATGGAACATTATTCTTTAGCTGATTCAGGTGAACCTATCAAAAACTAATGGAAGTTGCTGAGTGTGATGGCAGATCGGCACTCAGACACTTGTGTGCTTTCTCACCTCTATTTTAGAGCGAAATATTAGATGAAAAAGATTTTTAAATGTGTCTAGAATGAAACTCTAGTGACTTACATGTTCACATTTTCAGAGAACGGAGTATGTTTAAATGAAAATATTTATAAAATATTGATTTAATGTGTCACACTCAACTTCTAACTGATCAAACGCTTACAGTCTGTTTATACTGAGTAACTCCTTAATGAAAGCGATTCGCTTGTCGTTTGCCTACATGTGTACATATATTTACTGGAATCAGCCAAAATAGTAAATTGCAGCTAATTGGAAAGTCAACATGTTCATTGCTATTTAGTTTATTAAAAAATATGTTTGATTCCTCAGAGACACCATATGAAGAATATTATGGCCAGCTACAGGCATACATATTTTTGCACGGGGCTGGATTCCTATAATCCAAGTATTTCAAAACCGTTATTCAGAACCAAAGAGCAGCTAGCTGTAGTTGGATTCATTTTTCAGAATCTTAGACATTGGTAAAGATATTAGAGATCATCGAGTCCAGTGTTTTTCAGACTGATGGTAATAATTCCTGGTTCTTATTCCAGACCTACTGAATTTGAGCCTCCAGGGGTGGGGCCTCAGAAACTTTCTTTAACCAATGTACTATTTTTTTATCATCAGGAAAGTTTGCAACAGAACCAGTCCACTGGTTCTCAGTCCTGGTTATGTGTCAGAACTGTCTGTAAAGGTTGCTGAAAATGCAGACGTCTGGGTGGTGGGAACCATGTTCTTAGATTCGAATTCCATTTTATACATCTACATTCCTAACAAGCTTCACGGGCAGTACCAAAGCAGGTTTGTGAACCAGTGATCTAGTCTGACCTCCTAGATGTTAGGAATCGATTCCAAAACATTCTGCTTAAACATTCGGATGCAAAAGCCAGCCTTTCCCTTGTTGGAGGGCTCATAATTTTAGATAGTTCTTGCATTGATTGGGCCAAATTATGACTTCCTGTAACCTGTACCCACTGACCTCAATCTGTCCTCCAGAGCAACAGAAAAATGATTTCAAATGTGTAACTGATAGATGGTGTTCAGTAAATGTCAGGTCTTTTCCCCTGTCCCCATGTAACTGTCCTCCAAGTATGACAGATCCCATATTTGACCTGTTCCTTCACAAGTGATGACAGTGCAAACCATCTCTTTTTCTCACAAAAGACTTCACTTTTAGGAGCACCTTTTGTGGTTTCCATATTCTTAGAATCTTCATTACCTGCATTCAGACATGCTGTAGCATCTTTAGTAAAACTAATCTATTCCACAAATATTATTGAGCACCTACTACATATGTCAAACTAGAAGACCACACAGTGACCAGAATTAAACTCAGGACGCCAGCTGGACTCTATGTGAACCTTGTGGAGATATGGTTCTGATCCCATTGTTTCAGTAATGCAGTCCGTGACTCTATAGCTATTTTGAAAGCCACTTCATGCTGTTAATTTACTCTATGTTAGAATTTAACTAAGACCTTTATTATTATTATTATTAGCACCATTACTATTATAAGCATTATAAAAGATAACTTTTGGAGAATGATATATAGGGTACAAAATCTTTTGTATTCTTACATTTTTTTAATGTTTATTTTCAGAGAGAAAGAGACAGAGAGTTGCGTGGGGGAGGGGCAGAGAGAGAGGGAGACAGAATCTGAAGCAGGCTCCAGGCTCTGAGCTGTCAGCACAGAACCCACAGTGGGTCTTGAACTCGGGATCGGCGAGATCATGACCTGAGCCGAAGTGAGATGCTGAACCCACTGAGCCACCCAGGTGCCCCCAAAATCTTTTATATTCTTAAATTCTCACAGCAGCTCTGTGAACTTGTATTATTATTTCTAATTTATGGATGGAAAAACTGAGGCTCAGAGAAGTTTAGGCTATTGAAATTGCATATGTAACATTTAGTCAAGCCAGGACTTGAAGTTAGACTTCCTGACTCCACCCACGTCTGAAACACTTCCTATTGTTTCACAATGCCATAATAAGAGAGGACTTACCTGCCTCTAATTTAGCAAGTGGAACAAAGGGCAGGACATTACTTTTTCCTCTTTAGTTATATGTGACTGCCTTTGCCCTTTTATTAGAGCCTCTCGATTGAGATTGATTGATTGATGGATGGATTGATAAGCCCTTGATTGATTTATCAGTATATTGGGTATCTTTGTCTTCAATTAGTGTCATCCACAAATCTACTGAGCAAGTCTCTGTGTCCTGATCTAAGTTATTAAAAATTCTGAACAGGACACAGCCTAAGAGAGAATCCACTGACATAGTCCTGGGATTCCTTTACCTCGGTTAGATTAAAATAGTCATTGACACGTTGGTGTTGATTTTTCAACCAGCTAGAATGTGTCATCCTTCTGCTCACATGTCCCAATGTTAACATCCAAAGGGATCATGAAAGTCTTGATCTCTTGTCTTGCTGAAGCCCTGATACCTTTTGTGTGTGGAATTTCGCTGATCCACCAAAGAGAAGATGGTCACTTTTTAGCTGAGTGGACCATTTTAATTGTCCCACAAAGCAAGTTACCTCATTATTCAGAAGAAAACACTCAATCTTGGAATCTTTCAGAAGAAAACACTCAATCTTTTCAATCTTGGAAGGGCCCTGTGGGAGCCCCATCCTTCCAGGCCCAGCTTGGATGTCTCCTTCTCTGGGAAGCCTTTTCGAGTCCCTCACTTGGATTTAGCAACACCCTCTGCTCTGCCCTAGCATGCTGGGCAATTCTCTGGTGTGGCACCTACCACATTACCTCGTAGTTATTTATGTTTTCTTTCCACCCTCAGTATTTGAACTTCTTAAGGGCAAGGATTGTATTTTACTCACCTTGGAAGTCTTCCATGATCTAGTGTAGTGATTGGTGGGTGTAAGAGAGTCAGAATAAATATTTGCTGAATGAATGAACGTGTGGGTGAATACACATACTGATGTGATATAAAGTTTTCTTGTAAAGTTTTTATTAGATAAACAGTGTTAACAAGAATCCCCTTTCAATTACTTTTGGGCTTTGGCACTTCTTAATAAAGATATCCAGGAACAATGGACGAAGCTTGATCAAGAAAGTCCAACATTCATCTATTCCTGAAAAGGAAGAATTAATCCTTTGGCCCCCTAGAGTAGTTGTAGTTTTAAGATTAATCTTAACTCTGTTTGTAGCCTATAAAACAAAACTAATTGCAGAACTCAAAGCTTTAGAGCATTTTTAGGTGGCTTGATGGGAAAGCATTGAAATAAATACAAACATTTAGATAAAACAACCATTTTAATAGTATTAACTCTGCCAATTAATGATAATGGAAGAGCCGTCCAATTAGCTAAATCGCTAATAGTTTTATCAAGCAGAGGTTGGTAATTTAAAGCAAACAAATTCTTTCTAATTTTATCCACTTGCACACCAAGATATTTAAAGGATAACAGGGGATCCAATAAAGAGTATTGCTCAAGATGAGCTATATTTAAATCTCCTAATGGCTATAACATAGAGTTACCCCAATTAGTCAGAAAACCCAAGCAGTCAGTAAATTCTTTCAAGCCTCCATAAGTTGGGGTAAAAAGAAATGAGATACAACAAAGGTGCTGCTTGCAATCATTAGTGTCATTATTGTGGTATTTTTGGAAGATAGAGAGTACCCGGAGACAGTCAGGGGTGTAAATTTCACTCATGGAATCCAGAAATCGTGAGTGTTCTGTACTCATGCTGTGCTTCAGCAACATTTCGGAGGGGATTTTCATGGAGGTCAGTGCACAACAGTCCTTTTCAGGGCAGAAGACCAGGGCGAAGTTCATGTGCTCAGTGCCACAGCAAGGCTGGGAATTTCCCTGTCAAACCTCCATGGAGAATTCAGGCACATAATTGGATAATTCAGGAAAATCCTCTTAGGACCGGAATGATGTTACCATTTCTTACAATTCCAATTTTATTTTTCTCAAGAGAATAGACTTTTAAAAACATCCACATCATCTGGATATGTAAGCTTCATTAGCAGGAATCTGGTCAGTTAAGGACAAATGACAAATGATAGACTGCAAAGGACCTCTGTACTCTATCTTCTGCTTGAGCACAAGACCAACCCTTAAAATTTCAGAATTAGTGGTGCTGTTTATCCCACATTAGGATGTTGCCGATCAAGCGTCGTGCTCCAATGGACAAGCTTGAAAGGAAAAAGGGCAAAATGGAGAGCATCTCCAAAGCATTATCTCCGGCAGTGTTAGCTGGAAGGAAATATTCTTTGACTATCCTGACAACTACTGTTTATCGAAGCGCTTTCTATGAGTCAAGCACTGTGTTAATATCTCGATACTCGGTATTCCATGAAGATTCCCATCAATACAGTGGGGTATTCTCCTGTTGTGTGCATGAGTTTGCTGGGGCTAGCAGATTAAAGTAGCTTCTCGCAGCAATGAGTCTTGGAGCCAGGATTCAGTAGGGCTCTAATTACAGATGTTGGTTTTCACCTGGATCGTATACTGCCATCCTGGCCCCAGCAGCTGGCATATTGTTAGTTCTCCGTGCATATTGGAGGATGATGATGGTCTCCATGTGTTCCAGTGGTACAGAGAACAAATACCCTGTGGACGGCCCTGTGGGGTAAATACAGAATGAACTGGACCCAGCTGGGCATTTGCATCAAAGTACCTCACCAGAGTTCCCAGCTGGTCTGGCAGAGTGCCCAGGCACTGCCCCGGAGTTCAGATGGAATGCTCTTTGAGATGCCTCTGGTTTTCATTTTCCAAGTCTTGCCACACACAACAAGTGGGTCTGGGACTGGCCGCAGAGTCCCAGCCCTGCCTCACTTCTTGTAAGGAGTGGGGGGTTGTGGAAACAAGAAGAATTGGTGATATCAAAACCTTGGTATCAAACACTAACTTTTCTCTAAACTGTTAAAAAGCTTGTCAAATCCATCAATAGAATCAAGTCTCAACAAGGACCATGAGATAAAAGGTTTTCAGTGATGTCATCCACATGGAACTTGTGTTTACCAAGAAACGAGAGCAAAGGATATTTGAAAAGTTTAAATGTAGCTCAGGTTCAGGACTGAGGGCAGGAGGGGCTGAAAGAACACTTACTAACCCAGAAGTCTATGCAGGGAGGCCAGCAAGGCCTAATCAGTATTAAGAAGCAGTCTTAATCTCTCTCCCTTTACATTCTGTACTGTTCGGTTTAGGTCATTTTAAATATTCCTCTCTTAGTGGGGGCAGCGGTGGAGACAGCTGTATGTGACTCTGAGTTCAGATATGGGCTCTGCCACTTAATGGCTGGTCATCTAACCACCCTCAAGCACAGATCTCACGGAAAAAAGGATCTTGCAGATTGTACATATACGATGAACAGGTGTTTTCCCTTCTAATTCTACTATTCTTTACTATTTGCAGAACAGTATAAGCGGAACTGGACCTCAGCAAAACCAGTCCTTTCGTTTGAGAGAGAATGAAAACAAACAGCTGATAAATACTAGGAGTCATCTATGTTTGCCTCTGGTCCCAGAGAACTTCATAGTAAACTCTACCTGCCATCAGCTGAGTGTGGGAGTGAAACACTGGGCCAGGAGCTGGGATCTTTGGGTTTTTCCCTGCTTTGGCTATCTAATGTCAGGTTTCCTGAGAAACGGACTCTCATGTGGAGATTGCTATGCAGGAGGTTTACCGAGGCGTGCTCTCAGCAACACCTGTGAGGTGTTGAGGCTAAAGGCTGAGTCAGAAGGTGAAGTGTGATGTGCTCTAACAAAGGCCTCGGCAGACCTCACCAGGAGCTCTGGAGCTGAGAACTGTCCTTTCAGAACTGCCCCAAATGTAGGCAAAGGGGCCAGGCCTTTGAACCTTTGCATCGACCAGTCACTGCCTCGGGCTGCCCCCCCCCCAGGGGAGGGGTCATAGTACTAGGAGAGAGCAGTGCCTGTAGAGGGACTCCATCAGTCGGTAGCTTTTCTCCCAGCTGGGAAAAGATGTGTCTTCAAGAGAAGAGTGCAGGGCCCTGGGCAGGGCATCCGAGCATCCTCTAGTGCTACCAGGTGGGTAAGTCATTACACTTCTGTGGTCCTCACTGTCCTTAAAGCCAACGATGCTTTTGACCCATAGTTATGAACACCTACTTTGTGCGTATTGTTTCCTTTGTGTGGAATGTCTTTTCCTCACTCAGAGCTACCTGATGAATTAATACATTAAAATTCTGATAAAATGCCAATTCCTCTCAGAAGCCGCTTTTAACTACCAGGCACAGTTATACATTATCTTTCCTATTTCTGTGCCATCAAAGTATTTCATGTTTACCTCTCCTGGGACTCATCTCATTGCATTAAAATGACTGTGGTCAGGGAACCTTACTTATATTTGCATCATTTTTTGTACCTCCAACACACAATTTCAGTGAACAAGTCATTATTTAAAGTCTATTTTGTCTAATATTAGCGTAGGTATGCCTTCTTTTGTTTGGTGAATATTTGCATGGTTTACTTTTTCCATTCTTCTCCTTTCAATTTTTCTGCATTATTATATTTTAGATATGTCTCCTATAAATGACATTTAATTCAAATGAACTTTGTTATCATCCCAGTCTAGTATTTTAATTGGAGTGTGTAGGTCATTTATACGTAATGTAAATACTGTTGAGTTTAGGTTAGAATTAACCAACTAATTTTGTGCTGTTTTTTTTAACCAACTAATTTTGTGCTGTTTCTTTAATCTATGGTCTATGTCTCTTTTTCTCATCTTTCTTAACTTCTTTTGGATTGATTTTTTTTTCTTTACTATGTATTTTTTCTTCTTTATTGATTTGGAAATCATATACTCTTTTCTGTTCTCCTAGTGTAATCTAGAAATTACAACATTCATCCCTCACTTAGCAAAATCTAATGTTAACCAACACTTTTACTCTCCTTCTGGAACCAATACAAGAACTACAGAATAATTTAACTAAATTCCCGCTTTCTCCCCAACTTAGAGTTGACAATATATAGTTGCCATGAATCTTAATTGTCTAGGCTTTAAAACTATTTAAGGCGTTCATATTATAGCTTTTAAAGTCAATATTTATGTTTCCCCACAAAGTGTCCACTTTTTAAATTCTTTAATTCTTCTCACATCTCTGATCCTTCAGTCTAATCTGCTGGTTGTGAATTCTCTCAGTTTTTGTTTACCTAAAAATTTCTGTATTTTACTTTCATGCTTAAAGTATATTTTGCTGTGTATATGAGTAGTTTTTATTTTCTATAAGAACATTAAAAATGTATTCCCATTTTCCTTTGGTTTTCATTTTTGCCCTTGAGAAATTTAATTGTTGATCTTTTTTTTTTTTTTTTTTTCCAACGTTTATTTATTTTTGGGACAGAGAGAGACAGAGCATGAACAGGGGAGGGGCAGAGAGAGAAGGAGACACAGAATCGGAAACAGGCTCCAGGCTCTGAGCCATCAGCCCAGAGCCCGACGCGGGGCTCGAACTCACGGACCGCGAGATCGTGACCTGGCTGAAGTCGGACGCTTAACCGACTGCGCCACCCAGGCGCCCCAATTGTTGATCTTTTGAAAATAGATCTTTCTTTTTTCTCTAGCTGCTGTAAACATTTTTCACTTGTTGTTAGTTTCTCATAGTTTCATAGTGATATATATATGTGTGTGTGTATATATATATATATATATTTTTTTTTTTTTTAACCTTATCCTACTTGGGATTCTGAGGTTTTGTTAAATCTCCCCTGAAAAATTCGATCATTCGGCCATAATGTTTTAAATATTGTTTTTGGCCCATCTCTCTCTCTTGCTTTTATTTCTATACCTACAATTAAGTATGTGTGTTAGACCTTTTCAATGTATCCTCTGTCTCATCTCTTCTCTTTTATATTTTCTACCTTTCTGTCTCTTGTGCTATATTATAGTAAGTTTATTCTGACTTATTTCTTTGCTCAATAATCCTCTCTTCATTTATGTCTAATCTGCCATTCAATTCAATTGATTCTTAACTTGTTATTATATTTTTCCTTTTCAAAACTATTCACTTTTCCCCCAGTTTCTTCCTGAAATTTTCAGGCTTGGCATTTATTTTTCCTTTGACTTGGTAGGTATAGTTGTTTTATAGTCAGTATCAGATAATTCCAGTAAGTGAAGTTCTTTGTTGATCTATTTCTAAAGTCTAATTGTTTTGACTGGTTCTCACTCATGGTGTCTTATTTCCTACGTGCATCACTTTTAAAAATTATGTGCTGTGTGATGTATTTGATAAATTATTTTTAGGAATACTTTGAGACATTAGAGTGGTAGGTGGTTTATATGAGTCCTAGCCTTTGGTGGACCTTCAGAACTTTTGTTTTCTCTGACCTCAAAGACCTCCAAAAACAAATGCAGTTTTATAGTCATTTCTTCCAGATAGGCAAATGCTTTTAGGGAACAACAGATTTGAATATGGGACTTCCATTTTCTCTTGGATTTTGGCTGGGAAATTCTCATTCTTTGGTGCTTTTGGAAGGTGTGAGTTTTTAAAAAATATTTTTCCTAATTTTATTTTACTTTTTCTCAGCAGAGGGTTAATCTGAGATAACAAATCTACTACTATAGGAAGTAGAATTCTATTTTTGTGTTTTAGCTTTTAGTACAGTTCTGGTCCCTCAATATTTGCTGAATAATGATTATACAAATGGTCATGGGCATTGGAATCAAGTTGTATAAGCTATAGCTTCTGTCTTCAAGGAACTTATCATTTATTGGGCAGGGAAAACACACACACACAAAACTTTAAACAGTGACCATTCTGTGGGTGAGATACTGTAAATGTTAGGCTTCCATACTTTCTTAGTAGAAGTATAAATTACCAGAACCCTTTGGAGGAAAATTTTATAATTTTTATCAAAATTAAATATGTATATACCCTTTGGCTAAATAATACCACATCTAGGAATTTATCTGATTTACATTCTGCATATACTTGCATAAGTGTTCAAATATATATATTCATATATATATGAATATTGATTCATAGTAGCATGTTTGTAATAAATACTAGAAACAATCTATCAACAAGGGATTGATTGAATAATTATGATATATCACATAATGGAATACTATGTAGCCATTACAAAGAATGTGAGAAAATGTATATGTATAGTTATGGAATAATTTCTGTGACATGTTTAAGTGGAAAAAATAAATAAGAAGCTTGAGAGTATATATGCTATGCTTCATGCACACCCACACACCCACCCACTCACACACACACACACACACACACACACACTCACGCACACACACTTAGAAATTTATAGAGTGTCTCTAAAAGTCTCTACATAGAACCGCTAACAGTGCTTATATCTGAAGAGGAGAACTGGGGTTCGGAGCATAGGAGTAGTAAGAAAACTTTTTACTAGGTACTTTTGTGTTATATTTATTATATAATATCATTTTATATTATATTTAGTTTTACTATATGCACTTTGAAACCATTACATTAAAAAAGCAAAAAGAGCAAGGAAAGTAACAGAAGGCATATTATACTGGTGATCAGTTGCCCTACACTGTAGTTTGGTTTTGCTCTGACAAAATCCCATGACCTTTCTAGAATTTGGTGTCTTGCTCTGTAAAATGAGGACACTGACCTAAATAATCCTTAAGGCCTCTTTCAACTTAACATTTCCCAATTCCATTCACTGGCATGGAGACACTTTTACTGCAGACGTGCTTCAGTCAGGCAGTACCTCTGAAGATAATTTGGCAAATGAAAGTATCAGTCTTGATGAAAGTATTGTTTGCTGAGAATGGGAACCCTCTCTTTGGTTCTCCTTCAAGTATTACATTTCCCTAAGACAATAAACTAAGATAATTGATTTGTTTGCATTCACAGTTTGAAACCATGATTTTTAACATAACCTCACATTTGAAATATTTCAGACCTGTTTTTCTTTAAGGATCGAGTGGGTTTAAGTCTCTGACAGCCTGACCAAATCGTATTACCCTCTATTTACTGTACAACAAAAGCTTATTTCATAAATGTTTCCACATTTTATGCTCACATAGATCTGAGTGGCCAAAACATTTAATTAAATAGACTATTCATACAATCTAATTTCCTGGCTGGTCATCTATATCAATGATAACAGTAGTACCCACCCCACAGCTATGAGTGAATCTTAAAAAAAAAAAAAGAAAGAAAGAAAACAAAAAACAAAAAGCAAACAATTATTTAAATCTAAACTATGCTCAGACTAATGACTTATAATCTTTTTTAACTGTAAAAGTAATTTGAGTTTATTGTCAAAAATTCCAACAATGGGGAAGTATACAGAGCAAGGATGGAAAGTTTCCTCTTCCTTGCTTTAATCCTGTTCCTCAGAAGTCAATAAACACACTTAATATGGCATGAATTTTCTTACACACACACACACACACACACACACAGAGTTTGTTTTTACAATAATGGGATTATATGGAAAATACTAGTTTACCGTTTGTTTTCATACTCAGCAGTGTATTGTACTTGGGGTACATGGCTCTATCTCATTCTTTAAAGGGCTGTAGGGGCACCTGGGTGGCGCAGTCAGTTAAGCGTCCGACTTCAGCCAGGTCGAGATCTCGCGGTCCGGGAGTTCGAGCCCCGCATCAGGCTCTGGGCTGATGGCTCAGAGCCTGGAGCCTGTTTCCGATTCTGTGTCTCCCTCTCTCTCTGCCCCTCCCCCGTTCATGCTCTGTCTCTCTCTGTCCCAAAAATAAATAAACGTTGAAAAAAAATTTTAAAGGGCTGTAAACTATTCCTTCACACAGATATACCATGATTTATTTACATATTTTCTTAGCCATGGACATCTAGAGTTAGTTTCCACTTACATGATGTGAGAAGTAGCATTGTGTTGAACTTGGACATTTGGCTAGAATGTTGGGAGACCATTTTTTGAGAATTGGGGTTTTAGGTTACAGGGTGCTTCCCATGTTCCAGGCACTACTGTAAGCACTTTACAAATATCAACGCTTTCGTTCTGTAGGATACTATTACTGTCTCCATTTTGCAGATGAGAAGTTTAGGCTCAGAGAGATTAAGTAGTTTGCTTGAGATCTCACAGCTGTAACTCGTCGAGTCAGCATCGGAACCCAGGCTCTCTGAATCCAGTCTGTGCTTAACTCCTGAGCTCCGCTTCCTCACAGGGTGGGTGTATTTGAAATTTTGAGAGACACTGCCAACTTGTCCTCCAAAAGGATTGCGTCAATTTATACTCCCATCAACTGAGAACTTGAGAGTTCACTCATTTCCTTATTTCCTAGACAAATACTGTGCTCTTACTTTAAAATTTTTTTGCCAATTTGTGGTTGGAAAAATTATATCATATTGTTGTTTTAATTTACAATTAGCACATTATTAACATTCATAAGACTTAACTTTTATTAGGCCTTTACTACAATAAAATGCATAAAAGATTCTTCCTCATTTCCAGATTATCATCCAAGAGAAGTGAAGCCCACACACAGCTTCTTCAGGAAATGCTGACAACATGCTGTACATATGGCTTCCCTGTTTGTAGTGGTTCCAAAGTTTGCTTTTGAGGTTAATTTCTTGTTTTTGTTTTGGATGAGCTTCTCGCAGGGGACCTGGGCAAGCAGAAACCTTTTTAAAATTATAGCCCGAACTATTTCTTGAGCAATCCAGGAGAACTCATTTACAATGCGATCCTCAGATTCTTATAACATAGTTTGCGAGAGGGTGTGCCCAGAGCAGTTCGGAAAAGCAAAACAGCATTTTAACAATGAGGGATTTAGCAGGAAGATCTGACCCAACAAGTAGAAACTCTTTTAAAGGTTCAATCAAGTTTATTCCCATCGCATTCCTCTGGAATGCCCAACAGGCACATGCTTTGTCAATGAAAATTATTTTCAATCTCATTGATGTTTTGTTTGGCAGGAATTATTTCTTTGAACAATTTCTTATTAATCATCTATGATTTTTCATTTCTGACAGTGTTATCACCAGCTGCATATTTATAGAAGAGTCAACTTTGACCTGTATTCAGGTTTAATCTGTTTCCTGAGAATGTAATTTGGAAAAAAAAAAAAATCTGTTGATCTATCTGCAACCGAATTTTAGATTTTCAACATTACAAAGGCTAAGAAATGTGAACACAGAGGAAGACTTCTATCATCCTTATTTTGTGAGATCAAATAACTGCCTACCCACCTTACCAGTCATGCCATTTAGCTTTCTCCCCGTCTTTGTGGCTTGTAGTTTCCATTTCTGGGGACATGGTTTGCCCTGTGGTAATCCAAATGTGAATAACAACACCTATTGTCTTAATGGGGTCCTGCCTCCCGGACTAATAACTCACTGTGACTCTAAATTGGTATCTTCCCACAGGGGCTGATTCAAACTGTTTTGGTCAAACCACCTTCCACATAGGTGGATTAAAAACCTGTGGAGGCATAGATGGAGGTGTTTGGCATGTATTATATTTATATACAGTGTTGGACAGTGCTACCTCCTGGCTGTAAGCAGCCTGCGGGTCCCTAGGGAGTATTTCAATGGACTTCAGCTTAAACATTGTTTATACATGGCCATTGATTTTCTTTACCAAGAGCTGCCAACCCAATGGAATTTAGCTCCACCTGTCAAGCAATCCCACCCTCTCCTCAGCAGGGTGGAAAGTAGAGTGGGAGCAATGGCCATAGTGGCCATCTAGTGCAGTAGTTCTCAAAGTGTTACCTGGGAACTTACTGGCAATGCAAAATCCCTTGCCCCTCCCCATGTCTCCTGGTGGTTTGGGTGCAGGCCAAAAAGTTTGAGAATCACTGCTCTAGCTTAGTAAGTCAGAATCTTCTACTTTATTTATTTATTTATTTATTTATTTATTTATTTTTGTCCTGGTAATTTTATATCCCTCTTCGCCCTTGTAACATTTTCTTAATCATGGATTCACTTTCTGAATGGCTTTGAACTATCTTGTGGACAGGGGCTCCCGCTGACGAGGAGTGTGCTGGCAAATGTTTAACAATAGGCTCAGGAGAAGGGGACTTACTGTGCAGCTTTTCACAATTTCTGTGGTGTAAACACACCCCCAAGGCCCGTTTCCAGCTACTCCTGTAATATTACTGAACGTGGAGTTAAGAGATGTGCATAATTGCCCCCAAGAGTGGGTGCGAGCGAGCTCCGAAACCCTACAGGGAGGGACCAATAATCCTGTAGGTATTGGTTCATATTTAGCTCAATGGGGATTTAGATTGGGTTTACATACAAAATTGGAGTCATTATTTGTAGGCCATTTGTTGAATCATTAAATACTTTGGTCATTAAGGTGACTTTCATATTCAGTTGATATCTTTTAAGATCATAAGGAAAAAAAAAAAAGAAAACATTTAGGGGGCCCCTGGGTGGCTAAGTCAGTTAAGCATCCAACTCTGAATATCAGCTCAGGTCTTGATCTCAGAGTTGTGAGTTCAAGCCCTACATTGGATTCTGCACCTTAAATATATATATATATATATATATATACATATATATCCTTTAAGATCACTAGAGGTATTCAAAATCATCTTTCAAACGACATTTTGGTGGTGCCACCACATGACAGATTCAAACCCACACCTATATTTGGTGTCTCCTATGCATGCCCTGTCAAAATTACTCATTTGGTAGATGGTAAGCCCTAAAACAACATAGACCTTGTTTTGCCCACCATTCTATTTTGATTATTTACAAAGTTATCCAAAATATATCTGTTGAATTATTAAATTAGTAGCTATATTGGTTTAGTAGGGCTTTTATAACAAAACACCACAAAGTGGGTGGCTGAAGCAACAGACATTTATTTTCTCACAGTTCTGGAGGCTAGAAGTCCAAGATCAAGGTCTTGGCCAGTCTGATTTCTTCTGAGACCTCTCTTCTTGGCTGGCAAAGTACCACCTTCTTGCTGTGTCCTCATGTGATTGTCTCTCTGTCTGGTGTCTCTCTGTCCAAAGTTATCATCTTATAAGGACACCAGGCCTTGGGGCATAACAGCTTCATTACAACTTAATTACCTCTTTAAAGACCGTATCTCCAAATACAGTTACATTCCGAGATACTAGGGGTTAGAAATTCAACACAGCATTTTGGAGGAATATAATTCAGTCCACAACAATAACAACCAAGGTTTCTGTATCCGAAGGTTCTAATAGCATAGTAAAAGAACAAAACCCCAATTATGGACTTGGAGTATGTCTAAAATTGTGCCTCTATATTCGCCTTGGTATGATAACTTGTATTGATTATGAAGTGGACACAATCTCCTCTTAGAAATGACAAACTAGGGGCGCCTGGGTGGCTCAGTCAGTCGGTTAAGCGGCGGACTTTGGCTCAGGCCATGATCTCGCGGTCCGTGAGTTCTAGCCCCAAGTTGGGCTCTGTGCTGACAGCTCAGAGCCTGGAGCCTGCTTCAGATTCTGTGTCTCCCTCTCTCTGCCCCTCCCCTGTTCATGTTCTGTCTCTCCCTGTCTCAAAAATAAATAAACGTTAAAAAAAAAAATTAAAAAAAAAGAAAGAAAAAAGAAATGACAAACTAATCTTACAAATTGCAAAAATATCCTTCCCACCCCTCCCCTCATCTCATCCTGATTCATCATTGACACATGAGGTTTTGTTCCTGCTAAATGAGTTAGAAGAATAGGAGAGAGGGGGTGCTTGGGATGGCTCAGTCGGTTAAGCGCCTGACTTGGGCTTTTGCAGTCTGTGAGTTCGAGGCCCGTGTCAGGCTCTGTGCTGACCACTCAGAGCCTGGAGCTTGCTTCGGATTGTGTCTCTTTCTCTCTCTGCCCCTCCCCCACTAGCGCTGTCTCTCTCTCTCTCTCTCTCTCTCTCTCTCTGTCAAAAATAAACATTAAAAAAAAAGAATAGGAGAGATGGAAATGTAATTAGTTGAATATACAGAAAAATAAGATGTTGGAATGGCATAGTGTATATATGTTTCTATGTTGCACTGTAAAAGTAAGGTGTGGAAACTTTATCCTGGCACATACTTGCCCTTGAAGGAAAGTACCATTGAGAAGGTTCAACAGCAAAATAAAATCTCAGCTTCTCACATTTCTGAGATTGTTTTTTGATTTGATAGCTATCAGAACAACAGAAAAGGAGTTCAAAGTGTGGCAAGTCAAAAAGACTTTAGAGTGTCTCTGCTGGGGAATGGTAGGCTCTGAAAAGTGGAACTTTCTCAGTTGAAAAATGGCTCCACTTGGGTCAGAATTCTGGCCAATTATGGAGAGAATAACATGTCACCTACAGTCCAGCTTCTGTTTTCTTCCTTATTGACATTCTGTCATCTTGAATCCTGTGGTGACATAAGTGAATCATAACGCAGTGTTTTAATTTCACACTATTTTTGTCACTATTTTTACACTAATTTTGTCAGTTTGTCAGCTTCGGTGTAATTTTTCTGTTAGCTTTTGGGATCACGATCAGACTTTTAAAAATTATTTATTTCATTTTTTTTTTAAAGTTCTCTTTTGATTAGTAAACTTTCCTTTAGAAATCCTCAAAATAATTTCAACGTGCCTTGAGGGCACATGTTCTTGTAATATAATAGCATGACTAGGTGGTTCTTGGCTATCAGCCTAGCACGGTGAGGCATGCTGTTATTACACAATTACACACATCCTAGTGTCTGTCTTATTTCGTAATGGTTCTTTTCATTCAAAGATGCGGCTGAAAGCAATTACGTAAGTCCTGTTCATCTCACGAGGAAGGAAATGGGTGGAAATAAAGTACGGCCAAGCTCGTGGGCACCGAGGGCAACTGTACCTTAGAAGGTCGCATCACTTGATAGGCTATTGGACCACATTCTCAGGAGATTTAATCAGCACATTTTGGCCTTCTCATCCTATAGCCTCTCCCCAACCCTGCCCCAGCCAGCAAGCAACAATAGCAACACCTGTAACTTGGGTGTTTAGATTTATTTTTAAAGCTTTCCATAAAATTGGGTGATACAGTGGTCATATTCTCTATCTCATGACTTTAAAACCCTATTCTGTGTGTCCACGCCTGTGATACATCTTAAGTAAAATAAAGGTCACGGACTCCAAAAAGAAACAGAGGGGAGAAGGCTAGGAGAGTTGCTTCTATTACATGAGGCAGCTCTCAACATCAGAGATAGAGGGGACAGCTGATTATACAGACGGGGACCGCCTAGGGTCAGACTGTCCTGAAGGTAGTCTTCTGAGGAATGCTTTTGGGTCTGGTGTGTATTCCGTAGATAAAGAATCTTTAAAACTCTACCAAGTAGTAGAGAATTTTCCACCTGCCCTGTGGAGGTTGTCCAATCGAGGATACATATGTGCGGCTCCCCCTGAAATGTATCAGGGAGACCTATAATAAGAACTAATACAATTGACTTATTTTTAACAATTAAAAAAAAATTTTAAACAATTGACTTATTAATGAGAGGACAACCTGCTTCCTCTTTCTTCTTATTGCGATAGCTCCTCAAATCCTAAGGGAGCTTTGAATATCGCTGAGTTACTTGCCAGCTTCACATCAAGTCAAAATGACAAGAATTTGGTTTGGAAAGAGCAGGCTGTCTTCTGTGTGGTAAGGAGTCCCTAGATACCAGTGCCTTCTCTTAAGAATGCAGCTGCAACCACGCCCACCAATGTGTCTCTATTGGAAGGTATCTTGAGTCACTTAAAAGAGAAAGCAAGGGATGAAACCACCTATTGATTCCGTTGGGCCTTATATTTTTGTCGGGGACTCTTGACCGCTGTGTGATGGTTGGCCATGAGATTCTTGAGGACAAGGACTGCATTGCTAATTTCGTATTTCTGGAGTTAAACCCAGGGTGTGATATTTGGGAGATGCTTAAAAAATGTTGTTCATTTCTGTTATGGTTAATTTTATATGGCAATTTGGTCAGGCCACGGTAACCAGATATTTGGTCAGATATGTATAGATGTTGCCATGAAGGTATTTTTAAATGGGCTTAGCAATTATATCAGTAGACTTTGAGTTGAAGAGGTTACCCTCTGTGATGGTTGATTTTATGTGCCAGGTTGTGGGTGGGCCTCATCTAACCAGTTGAAGGCCTTAAGGAAAAGAACTCCCCTGAAGAAGAGGCCAATCTGCTGGTTTCAGGCTTAAACCGCGATATCAACTCTTCCCTCAGTTTCCAGCTGGCCCACTGACCGTACAAAATTTGGACTTGCCAACCTCCACGACTGTGTGAGCCAGTTCCTTGTGAATGAACGAACCTCTAGCATCTTGGCTTTGCTATATAGTACTCTGCACCCCGCCCTCCGCCCCACTTCCAGTGACATGGGAGGAGACCACTTTGCCAAGTTAAAACTTTGAATCTCTGCCCTAAAATCCCAAAGAGTCTCCTTCTTAACTAGAGAAGGAAAGCCCCAATACTGATAAGGGTGCCAAGACAGGGGAATGTGGGCAAGGAGAAGAATTCCACAGCCCTTCCCCAAATCCTTGATTTTGTATTTACCGTTAACATCCAGTGTAAAAATCGTTGGCTTGATTTAAGTGCTTTTGTTGGGTTCAAAGCCCCATCACCGCCACCACCAGCAGCTTACCCTGCTGTGGCCTGGAGAGGCTGAGGACCACTTTTCAGCCTGATGTGATTTCTAACAGCTGAGATATTAAAACACTGAAAAACGGGGTTTATAATGGAAATGCTGACAGACTATTAACTATAGCAGCACTGCTCTAATAAATGGAATGGCCTGTCATAATCTCTAGTTCATAAATATGCAAATACAAGACTGGGGATTTGCTCCAAAGGATGTCTCTATAATTTTAACTGACCTTTACTGATACCAAATGAGCCTGTTGCTTCTGTTTTTGTACATTGGATATAAAGTACGGGAAATCCAGCAGCCTGTCAGCCTCAAGTATATAAAGTTTAAACTGTCAGCTACTAAACTCTGGGCTCAGATTCCATTCCTCTTCGCATTCACACTTTTTATTGACGTATTCATTTTTTTTTCCCCAGGGGGTGGAAGCTGAGTGGGGGCGAAATCAAACATTGTTCATCCCCCACCCCCCCCCCATGTTATTTCCACATGTCACAGTGCCCGCCCAGCCAAAATTCATGGATTGCCTCAAGGACAAACAGGCCATCTACACTGAATTATAAATTTGAGTTTTATCCAGTTTTCTGCTTTTGGACCAAATGGGTAGCAAATCCAGTGACTTCATATTTAATAACCTAGATGTCATTTGTCCTGTGTCTTTCAGCGCAGAGCAAAGAGTTGGATGGCTCGCAGTTTTGCAGATTTTTTTCCCCCTAATTATTTTAAGCTATTCAGCCTGGTATCCGAACTATTGATGCAGAGCCAAATTGCCAGCAGGGGAGAGATCTGTCCAATCCAGGAGCTAAATGAGTCACTGAGAGTCAATCTGTTTTTCCCTTGCTGCTGGAGTTTCCTCGGTCCGGCCTCTCTCTGCTGCACTCACACACGGAGCTATAGGCTCGGCCCTCATGGGCGCCCGAAGTCTCCCGTTTCCCGCCTTGGCCCTGCTCACCGCAGCTGCTGGTGTATTCTGACCGGCTGGCATGAAATCCAGGCCTTCAATCACACTGTAGTTGAGGCCTCACTTCGATCGGAAATGAAGACGTCTTGGCCTCGTTATGTTTGCTTCCCCAGTCATTCATCAGGTATCTGGGAAGTAAAGGGAGGCACGTAAACAGAATGTGTGGTTGGGGTCCCGTGCCTGTTTCCCAGTTCCCGCTGCCCCGTTCCCTCGGACCCCTCTTTTACTTTCCCCAGGGGTCCAGACGAAGTCCGTGGAAATAGAATGCTTTATGTGGTCGCGGGAAAATAAAAAACGAAAGGGGAGTAGAAGGGATGAGTGGATGGCAGAGAGGAAAGCCACTAGCCTAAGCCAGAAGCTGCTGGAATGCTAGCTAGCTCTTTAAGCACTGGGAGGAGGCTCACGGTGCCTGAATAACATCTTCCCCCCCAACTGAAACATTTAATTTCTAACAATATTTATTAAAAAGCAAAATCCTTGAATTCTTCCTGGTAGGCTCAGTATTCAATTACACAAAAATATGCAGTCGGTTTAAGGACTGCACGTAAGATTAAGATAACTGGTATTTCATGGTAAATGATTAAATTAGCTGACACAGTTCTATCCTGAACTTTGCCATTAGGACTGACATTTTTGTGCTGTGTGCGTTGCAGACGACGGGTAATCTAAACTGGTATGAACTTTTTCTCTTTGAAACTCTAACGTGATCAAGGAGCGATGTTCTCTCCGAGCATCTGAACAGAGCAGTTAAAACAGAGTTTGAGAAAACAACCACAAAAAAAATTCTATTGTAGTAGGCTGAACTGCCCCAAGAGTATTCCGGAATTAGAGAACTCAGGGCTCCTTGAGAAACAATGAAGAGACGGGGCAGAGGAGAACTATTGATTAATTGATTTACTGTAATTTTCAGATAGAGATGTCTGGGAAAAGAACTCAATGGGCAGAATTTTTTCTTTTTCACAGTCAAGTCTCAGTGGACTAAAAGCTTTGTTCTCTGTGGAGCAGGTAGTTCGATTTCTGTAGTTCCAAAAAACCTCACCGTTTTACATATTCATGCTGATTTTTGGTTTTCCTTTCTCTAGCTATCAAGGGGACAAGGGCTGTTAAAGAAAAAAGTGAGATTTCTGAAACACAGGAAAACTTCTCACTGAAGTCAGGAACGTGTTACTGAATCGCTTTCCTTTTTTTCTTGAGGTCACTCCTGTGTTGGGGTCAGCTGCGTCACTGAGGTTCTCTAGTGGGTTTCTGGGTTCTAGGATCCAGAAAGTTCCAGAAAGTGCTCCTGCCCATCTTCGTCAGAAGTAATTAACTAAAAACTAAAGGCCCCTCTTTCTCTTCATATTTTGAACCACAGAGCAGCTAATACCAAGCATGAAACACCAGTTTTCAGATCATTAGCACAAAGCATCTTCCACAGGAGGCAATAAAATGTTGCTTTACATCTCAGCTACAATTATGCCGGCTTTCAGAAAGCAGGAATCTCCCAGAAAAGAAATTTACATGAAAACAGTCCCATTGTTTGAGAACCTTTGCAAATGATGTACAAAGGGGTTTGATAGTGATTTTTAAAAATTCAGGCTTTATCACGGCCTCAAAGATGTCCCGAGAAACCTGGTTACCTGTAAAGAACTCCATTGTACTTACTACGCTTTAAAAATGTGTACAATACAGGATTGTTTCAAAATTTTTTCCCTAAGCTCCAAACTTCTTCCTCAGCTTCAAAGCCTTCTGTAACGAACGTCCTACAGAGAGTCTAGTGCTTTTTGGTTTAACAGTTCTGAGGGTCACTCATTACTAGTTAAGAAAGCTGAAGATAACAGCAATAAAAACTGACATAACTCCGAGTATTTGGAACAATGTGAAATGTTTCTCCCGTGGGTGTAGCTTTTAGGGAGCACATGGGGACCCGTACCCCTTAGGGCTTGATCAGAAGATGAAACTCAAAGTGTCTCAGTTCATGTTGATTGCCTCTCAACTCCCGGGTGCTAGGAATCTGGATGTGCCCATTACCACATGTTCAAACAATGGATCTCCTGTGCCAGGAATCTCATTTCTGTAGAAAGACTTAAAAGGATGGGTGAGGAATAGGGTGTTGGACCAAATGTTGTGACATTTCCCTTTGATTCTGACTTTCTTTAAATTCTTCTGCATTTAGTACCTAGCATCTGTCTGGCATTGGTACTCTTAGTTTCTTTGCCTCCTAATTCACTGTGGAAGATGATCAAAGCATGGAGTTTCTTCTACTCCAGAGGTTGGCATTTGTGCAGGCACAAGTGAACTTGGTTTTCAAGCACCCGTCTTTGAACACAAGGAATTCCTTTAATGATCCTGCCAGACAACACAGACTCCAGAATTAGAAGCTTTACTTCCAGCGCTGCCATTTACCAGCTTTGACACTTTGGACAAGTCATTATAACCTTTTTTTAAGCCTCAGTTTCCTCTTCTGTAAATAGGAATCATTATCATCATCATCTTGTCTCATTAGCTAAAAAAAAAAAAAAACAAACAACTGAGCAAATTGCCATTCAGATATTCTCAACATATGAGTGTGAATACATATTTATTTTTTATACAGGTCCTATTGTATTATATATTAGATAGATAATATGATACACAAAAGTAGAAATTAAATAGGTTACAAAATAAACAGAAATTAATAATTTAATACTTTCTTCCCATCTTGCAAAACTCCTGAGGTGCATAGCCCCACTTTGGAGAAGCATAATATGTGTAATGTACTCAGCACATTGCCTGGTACAAAGCAGTATGCCGAACGTTAGGGGTTATTTATTTATTTTCATGCTGAAAAGTCCAATTGCAATGGAGAATGTTCAGCCTCGTATTAGCTTACTTTTTTTTTTTTTTTTTGACATAGCTTTGCTCCTATAAGTAGCAGAGAATGGCTGAGTTATAGGTCAGGCTCTTCCAACATAGGGGAACCTCACTGCTCAATTCTGGTCAGCATTTTCTTCTGCTAAGAGATGCGCCGCATTCACAGTTATTTTCAGCAGGACCTCATGGTCCAGGGAAGATTAGTGGCTTCTCCCTTTGAGACAGGCAATGAAGATAGCAGAGTTGTTTCCCCTGGTGTGAGGCTGGGGCGACATTACCGGGTTGAGAAATGAACACTGTATAGCATAAGAATCTGCAAACAGGGAACACAAGGGGGACAGAGTCAAAATTGGAGGAAAACAGAAAAATCCTTTTCTTAATTATTCTTTTACTGCAATCTATACTGCCCTCGGCCCTACATGCAATAAATAGGGCACATCGATTTTGAATTTGATTGCAGTGGCATTGAGTGTAAGTCTAGAAATTTGTATACTCTTGGCATAAATGCTTCTAATTTCATATTAATTCGTTTGTTATTCCTTAAGCATTGCTATGTTTACTGAGCATCCATTGTATGTCAGGCTCAGTGCTGGGCACTATTTTGAATATGAATTTGTCTTCAGAACAGAGAAACAAGCTGAGGGAAATGATGGAAATAAATACAGAGCCCAAACTCACACATGGGAACTTGGGATCTGCTGGGGAATCTGATGTGAACCAAGCTGTCATTGACCTCACACTCTTAAATTAGTGAGTATCAGTCATTCTCCTTGGCAATTCTTTTATTACCTAAAATGTAAAAACTTTGATGCAAAATCTTATGACAGAATACTGGAAAAAAAAAACCTTCAGGAAATAAAAGCAGAGTAAGAATTTACATTCATTTTGACAAAAAGAACATAGTGCTTTAGCTCTGTTTTCACGATTCTGGGCCCAGGCTTAGAGACTTCCTTTGTGTTCAAACTTTTCTGCTGACTTTACTCTCCTTGAGGCGTAAAATCTTAATGTAGACACTAATGTGTGTGTGTTAGACATTTCTGGTTCTTGTCAATATCTGGTTCTCTTCTTATTTTTGCACTCAGAGAGGAACACATTTCCTGGTACAAAGTGGGGGTTGTCACTGGTTCTACCTACTGAGCTATAAGCTGAAGTGGAATGAGGTCGGTTCTGGGTCCAGGTTTAGCAGCTTCTGATGAGTTCCTATCTCCTTTTCCTTCTGCTGTGGAGACATGACCAGATGGTGTAACCTTCATCACCTGGGTCCCTGAGTAACCATACGAGCAGGGCACCTCCCTGATGAATATGTGCTAGAACAAAAACATAAACCCTTGTCTTGACAATCTACTGAGATTTCGGGGTTAATTCGTCACCTCAGTGGAAACCATTCTACCCTGACACTTACAGGATTTTTAAGTTTTCATTTTTTCCTGAAAGAGGAAGGGATATCTAGATCTGTCTCCAAAAATGGTCTACTCTGAGAAATTGTGAGCAAATTGTGAGCTTCAAAGATTAGAAGCCATCAGGGGACTGAAGTGAGAGAAATTATGAAAAAGGACACAAATATCTGGAGTAAAAATAAATGTTTTGTTGGCCAAGTTTGTATCATCAGCAGTTGGGAGTCATCTACACAACTCGAACCGTGACAAGACTTTCCTTTATTACAGAAGAGCAACAGTGTCCATCTAGGCTTTCAAACGTGAGCATTCAAGGGTGACTTCTCAATAGGAAGTTTTTAGGAACCAACAAAATGAAGGACTGTACCATGAGCATCTCTAGAAATGATGTCCACTTAGGTCTCTGACAAAGAGGCCCGGAACCACAAGTAGAAGCAAATAGAGCTTGTCACAAGAAAGTCCTAGGGCAAAAAAATGACACTTGGTGCAAAAGTTCTCATTAAGGGTCTATTGAAAAAGTTCTACTCTAACATTTTTCTTCATAGAGCTAATATGCCATTATACAAGGTGAAATAATCATTTTTAAACTGCTACCTGAGAGACGTCATGGAATAAAACCCTTATGAGTAGAGTGAATGAAATAAATATTCTGAGTTTGCAAGATAGTGACATTTCTGAGCCCCCTGAAGGCCTGGGAGTAATGGTAGCATGGTAGCGTCTAAGGTTGACTTGTTGATCCGTGAGGCCCTTTTAAATGCACTTTTAAGGCTGCTTTCTCCCTAATCTTAAACACTTGACCTTTAAGTCTCATATTCTTCAGTATTATTAGATTAGATGATTAGTTATTAAATATACTGTCTCCAGTAAATAGGTAATTGTATAATGCAATGGCCTTCAGCTTTTCCAGGCCATGTTCCCATGACATTTAGAGTTAGAACACGGAGTCCTTCTGGGGCAGGAATGTTTAACCCTTTGTGTGGGTAGAAGAATGGGCAGGGATTTCCCTGGCTCTCACACTCAAGCTGCCTGAACAAAGGGCAATGAAAACAGAGTATCACATGGTTTTGACAGCTCTAGAACTCAAAGATCCTAGCATTTGTATTACATTTATGACCACATAATAACAGTGAAAAATACATAAACCGGCATTTTCCCCATGACAAGCTGGTGTGATGAACACAATGTAGGTACTCACTAGGCTTTAGGTTGAGGGCTTGGGAAAAATGTTTAGTGTGGTACTGTGACCCAAAGCACACAGGTAAAGAAGTTTGAAATGGCTCTATTGATTTTTGCCAAAATTGCCCGGTGTGTAGGGGTGGGGATGGAGAGAAGGAAGAGAGAAGAGGAGAGAAGACAGGAGCTAGAATATTTTGGTCTCATAAAATGTGCCAAGCACTATGTTAGGCAGTTTACATACTCAGAATCCTTTTCTCTTCCTCTAAATAGAAGTTTGTATTACTAGTCCTTGTTTTGTATTTTAGAAACCTAAGGTTCAGGAAAGTTAAACTAGCCCAAGATCAAAGAGCCAGGGTAGTTGAATTGGGATTTGCACTTGGATCTGTTTGACTTCAAGGTTCTGCTCTTGCCTATATTTCACACCATCTTCTTTTTGTTATGTGCCTACTATGTGTAGATGTGGTGTTACTCATGTTATAAAAGGAGGAGGAAGGTGGTCAGGGAAGTCTGAGAATCAATTATCCATCTGATGTCTTTTTAACTGAGGTCCTACTGTGTTCCCAGCAGGTACACTGTGAAGAATGCAAAGGAAATACCGAGACATGGGATGCCTGGGTGGCTGAGTCAGTTAAGCATCTGACTCTTGACTTCTGCTCAGATCATGATCTCATAGATTTGTGGAATTGATCCCCTGCTTCCACTTCCTTTCTCTCTCTCTTTCAAAAATAAATAAATATGTTTATTTATTTCAAGTTTAAAAAAGGACTGCTTTTTACATTTAAGTTTATTTATTTATTTGTATAAGTTTATTTATTTATTTTTGAGAGAGAGTGTGCACGCAAGTAGGGGAGGGGCAGAGAGAGAGAGGGAGAGAGAAAATCCCAAGCAGACTCCACCCTGTCAGCATGGAGCCTGAGGCGGGGCTCGAACTCATGAACTGTGAGATCATGACCTGAGCAGAAATCAAGAGTTGCATGCTTAACAGACTGAGCCACCCAGGTACCCCAATACGTAAACATAAAAAAAACAAAAAAAACGTACTGAGACACCATCACAGACCCCCAAGTTAGAGGTTGAAAGCTATTTGGGAAGGCAAAGCAACACACAAAAACCAATTCCTAATTGGTTCCTATAAATGGTAAGTCTAAAAGTTCACCGTGGTCAGGGTAAGTATGGTTTGGAGATGATTACTGAAACCTGATGGGATATGATCTTGTAAAGTAGGCAAGATTTGAAAAGAAGGGCATTTAAGGTATAAAGTGTGGACCATATGAGCCAAGGCAAGGTGTCAGGGTTGAGGGGAGGAGGAAATGACAGCCTGACTGTTTTCCCTCCACCTCACTCTGGACCTCCATTGCGTCTCATGCTTTTCTCTTGTTTTTACCACTGAGGTACCTAACACATGTGATGCATACATATCTACCTTCCCCTGTCAACTCTCTGAGAATAGGACTGCGTCTCATCCTTCTCCTTCTTTTCAGTGCTTAAAGCAGTACCTGGTGCCCATTAGGTGGTCAATAAATACTTGTGAAGTGGATGGATAGAAAAATGGATGCTGGATGAAAGGCTGAATCATAGGGGGAAGATTGGAACCAGATTGACACAGAGGCAAGAAAAGAAGAGCTGAACCAGATATGACAGAAGAACAGGTCTTGACTGAGTATGTGGACAAGATAAATACGATCTTTACGAGGGGATTAGAATCAGGGGAGACTGGAAACTGAGGTAGTGAGAGCACGGAGCAGTGAAAATGAGGATGGGGAAGATGAAAAATTGGCAGGCAGAGAGCAGCGAGCATCAGCAGGCTTTGGTTCGAAGTCTGGTATAAGGGAGACAAGAGAAGAGGAAGTCCTCTAGGAAAAAATGTGGAATGCAGGGAAAAGGATCTTGTCTGACGGAATAATGAGCGACTTCTAGACAAGTCGAAGATTTTTAAAAGTAAATTATTGTGTTGAGTGTTAAGTGGTAGAAGGGACATGGAGAGTGATTTTAGGTATTTGGAAATATATATGAAAAGAGGCTGAGAGTACAGATGTGGATGGCTGGATAGGTTTAGCCTCCTACCTTTGGAAGGTAGAGAATCCAGAGGTGTCTGGGGGTCAACGATTGCCTCAGAAGCTCCCAGAGATTATGGGTTCTTCCTGGAAGCCACAGGAAAGACTTGAGGTATGAAATGCCCCCCCTTGATTTAGTGCCTCATCTCCTAAGGCCTTGATGTGTGATTTCAATCTCTGTTTACTCTAAATTAATTTTTGGAGCCTCTTGACTGGTGGCTACCAGTGCATCAGATTTCCACCCTGGCTGACTTGACTTTCTTCCCCTATGTCAGTGGGATTGGGGCAGAGAGGAAGATACCCACAGGCGCACGGGCACATACACATCGGATGTTCTTACATCACCAGGTGGCTCTGTGCACTCAACACACAGCCAAAAGAGTGGTTAATTTTCTTATTGTAGCATACCGCACCTGCTTACAGACAAGGAATGCAACCCACACGATGTTCACCTCTCCCCAAGTCATGAGCCATGGCCAAACTGTGACTCAGAGCTCTAGATACCAGTCATTTCTCCTGGTCACAGAGGCAGCCCTTTTTTTGAACTTGCAACAAACCCAGAAATAAGCATCTTCCCCACCAACACCCTCGAACAACTGGGTGGACAGAGAACTCTGGAACCCATAGGGGGTGCTTGCCGACACTACAGCAAGTTTCCAAAAATAAAAGCGCAAGCCTTTCCCCTCACATTTATTTGTTAGGATAGCTCCAGGACCAAGAAGAAATACATATCCTGAGGGTACATAGGGACTAGATTTTGCCCATTTTCATAAACATCACGGAGCATAGTTAGCTCAGAATCCTACGGAGTCTTCTTGGCATATTTACAGAGCTCAGACCCACACCGGTTCATCAGGATGGTTTAAGGTTTGGGGAACAGGTTCCCCTACTGACAAATAGCATAATTAGGCATAATGTCTTAAGTGAACATATTAGCTCGGGCTTTTAACAGTATGCAAGCCTCAGCTTCCGCAATAACAGCCTAATCTTGTGTGGGAACCATCCCAGGCTTCACTCGAACACAGGCACTGTGCGTCCACCCGCAGATAAAGCTCTCGGAATGGTTTTATTTATATCGTCCTTGTTAGTCATACAGTCTGTGTGCAAACAAAACACCATTATTCTTATCTCCTTGGAAAGTTTAATTCATTAGCAATTAAAAGCTGGTGCAGAAAAAGAGTCGGGCAGCAGGCAGAGGTTCATCCTAGCACAGCACCCCGGCGCAGACCCATTTGTGGGGGCCACGGTCACCGATAACAGCACCGTGATGTCTGCCGAATTGTTTTTCGTAAATAGTTTACCCATGTAAGGATGATCCCACTGTAATTAAATGAGATAATGTCGCCACAATCTCTTCAAAAGTACCCTGTTGAAACTTGCTGTCCTCAGGCTCTTGCCAAAGCCCATTCTTGACTCCCGCTCTGCTCCCCGTCTGGCTGGGTTGTGGGGGAGGCTGTCTCTGGGCCAGGTTCCTGTTGTGGCGGCCCAGAGTTCTCAGGGGGGGGCAATGGCCTGTCCTCACAGCTGCTGAGGGCCTCCAAATTGAGTTCTATTTGGAACAGGGATGGGCCTGATCGTGTTCTTTGTTATCCTAACTTAAGGATAACTTAAGGGAACTTAAGAATTGTAAACTGGGACGGGCTGGATCCGAAAGTCAAGCTCACAGCCAGCTGTTAACAATGGGAGAGGTTGTGGGATGGGGGGTGGGGCAGGAAACTCTATGCTCTCTGCTCAGTTTGTCTGTGAACCTAAAACAGCCCTAAAATATAAGGCCTACTATGAAAACCAAGTGGAAAGTCTTGTTCATCCGTGGTTCTGGGTGTGAGAGGCCAAGATGTGTTTGAAAAAGCTCTTTCTCCCTCTCCATACGAGGCAGAACAGGAGGAAGCACAGAGATTCGGAGGACTACACCCAGGACAGGAAATTAGAAATGAAAACGTACCCTCTTCTGAGCTCTGGTGGCCTCCATTGGTAGGGGTGGAAAGTGAGACTTAGCCCAGCTGAGAGGGGACTCCAGATTTAGTGCCACTTACGTTTTGTCTGACCCTGTAGCAAACAGTACATAAATTTGTCTGTGTGGCATTGCATGGGTCAACTTGTCACTTGATTAAATGTTTTTCTTTTCAACTGCTTAGCTTTACATAGGTCAGCCTCAGTGCTGGAGGAAGAATGTGTACTAAAAATAATAAACAGTTTGGGAAATAGACTGGATCTAAAATAAATAAGGTTAATATAGCAAGACTACCTCCGAGGGCTAGAAGGGACTTTGAATCACCCTCCGGTGCAAACTTTGCCCACGCCTAAGTGGGCACACAAGAGTTAAATAATAAAACCCCAGCCAGGCTGGTAGTAGAACTTTTAATCCTAGCTGCTGCCCCCGGGGGTGAGAGGAAGAGATATTTGATAGTCCAAAACAGAAAGTAAATATAGAGTAAATTACTTCCATGTAATTGGGGAGATTATTTCAAGTAGATTGCAACTTGGAAATGGATTGCTTCTTTTCAAAACTCAAGGTGACTCCTACATTTTTCATCCTGAGGTCAGGGTGGCACTGAGGGGAGGAGCAGTTTCTGGCTTTCGAGGGCAGCTAGAGCTAGTATATTTTGTAAAGTCAAAGTTAAGCGTCTTTGATACTTGAATTACCCAGATCTGTGCAGTAGTTATTAGGAATAGAAATATAAAGAGACATAGAAATGTGGCCAACAGAAACACAGCACCTTAAAAAATCTGAACTGTGAGCCCTTGTGGATAGAAGACAGAAAACTCTTTGCAATTAATATAATCACCCTCGTTAAGGAAATGGTCAATTTGATTTGAAATGGTGTGGAAAAGCATGGGAGGGGATCTGTGTGAGAAACCTAAAAGAATTTTACATTTGTTCACATAATGAGCCAATTTTTCCAGTAACTTCCATTGTTTGGTTCTGGTGCTTTGTCTTGAAGCCAATGTGAATATGTTTCAATGTTGTGTCCATGTAGTAGTCTTTTAAATAGTTCTCTCCTCTTCTTACGTGTGTAGGCTCTAGAACCAGAGAAGCCTTGTTGAGATTCATGACTGCCCTTATCTATTACCTCTCTGACTTTGGACAAATTGCCTGACCTCTCTCAGCCTTTATTTTCTTTTGCCTTTTCTTTTTTTTTTTAGAAGTTTTCTGTTTTTGTTTTTTTAAGTTTATTTATTTATTTTGAGAGAGAGAGAGAGAGAGAGAGAGAGAACTTGCATGCACAAGTTGGGGAGGGGCAGAGAGAGAGGGAGAGAGAGAATCCCAAGCAGGCTCCCTGCTGTTGGCGCAGAGCTCCATATGGGCTGATCTCATGAACCAGGAGATTATGACCTGAGTTTAAATCAACAGCCTTTTTTCTTTTCTTTTCTTTTCTTTTCTTTTCTTTTCTTTTCTTTTCTTTTCTTTTCTTTTCTCTTTTCTTTTCTTTTCTCTTCTTTTCTTTTCTCTTCTCTTCTCTTTTCTTTTTTCTTTTCTTTTCTTTTCCTTTCCTTTTCCTTTCTTTTCTTTTCTTTTCTTTTCTTTTCTTTTCTTTTTTCTTTTCTTTTCCTTTCCTTTCCCTTCCCTTTCCCTTTCCCTTTCCCTTTCCCTTTCCCTTTCCCCTTTCCTTTCCTTTCCTTTCCTTAATGTATATTTTGGAGAAAGAGAGAGAGAGAGAATAAGTGGGGGAGGAGCAGAGAGAGAGGGGAACAGAGGGTCCACAGCAGGCTCCATGCTAACAGCAAGGGCCCTATATGGGGCTCAAACTCACAAACTGCAAGATCATGACCTGAGCATATTTTGGATGCTTAACTGACTAAGCCACCCAGGTGCCCCAACAGCCATTATTTTCTTATTTGTGAAATGGGCATAATAATAATACTTGCCCCAGAGGCAAAAAAATGTGACAACTAAATGAGAAAATGCATATAAACACTTGGCACTTAGTTCATTTTATAATTATGAAGATAATCATACGTAATAAATTATTTCTTACATGACATGTTTAGCCTACCCACAGTTCTATTTTTGTTTAAATCGGTTCAGTGTCTAGTAGCCAGAATTGAACAAAATGCTCCAGATATGTCCTGATAGGACAAAGTAAACTATCATCTCCTTCATTCTAGGCTCTATACTTCTATTGATGTAACCAATTAGAGTATTAAATTTTTTCTATATCTATTTTATCTTTTTGTGAGGTGGAGGAATGTCTGCCCAATCAAACAGTTGAGTAAAATCTCTCCTTCTCTGCTGTACTTTGGTATTTAGTTTTAGATCTTGCTATAGGACTTTACATTTATCCTATTACATGTGATCTCTCTAGTGTTGATTCCTCTTTCAAACCTATGCAATCCATTTATTTATTCATTCATTCATTATAGAAACTTACAAAAATACATTTATAACGGGCCAGGCACAAGGACAGTTGTTTGCTATGTTCTGAGTTTTTTGAATTCATTGAAGTTTCAGTAGAACACAATTTCTATATCTTCATCCAAATTGTATAACATGTTGGATGATGCAGGCAGGGCTAAGGGCATAGGCCCCAGGACGGTCTTTGGAAACTTTCTTCAAGGCTGATCAGCCCCCTTAGGACATAGTAGTTTAATCATTATGAATTCCTCTTGAGGCATCATTTGGTACAAATTATTGTTTCAACTTGACCAGCAAGAAATTTTGAGATCTTCCCAGACTTCTTGTTCAAGTCAAAATTCACTAGATCTGTCTAGTTACCTAATTCAGTATTCCCAGCAAAATAAGACTGATCTGATGTCATTTCGTTTTTAAGTAAAATTAGGCTGGCTTGTTTTCTAAAGTCCTCAGAGGACATATTTTCATAACCTATTCTAGAATTTTAAAGATTTTAAAGAAAAACGGAGCGTAGTGACTAAAACATGACAAATGTCTGTTGTTTTAGATGTTCACCCCTTCCACGTGTGGCACGGTGAGGACAGTGAGAAGGTTGAGAAGTTTAGTTAGGTGATAAAGTGCATCCTGGGGCACCACCCTAATTTTATTGTGGAGTATTTGCTTCGTATTTTACTTAGATCTGTGTATGTTTTTCTCCTCTCCTGGGCTTCTTATGGTCGGGGGTATGCTTTTACTCATCTCTTATAATTCCTATCATAGTGCATGACTAATCATAAGTAATCACGAATTGCTTTGCAAATTGTAAACCAACGCCTAGCCTATTGCAATTAAGGAGGAAGAACACCCCCCTTTCAGTCTAGTATATGGCAAACAGAGAAGATGTGTGTAGGTCTTAGGGCATCCCTAGAAAGTTCTAGAGAGGGCTAGGAGAGTGGCCCCCTTAAACTGCAGGAAATTTGCAAATGATTAGCAAGAGAGGCTGATGAATGAGAAGTAGTGAAATGGCTTTCTTAAAATATTGGGAAGTTGGTGATCCTTTTTCCTCCTTTGTCATTACTGGGATTCTGGAATTCTAGGGGAGAAATTGCATGTAAAAAAGTCGTTGTCCCATTCTGCTGTTTGTAAAGACTTTCCTTTCCTTAAATTTGGTCAGGGTAGGAGATTGCTTCTGTGGGCTTTAAAGGTAAGTATTATCTCTTTATATTGGTATCACTAGCACAATGCTTAAGCGGAGAGGAGGCACTCAATGACTGTTGGATGAACAAATAACATTTGGGAAAGTGCTTTGTAGACTGTGAAACCTTGCACAAATGAAAAGATGATGAGGATAATTGCTTATGAGCCTCAGACGCTGACGCGGAACTCTTGTCCTAACATACTACACACACACACTTTCTTTCTCTCTCTCTCTCTCTCTCTCCCCTTCCCTCTGAATAGTAGCTACATTTTTTTTTTTTAAATGGGAAAAGTATTGGGACACTGAGTGCTTTTTAAAACTAAAATCAAAATCAAAATGTACTTGCCCCCTTTAATTACTAATTGTTCCATTTGCGCTTCTGGCGTTTGTTGGCAAACATATATTTATACACTTCATGTTATTGTCTTTAGTTACCCTGAAACCTTCCTATCTCATCCACCTTTAGTATGTCATGTAGTTTTGACTTAGATTTCCCAACTGTTAGAATGTCGGGCTTTCAAGGATGCATTCTTAAAAATCAGTGTCTTTGGAAGCACTTGAACTAGAAGTCAAATGGCATGATGTAAACCAATAGTTTTTCAACGAAGAAATGAAAAGTCTCAGTAATGTCAAATAAGGAATGTAACCTATTGAGACCAATTTGCTTACACTGTATCGATTCCTACAAAAACATTATAAAAGAGGGTGCTGCCTACACTCTACTGATCAGATTACAAGTATCCTTGGTGAGGACAAAACTAGTGTATGAGTTTGCCTTAAAATGTCACCTGATGTTAGCTGTCCCTCACTGACTGAGGTATTTTCCTGGCTTCAGATGGGTCAGGTTGCCCATTGAGAACCCACAGACTGTGTGTGGCCATGGCTGCATGATTGAGGGGTCATAATCTGGAGATGCAGTAGGGGAGTCTAGCAGCAGGCAGGCAATAATGACTTGAAAAAAACTGGTTTTGCTGCTTACTCAGTGACAGTGATTAGTAGGGTGTAAGAAAAGATGAAAATTCTAGGGGCACCTGGGTGGCTCAGTCGGTTGGGCGTCCGACTTCGGCTCAGGTCATGATCTCGCGGTTTGTGAATTCGAGCCCTGCATCGGGCTCTGTGCTCTCAGTTCAGAGCCTGGAGCCTGTTTTGTATTCTGTGTCTCCCTCTCTCTCTGTTCTGCCACTCATGCTCTGTCTCTCTCTGCCTCTCAGAAAATGAATAAGTGTTAAAAAAGTTTTTTTTTTTTAAAAAAGATGAAAATTCTAAAGGTTTCCATAAATGTCTCATTTTCTTACCTAGGGCTTCAGGGGCTTTAGAGATATAGTCCAGATTTGGTTTTTGGCTGTGCCACTTATTCTTGTGGAAATGGGTAGAAGGTAGTGGGTTGGGTGGGTGGGTGAGGCTTCCCAGGCCCCTCCGTCTATCTGATCTAAATGTACCAGGAGGGCCCCTGTGAAGCCAGGGCAGTTCTACAGATGCCAGCTTCACCCAGCTCAACAGGGACTTGACATAAACACACTTGTCTCTCTCATCCATCCTTTCGGGCACTCAGCAAATCCAAAATTCCTAGATAGCATGACTTAGGTGGCAATCTGGAAGGTGGGGAGGACAGAGGCCCTGTCTTGAGGCTGCTTTGCCGAACAAGCATAAAATTTTTACTTAGCTTGAATGCTGATTTTGGCATATTTTGGAGGTGAGCAGATGCAGATAATGGAGAGAGATACTGAGAAAACCCCAAGTCACCCCTAAATACTACCCAGGGAACCCAGATGTGATAAACAATGCAAAGACTCTCATATCTGATTATGCTGTATTTATGGACACATCTATGCATATACTTTTTTTGATTTTCTACTGCTTTATTTTGATCATCTTGGTTTAATCCCTGTGAGCTCATATTCCTTCATTAAAGTCATCAAATCAAGGAAAGAAGAAGAACCTTGGAGGCAGGCCCATGCTAGATTTCTCTGAAGACAGGCCCACTGGGCACCCGTCCAGCCTCTGATGTGCCCTTCCTGTGATGGGGACATGTGGTCAGAGGATGCAGCCCGTGATAACTAAACCCTCCCTTCTTGTCACACACCTGTTCTCCTATGTTGAGCTGAACATTTCAACCTCTATCTTCCACACACTGGTCCTTATTTTGATCCCTTAAGCAATACAGGTATCCTGTTTCTTGTTTCATGTGAGAGTGCCTCAAATATATGAGCCAGTCATCATGCAGGGCTAAGTATTCTAGAATTCAGAGGTGTAATGGGCTGAATTGTATCCCTACCCAAGTTCATATATTGTTTTTAACCCCCAAGAACTCAGAATGTGTCTATATTGGAGATAGAGTCTTTAAAGAGGTAATAAGTTAAAATGAGAATATTAGGGTGGGATCTAATCCAGTATGGCTGCTGTCCTTGTAAGAAGAGGAAATCAGGACACAGAGACACATAGAGGAAAGACCACGTGAAGGCACAGGGAAAAGACAGCTTCTACAAGCCAGGGAGAGAGGCCCCAAAAGAAATCAACCCTGCTGACATCTTGTCTCCAATTTCAAGCCTCCAGAACTTCCAGAAGAGAGATGCCCATTGTTGATGCTACCTGGTCTGTGTAATTCAGGAGTCAAATGTATATGGGGTTGGAGCCAAGCAGATAGGTAGGATCATCCAGGCAAATATGTGGGATGAGATGGTGAGAGGGCCATAGGATAAACATTTCACTGACACCAGACTAGGCAATTAGACTCCAGTAGAAATTTGTGGTGGGGTACTACCACATATTTTGAAAGCAAACAAACAAAGAGAGAAATAAAACAACACATAATTCCCTAGGTGTTCCTGATGTGCACACTGACTGAGATACACTAATCCAGATTTTTTTAAAAAAGAACTTTTTTCTTCATGCCTGGAAATGATGCCAGACAATTATAGATTTCAAACTTCATGGAAAATTGAAATTTCCCTCTGAATGAATCCAGTAAACAAAGTCTAAGTTTCTTATTCCTATTACCATATTACTTTTTAAAAAAACTTTTTATTTATTCTGAGGTGGGGGGAGGGGCAGAGAGAGAGAGAGGGAGAGAGAGAATCCCAAGCAGGCTCTACCCTATCAGCATGGAGCCCAACATGGGGCTTGAACCCACAAATGGAGAGATAGTGACCTGAGCCGAAATCAAGAGTTGGATGCTTAACAGATTGAGCCACACAGGTGCCCCACCTTATTACTTTTAATATAATATTGAAAGTGATGGTTGTCCTGGTAGCCTTTTGGGATGTGTATTCTCCCCCTCCCAGCATGACCTCCCATGGCCAGCAGGCACTGTTCCTTTCCCATAGTTCAGGATCTCAGTCTGAAATAGGCTATGAAAGTGTACAGCATTCAATCATATCGACCATCCCATTATTCTTTGTGACTTGGGAGAATACCCGTGTTTTCTCAAATGCTCTATCTGTTGAGTATTAGGAACCATTTCTATGTAATAAAGAACTATCGCTTATCGGGAAGTATACTCACCCTTCTTGTGGAAGAAAACTTATGACATTGAACTTGATAAAAGCCATCATTTTCACAAGCCCAAATAAAACAAGTCTTATCTGTCTCCCCTCCCACTGCGATAGGTTCACGTACAAGGAGGATAACCAAATTAGAAAGGAGGCATCTTAAGCTTTAGGCTGAAACAAATCAGGGCTAACCAGGGTAATCCAATTTGTTATAAACACAATGAATTGTGTAACTTTAACTTAGGTGTGTTAAAGAAACTCTATCATGCTTTTTTATTCATTTCTGGGCAATTTTGTAGCCACTGCTTCATTCTTTTTGGGAAGGCGGGAAAGCAATAAATAGTGTCTTGAGAAAAACCAGAACAGCCAGACTCTGTTCATTTAGTTCAGGTAATCAGGCATTAGGTGTTAGGTTAATTAGAATTAATTAGTATTAGGTTCTGAGTAGGTGGGTAAGTACAGCTCTTATACACTCTGCCTAAAACATCACAGTGGGAAGTTGTGTGTATGAGGGGGGCAACAGGGTAGGGAGTGCCCCATCCTGAAAGAGACCAGGTCTTCCAGATGGGTACTGGCTTGACTGATTCCTCTACCTAAGGTATGCAGAGAATACATTTCCCTGCCCAAATTCCATTTTATCTAGGTGTCATGGGGTCTGACATTCCACCTCTAAAGATTTATTCCTTTGGCTTTTTTCCCCTTCCTTTAAAACGGAAATTCTCTTGGTTTGTGCAAAACACAAAACTGATTCCTAAAGGCAAACACGCTAAGGTGGTTATCAGCTGTGTTTTCCAATGGCTAAAAGGGGCTAGCAGAACTGAAAGAACCTTGGAGTTTCATCAGTGGGGTGATGGGGGGGTTTGCTAAGGAGGTTTGGGGAAAGCACAGAGAGAGGAGGGCAGGGTGGACAGACACACTTTGCTTGCTTGGGAATTTTGATTGGGGCTGACTCTGCCCACTGAGTACAACTTCAAAGCAAAACACAACACACAAAGTATCTTTGAGAGTTGCTTTAACCTATTGCATTATTTCAATAGTTGAACTGACCAGGACTTCTTCCTTTATTTTTTTTAATGTTTATTTTTTTTTTTTTTTTTGAGAGAGAGACAGAGCGTGAGTGGGGGAGGGGCAGAGAGAGAGGGAGACACAGAATCGGAAGCAGGCTCCAGGCTCTGAGCCGTCAGCACAGAGCGTGACGTGGGGCTTGAACTCATGAACCACGAGATCATGACCTGAGCCGAAGCCAGTTGAGCCGACCGAGCCACCCGGGTGCTCTGAGCTGACCAGGACTTCTAGAGCTACAGTTGAGAAGGGTGGTTAGCTTTGCAAGTACAGTGTGAGTTACAGCTTGTAAATCGTAACATTTATCTGGGCACAGAGGCAAGATCATTAATGTTTGAGGAGCACCTTTCAAAACTCAAACACAGATGGCAGAGCTCGGTCTTTTATACCATTTCTCTCTTTTTGAGGTAAGTTAGAGAGCTTGAGTTGTGAAGCATTCAAAGATCAGCTTGTTGGGGTGCCTGGGTGGCTCAGTCGGTTGTGTCCGATTGCAGCTCAGGTCATGATCTCACAATCTGTGGGTTCAAGCCCTGTGTCAGGCTCTGTGCTGACAGCTCAGAGCCTGGAGCCTGCTTCCAATTCTGTGTCTCCCTCTCTCTCTGCCCCCTGCCCTGCTCACACTCTGCCTCTCAAAAAGTGAATAAACATTAAAAAGAAAAATTAAAAAAAAAAAAAAGATCATCTTGTTTCCACATTCAATTTTCTTCTTTTCACTTAGGAAAGAAAAAAACCAACTTTTCAGGTCAAAGGCTATTTGAGGTGGCCCTGGTTCCTCCATGTTTCACTCACCGGTGCTTCATTTCTACCGGGCCTGCGTGTCAATTGACCACATCTCGGGAGGGAAATGATTCTCGTGACCTCACTTTCAGGAGACAGGAACCTCTGGCATCTTATCAAACTGCCAGGCTGTGCTCCACGAGCCGGAGTCTTTGGTTTGTCGTAGGAGAGTAACACAGTAGGTCACCACTCAAGCGTCTTGGCAAAGCTGTTAAGCTCGTGGGGGGCCCCAACCACTGCTGTTGGCGGGGAGACCGACTGGGCACTTGCCTCTCACCTTCAGAATTTGGCCCTGATTAAATTAATCTATGCAGGTGGAGTCCTGGTTTGTGAGAAGGGTACAGAGCCTGAGGACATGCTGGCATTTCTTCCTCATCCTGCGTTTGAGGACACAGAAGGGTGTTCTGGTCAAATTAGCCGGTTACTGGTTCCCCCAAATAACTCCAGTTTCAGACACCTGACTTGACTCTGTGAGTGAGTGGGAGGCTCTTTTCCCTGAGTGTTTTTGCATCTTGGTTTTCATGTCGCTACATGAACATTCAGCCCACAGATTGCTGTTATCTAATCAGGTGCATCAGTCCGTGGTGGAGAGGAGAGGGGAGGAACGCCCCTCTGACTCAGATTTTGCGCAAACAAAACTCAGCCTTGTTAGCCAAGGCAGGGAAGAGCACCCAAGGCTGCTCATTTCAGATCTTTCCCCCGACAATCTGCAGGGCAGGGCAAATGGGTGAGCTTTTATAGCAAGATAAGCAACACAAGGGCTCCACTTTGGTATGCTAAATCAAATTAAAATGTCAATATTTACACATGACCTTCAAGGCTCTTACACTCTTGCTTTCTTAGGATGCAGTACAGGCTGCGTTTTCTTTAGTCCGTTACCAACAGCTTGGAAATTCAGTTAGAGGACATAACCCAAATGTTCTCCAAATGTTGCTTCCAAATGGTCATCTTGAAAAGTGCTGTCTGAAGGCGTGCACCCTCTCTGCACTGAGAGAGAGCTGTTGCCCTGCTTGTCCAACTGCAGGGGAATTATCCCAAGACTGAAACCACCAATGATAAAGACAGTGCTGTGCAGCGTACTTTAATTTGTTGATAACTAAAGCACAAGAGGCCTTTTTACATGCTCCTTGAAGCTTCACTATTGTGTATTGCACATTCAGCCCCTGCTCGTGTGCTGACACAAATAAACACGATCATAACGGTTGAAATGTAGTTAGAAACACAATTGAGAACATCTGTATTGTAAGCAGAAATAAATTAGAAATACTGAAGTGTTTTGTAGCTGTGAAAACGAAGGAATAAAAAAATAACCCACAGTACCTGGATTAAGCGGTTATAAATAATGTATAAAGCAAAAATCTCATTACCCCCTGTGTAAACTCCCCCCTAATGAAATATATTTTATGAATGTAGTAACACTGTAATAACCAAAGCATTTGTTTTTCCCCACAAACTTTCCACTTCATAACTGTGAGATTGTCTGGATTTATAAGCTGGGGACAAAACATCCCCGAATTTACCGGTTTTGGTTTCTTCCCTGTGACCTTCAGCTCCAAGACTCTGCTCCACCATTTATCAGAATGCCGCCTGGCACATGGCAAAGTTTCCCCCAAATGCAGTCACATAAAAACCAACAGAGGTGAACGCAAGCCCCCACAGACCCAGAGGGAGAGGCCTTGAGACCGTTGGCTGGCAGGGGCCACGGGGAGGCAGGTGGGTTCCACCCGCGCAGGTCAGTGTCACCAGCTGTGGCACAGGAGTGCATGTGGAGTCCAGGCCTCTGGCGGTAGAATCCATCATGTCGGTGATGTCACTGTAAGTAGAGTGACTGGTGCCAGATGAGTGAGTTCTGTCCAGCTGAGCGATGGGGCCATTCCAGGGGTGGCCAGAACGTGCCACTGGGCACCATCCTTGGCATTGCCAGAACCGGAAGGAAGGTGGTTGTCTGACTGGCCCTCTCACTCCTGACGGCAGTACCCTTCCTTTGTAAGGTTTCTCGTTTGTTTGTTTGGTTTTGAAATCACAAATCAGTGGTCGGGCTCTGGAACATCATGGGTCTCAGCAGCATGCTGAAGGGTCAAGCATGACTCTGGAGTCCTGTTAGTTATGAAACCCTGTTCTCCTGGGTTACGCCAGGTGAGCCCCATATCTTTAAGATATACCAGGGCAAGGAGTAAAGCATGGAGCTTTAGTCTAAGCTTCCAGGAAAGCATAGAGAGTGGCTCCATACCTTCTTTGCATGATAGGAGCTACTGTAAGCCTAACTGTGTCCTACCTCAAACACCTAATGATTCCTTCTGAGCTTCTAATTAATGAATTAATGTATATCCTTTCTGGCTCTCCTGTTGTCCTTAGAATGTTTCCGAAATGAGTCACAGGTATCCATGCAGATAACTGCCTGAATCTAGCCTGATGCTTGATCAGGTGCAGCTTATACCTGCATGACTTATACCCATGTTCTATTTCTGCCCAGCCCCATTGGGACAACAGTAGTGGCCGGCAGCTAAGCAGAATGACCCCATTAGATTTGCTTCTAGTATAATGACATGCATGCTCTCATTTTTGGAGTCATAGTCAGAAACTTGTGATTTCTCCTCATTTCGGCATGCAGTTGTGGCGTGGTGAAGGAGATGATTGGATTATGAGTCAAAAGACTTGCTCTTAAGTCCCATCTTCCCTCTCTACCTGAGCGATGTGGGATGGGTCCGTTTCTGAGCCTGTTGCCTAGAAAATGGGGACAATATTAACTCATACTTCTTTTAGTGGCTCCTAAATAAGGTAACGCAAATAAGAGACTTTACACGGTTTAAAGTGCTATGGAGTGGTATCATTGGCTACTGAGTGGTGTTCTCTATTTCTCTTAGTCTGTTTGAGCTGCTATCACAAAATCCCAGAGGCTCTTATGTGGTTGAAGGATGGAAGTTTGCTCTCCGGAGCTTCTTTTTTCACTAATTCTGTTCGTGACGCCTTCGCCCTCCTGCCCTAATCACCTCCCAAAGGCCCCCACCTCCTGATACCATCACCTCACAGGTTAGGATATCCACATATGAATTTGGGGGGGGGGACACAAACATTCAGACCATAACATCATTATTAAAAAGAGACATCTAGGGGCGCCTGGGTGGCGCAGTCGGTTAAGCGTCTGACTTCAGCTCAGGTCACGATCTCACGGTCCCTGGGTTCGAGCCCCGCGTCGGGCTCTGGGCTGACGGCTCAGAGCCTGGAGCCTGCTTCAGATTCTGTGTCTCTCTCTCTCTCTGCCCCTCCCCCTTTCATGCTCTGTCTCTCTCTGTCTCAAAAATAAATAAACGTTAAAAAAAATTTAAAAAAAAGAGATATCTATCCTACTTACATTATAATGTGGTTTGAGGATCAGATCAAGTCAGATCTGTGAAGAGGGCTTTGAAAGGTGTAAAGCGGGGCAAAGTATAACACTATATTGCAAATGTAAAGCATGTCAGCTGGATTACCAGCGGTCACCAGTTCCATGGACACATTTGCCAGTGCGGCACAGTCTTCTAGACCAAAAAGAGGTTGCCGATGCTGGCGATGTTAGAGCTGGTGTTACTTTTCTCCAAATCTTCCTATCTTGAGCACACTCAATTGTTTGGGATCTTTGTTTCATCTCTCTCACTTTTAATATGAAGAAAAAACAGTCGCTTTCTAATAGAGTTGTTGGGAAAACATGATTGAAATGGGTTCCAAAAATAGCTCTTAAAGCCAAAGTTACACGAAGGACATAAATTGTGCATGAACTCTTTCAGCAGTGAACAGGCACATCTCCACATACCCCTAGGATCTCAAGCTGATAATGTAACAACAAGAACCTATTGAATCAGGACAAGGTGATGGTTCTGCTCGTGTGGCAATCTAGGTCTCAGAGTCTGGTATGCGGGCAGGGTGGAAAGAGCAGATTGCATTTTCGAAAGAAAGGTTAAGCTTGAATGTTTTGGACAGGAGGTGGTTAGATGCATTTTTAAAACGTCCTTGAATTTACCTGATGAGTTTTGTGTCCTTGTGATGGTTGTAGCCCATTCCAGGTTATGAATAAATTTAGCAACACAAAAGAGGTCATTTAAAAATCTCTCCCTCAAATGCTCCATTTCCTCTGATGCCCCTTCCAGCTTTCTCCTCTTCTTCACTAATTTGGCAACCTTCCAGGTTTCCCTGCTGATCATCTTAAGCTTAAGATTAGTGGTATGTGGTTTTAGAAACGTTTCAAACTTTTATAGGAGAGCTGTGGAAAGGTGGAGGGTTCCAGAAAACCCCGGATAGAAGTTAAGACAACCATTTTATTTATTTCTTTATTTTTGGCTTTCAAACAACCTTTTGGTTTGAACTAATTTTAGACTTAAGAAATGTTGAAAAAAATACTATCAAGTGTTTCTTTGTGTCCCTCACTCTGCTGCCACTTATGTTAACAACTCTTATGGCCATCTGATAGTTATGGAGAATAGGAAATTAACATGAGTACAATATTCTTAACTAAACTACAGACCTCATTGGGAATTCACTAATTTTCCTGCAAAGATCAGTTTTAGGTTCCAGGATCCTTTCCAAGACCCCATATTGCATTTTACCCCCAACCTGTGACAGTTGTCAGTCTTTCCTCGTCCTTCTTGACTTTGGCACTTTTTGAAGAGTAGTGATCAGTAATATTGTAGAATACCCTTTAATTCAGGCTTGTCTAATGCTTTCTCACAATTGGGGTATTTTGGCAAGAATACCACAACAATGATACTGTGTTTCTTGTCAGCACATCATGGCAAGAGATTGATGATGTGGTATGTCTTATTACTGGCGATATTTACCTTGATCACGTGGTTAGGCTGGGGTCTGCTGGTTTCTCTACTATAAGGTTACTGTTTTTCCTTTTGCACTGGTAAGTATTTTGAGGGAGATACTTTGAGCTTATTCAACTCTCCTGTTTATTTGTTTTGAATTTCTTTTGCATAAGGGAGCAGCCACCTGTGTATTTTCTTATGTCTAAATTCTGACACAAAGGATCACATACTCTTCGATGCTCTTTGGAGTGTTAAAGAACAACAATCCAACTGAGTAAATTTAAAGATCTAATTGGCTTTATTCAAGGATTGATGAACCGGGCAGCATCCCAGCAAGAGTAGAAAGGAGCTGCCAGGCGTTTGTACGAAATGGACAACTTTTTTACTGGAAGAAGGAAGGTGATATAAGGAAGTTAAAAGAGTGGATTATTTCAGGCAAGGTTACTTTCCCTTAGGGGAAGGCAGGGGTCTTATCATGCAGATTACCTCACTAGTGCTGATCAAGGAAATTCCAGACTGATAGGTTTAAAATTCCACTCTTGGGAGAGGCTGAAACTGTAATTAGGTTTGTTAACCTTAAAAATAAAACTTGTTATTTTACCAACAAAAATGGGTTTATTCAGGAATAGCAGAGAACTGCTATCCAGGACAAGCAAGCTATGGGAAAGCCATAGGCAAGTCCAACCAACAAAAGAGAGGAACATTATTTTATAGAGAAGGAGGAAGTTGGGAGCTGTTTTGAATAGAAGCCCATTGGAGAGAAGCAAGTGTTAAGGGTGATGACAATTTCTTATTGGCTCCGATGCAGAGGTGGTCGATTTCCCGTAGAAGATGCAATGTCCATCTTTTCCTGCTGGGGCCCATTATTGACAATTCTTCCTGTAATTGACGTTGAATAGTATTCATTCCTGGGCTCCTCCCTCCAGCCTCCCCTTCTAGCATCCTGAGACCCCTTTAGTGAGGTTTCCCTTTATTATCATAGGTTCGATATTAAGTCTTGGTGGGGCTTTGCAAAAGGGACTATTTTGGGACTATTGTTTCTTTGAAACAGGGGTTTTGCCTTTTTTCACTTAATAATGAATGTCATGGGCTTCCTCATTCTTTTATACAGTTGTATTGTACTCTATTGTATGGATATACCAGTTTATTCAAGCACTCTCCTACATATGGGCATTTAAGTTGCTTTTGGTGCTTTGCAAATACAAACAAGGTGGCAATGAATATGTTTGTGCATATGCATTTTTGTATCGTTGGAGATACATTCCCTAGAAGTGGGTTTGCTAGGTCAAAAAGAAAATGTATATGCGATTTTGTTAGATATTGCCAAATGTCCCTTCCAGAAGGCTCCCACTGGGAATGTAGGGAAGTGCCTGTTTCCCCATAGCTTCACCAAAGAGCTATACTAATGGAAAGTACTCTGATGTTTATAGAGTTTTGCCAGTTTGATAGGTGAGAAATGGATTTCCTTAATTATGAGTGAGTTTAAGAATTTTCTCACAGGGTGGAGTTCCATTTTTAATCCTTTCTCAGTGATTATCTGTTTATGTCTTCCCCTCATTTTTCTATCAGGATTTTGGTCCTTAGCTCTTTTTCTCTAGTATATGCTAGAATATCTTCTCCCCATTTGTCTGTTTTCCTTTTCCTTTGCTTATAGTGTTTGTGTCATGAAAAAAAAGCTTAATTTGCATGTAGTCAAATTTATTAATTTTTAAAATTGTCTCTAGGTTTTAAATCATAGAAAACCTTTTCCTTACCAAGGTTAAAGAATAATTTAGCTATGTTTTCCTCCATATTGTATGGTTTCAGTTTTTACATTTAGGATCCTAATCTACTTGGAGTATATTCTACCATATGATGTGAGATATGGATTTAATTTTATTTGTTTCCAGATGACTACCTTGTTGTTCTAGAATTACTTGTTAAAAAGTTTATCTTTACCCCAGTGATCTGAGATGCCACTTTTCTCATATACTAAATTTCCATTTGAATTTGGGTCTACTTCTGGGCTATTCTACTCTACTAGTCTGTATGTCTATTTTTTCTATTCATGTTCCTGCACCATACTGTTTTAATTATCAAGGTTTTATTGAATGCTTTATTTTCTGGTACCACACACGGTTGTTGTTGTTGTTTTTCTTTTTCAGTGTTCTACCAGTCTTGCAATTTTTGTTTCCATATATAAACATTAGTAGCAAATTGTCTAACTCTAGAAAATAGCTTGTTGGTACTTTATTGTAGTTGTAGTAAATTTATAAATTAACTTAGGGATAACTGATATTTTTATAATGTTATATAATCCTATCCAGGAACATGAGATGTCTTTCCATTTACTCAAACCTTTATTAGTGTCTTTCAGGAGTGCTTAGAAATTTTTCCTGGTACAGGTGTGCATGCTAAATGTTAAATTTCTTTGTAAGTATTTACTACATTTTGAGGCTGTTGTAAGTGGGGTTTTCTGTTATTATGTCCTGTTTATTGTTTGTATAAAGGCCATTGATTTTTATATGTTAATTTTATATTCTATTACTTGAATAAATTCTTTTATTGTTTGAGTTAGTTTTATTATTGATTTTTCTGGAATTTTCTAGGTATATTATCATATCTTCAAATACAGGCTTTACCCACCTCCCCCCCCCCTTAATCATCTTATGCCTCTAACTGATTTTTCTTGTCTAATTGCATTGGCTAATTCAATAGTAGTGGAGATAGTGGACATTTGTGTCTTGTTCTTGATCATATGAGAAATGGCTCCAGTATTTCTCCATTAAATAAGATACTGGCTTTAGAACTAATCATTGTATGAGAAAGTGTGCGTCTATTCGATACACTGGAGTAGTTTTACGATGAATGTGTGTTAAATGTTGTCAATTGCTTTCTCAGTGTCTATGGGAAATGATTACATAATTTTTTTCCCTTTGAGACTTATTTCATGTGTCGTAGGCTGAATAATAGCCATCAGGCCCTAAACTCCAGAATCTGTAAATGTTATTGTCACCAACTAGATCCCAAGACCTGACCTTTACTATCCACCAGCTTATATACTCACTGACCATTGTTCCACATTTTCCCGTAAGTTCTTCTTTCCAGATTATCTCTAACTCAGGAAAATAGAAAGTGAAACTGGCCCTTGAGCAGCAGCGACAGCCCTGATGGGAACTCCAGCTGGCCCAGACCACCCAGACCAGTTTGAGCTTAACCCCCAAATCACCTACACAGATCATAGGTGGACCATGGAGTGACCTCTAGAATGACCGGCACCTACCTTTACCTTATTATACTAAAATCTCTGCCCAAGGAGGAGCACAGGCCTCATTTATATACCAAATGTGTATATAGGCATGTTTCCCTAAGGTGCATGCATGACCTACATGTGATGAACTCTACATATGATGATAAGGCTTTCTTTTCTAAATATTCATCCTAACCCTAAATAAAAAGAACCTGGGGTTCTTGAGTGGCTCAGTTGGTTAAGCGTCTGACTTTGGCTCAGGTGGATCTCCCAGTCTGTGAGTTTGAGCCCTGTGTCAGGCTCTGTGCTGACAGCTCAGAGCCTGGAGCCTGCTTTGGATTCTGTGTCTCCCTCTCTCTGCCCTCCCCCTTCTCTCTCTGTCTCTCTATCTCTCAAAAATAAATAAACATCAAAAAATTTTCTAAGTAAAAGGAACTCATCCACCCTTGCTGGGGGACTCATGGCTTTGGAAGCTACTCCCTGTGATCTCCTTATTTGCTGCAGGTAAATTTTCCTTTGTGTGACAACTCAACCTGGTGCAGATTCTGATTCACCAAGGAGTGAACTCACATTGGTTTGGTTACAGTATCTTATATGATAAAGTTTTTGCAGGTGCAATTAAATGAAAGCTCTTCAGATGATTATCTTAGGGATATTATATTTGTCCTGGGTTATTCAAGTGGGCCCCGAATGCATAAAACATGTGGTTATAAGAGAGAGGTGGAGTGAGATTAGACCATACACAGAGGGGAAGGTGATATGACATGGAAGGAGAGATGGCAGTGATGCCACAGGCCAAGGAACGCTGGTGGCCACCAGAAGCCGGAGGAAGCAAGGAGTAGATTCTTCCAGACACAGGAGGAGAGTGACCCTCCCCATACCTTGAGATCAGACTTCTCACCCCCAGAACTAGGAGAGGATAAATTCCTGTTGTTTGAAGCCACTGAGTTTGGGAAAATTTATAAGACTGGACATAGAAAACAGAGATTTTGGTACCCGGAAGAGAGGTGTAGATGTAACAAATACCTAAAAATGGGGAAGTGGCTTTAAAAATAGATAATGGGTGGAGGCTAGAGAATTTTGAGGTACATGATAGGAAAAGCCAGGGTTGCCTTAAACTGAATGTTAGTAGAAATATGTTAAAGTTGCTTTTGGTGAAGATCTGGAAGGAAATAAGGAGCCTGTTATTGGACACTGTTATATAGTGACAGAAAAGTTAGCTGAATTGTGTCCTACAGTTGTGTATAAGGCAGACTTTGTAAGTCACGAAGCTGGATATTTAGCCAAGGACATTTCCAAGCAAGGCCTTGAAGGTGCAGCCTGGTCTCTTTCTTGTTGCTCATAGGAAAATGACAAAGGAAAGAGAGAAATTGAGAAAAGAATTGTCAAGCCAAAAAAGAACCAGCACATGATGATTTGGGAAATTCTTAGCCTATCTTGATAGCAAATGATGCCAAATAGAAGAGGATTTAGGCATTTAGGAGATTAGGAGTGTGTGCTCTGTGAGAGAAGGGCAAGGATGTGGCTGGACAACATTTTGTTGGTGTTGAAGAGATTTAAGCGTGTTGGATCATGTTTGCTAAAATGGATGGTCCCCCATGTAGGCTGTTTAGAGTTACAATCTTTCAATTTTTTGATGGGGCCAAAGTGGTTTGCATTCAGAGAAATTGTACTTCAAATTTAGATCTTTTCCTGGGCTGGTGATATGTTGTATGATGCTCTCTCATGATGCTGGGCAGTGACAGGGGCCACAGCTCCCAGTCAGCCATTCGATCATGAGGGTAAACAACAGATACACTAACTGTTGTGTACCCACACAACCATTCTGATTTTTACTTTCAATGCAGTAATTAGTAAATTACATCAGATATTCAGCACTCCATTATAAAATGGGGTTTATGCTGGGGCTTCTGGGTGGCTCATTCGGATGAATTGTCGGACTTCGGCTCAGGTCATGATGTCACGGTTCGTGTGTTCAAGCCCCGCATTGGGCTCTGTACTGACAGCTCGGAGCCTGGAGCCGGCTTCAGATTCTGTATCTCCCTCTGTCTCTCTCTGTCCCTCCCCCACTCACACTCTGTCTTTCAAAAATAAATAAAAATTTAAAACAATAAACAAAAAAATAAATAAAATGGGATTTATGGGAGATGATTTTGCCCAAGAGTAGGCTACTGTAAGTGTCCTGAGCACATTTATGGTAGGCTAGGCTAAACTACCATATTCAATAGATTAGGTGTAGTAAATACATTTTTGACTTCCGGTATTTTCAACTTCTACTGGTTTTATCAGGATGTAACCCCAGGAAGAAGATCTGTATTTTGTTTAGAATTTTCGCACTGGTATTCGTGAGTGTAGAGCTCTGTGGGTTTATTTCCTTGTATTGTCTTTATTTGTTAAGCTAGGAGTATTATATTTGCATATAAAAAGGATTAAAACGTTTTCTTTCATTTTCAATGTTGTGGAGCAATTTATAGAGCATTGGGACTAGCTAGAATGTGAAGGTTTGGTAGAAAGTCTTGTGAAATCATCTGTGCCTGGTGATTTTTTGTGTGGGAGAGTTCCTTCATAACTGTCTATATTTCTTATATGGAAATTGCTCCGTGTAAGCTTTCTAACCCTAATGAAATCAATATGTATTTCCCTAGGAAATTAGTCATTTCATCTAGGTTTTTGAATTTATTGGCACAGAGGTCTGCAGCTTAGTCTCTTATGATTTAAAAAAAAAATTCTGAAAAAAATTCCATTTCAATGGTTATTTCCCTCTTTTCATTTCATCTCGTTTTTTTTCCTGTCTTGCATTGTTGTACATTGTCCCTTTTTAAGGGGGGATCAAGTTAGCTAGTAGTTTATCTATTTAAAAAAATTTTTTTTTCCCCCAGATCAGGATTTCGATCCTTTCCCATTCATTTAATGCCTACATGGCAATGCAGGCATATCCACCTTTCTCTTCTCCTCCTATTTTTTAGTTGCAATGGTTCTACTTTGTCACATGACACAACAGCTGTGTGGTAGCCTTTCACTCCCATCCCCATCTTTGTTTTGCTATTATATGCACATTTTTATGTTTTAAAATGCTCTGTGTCTGTCCTTTCACTGAAGTTTTCCCAGTCATGATTTGGTTCGATGAAGCTCCTTCTTTAGTAGATTCTATTTATTTATTTATTTATTTATTGAGAGAGAGAGAGAGAGAGAGAGAGAGCAGGGGAGGCACAGAGAGGAGAGGGAGACACAGAATCTGAAGCAGGCTCCAGGTTCTGAGCTGTCAGCACAGAGTCCGACATGGTGCTCCAACTCATCAACCCCGAGATCAGGACCTGAGCTGAAGTCCACACTTAAGGGACTGAGCCACCCAGGCGCCCCTTTAGTAGATTCTTTAAGGACAGTTTAAGGTACAGAATTCCATAAGTTCCTGTATAGTGAAAATTGTTATTTGATATATTTGGTATATCATAATGTTGATGGATGTAGTCAAGGACTTCTTGACTGTATATAAAATCCCTTTTTCACAATTTCTTTCGTTGAACTCTTGAGCAGTGTTACTCCATCCTTGCCTTCTTAGTATGCTGGTTTTACAAACCGATGCCAGTTGAATCTGTCACTGTTATTTTGCAGAAAAAATTTTTGGCAAAAATTATTTGTTCTTTTTGCCTGGAGGTCTTGAAGATTGTATCTTTGTCTTTGAGGCCTAATACTTTTACTAGAATTTGTCTCCATTTTGATCATTCTGGGTTAACTTTCCCAGGTACCTAGTAAGCCTTTCCAGAGTGTAGATTCAGGTCTTTTTCTATCTCTGGAAAAATTTCTTGGTTTGTAATTTTAAATACTAGTTGTGCTTCATTTGTTCTCTCTTTTTGTTCTCTAGGAACTCCAGTAATACAAATATTATTCCTTCTTTGCCTGTTTTCTGTTGCCACTATTTTTCTCGACCCATTTTATATCTTCCTTTGTGTCATTTTCATCCTCTTGGTTGTTTTTCTGCTTTTCTTTGATGTCCCTTGTTAAATTGCCATTTGAATCTCTTCTTTCTTGGGCATGTTGTAATTTCTTCTTTATTTCTGAGATATCATTTCTTTTCTTCCGTATTTTTTCCTTGAGTTCAATCAACTATTTGTTAAAATTTCTCCCTGCTTTTTTTTTTTAATTCTTTTGTCCATTTCTGTTCTCAGTGTTTGAATTTCTAATTTGAAGTGGTTTTTCATATCCTCAAATGCTTGTTAGGATATATTTAATTCGGTATTGAGTGTAAACTTAAAGTTTCCTTCTGCTTCATGTTTTTTTGGGGAGAGGTTGGCTTTTCCTCAGTTGATTTGTGTGAAAATTCATTCTGCAATAGCCCTTTTTGGAGTTTATTGTTCTGCCTTTCATTTTTATGATATTGGAACGTTTTACACGGTTCCTAGTTAAATGGCACTCTTTACTGTTGGTCTAGTAAAATTCAGGTACTTTGGCAGGTTTTTGTTTGTTTTGGTGGGGGGGGGAGGAATTATGAGTCCACCAATTTTGCAGATTTATTTATTTATTTTTCTTGCAGGACCCTACATTTTTCTTCTCTTCTGCTTCACCATCTAAATTGCTAAAGGGCACTTCTTCCTTCTTCTTCTTTCTTTTTTTTTCCCCTCCTCCTAGAGGCTTTGTGTTTGAAAGACAGTCCCTTTACACCACACTTGCTCATTTCAGCTGTGTCTATCCCTTTAAATTGTGTGTCTGGCCCTTTCCACTGCCTGCCTCCCTTTTAAAAGACACATACTTTGAAATCCCCTTCCCAAAGTCCTGCTCTATATAATCATTCTGGTGCACTCTCCAACTTTCCCTAAGGTCCTCTTGCCTGTGCCCCTCCTCTGGATTCCTAGCAGTTTTTATTGGTCTGCCTTTGCTTATAGCCAAGCTCTCTGGTGGGAAAAGAAAGGGGCAGAAGGGCATGGGATTTGTTTCTTTTTCTCTTTTTATTCCCCCCAATTTTTTTTTTTAGCACTTTTAGCACTCAGCGTTTTCTTCAAGTAGTATTGAGACTGAGGTTTTGCATAGAGCTTTTGTAGTTCTGAATTTATTTTGTATTCTGCTGGAAGGAGGGGTTGGGAGGTTACTTACTATATAGCTGTCATTGTCTTCAGCTACTTGAAACCCTTCAAATAATAAATATTTGCCTGTTAAAAGAGTAAACTCATCCTTGCCAGTGGTTTTACTTACCACCTATACAACTGACGACTCCCATATTTAGATTTTGAGCCTAGACTTTTTAATAAGTTTTGGGTCCATATATCCAACTATAATCCTCTAACTTCCAATTCACCAATTTCAAAATTCAACAGTTTCCTTCCCCCACAATATTTATCTCATCTCTCCCCCTCACACACGTTCTGTTTCTTGTTGAAAGTAGCATTCTTCATTTGGAGACTCAGGCCAGGAATTCTAGAGTCATCTGGAGTCATCTAGCTCTCTTGCCTACACAGCCCACTGGTACTTAATAAGTGGCTGTTGGATAAGTGTCTTTGCAATTTCCCGAAGAACATGAAAAACATTTCTGCCCCTGGACAACACCTGGCATAAGCCTGGATGGGGTGTCTTTGCTACTCAGGTGTAGACCTTGCTAGTGGTGGGAATAATCGCGTGGAATGCTTATCATTCAATAAGGAGTTTATAGACACAATAAACTTCTTATTAAAATCTAAGATCTTGGAGGCAGGGACAATGTCTTATTCATTCGATAATCTTTCCCAATACTTGGCAGAAGGTTTAATAAAGGTCATTAGGGGTATTTAAAACAGATGAATGATAAAATGACTGGTGACCATGGTATCACCTGCGATAATAGCACACAACTCCTAATGAAAAAAAAAAAAAGTAGTCTGAAAGGTCACTCAACTTAAACGAGTCAACTTGAAAGCCTACAAGCATTAGGGATATTACAAAAATGAATGACATGGTTACTCAGGAATGTGGGCAAAGTGTGAAATCTAAAGGAGGGTTCTTACCCATTCTTTGTGTGTGCCTCTGGCATCTGGTGAAGCCTATGGACCCTTCTCAGAATAATGCTTGAAAATGTATAACATAGGGGTGCCTGGGTGGCTTAGTTGGTTAAGCGTCCAACTTCGGCTCAGGTCGTGATCTCACAGTCAAGCCCTCCCTGCACTGGGCTCAGCACTGACAGAGTGGAGCCTGCTTGGGATTCTCTCTCTCTCTGTGCCTCCCCGTCTTGTACTCTTTGTCTCTCTCTCTCTTTCTCAAAATAAATAAACTGAAAAAAATGCATAACATAAAATATGTAGATTTACAAAAGAAACCAATTATAAAAATATAATTATTGAAGTATTAAAAACACACAAATGTGTGATATAGTAATACATGTGCTTCTTTTTTCTTCATGTGCTTCTTTTTTTTAATTTTTTTTTAACGTTTATTTATTTTTGAGACAGAGAGAGACAGAGCATGAACAGGGGAGGAGCAGAGAGAGAAGGAGACGCAGAATCTGAAACAGGCTCCAGGCTCTGAGCTGTCAGCACAGAGCCCGACGCGGGGCTCGAACTCACGGACCGTGAGATCATGACCTGAGCTGAAGTCGGACGCTTAACCGACCGAGCCACCCAGGCGCCCCTTCATGTGCTTCTTTATTAATGCATTCAATAACAATATACGGCAGCCAGACCAATAACTACCATTTTTTCATGTAGAGGTGAATATAAGGACTTTTTCAAGATATCTTCAACCACTGTGATGTGATATGTTAACATCTGTGATTTCTGTTGGTGACACAGTTAAGGCACTGCTACTACCACAGTAGTTTCTTGCTTATCTTCGTAATTAAATAGAATACAGACATTAGTAAACAGAAGACATTTTGTCCAATGACAGACATTAGACATTAGTAAAAGTAAAGATGCAATTTTTTCCCCGTCTGAGTTCACAGCTTTCTGAATTCTATACACACACCCACATGCATGAACTCCAGGTTAAGAATCCCCGGTTTAGAAGGGGTAGGTACTACTCGGCTCTGACTATAGGCATACAGAAATAGAGGTCCCGTGGCTTGTGGGTCTTCAGTTTCTTGTGGCTTCTGACCTAAGTCCCAATGAAGTTATGGGTCCATCATCTTATGTTCCCTCTGTAAGAGTTGGCCTTATGGTGAGCGGAAGGAAAATATTGGAATGTGACAGCTAAGTTGTTCTTTGACAGGCAGAAAGGTCTGTTTTGCCCACGACAAAATGGACTTGCATCTTACAGAGTTAAAGATGGTATCCCTAAGCCATTCTCTGCAAACACCAGGCTGAAGGCAGTCTCCTGGCTCTCTCCTGGCTCTCTGAGCCATGTCAGAGGGTGTGGAAAGTGATGGAACCTGGGAAACAAATTCTCCCACTTGTAGATAATAAACGAAAATGGTAGGAACTTCCCACTGGCTGATAGAAAGAAAATGTCACAAACACGAAAACATAATAAAGCTGGGTTTGAGTTGGTGGTGCCTTCCCTTCATGATTAATGATTGGTCTCAAATAGGATGGGTAAGGGAAAGTGAAGTTCCTCTTGAAGTAGCTTTAAAAATGCCACAGCTTAAAAAAATTATTGTAACATCAATTTAAAGGAAAAAAAAACCCTCTGCTAAAATGTAAAGGTCAAGAAAGATTTGGGTGTTTTTAAATGCTGTCTGGAAGAAATTCTTATAAAGGTTAAGATGTCATGTAGTTTCAGAGTTATGGGCATAGGAGGGGGGGCTGGACAAAAGCAGTGCTACCTCAGGGCCCTGGGTGACTGTGACCCATGCTGACAGTAGGCAGCAGACAAGCGGCGGATCAGTGTGTCAGCATGTCAGTAGGGACAAACCAGGTGCGGCTCTCTTAGAACCTTGCAAGCCATGGGAACCCTTCGCTTCCAGAGCTCTGTTCTGACTACACGCAGGCCTTATGGTTATCTGTCCCCCATGCCAAGCAGTGATACTCGAAGCAGCACTTAAAGCCCCCAGGGTGAGGGGATTCTGAGCTCCTGCCGTCTCTCTTGCCTTCTCTCACTCTGCCCTGCACTACTGATTCCTTCAGCAGGAAGTTTCCGTGGAGGGCCACCCTGGGGTTTAGATGTATGGGGTATGGGAGAGTCTACTGAGCTGCACGTAGAGAGTGTTCTGTAAACATGGCAGAGGTTTCCATGACTTCAGATCTAAGTGGTCTGGGAATAGGTGTCCATGTGGTCTCAGCTGTTCTAGTCACAAGCTAACAGACCCCCAAGGGACATCGCCTGGTCACAGCAAGCCTCCCTTGGGAAAGCAGAGTAGAGTGCCGGCACGCCAGTGCGTCTGAGCAGGACCACACCAGGAACTTGAGGCAGGGGTGAGGGTCGGGGGAGGCAATAGCCTGGTCTTTGGAGACCAGTGGTTCTCCACCCTGCAAGCATAATACCCAAACAACCTGGAAATTATCCAGCTGAACCTCTCAATGTGGCCTATGGAGCAGCAGCTTTGGGGTCACTTGGGTGCCCATTAGAAATTCGGAAGCTCACATCTCACGGAGACTTATTGAACGGAAAGATGTATTTTAGTAAGATGCCCTAGTGATGCATATACCCAGTAAGAAGCACTCATTGCTCAAGACATATCTTTTGCGTACGTGCGTGTACCTGTTTGGGCGCACGCAGAGGTCAGCTCTCCCATTGCCAGTCTCCATTGAATGATAAGAGCAGGCCGTGGCCTTCTGAGGAACAGGATGGAAAATACCATTGCAGTGAGTTCTAATCTGTCTTGCTAACACTTATGAAAAGAAAGGAGGGCTTGACATCACCTCCTTACGATGGGCAGTTATCTTAGTCAGCTTTACCTGGACCATAGGCAAGCCGAGTCACCTGACCCCTCAGGCCACTTTGCACACAAGGTTCTGTGTGACGTTAATTGACCTTAGGTGGCAGGGTTGGACTTCCAGATAAGGGCGCTGGATCTTTGCATAATTTACAGAGTGTCAGTGAGTGACTTTCAAAATGCAATATGAGTGTCTTTCTTTTTTTTTTTTTTTCAATATATGAAGTTTATTGTCAAATTGGTTTCCATACAACACCCAGTGCTCATCCCAAAAGGTGCCCTCCTCAATACCCATCACCCACCCTCCCCTCCCTCCCACCCCCCATCAACCCTCAGTTTGTTCTCAGTTTTTAAGAGTCTCTTATGCTTTGGCTCTCTTCCACTCTAACCTCTTTTTTTTTTTTCCTTCCCCTCCCCCATGGGTTTCTGTTAAGTTTCTCAGGATCCACATAAGAGTGAAACCATATGGTATCTGTCTTTCTCTGTATGGCTTATTTCACTTAGCATCACACTCTCCAGTTCCATCCACGTTGCTACAAAGGGCCATATTTCATTCTTTCTCATTGCCACGTAGTATTCCATTGTGTATATAAGCCACAATTTCTTTATCCATTCATCAGTTGATGGACATTTAGGCTCTTTCCATAATTTGGCTATTGTTGAGAGTGCTGCTATAAGCATTGGGGTACAAGTGCCCCTGTGCATCAGTACTCCTGTATCCCTTGGGTAAATTCCTAGCAGTGCTATTGCTGGGTCATAGGGTAGGTCTATTTTTAATTTTTTGAGGAACCTCCACACTGTTTTCCAGAGTGGCTGCACCAATTTGCATTCCCACCAACAGTGCAAGAAGGTTCCCGTTTCTCCACATCCTCTCCAGCATCTATAGTCTGAGTGTCTTTCTTAACTGGATCTAGAATCCACCACCAAAGAGCCAACCATTTGTGTTAACTTGGAGTTTCTTGTTAAATACCAAGCCTTGCTGTTGCCGCTCAGGCCACTTCCCTAGCATAGGTGACATGCTTTCCCTGTTCTCCTCTGGGGACTGTATCAAACTCTCTACCAAAGCCAGCTTAATTACCCAGACACTTCCTTCTTATTACTGCTGCTTTTTATTTCCGATTGTACTGATTTCACATTTCATTCATTTAACACTGAAAATACACTCTTTTGCTATTCCATATAGTTTGTCTTTCCAACTCGATTTTTTAGGGCAGAGACATCCTATTTCTTGTATTTCAGCCCCCAGCCCAGGGCACTATACATATATATATATATATATATATATATATATATATATGCAGAGAGAGAGAAAGAAAGTATCATCATCAGTTATTGATGGTTCTAGTGCCAGTGTTTTCCAGATGTTGGCCATTTCACACATATCACATACGTGATCTTCTTATTACTCCGTGCAGTTCCTGTGATCCCCATGCTAAGAGGAGGAGATCAAGGCTGAAACCACAGGTCTCTTTGCAAAGTTACATGACCGGGCCAGATTTGAACTCAGACTTATCTGCAACGTTTCTCCCCTCTTCAGTAATATTGTCGCGGGAATGAGTTTTCCTTTTGCAGCCTGCTGAGAGCAGATCCAATTAGGGCTCTGGGGGAGAAAGCTGGCTTGGTAGGGAAGACCAGGTCCCCATAAGTATGGTTACATGTATAATAGTGGGAAATGTGTCTCTTTCTTAATATCCCAGCTTCGCAGTCTCTAGCATGGGAGTGGTTACCCTTACTCACTGCATGACTGAAATGCCTGAAAAGTTCAGCAGTCCAGTAAGCTTCAAGAAGTATCGAGGAAGGGAAAGGACATTGAATGTGAGAGCCAACCTCAGCGGCTGTCCCTAGGAGTCAGGGCCCTTCGATGCCCCCGAGAAGGGTCGTTCTCTGCACGGCGACCCCAGCTGCACCCTCTCGCTTTCTCTTCTGCTCCTTGTTTCTGGTTTCTTGCAGGAGTAGTGGCAGATCTTTTCAAGGGTGGCCTTCGTGCCCTGAACAAGCCTGCAAAGGTCTAGCTCTCACCTTATGACGTTAGAAAGAGCAGCTCTCTTCTTCACAGCACATGGAAGCCCCAAGTTGCTCATTGCTGAGCCTACTCATGAGGAAACAATTCGTGCTGAAGGGGCCTGGGGTTCTTTGACATTCACCACGAAAACCTTTGCTTTTGTGGGCATCCAAAAAAAAAAAAAAAAACCCAAAACAAAACAAAACCAAAACAAAACCAAACAAAACAAAGCACATGTAAAAACAAAAACCTCACAACACCGTGGATTCAGGAGGACGTAGACCTAATGTCATTCTTCCCAATCAATAGTCAATGAAGGATTTTAATTTGTGAACACAATTACCATGATTACTATGACCCCTATGGAGTCATTGCATTTTACTACTCTTCCCAGGAGCTGGATTTCCATATTTAGGAAGGAAAGTAAATGATATCAGGAATCTGGTGTGGCTGTGTAAAATTCTTTCCTAGATAGGTAGTGCTTTTCTAAGAACCCTCTCTGACTAAATGATTCAATGTCATATCAAAACGTTTTACCGATTATAATTCACCACCCCAATTAGAACAGTGCTAAGTAAAAGGGAGCAAAGTTCAGGGGCCAACTGTTTCCATCGGAGCTGCCCTACTCCACACATGTCCTCCCGGAGCTGCCCGGGATGGCTGAGCTTCTCACATTTGGACAGTTCTCACCATTTGAGCAATTTATTTGGGTTAAGGCATTGTCTCTAGAAGGAACCTATTAAAAATACAGGTTACCTGGGCCTAGTAACACAATTCCCACAATAACCATTATTCTAGCTGCACGAATTACTTTATCAGATTAATTAGCTGTCACCTATCAGACAATATGGCTCTGAGGAAATAAGGCATATTTTAATGGACAGCATTGTCTGAAAATATGAAGCAGTTCTAGAAGAGACAGCCCTGCTTGGGGGCCCTAGGCTGGGGGTCTGGGAGACTAGAAGACAGAGGAAGACACTGATTAAGAAGGGGGAGGAGAGGAGAGTTAAGTGAGGGGAACATCAAAATCGAGCCTCTATCCCCTTCACAGTTTTGCCTCTGATCACCACATTCTTGTTTCCTGTTTAAATGTTTTTAATATAAAGTGAGCAATATGATTTTTCTTTTGGCCCGGGCCTCCAAAATATAGGTCCTACTTGTATCAAAATGAGAAGTGAATGGGGCGCCTGGGTGGCTCAGTCAGGTAAGCATCTGACTCTTGATGTCTTTTGGCCCAGGTCCTGATCCCAGGCTCTGTGCTGACAGCATGGAGCCTGCTTGGGATTCTCTCTCTCTTGCTCTCTTTCTGTGCCTTCCCCCTGCTTGCACTTCACACTCTCTCAAAAAAAAAAAAAAAAAAAAAAAAAAAAAAAAAAAAAAGAAGTGAAGTGAAGTGATTCCCGCGTCCATCCCCATCCCTTCTGATGATGTTCACCCATAACTGGTTCTCCTCTCCTTCCTATCATACAGCTCAGCAGCATTTCCAGCCCTCTGTGTCCAGATGGGCTCATGTCACTGAGGGCCGGACCCCAGAATGTGGGTGGCCGTTAAACATTTCACATGGACTTCTCTCTCTGTCTCTCCTCCCCTGAGTGGCTGAAAGGCAACAGCTGGAAGACACAAGAGACTTCTGGACAGTAGAAGCTTGGATCTCTGGGTCGCCACTTGAAGAAGAACAACCTAGGGGTGTGTTGGACCAGAACACTCACCTTGGGGGCTTGCCATTAGTGAGAAACAGAACTTGCTTGTAGGAAGACATTGAGATACGGGTGTCTTTTATTATGTCACAAAGTATTATTTACTACGACTGCTATAACTTACCGTCTATATTGATATTTGTCATCACTAGATTGCAGGATATTCAAATCTCCTAAGCAAAACAAGCCTTTAAGTGATTTTTGAAAATAATATTATACATATTAGCAACTCTAGTTTGCTAGGGACTTTCTGTCAGGCACTAAGTGCTTTGCATTCTTACTTAATCCTTACAAAAATCTTTTGGGGTAGATTTATTATGTCCATTTTACAGATGTGAAATGGGCTTAGACAGCTTATTAAAGAACTTGCATTAGGTCAAACTGCTAATGAGTGGCAGTGTTGTGGCGGTGGTCAGAGCCACTCGGTGTTCAAACCCAGCTCTTGGCCAACGTGTGATACTCTTCTCATAGCTTTTCAGAGGAAACAGGATCAGACCGTGGAACGACAAGGCAAGGTCACACCAAGAACTGAGGAAAGTTCTCGGCCTTAAAGAGGAAAAAAATGATCCTCTCTGCCCACAAAATGGTTGAGAGAACATTTCCTTTATCTCCATCCCATACCTCAAAAATACTGCATTGATTTTCTGTGATTTCCCTTTTCTGGCCTCTATTAAAAGCCTTGATTACGCCCCAGTTTTCTGCAAAGAGAAAATTCTTGCTGCTAAGTTATTAATTCTGCAGATGAGGAGGTCCTAAGTAGGTTTCAACTTTGGGACATTTAGCCCTCCATTGATACATGCATATAACTCCCATCAGGGGAACGTTTTTCTTAGAGGAAACGACATTCTGTTTCTATAGAGGCAAAACAGGGGAAAAGGTGGACACAATACCTGGTTGAAACATGCAGCCTGAAGAGGGAGGAAAACGAGAAAGAAGCTAAGGAGATATAGTTTATTGGCTGTTCTTGTGGATAGGGAATGTTGAATTTCAAGTTTTCTTTTTTAAGCAGAGAAGGCAGAGTTTTGCCTGACTGATCGCTATCATGATTATTGCCTTTCGAATTCAACAAGAGAATGCATACAGAAGGGGCTTCATAAGTGTGTGGTGCATCACACACAAAAGATACGATGATGGTAGACTTTAATGATAGAAAATCTGCATGCGGTGCTGTGCTAGAAGGCCCCACCTCCATGCCCCTGCCAGGAGCCCACAGCCTGATCAGATGGGAGACAGTAGAGTCCGTGGTGGTTTAGAACATAGGCTACGAAGGCAGAGACTGGGATTAATCTGCCAGTTCTCCCCTGTGTAGTTTACAAGAGCTTGGTCCGGTACTTAATCTTTCTAAGCTTCAGATTCCCCCTCCATAAAATGGGGATAATGTTATCTCTCTCATTGTGTTTTGAGAATCAAACCTCAGGATAATACATATAAGCACCCATTAACTGTCACTTATTTTGAGGGTGGTGATGGTGATGATTCAGACACCAAAGACAAAAGAGAGACAGGCCAGCCAGTAACAAGAGCATATTGGCTTATCTGCTTCTATTATATAAGTTAGAGTCAGCTTTATGGATTGGAAGGCTACAAACAAAATCTGACTAGAAGGACTCCTAGAGAGATGTGGCCAGGCAAGGACAAGGACAGCTGGTAGGTGTGGCACTCTGTAGGTGTTGGGACTTGAATGGTGGGGTGGTAGAAGGAATCCACAGGTCAGTTCGGTAATCTTTGCATGAGACTCATTGTCATTTGAGATCTTGTCCAGGTCTTAGTAAGTACCTGCTCATCTGAGAGGAGTGAGGGTTCCACAGCACACAGCTGGAAGCAGAAGTGGGTTTGTGGAGGATGATGGGGCTCCATGTGGGTGGAGAGAGACAGACAGACGCCCGGACAGACAACTGTCACAATAGTCTTATAAGATCCGATGGGGGGTTAGGGAGGGGATGGGTCACCCTGAGCTCGTCCTTTGGACCAATCCTTCATGTTCCAGTCATTGGATGTCCAGCCTGTGGCAGGGACCAATCCTAGTCATTAGAATTCAGAAAACAAAGATTCCATGTGGTTTATTCTGGAATTTGTCTTATCCTTTCAATATTCGACAGGTTTCCCACCAGTCTACTACAGAATATCACTTCTCTGAGGAACAGAATGCTCTGCTCTGATACTAAAAGTAAGATGTTTGTTTTTGAAGCAACATAGATTCAAATAGCGATAACAATTCTTTGTGGAAAATAAAAGCATCTTTATATTTATTTGAGTAAACAGAAAAATAGCACAATTGCAATGATTTCCCACCTGCCAAACAAAACCGTTGCCTTTTGTAAGCCGTGTTCCATATACGAGGGTGGTAAAAGCACAAGGCTGCACAAAGGGAATTGTGATGTATTCAGCGAGCTCGAACCGCTGTGCCTGCCCGCGGGAGTTCACCTCCCTCCATTATATTCCTCCTCAGCCAAAGGAGCCACCGTGCATCCGCCGGACTGACAGCCTCAGCTGCTTGGCAAAGGGTGTCAGCTCTCTTCTCAAACTGCTCTTTTCCCTGGGAGTTAATTTGCAGGGATTCATGCCTGTTGAGTGAGGCCTGACGTCGGAGCAAAACTTGGAGGAAACGGTCGTGTAGCCCAGCGAGGCCAGAAATGTTTATTGAACCTTCCTTTTTCCGTCCGGTAACTCTTGTCCTAGACAGGGACTGGGGTTTCCCACCTCAGGGGTGCGTTTGTATCTTGGGTGGCTGGGAGTCAGGGCGTGTAGACTTCCTTTTCTCCTTCCCGGTTCCCTTTGGGGCTCTGGCAAGGCTGACTCACCAGTGCCTCGCAAGGTCAACCAGGCAGGACTCTGGAGGATGTGAAGTTTACACCCTCACACTCATATTCTTTTCACTCAATTCTTAGGGCTTTCCAGATGTAATCTAGGGGCTTCTGGCTATCTCCTGGCTCCCTGAGTCCTCTACTGTGAAGGTAAACCTAGTAACCTTAAAAAAAACAAAAGGCAGTAGCAATGATAACAATCACTATTACCATTTTTTGGCTCTTTATTATACGCCTAACCTTATAGGAAGCACTTTATTCACATTGTCCCCAGGGACTTTGCTCAACAACTGAATGAAGCAGCTATACAAGTAGCAGATACTGTTGGTGGCCTTCTCCAACTCTTGGCCCACCCTAGGAGGTCTCCCGCAGCCAGGCTGCTCTGCAGGACAGCTGTGTCCCTCTTGGCCTCCCCGAAGCTCAGCCAAGCCGTGGGACAGACAGGCTGGAAGTGCCCAGCTGTCATCGGCCCAGATGTGACCATCAACCTCTGAGGAATGGGAGTTCCTGCATAAATCCCCCAGCTTCCTCTGCCCTTGGTGGGACAACTCTGAGGCAGGTTTTCACAGTCCCCCAGAGGGTCCTCAAAGGGACTGAGAGCAGGTGGCTACAGTGGTAAGCCCTCACTGAAGCTTCTTCTTCCCTATCACCCTTTCCCATTCCCTCTTAGTGCTCCCTGGGATTACCACCCACACCTGCTGGATCCTTGGCTCCAGATTTGCCCTTGGGGCAATCCAAGGCTAAATATCACACAATTGTTGTCACTTCATACAAAAGAAATGGAGGCCAGTCAAGGCTGACTTGCCTGCGGAGGTGGAGCTGGTGACTGGCCAGGCAGGACTTCAACGAGGACTGTTTCCTCTCGTTATATTATTCTGCTTCCGTCAGAAATGGTCCAGATCTATCTTTCTAGTTAATTAATTTAATAAATATGTAGCTGCTTTTCAAAAAGGACTTGAGTACGTAAAATATAACCTGTATTCCCCCCTTCTATCAAAATATATTTGCCTTGCGTTTTGTCCCATTGAGACTCAGGATTCAGCCAAGAGTATAATTAGAGGTAAATTCAGTAAATTAATATTGCAATGCTATGGACTCAATGTGGCTTCATGTAGGATGCCTCTAGAGGTATTTACACTTTGCAGGGTCTTTCGAGATTGTAACGTCATAACTTGGAGAGAGGACTCTCTGTTAGTGGAATTTCCAGCATGTAGCCGTCAAAGAGACCTCCTTTTCACCTTCACGGAGCGATGGGACTTTTCCGGAGCCCCTTAGCCATTTCCTCATTCTGCCTGCTGACGCCGATGCTCTGTCTAATTATCGACAAGATTCCTCTTGAATTGGAAGGCAGAGTTCAACCCTGAATGTGTGCTAGCCTGGCTCCTTCTGAGCAACAGAAATACACAGCCCTCCTTCCTTTAACTCCCATCTCACCAGGGGACACAGAAGACCTGTTTGCCTGCGCTGGTCCCCCAGCCTGTAAAGGGAAGATAACACTTGCTCCAACTTGCCTTTCAGGGAGTGATGGGAAGATAAACGCGAGCGTGTCTACAAAGTCCTCCGAATTCTTGGGATGAAAGGCTCTATGTAAATAGAACACAGTCTTATTATGATTCAACTTGAATGCAGCAGCTCTCAGGCCTGTAAAAGGAGCGCAGCCTGGCTGGAAGGTAGGTTTGCAGGATTGTCCCCTGGAATCATTGCCTCTGTGAGTTCACCATCCGGCAGCCTCACCTTAGAAGTGCCCATCCTTTCTGTTCTTTCAATTTGGCTTTTATTTTCAAGAGGCCAGTTATGCAGTTAGGTTTTTGCCCTTCACATTCTTCAGATTTGGGGGCAGGCTTTAGAAAACACATACGTACAAACATGGGTCACCTAGTAGATGACCCGGCTTTTGCAATGGCCTGGGGGCTAGATCAGTAACTAGATATTTAGATATAAATTTTACTCTGGAGGCAATACTCTTGACCCTCTGCATGTTTGTCTATGGCCTGATACACACTTAAGCGTCGCCCATTTTCAAAACAACAAGCTATACAGTTTTCCTTTTCAGGACAGAATTGGAATTCCCGGATTTCTCAGCAAAAGCAAAACAAAACAGCCATAGAAAAACACCACCTTTTCCTTCCCAAATTAATTGTTTCAGTTTATGCTCCTAACTCCATAAAAATGTGGTTTAGCTTTTGAAGTTTTTATTAATATTTATAATGCCCGTTCGGTGCCCTTGAACCTCACAGAAACAGAGCCCTGATATAAATACCTACCTTCTAGGTGGTAGTATACCCAAGCCCGACCATAAACTTTAATGTTTATACATATATATATTTGGCTTTGCTTTGTTTCTCCTGTCTCTGTAGAAGAATTTTTAAAAAATAGTTTTTAAGATGCAAATTTTAATAGCTAATATTTTATTTTCAAAAGTAGTGCATGCTTGTAAAAAAATACAGATGTACATATAGAAACAAAGGAAAAAGTTCCCCTTTCCTGAACCGTTTCTAAAATTCCAGTGCCAAGAAGAAAACCAAGTAGTTTAAATCCTTTTAAATTAGGGCCCCCTTAGTTTGAGAGATTGAAATCATCTTTTTTTTTTTTTAATGTTTCTTTATTTTTGAGAGAGAGAGAGAGAGAGGGAGCAGAGAAGGGGCAGAAAGACAGGGAGAGAGAGAATCCCAAGCAGGCTGTGCACCATCAGCACAGAGCCCGATGCGGGGCTTGAAGTCAGAAACTGTGAGATCATGACCTGAGCCAAAGTCAAGAGTCCGTTGCTTAACCGACTGAGCTACCCAGGCATCCCGAGAGATTGAAATTGTCTTAAGAAGCAGGTAATCAGTCATATTTATCTCTTTTGTTTCTGAATTCAAATATAAAAAAAATTATAGAAAGTTTCAAAAATACATTATAGTATAAGAAATTAAAATCTCCCATAAATCCATTCCCCCCAAATAAAGAATTTTTAACATTTTAGTGTATTTCTTGCAGAATTTTCCTCTGTAAATAGGAATAAACAACAGTACCCCATGCCCCTAACAATTTTCTGAAGTCAAGGAACAGTCTCCAAAAAAAATCATGCTTTTGAATGGCCGTCAAATATTCTTTTGCAATTGCTTCATCTTAAATTGTTTCCAAATAATAAGCTGTGGTGAGGTGGGGACTGCTTACCCCTCACCTCTTTCCATGGTCAGGGTGAGGGGGACGGGTCCCCCGCTACTGACCAGAGGAAGACATGTAGGCAGAACACTTGTTTGGTCTCCTCTCTGGATCCCAAGGAAGGTATCAACTCAGTCATTCTCTGCCACTGTCCTGGGAAGTCCCGAGACTGGAGGTTCAGCCCCTTCATCTCCTTGGAATGACTGATCTCCAGGATGCAGCCAGCTTCTGTGTCTCTTATTGTGTAAATAAGACTCGCTGATTTGGGCATGTTTTTGCAAATGTTGAATTAAAGAGGGGTGTTTAAATTCTGGAAGAAAAGTGGTAGGCTTGTGGCCACAGGTTGAGCCGGGTTGCTCATCTGGTTTAATCAACCATTAGGATCACATATGGATGCTCATCTGTTGGCTTCTTGTGTTTGTCTCTCCCCACATTCCAAATACTTAGGGGGAGAGACAATGAATTGAGAGAAAAAGTGCAATTGATTATACCCCTGAAACCCAAGTGGTATTATGATGGTTAACATTTATTGAGTATTAAGTCTGGGTCAGGCTGCATTTTTTTCATATAACTTTCCCAATAATCCCGTGAGATGATGCTATGATTATTCCCATTCTATGGATGATAAAACAGGTGTGGTGACTCCTCTAGCAGAGGTTTGCTCCCATGTACCTAACCACTTTATTGTATCATTTTTCATCTATTTTGTACCATGATTAACATGTGAGCTTTTTGACATAAATTGTAGCTTGAACTTGTAAACTACCCAAATGCTGTCTCTTACTATTGAATATATGTCTGTCATTACTTTTATTTTATTGTAGTTATTGAATGCCTTTTAATACTATTTGCAGTGACTTTTTGGTGTATAGATTTCTATTTTTATGTAGCTAAATCTACTCTTATTTCCCTTCATAACTTTTCCATCTTGGTTTTTGTGCTTTTGTCCTTGCCTACCCCAGTAGATTTTCACCTATATTTTACTCTGAATGCCTATGGCTTTAATATTATAACTTCACCTCTAGAAATTATTTGGTATAATAAAGTCACTCAAAATATTTTTTTCTGCCTTAAAAAAAACAAACAAAAAAAAACAGTTGGCTCAGTCCCATCCTTTCTCCAGTGATTTATGTATGATGCGTATACCTGGTTTTGGTCTCTGTTTTTCTCCATTGCACTCTATACTTTTTTAATCTGTAATTTCAGCCTGTTTTTGTTTGCTTGTGGAAGTTTTTTTACAGCAGTTTTATGGTATATTTTATAATTAGAAGGATAAGTTCCTCCTCATTACTCTCATTTTTAGAAACTTGTTATTACCACATGATATTCTACATATGTTTAAAAATTCCTTTATCAAGCCTCTATCTTAAAATCTTACTGGGAATTTAATTATAATATAATAATATTTGCAACTCAACTTGGATTTAGTGTCTCTGTAAAATTCCTTTTTCCATTTAGGACCATGATATTTATTTATTTTTAATATTTTCTTTTGAGTGCCTCAAAAGTGCCAAATTTATCTCTTAAAAATTTTTTTTTAATGTTTATTTATTTTTGAGAGAGAGAGAGAGAGACAGAACAAAAGTGGGATTGGGAGAGAGAGACACAGAATGTGAAGCAGGCTCCAGGCTCTGAGCTGTCAGCACAGAGCCTGATGTGGGGCTCGAACTCATGCACTGTGGGATCGTGACCTGAACTGAAGTTGGATGCCTAACCAACTGAGCCACTCAGGCGCCCCAAAAGTGCCAAGTTTATCTTTATGTAGGTGGCATTCTTTTTTATTCAGGTTATTTCTATTACTTATATTTTTGAAATTATTGGGAATGGAATCTTACATAGATAATTATTATGATTTAACATTGATTAAAATAGCTTGTTATTGCTGGCATATAGATATTCTAAGAATACTTATTTTATTATTTCTTTATTAAACTCATTACTTTTGAAGTTTTTCTTTTCATCCTCTTGAGTTGTCTATATATAAATATGTCATTTAAAATAATGATGATTTTTGGCACTTCTAGTTGTTAGGTGTTTCATTTTTATTTCATTGACTGGGGCTTATGAAATAATGTTAAATAATAGCACTTATAATGGGTATCCTTATTTTGTTTCTGACTTTTATGGGAATCCTTTAAGATTTCACTATAAAATATAGTGTCATTCATTGCTTTAAGATAGACATTTAATAGATTTAAATAGATAGATTTTAGTAGTTTTGATATATAGATTTAAATTAGACCTTGAAAGAAGTAATATTTCTATTTATAAATGTTTTCTTTTTAACAACTAAGCCTAGATATGGAATTTTATTATACTGTTTTTTGTTCTATTTATATTTTCAAACATTAAACCATCCTTGCATTTTTGGAATAATATCTACTTAATGATGTGTTGGGGGGCAATTCTTCATGGGTTTGTCACATTTCTGTATATTTTGTAAGCAGAGGCACAGACTGTTCTTTGTTTCAAAGTATATTTTCAAGGATAGAGATGGTCTTTCCCTCCAGAACAAAGGTCAGGTTTGCTTATAGCCTTGAAGATATAGTGTCTCCCCCTGGGGCAAACAGAAGGCAGGCTTACCGTCCACTACAACAAAGATAATGTCTCCCTTTGGAGTAATGGGCAGATGCTTATTGTCCATTTTTAAAGATCCAAGTTTCCCAAGCTCAGGGATCCTCTTGTGTAATGCAACCCACTGACCGTGCGGGCACCTACCTGGGCCCACATTGCAACACCCCCCTGAGAATGTGGGGGGCACTGACTTTCCTACTGATGCTCAGGCTGCTTCCTGTGTAATAGAATCTTTTGTCTCTGACCCCAAAGTCTAATTTTCTTGCCACATGAACCAATAGCGGACTAACTTGTCAGCTTGCAAACAGGGTGGAGGCTCCAGCCCTTCAGAGTTCTTACTGTTTAATGGAGATTCCATCCTGTAGAAGTTTACTTACAAATTGGCACCTATACTCAGAAGTAGTATTCATTTGTAATTGTTTTCCCCATGCTATCTTTATTAGGTCTTATGGCTTTGCTAACCATGAAAGGGGATTTGAACATTTTCTATCTCTTTCTGTGCCAAAATGGGATATATCACGTGCAGATTAAAACTTGCAATGGCTGGTGAAATAGTTTTGACTGAGAAACTTTATTGGAATTAACTTCTTTTTCAACTTGTTTATTCAGTTTACTCATTCTTATTAATTTTAGCCATTTGTATCTTCCCAGAAATCAGTGAATTTTGAAAATTTAACAGTATATGGTATTGTCTAATTTTGAAGTGTCCCACATCCATAGTTATATCTCATTTCTCAGTTTATGTGTTGTTTTAAGCCCTTTCTCCTTTTGACTTTTTTCTACACTTGCCAGAACATGCTAGACTGTTATGTTTTTAATGTTGGCTTTCGTTACTCTTTGCTTTTATTTTTGTTATTTATTTTCTTCTGCTTTCAAAAGATATGTTTTGTTTTCTAACTTCTTAAGTTTAGCCAAGCTTAATTCTTTTATTTGTGTTACTTCTGATCTAATAAAGCAAGTGTAGAAATCTGCTCTTGACTCTGAAAAGCATCAGCTCCGTCTTGTAAGACTTGCTATGTAATGTTCCAATAGTTACTACTTTCTACATAATTTATAATCACAATTTTTATCTTTCCTCTGATCCAAGAGCTACTTATGCACATGCTTTCTAATTTACAAGTAAACAGTTTCCTTTTTAAAAACTCTTGTTACTATTTTCTAGATTGTTTCTTTACAGTTACAGAATGTAGGCTGCATACTTTTCCTTTATGGATTTTATCAATGTTTTATTTGTCTTCAATTACACGATTAACTTGTAAAAATATTCCTCAGATGTTTTAAAAATATATTGACCCATGGATGGGCATAAACTTTAAATTATAGCAATTATATCAACTAACAGTTATTTGTTGAATCTTTATATTAGGCCTACTTGATTTATTAAGGAAGGAAAAGAGTTTCAACATTTCAGGTGTGTGTCTTTCTGTTTTTCCCTGGAAATCAAAAAGCTGTGTGCTGATAGAGTCTAATGGCAGTTGCTGGGTACATAATGGTTCCTACCTACTCTCCTTTTGTTGTGAAGTCTTTTTTCCGTACTCTAAATTTACAGTCTTTATTTTTTGTCTAGTGCCTTTTTGTCTGTTGTGTGTGTGTGTGTGTGTGTGCTATTAATTTTTTTATTTACACAAAGCTGGTAGATCTTTACTTACCTTTTTCACTTTTAATTCATATGTACATTTTTAATCTCGCATTTGGTTGAATTTTGTTTCTTAACCCAAACTGAGAGTCTTGATCTTTTAATAAAGAACTTTAATTTGTTTATATTTATTTTCATAACTGACATTTTTACTTTTATTTTTTAATCGTATTTTATGCTTTTCTTTCTCTGCTTCTTTTCTGCTATCTTTTTTTCTTTTGTTTGATATATAGACTAGGAATACTTTGCTCTTTTTCCTCTTATGATTAGAATGTTTGCCTGTGTTTCCTTGAAATTTTAATTAACATATTTAATCCTATATTTCTTTACTCATGCCAAGAATGAAACAATCTATTGACCCTTTACTTTGTTAGATAATGAAATTAGCATGAATCAACCATTTTCTTGTTATAATGAAAACATAATTTTACTTTCAAGTACTAACCATGAGACAGTTTGGAGACCTTTGCTTAATTTTTGGAGCTGCTCAATGATGCTAAAATTGCAAAAAAATATTCTAGGGAATCTTAGATCTTTAATATTATCTAGACCACAAGTATAATCAAATATATATTTTTATTATTATACCACAGATCCCTATGTTTTCATGTAACCCTCTAGGCACAACAATGAGGCCATTCATCACTTATAGAGAACCCACAGTTTATCAGTGAAGGATTTATATATATATAAAATATATATATATTATATATATATATATATATATATATAGTACTTAATAAATATCTGATGTAATAGTCTAGATTTGAAGATCTAGAGGATGGATATGGCCTGGCTCCTATAATTTTTGAAGCTTATAGAGGAGGGTGTTAGGGTGTTTTTAAGGACTATAGTGTCTTTATCGAGCTCCCCATTTTTTCACACACCTCTTTCTGCCAAGGAGTTTAGTGTGCTTTGCAAGTTATAATGCAATAGTTGTCAAACATTTTGTAGACAATTTTAGCCCCATTTTGAAGAAACACTCAAAAAAGAATTAATCAAGATCACACACAATTTCTCTAAATTAGCAAATGATCCACATACATTTGCCTACTGCCTTGCATGATACTTAATTTTAGAAACGGTAACACTAGATATGTGACCACATGAACTTCAGCCCTTTTCATACAGTTTCACTGGTCCTTGGGTAAATTTTTGTGTTTACTACGATAGTCTGAATGTATTTATGCTTTAAAAATGACCCATTGTTTTCTGACTGGCTAGTGACATCCTTTCCAACATGCCTTTGGTTGGGCTTAACAATGTAAATAGCTAAAACTCATTTCTGGGTGTTAGGTGTTACTGTGTTTGTCTTTGGAATATCTTCAATCCATCTCATTCATGTGCAATTTTGTGAACTATTTGGGAATCATGTGACAATCCCAGCTCAACAAACCTAGCTCCTGGGGTATAGGTTTGATGCTCATGTACTGACCATATCTTGACCATACTTTTTCTTGACCTTGGGTGATTCTCAACTTGAATGTGACACCACTTCTAGGTAGGTCAATTCTACTGCTTTCTAGAACTTCAGTTTTAAAACTGAAGCCACATCCTGGGTGGCTCAGTCATGAAGGGTCAGACTCTTGATTTTGGCTCAGGTCATGATCTCACTCACAGTTTATGAGTTTGAGCCCCACATTGGGCTCATTGCTGTCAGCATGGAGCCTGCTTCTGATCCTCTGACCCCTCTCTCTTAGCCCTTCCCCAACTCATGCTCTCTCTCTCTCTCTCTCTCTCAAACAAAACAAAACAAAACAAAACAAAACAAAACAAAAGAAACATTAAAATTAAAAGAAAAGAAAAGAAAAGAAAAGAAAAGAAAAGAAAAGAAAAGCCATGCTGACATCAATGTTTTTTTCTACAGGGAAATCATTTGTAATGTTTTTCCCCCCGTCTATCTACCATGTGATGATATGCCGATATAGTCAAATATAGTGCACTAGAACTCAACCTTGCCAATGAACTCACTCCATTGAGCAGAGGCCTTAGTGTAGGTTTTGGTCTCCCTTGTGCTCCCAGGCGCGGTGACTTTGCCAATATTGCAAAGAGGTCTGACAAATTGAGTGTTCAAAAAATACAGATTCTTGAGCTTCAACCAGATCCACTGAATCAGAGTCTCACGAGTCCTAAAATCTGAGTTTGGGAGCCAATTTAAGGAATAACAATGTTGCTGGATCCCTAATGGGAAGGACCACTCGTCTAGAGGCTCTGGAATCCTGCGGGTGTGTATATATGTGTGTGTGAGGGGTACTAAATAGTAGCATCTTAGAATTAGAAGAAACCGTCCCAGCTCTTCTCTCATTTTGAGGGGAGGAGGTCTTGGCCCGTTAAGTGACATGTCTAAGTACACACAGCTGGTCAGTGGAGAAATGTGAAAAGCAAAGCGAAACAAGAACCAAATGTCCTGATTCTTAATCTAAATTCATTTTTTCTAAATTAAGCTATCTTGAATGTTTTCATAAAGTGTTTCCATTTATAAGTTCAATATTTTCCCCAAGAGAGAGAATTTAAATATAAGTTAAATGTCTTCTTCCCCTGAACATTAGAGCAAAAATAGAATTTGGGAAGCAATGAGTTAATTGAACAGTACAGCTTTACCACATTAGTAGCTGGCAAATGTTAACTGATTATTCAGAAAGTCATTTGTGGTACAAGTTGATATCAGCAGAGGCTGGTGTGCTGAGAGAGGTGCAGGAACAGGAAGGAATTAGCACAGCCTTTGTTGTCATATAGGCTTAGGATCAAATCCTGATTCCACTGCGTGTTCTGGGCAATTGTAAGACTCAGTTCTAGATCTATAAAATAGATATGACATCTTCCTTCCATGGTTGTTGTTAAGTTAAATAAAATATGAATAGTGCCTGCTACATAGTAACTAATAATAATGAATTCTCATTTCTTTTTGTTTGTTTGTTTCAAGTTTTTATTTATTTATTTAAAAAAATTATTTTAACGTTTATTCATTTTTTGAGACAGAGAGTGAGTGGAGAGGCAGAGAGAGAGGGAAAAACAGAATCAAAGCAGGCTCTCCCTCTCTCTCTCTCTCTCTCCCTCTATCATATATATATACCACATCTTCTTTATCCATTCATCAGTTGCTGGACGTTTGGGCTCTTTCCATAATTTGGCTATTGCTGATAATGCTGCTATAAACATTGGGGTGCATGTGTTCCTTCACATCAGTATTTTTGTATCCTTTAGATAAATACCTAGTAGTGAAATTGCTGGATCATCAAAATCAGTTCTATTTTTAACTTTCTGAGGAACTTCCATACTGTTTTCCACAGTGGCTGAACCAGTTTGCATTCCTTCCAACAGTGTAAGAAGGTTTCCCTTTATCCATATCCTCGCCAACATCTATTGTTTTTTGAGTTGTTAATTTTAACCATTCTGGCAGGTATCAAGTGGTATCTCATTGTGGTTTTGATTTGTATTTCCCTGATGATGAGTAATGTTGAGCATCTTTTCACGTGTCTGTTAGCCATCTGGATGTCTCTTTTGGAAAAATGCCTGTTCATGTCTTCTACCCACTTCTTAACTGGATTATTTGGTTTTGGGGTGTTGAGTTTGATAGCTTCTTTATAGATTTTGGATACTAATGCTTTATTACATATGTCATTTGCAAATATCTTCTCCCATTCCATCAGTTGCCTTTTAGTTTTGTTGATTGTTTCCTTTACTCTGCAGAAGCTTTAATATTGAGGAAGTCTCAATAGTTCATTTTTGCTTTTGTTTCCCTTGTCTCCAGAGATAATTTCTCATTTCTTAAGTGCTTATTAAATTCCAGCCACTGGGCACACTATTAAAATTCACCCTAACACTATGAATGGGTGTTGTAATTATGCCCATCTTAAAGATGAAAATCTGGAGCTCAGAAATGTTCACTAACTTCCCTGGGGTCATGAAAGTATTAAGAAGCCAAGGTTGGAGTTCTACCCATCTTAAAAGTTCCTGATTTCATGGGTCTACTCTGCTGTCTTTCAATAAATGTCCCCATCCATCCTCACTCAAAAGCTAGTCAAGCACATAGCTAAGGAGCCAAAGTCAGGTATTAAACCAGTTCCTTCCTTTTGAATAAACAATAGCTACATGACCTTGGGTGAACTCTTTAATTGCTTCATTGGTTTCCTTATTTGTGAAATGAAGATGATAATCTAGTTTATAGGGTTGTTGTGAGGCTACCCCATAAGTAAGTCTCAATACTTCTTTCGCTTTTTACACACTAGTCAGTCTAATATTCTAAGTGAGAATGAATGCTGAGTCTTGTCTTGACCATGTTTGGGAAGATTGTACAAATGGTTGTCTTTAGTACTTTTCCTGAATTCAAGGTGCTGTCGCAGTAGAGGTGTTTGCTGGAGGGCAATGGAAGCAAAGGTCGGTTGCACTTTCAAGGGTTCCCTAGCCAGAGCTGGTCTTTCCCCTTGCAGAGAGGAGACCCCTACTCAAGGTCTGTGACCCTGCAAACCTCGGACACTCCAGATGTTGAAGGGAAAGACGGGCCAGTATCTGAACAGCATCTTACCACCTCATTTGTGATGTGCTTGGCAAGCATACTTGCAGAGAAGGGGCTCAGCTTTATGGAGTTCTGACTGCTCCACCGGGTAGAGGCCAGCTCTAATGAGGCATTGAAAATGGAAGCCAATGCAGACAGTACTGCTGGGATGCAGTGGCGGAGGCATTGGGCATTCTTGTGTACTGTCCATTCAAATGATTTGACGTGTAAAAGCAGACGCTGCTAGTGATAACCACGGATAGGTCACATGTGTGGGTATTCACACGCTTTTAGCTTTCTTTCTGATACTAAATATAAGGAATGACCTTTTGAAGACCATCTTTATATATTTTAGCTCTCTGAAGAGTAACGACACTGTCATTAAAGACATGAAATCACTTACTGTATTTCATTTCAGTAACCTGAAGTTTGACAGTTCCCACACTCCCAGCTTTTCTAACAGAAGCAATGCTTCTGGCCTTCATAAGACTTTGTTCTTTGCCATGGAAGAAAGTATTTTAACACCCCTTTATCTTCTTTCTTTACGCACACTGCGCTCCTCATCAAGAGCCAAGGTGAGGCAGAACCACGGCCCGGGGTAGGGTTTCTATCTTAAGCCAGCTGTTTCCTGACCTCTCCCAAGAGTTACATGCTTGATGACATTAACTAATACCAGTTGTGCTTTACTTACCTAAGTTAAAATATATCTGCTATATGTCAATATTTTACTAAAATTGTATCTTTACACTTTTATCGACAAACATTGCTTTATTTCAGTACTGAGTAAAGTCTACATTTACAGGACAGTAATCTTACATGCCTATAAATACCTGGGTGCATAGAAAAATCAGATATGTGATAAGTTAAACTTACAAAATTGACAAAGACTGGGTGGTTATTTGAATTGAAAAGGAACCCTTCACTTTATTCAAATATTTCCTTAAAAGTAATAATAATGTCTTTACATTTGCATTGTGGGAAAGGCTTTGCAGATGTCTTTCGTATACATTATCTCATTTTGCTCCTCCCGACATTCCTGTGGACCAAGTGGGGGTAGTAACTATTTTCTGCATGCTTTATGAATAGGAGAAATACAAAGCATCCTTAGCACATTTGAAATGTAATTACCTTTCCAAAAAGTCAACTTATCATCACTTTAGGATGTATAATCCATTGTGAAAACTGCCTACCATGTACAGTTAGTGTCCTGGTTATCTCTTGTTTTGTAACAAATTACCCCCAAACTTAGTGGCTTAAAATATCATTTTATTATATCTCACTATTTTTGGGGGTTAATAGTTTGAATAGGGGGTCAGCTGGGTGATTCCTCTGTTCCTTGTGGAGCCAAATGAGATCACTTGGGGTACTCAGCTGACAGATGAACTGGTCTGGAAATTCTAAGATGGTTTCATTCACAAATTTAGTGCCTTGGCTGGAAGATGGATTTTGGCCGAGACTGTCAATTGAGTGTTTACATATAGCCTCTCCAACATGGTATCAGGGTAGTAGGGAACTCAAGCCTCCCAAAGACGTCATTTCAAGGGAACATAAGAGGAGGCTGTCAGTATCTTAAGGCCTGGTTGGGTTCAACAACTGGCTTTACATCACTTCTGCCATACTCTGTTAATCAGAGCAAATCAGGAAGCTTACCCAGATTTAAGGGGAGGGGATATATACCCTACCCTCAAGGAAGAGGTATCAAAGAATTTGTGGCAATCTTTAACCTGCCACAGTCCATTCTTTGGCCATTGGTTATTCACATTCCTTCCCTATGTAAAAATACTTTCACACTCTCCAAAGAATCCCCAGATTCTCACCCATGATAGCATTGGAATCCAGGCAGCATGAAGATCAGGATCAAGATCCAGGATCTTGTCATCAAACTCAGGTACGGGTATGGATGAGACTCTTCAGGTGTATTTCTTTGAGTATGAGTCCCCTCAATCTGAAAACCTGTTAACTAAAGAATCAGGTCTTCTACCCACCCCCACCCTAAAATGTTGAGACAGAGGTAAGGTAAATGCAATAGGCATTTCCATTCAACAATGCAGACACTGGAGAGCACAGAGCAGTCCCTAGCCTACAGCACTTCTGAAATCTCACTGGTCACATGTTGACATTCTCTGATTATGGCTAGGTTTGGCCTCCTAGAAATAATTATAACAACTAAAAAGGTTATTTTTTCACCTCGTATTTCTCTATCTCTATCACATCATATGTGCCTAAAATGAAAATAAAAAAAGACACTTTTAGCATTCCTTCCAGAAATCAAAATCTAGCCCAATCCACCAGTTTATTAGGTCTGTTTTTCATTGTCTACATCACCACAGGCCACAATGTTGCCCAAGTCTCTGCCACTTCATGACCAGTCACCCTTTCTCCCACCTTCAACAACAGTTACTGTCATATCTTCTGAGCGTTCACCAACAGTCCTTTGCAGATCCCTCAAGCTTTCACTGACAGTGAAAGGTCTTTCCTCAAGGTCTTTCTGAAAGCTTTTGCCTGCTGTCTGGTTCCCAAGCCACTGCCACATGCTTTTGGTTTTTATTATGGCAGCACTCTGCTTCCAAGTATCAAATTCTGTTCCCATTATCTACTGCTGTATAATAAATTATCCTTAAACTAAGTAGCTGAAATAAGAACCCATTTCTATTATATCAGGTTTTTATTGCCAAGCATGGCTCAGTTCAGTGATCCTTCTGCTCTATCCTGAATTGAGTGGGTTCACTAAGTCGTCTTCAGCTGGTGAATTAGTTTGTCTAGTGGATTCAGGATGGCTGCCTTCACATGATGGCCATCATGGCAGTTTTGCCTGGAAGCTGGGGCTCAGCTGGGATGGTTGACTGGAGTATCTATCCATGGCTTGTCTAGCATGGCGGCTTCAAGGACTTCTTATATAGTGACCCAGGGTTCCCAGAGAGAGCATTCCAAGAGAAAGGATGTGGAAAGTGTCAATTTCTTAAGCCTCAGGCTTGGAATCTGGCCCAGTCTCATTTTTGCTGTATTCTATCTACATTCTACAGTCACAGAGTCCACCCAGATGCAAGGGCATGGGAGATAGACCTCATCTCTCCATGAGAGGGCCGTCAAAAAAGTTTTAGTACTATAGGAAAATAACGTCTAATGTTTTGCATTTTGAATTATTTACTAACACTTATAGGACTGTCTGACTCAATGGACTACCTCATGATTAGGAATTAGATGTTCAAGGTTCTAGTTCCATTTCTCTCATTACTTGGCTGTGTTTGAGTCAAGGTAAAGAATCTTTGGGTTTCAGTTTCCATCATCGACAAAATGAAGATGAAGATAACTGTTGGTTCCCACTAGATCAAGGGGATGTTGTGCCTGTTTTTTATTTTTTTTAGATGGTATTCAAAAATGTACTCTCTAAAGTGCTCTAGGAAGTAGAATAACAAATTATTATAACTAATTGGACCATTATAAATTTACCACATTTTTTTTCAAGAGAGAAAATTGAGTCTTAGTATTGCATAAGATTAACAGAGCCACAAAAGAACCTGGTTCCCCAAAACTTACACTTCAAACACGTAATCCCAGCCCTTGCATACGTTTCTCTTGTGTGCCAGGCAATGTACATTTTCTCACTGAATCTTTGCAACAGCCCTTTGAGGTAGGTGCCATTAGTAACATCTTAATCATGTTTTCTGAAACATTTTTGTTCTGCGGTTTAAATTCCAACACATCTTTTGCATATTTATACATAATACATCTTAAAAGAATCTAATGAAAACTTTACTAGAGTCTGTAGGGGTTTTGTTTAAATTCTATGGAAATCTTCCCTTTTTATTTTATACAAATATTCTTGCAAAATGAGATAAAAGCAGATTTATGAAGATATCAAAATGATATAACTAAGGGGAGAGAAAAAATAAAAGCAGCAGAAGAATTAGCAGAAGCTAGTTTTACTACAGAAGCCAGAAGGAAGATGTGGTTAGTACCATGGGAGGGGGGTGGGCTGGAGGCCAGGGCTCATGGCCTCGCTTTGCTATTAACTAGGAACTAGGTGGGCAACCTTGAAAAGTTTCTTCCCTCCAAAAGTTTCTTTTTGTGTCAACTGAGAGGGTAGAACAAGATGAAGTCTAAAGCCCATCTCAACTTTAACATTATCTTATCACACCAAGAAAAGGGGTGAAACACTAAATAAACATAAATATACCCCCCTATCAAGGAAGGAAAGATGTAGACTAGAAGATAGGTTTAGGAAATGGAGAGAGAGAGAGAGAGAGAGAGAGAATGAAGGTATGTATAGAATTTTGACCTGGCAAATTATAAGTAGTAGAATGGCCCTAGTGACTAAAAAACAAATTAGCAGACAAAGAGGGATATACATATATATGTGTATAAAATATATATATATAATACATATTTTATACATATATATATTTTATAAATAAATCCCAAGGAGGTATACATATATATATATATATACACACACACACACATATATATACACACGCTCAACCCAGCCATCAAGAATGGTAATTTGCAAAAAAAAAAAAAAAAAAAAGTTTTATTTACTCTTTCAAAAAATGTTTGTTGAGCTCCTATGTTCCAGGCCCTATTCTGGGTATTTAGAGGACACTAGTTAAGAAAAAAATCTCTGCCCTCATGGAACTTACATCTAGGTTGCAGAAAACAGGGGCTAAATAAATTAAATAAGTAAAATATATGGTCTGTTAGATAATCATTTGTGCTCAGTGGAAGAATGAAGTGGGGAAGGAGGGTTGAACATGTTGGGAGGATTTGCGACATCAGATAGTGTGGCCTAGGGAGACCTCGCTGGGTAAAGATCTGACGGAAGTCAGCAAATGAGCTGAGGTGCTTTGCTTCCTGTTTCACGGAAAAATGAAAGCACTCGGAGGGGCATTGCAGGCAGAGGGGACAGCAAGTGCAGAGGTGCTGAGACGGAGTATGCCTGATATGTTTAAAGAATAATGAAGCCAGTATAGCTGCAGTGGAGTAAATGAAGGAAAGGGCAGTAGCGGGGAGAACAGAGGAAAGGCGCTGGGAAGATGTTGAGAGCGGGGGGTGCCATCTGGCATGTTTTAGTGAAATACCTTTATTGCCATGTAGAGAACAGACTAAAAAAGGACAAGCACAGCTAAAGGAGGAAGTAAGGAGGTCACTGCACTAACCCAGGCAAGAGTTGATGGTGGTTCAGACTAGAATGGGAGCAGTAGAAGCAATGAGAAGTGATGGGATTCTGGATATATTGGAAGCTAGAATTAACAGGATTTGCTGATTATTGGGACATGGAGTATGAGAAGGGAAGTCAAGGAAACTTCAAGAGGTTTTGACTTGAACTAAGAGTTGCCTATTGCTGAGTAGGAAAGACGATGGGAGGAGCAATCTTGGTGGGGGTGGTGGCGTGGAAGGGAGGCTTTTGAAGTTTAGTTTTAGATGTGTCACCTGTTAGGTGCCTATTAAGTATCCAATCCATGCATGTATCATGTGTCATGGAGGCATGAGTGGATTTCAGGAGATGCAGGCTGGAAGTATAAATGCATTAGAGCCATGAGATTGGATCACTTTTCCAATAGAGTAAGCATAGGTAGAAAAGAGACAGGGTCCAAGGACTGAGCCTGGAAACTGCAATGCAGAACTGGGAAAAACATCAAGAGTAAACAAAGAAGAATGGCCAGAGAAGAAAGGATAAAACCAAACATGCAGAGAGTCTTGGAAGCCTAGTGGGAAAAATAAAAAGTGTTTCAAAGAGGAGACAGTGATTGTGTCCAACACTAATGATTGATTGAGATGAGGACCAAGAAATGACCACTGGCTTAGCAAAGCAGAGTTCTATTGGACCTTGATGGGAGTTGTGTCTCCAGGGAGATGCAGGTGAAAGCCTGACTGGGGTAGATTCAATAAAGAATGGGAGGAGAGAAATTGGAGAAGAGAATATAGGCACTCTTTCAAAGGGTTTTGTTCTAAAGGAAATGCGAAAAAATTAAAGAACTACAGGGGAATTGTAGTGAAGGGACCTTTTACAAAACATACGAGACAGTGACACATTGAAACATTGAAGAGAGTCATCAAATCAAGAGAAAAGAGGCAATCGCTGGAGCAATGTCTTTTAGTAGGTGAGTGTTCTGAGATCCAGTGGCAAGTGGAGGAATTGGTCTTGACTAGGAGCATGGCAAGCAGAGAAGGTTGAGTACATGGGCACAAGTGCAGGTAGGAGGACAGATGTGGGGATAGAAGCTGAGTGACGTTCTCTTGAATACTGTCATTTTCTCAGTGAGCTAGCAAGAAAAGTCATCAGCCCAGAGTGAGAATGACAAAGGTGTTTAGAGGTTTGAAGAGTGGAGAGTGGTATGAAAGAGTTGTCTAGGGGAGTTGGAGAGTTACAGGACTAGGGGATATATAGTAAGTCTGCTGGAGATTTTCATAACACCTCTGAGGTGAATATAGAAGCTCTTGGTTTCCTGAAGTCATATATGATTGGTCCTTTTCAAACTGGTATTCTCAGAATAAGATACTCCTTGGAACACCAACAGAGTGGAGAAAGGAGAAAGAACAGAAGTTCATGAAAGTCTTAAGATGCAGCTGACAGAACATACATAACTCTTCTTCTAGAACACCACAAATATTTCCCTGGGATTTCTTTCCATAAGTCCCTTCTTCCTTCCTCTCCCCCAGGATTCCCTTCTTTATTTGTACTGAGATGTAGGTGCATCAGTTACACATGGATTTCAAGGAGCAGAACCACATCCTGCTCTTTTGTATTGGTCAGTTTTTTCTGTTAGTTTCTGGTAACAAATAATTCTCAGACAAGCCGGTCCTCAGAGGCTTCAACAATCAGGATTATTTTCTTTCTTGTTACATGTTGGCTGTAGGTCAGCTGCAGTTCTGTTCCACACATCTTCATTCTGGAATTAAAGCTGAAGGAGGAGTCCATATTTAGGTCATGCTATTTTCTGGGCAGAGGGAAAAGAGCAATGGTGGGATTAACCTGATGGCTTCCAAAGCTTCTGTATCGGAGTGGTAATTGTCACTTTTGCTCTCATTTCATTGGTCGAAGTTAGTCATATGGCTAAGCCTGATGTTAATGGGATGGAGAAGTATAAACTGCTTTTAGGGTGGAACAAATAATTTTAGAACAATCATATAATTAGCCACAACCTGTTCCATATGTGGCAAGAGAAGTGTTTCTCAGGCAACACAATGGGTCAGATTGCTTCTTCTCAAACAGAATTGACATTTAGCTCTCAGGAGTAACCTCCAGGTGATTAGACACTTGTTATAAATTTCTGGGTGCTATTGTATGTGTGGCACTGTGAGTTAGATTATTTAGCTTTAGAATGTAGGAAGTATCTTACCTTCAGAGAGGCAGGTTAGATATTTCATCATATACATTATAAGTATTATAATATTAAAATCAACCATGTCAAGGCTTATAAAATATATTTTATAAGCTGGGAAAGGGAGTTCCACCCAGAGCTGTCTTTTGAAACCTTCTCGTGTTCCATTACCAGTTATATCATAATATAAATATAATATAGGAAAGAGCTCTACCTGCAACTCAGGAAAATAAAAATCCAGGTAGAGAATTCCATTCCTTGTCTAGAAGGAAGAATTTTATAGCTTGGTAAAGAGCTGGGATATTTCTTCAAGGCACTGTGTAACCAAGGTCTATGACTCAAGACTTCCCATGCCAGCTATGGTGTTCTGAACAAGTTGTTCAGAGTGATTGCCTAGCCATGGCCTCATAAAGATGGGAAACTTGAGACCAGCCATGAAGGCATCAGGTTGGCATGGATGCCTGCTGGGTTGGTTTAAACATTTCCATGTTTGGCTATTAACACGGAAGGAACCAGGGTCTGCTGCTGTTTGTTCTTTGGTTTCATTTTAGCGAGGCTTTTCCGCTCTGTTTATGAATATGTGATTCCGACAGCTGACAAAGGACATTCCAAGAACTTAGCCAGAGCCCAAATTGTGCACTGCTGTGGGAATTTCTCCTCACAGGTTTGTCCACTGACCCCGCTCTGGAGAAAACACTCAGGTAATGCATTCCCAATGGTGGCTCAGCTCCCATCAACTCACTGCTGGTGCCCTCATTAGGGTGTTTTTCTTTCTTTAGGTTTTTATTTTGTATGTATTTTTTTTTTTCCTAGTCCATCTCAACCTCCCACTACGGTGATTTTAGTGTCCATGAAGGGGACCGGGTAGCCATCCCTGGAGACCACCTTAGATTTATTTTTAGTGTAGGCAGTTTGGAAAAATTACTTTCCCTTGCTGACTGCACGAGCACTGTCTTAACTCGGACTTACAATTCCGGACTTCTCACATCAGACTGAGACTGAGTGGGTAACCCAGGCCTTCATCTCAAAGACGGAGCAATCTCATTACAACGAGGATAAAAGATTTGCCAAGAGTTACCCAGACATCCAAGAGTGTTTTTATTTGGTCTGTTGGTTTCAGGCCTGTAAGATGTTTAATTGTGTAAAATTGTAAGTTTGTATGACTAAATTGGACAGATTGCAGGTAAAAACCCCCACTCCCTAAATCCCAATTGATCCCTTGAGCCAGCCATACTCCTTAAAAGTGTTATTATTACTATCAAGCTACATCCTCAAAAATTATTTCCCTTGGGAACACACACCTAACCCAGACAAAAAGATTACTGTTTTTTTTTTTCCTTTTACTCACTCAATACCCTTTGTCCCAGCTTTCTTGTTTCTTTCTTTCTTCCCACCTTATGTCTCCTTGAAAATGGTATAGAAATGCTATGATCTCCATAGCCCCGCTGCTTCCTATCAGGTTGAACCACATAAAATTGCCCATATTCAGTTATTTTTGACCCACAAGTGTGGCAATGTTATATGGTTTTGGGCCTAACTCAATTAGAACAGAAATTGTAAAACTTTGCACACAGGCAAATGCAGATTATTGACCAAGTTAATGGCAACTCATTGATAATATGTAGTAGAGTTGAATATATATCCAAGCTTCAATATGATCCTCTGTAAAATGAAGACTAATTAGCATGTTAAGTGAGAATTTTAATTTGGAAGAGAGTTGCAACTTCTAACAGAAAAAAAAAAAAAAGGCAGGTAACTGAGATGCACACATACATGTTAATGTGCCTAGACTCGATGAACAATGGCTGTGACCACCACTCAGCACGTGCAACTTGTTCAGGTCTTTGGAAACTGGCCCTTCACGCTCTCTCTCTCTCTCTCTCTTTCTCTCCCTCTCGCTCTCTCTCTCTTTCTCCCACCCTCCCTCCCTGGCCTTTCATGGTCAGACCTCTGAAAAGAGCAGTCTGTAGTCACTTTCTCCACATTCTTGCTCTTATTCACTGTGTAACAAACTGTAATCTGGTTTCTGTCCCCAATACTCCACTAAAACTATTTTTGCTGAGGTCACTAATGACTTTTGATTGACAAATTAAAGAATCAAAGGAAAGCTTTTCTGTCTTTACCTTACTTAACTTCTCTGGACAAGATGGGCCAAGATTTGCTTCTTAGAATTTCATCTCTTTCCCTGACTTTCATGGTCTCTCTTTCTCTTCATTCACTGTGTGTCATATTGCCTAATTTATTGTCAGCACTGGGAGTCACTTATCTTTGTTGAATAAATGGAAGCATGAATTAATGAAATTACAGCACTTTGTTAATTATTAGTCATTGCCAATAATCTATTTTTTTTAATTTTTTAATGTTTATTTATTCCTGAGACAGAGAGAGACAGAGCATTATTTGTTCCTGAGACAGAGAGGGACAGAGCATGAGTGGGGAGGGGCAGAGAGAGAGGGAGACACAGAATCCGAAGCAGGCTCCAGGCTCTGAGCTGTCAGCACAGAGCCCAAAGTGGGGCTTGAACTCAGAAACCATGAGATCATGACCTGAGCCGAAGTCGGTCGCTCAACCGACTGAGCCACCCAGGCGCCCCGCCAATAATCAATTTAATCTCCATTTTCCGCAACTTTTCTACCCACCAGCCATCATACACATTTTTAGCAATGAATAACCTTCACCGTGTCACATTCTTCATGTATCCATCACAGAAATCTTACTAGATAAGTTGGGGGCAACGCAGGTAAGACTGAGGAAGCTGCTGTTTCCTCCTTACATGGCCCCCTCTAATTCTGAGCATTTTCAACATGCTGAGTCATCAGTCATGTTTTTTAGCAACTCCTAACTGTTGGGAAGAAAGATTCATGTTCTTTCTCTTTCCTTTCCAGGATGTATCAGTTAGAGATCGAATGAACTGCGTTCACAAATAGCCACTTGTTGCTTCCTTAGAAATTTGACCTGACAAAAAGATAGGGAAAAAGCCCAATACTAGACTCCAGGAGAACAAAAGGAATGTGCCAACAGAAAATGTGACACATGCACACACTTTATGCATGTTTAATTTCTGTTGTTTTGGTTGGAAAACAGCTGCAGGTGTCCTCTAATTATAACCCCATTTTCACAAATATCAACTGTCATATTTAATCTGTTATATTCACCATATAGCCTACTGTTACAGCACATTTCTTTCATTACAAATTTAGTAGCAGAGTTTCGAATGCACAAGCTAACATTCAGGCTAGTCAATTAATGCATTATTTACAAGTTAAATGTTATTAAAAACAGGTTCTTAATTTGCTAATGATTTAGTAGACCCAAGGCAATATTCCAATTTTTTTTTTTTTTATTGAAAATAGAAGAACATTTAGAACAGTTGGGGTGGGGAGGGATGGCAGGGATATTTTGGCCTCTCCTACCATTTTCTCTGTCTCTTTTCTGCTTCCTTTTTTATTGTGTGTGGTTTTTGATGCCTATACTAATCAGTTGCGGCACGAGTGAGAAGAAAGACATGTAAAAAATAAAAACAGCATAAATACTATTGTGAGTGGTGTTTTTTAAAGCCAGCAGGCGGTTTGGAATGACTCAATACACATGTTCGCCATATACTTCGGCATATTTTGATTTACAGTGCTATTCCAGCAGCCCAGCGGGTTAGGAAGGTTAGAAGTCAAGGAAATTAAAGGTTATTAGCATTCCACTGTTGTTAGGCTGCACCAACGGAATATATGTCTTTTCAAATACCCTTTGAAAAATTAAGAGTTTCTAAGGTACAAAGGCTTCACAATCATCCCCACAATCTGGATTTTGTTCTTTGTTTTAGTTTGTTCCGTCTTTCTCATTTGACTTAGATCGCACTCCAAATCTATATCTTTCATGTTCCATAATTCCATGACATGCTACTTATTTATGAAAGATAACATGGGGTGGGCTCTTGGGTAACAGGATTCTGGACACACGGAGCCAGAGACTCTTCATTAGTTTCTCTCCCACCATCTTCCTGGACTAGCGCCGCTCCTTTTCTTCTCCCCACTTCTCCCCTGTCCTCTTCTACCTTTTTTTTTAAATGTTTATTTATTTTTATTTTCTTTATTATGAAATTTATTGTCAAATTGGTTTCCATACAACACCCAGTGCTCATCCCAAAAGGTGCCCTCCTCAATACCCGTCACCCACCCACCCCTGCCTCCCACCCCCCATAAACCCTCAGTTTGTTCTCAGTTTTTAGGAGTCTCTTATGTTTTGTCTCCCTCCCTCTCTAACCATTTTTTTTCCTTCCCCTCCTCCATGGTCTTCTGTTAAGTTTCTCAGGATCCACATAGGAGTGAAAACACATGGATTCTCTCCTTCTCTGTATGACTTATTTCACTTACCATAACACTCTCCAGTTCCATCCATGTTGCTACAAAAGGCCATATTTCATTCTTTCTCATTGCCATGTAGTGTTCCATTGTGTATATAAACCACAATTTCTTTATCCATTCATCAGTTGATGGACATTTAGGCTCTTTCCATAATTTAGCTATTGTTGAGAGTGCTGCTATAAATGTTTATTTATTTTTGAGAGAGAAAAAGAGAGCACAAGCAGGAGAGGGGAAGAGAGAGAGAGAATCCCAAGCAGGCTCTGTGCTGTCAGCACAGAGCCTGATGCAGGGCTTGAACTCAGGAACCATGAGATCACGACCTGAGCTGAAGTCAGACACTAAATGGACTGAGCCACCCTGCACCCTTCTTTTCTACCTTTTTAAACATTTAACCAAAATTCACCTTCTTCATGGAATCTTATTAAAATAACATCTAGCTCACAACACTCTTTTCCCTCCCTGATTCTTTTTTCATGTCTCTGTCACATACTCACCCACTCAAATGTACGCTACCCTGCATTTTTCCTCTAGTTGTTTCTCTACTGGACAAACTATAGAGTCAGAAAGACCTGTCATCAATCAGTGGTGTGACCCAGGGCAAATTATCTCTTTTCTATCTCCCTTTTCTCTTAAATGGAGATAAAAACTCTTATTTAATTGTTGTGAGAACTGGTGAGATCATGTTTGGGAACTCAAACTGGGAAGAACCCAGTTAAACTGTAGAAGCCAGTATGTGGTGGCTCTTGTTGCCGTAATGAAATAAGATAATTTATATAAATCTCCTAGCACAGTGCCTAGCTCGTGTTTGGCACTCAGTGAAATTTCATTCCCTTTGGTACAATAAATAGGTCATAATAAGCATTTCTTGTTTTCATTTTCACTCGGAGTAAAGTTTTCTCAAGGGCAAGACTACACTTTGTTTTTTTCATGTTCCTAAATCTGTGCGGATTAATATTCTACCCTCCATCTTTTGGAAGGTGCCTAAGTGCCTGAGGAACCCTAGGCGGAGTTGAGTGGCTACCTCCCACATCAGCCCCCCAGGCAAGGCTCTTCCCTGTTCCTTGCCTCACTCTCCCTATTCCCTCTACTCCTGGGATTATCTTCCAAGTAAACTACCAACACCAAAGCTCTTGTCTCAGGCTCTGATTTTGGGAGAACCCAAACAAAGTAAGGAAAAGATTCAAATGACAGGGAAAGACAATGAACTGAGCAGAGTGCAAAACAGCAGAATTTTGCAGAGTTGTCTGAGGCAGCAAAGACAGGAGAATGTCAACAGAATACAGTCAAGAATGGAATTCACTCAGTCATTTATTAAAAAAAAAAAAAAGTGTATTGAGCACTTAGTATGTACCACAACAGATAGGGTCTTTTTGTCCCCATAGCACCTACAATCTATTGGAGCAACATGCAATCAACAAGCAAATCAACATGCAAAATCATGTCAAGGAGTAATAACATCTCTGAGGACAAAAAAGTCAGGGTAAGAGTTAGGAGAGGCTGCAGGAGAGGCTGCTATTTTAGATAGTGTGATTTATTTAAAAAGAATCAAATCCTGCCTGGCAAGGTGCTATTTGAACAGAGACCTAGCTAGAGTGACAGTGACCCACTTTTTGTCCACTGCCTACTGTCTTCTGTAGTGAAAACAGTAAACAAATGCTTTCTAGCCTGTGGATGGGGTAATAAGACAGGATCAAAATCGGCTGGTTAGAAAAAATGGGTCACGGAGACTTCTAGAGTGCAATCTTCCAAGCAGAGTACTGAGCTGCTCCAAAAAGGCCCTAAAGACCTGACCTTGGCCTGCAGGTCTTGTGAAAGCCTTTCCTGCAGGAATTACCCAGGGCCCCTGAAGCCTTTTATCTTCTCTCCCAACTCTTATTCGGTGTGTCCTTCTTTTCAATATCTCAAATAAAAAGAATGCCCTTATTAATATGCAATTTTGGGGTACATACAGAGCATACCTTGTCTCATTTAATTCTTATACAACTTTGTCCATCAGTTGCTTTTTTTTTTTTTTAAATAAAAGCTTTTATTAATTTAGAGAGGGACAGAGAAAGAGGGAGAGAGAGAGAATCCTAAGCAGATGCTGTGCTGACAGCCCAGAGCCCAACTAGGGGCTCAATCTCACAAGCTGTGAGATAATGACCTGAGCTGGGATCAAGAGTTGGATGCTTACTCGACTGAACCACCCAGGTACCCTGTCTATTAAGTGCTTTTATCCTTATTTTATAGATAAGGAAACTGGGACCTGGGAATTTTGCTCAGAACTACTGAGTATGTCCAAGCCTGAACTCAAACTCAGTCTTTTAGCTACAACCCAGTATTTGTTTCAATGCTGAGTCTGTGAGCACCTTAACCAATTTTCACCCCTTCCCTGCCACCTCCACCTCCCCCCCCCCCCCCCCCCCGCCATACCCGTGGCAGCTGATATGCATGAGCTGATGATTTTCTCCTATAGGATCCCATCATCCTGACTTTCCATCAGATCTCAGTAAACCCAGAGGTTTATTTTTTTTTAAAGATTTTATTTTTAAGTAATCTCTACACCCAGCGTGGGGCTTGAACTCACAACCCAAGATCAAGAGTCATATGTTCCACTGACCGAACCAGCCAGGCAGCACCAAACCCAGAGGTTTAGAACTGGAAAGTCTCAGGATAACCTTTTCAAGATATTCAGTCTTCAGTATTCCAACTTAGCCCAGGTGCTTACTCTTGATTGGGTTCTCTCACTGCCATATTAAAATATCAAAGATTTTCTTATGAGTAATAATTATTTTTAAGTATGTGCTAAGGTAGCTGATCCTTAATTCTCCTCCTTTTAAGGAAACATGATGTGAAATTTGACACAACTGCTCCTGGATCTGTTCCACTTTGCCTAGTGGGCACTTCCCCCTCCCCCCCCCTCCCCCCCAGGACATGTTCCACCTGATTTTAAATCTGAAAGACTCAGTCCCTCAGTAATGGCTCCTCTAACATCAGTGGGAACTCAGAGGTGATTTCCTCTGGGGGGGAACTCTGCTACATGGCTTATGGTGTCACGCTGAGTGGGACTCTTCCTTTGGGTTGCAGCTGGAAACCGTACATTTTAAAAAGTTTAAAATCCAGTGTTCTATGTCAGCGTCTCAGAGAATATACGGGAAGCTACTGCACTTTTAAGGAGATGGCTCTTAAAATGTTGGAAATTCAAGATGATGAATGTCCATTTAAGGCCATTTCCTCTGGCATGTAGGTTGAGAATGCTGAACATTTTAAACATTTGTTTTCTGTTTTTGTGTGTGTTTGTGTGTATGTTTGTGTGTGTGCGCATGCACGCACAAGCAGGCTAATAGTTTCCCATCATTACCATAACTGTGGGAGGTATTTTTCCAGTTCCCGCTTTATGCTTCAGTAGCACTTTCTACTTCCCCTTCTAAACACTTTGCTCATTTGTAATGATGTAACAACTCAGTCGTAACTATTTGTTTAATATGTAGGGGTTAAAAAGGCAAGTTCTTGAACCCGATAGACCTTGTTGTGAATCCTGGTTCTGAGAGCTGTACATCCTGGGCCCCTGGGAAGATGTCTTAATGCCTCCTTGCCTCAGTTTTGTCATCTGTAAAATGTGAACAATAACAGTATTGGCTTCATATGATTGTTCTGAGTTTTAAAAATGATAATGTGAGCAGGGCTCAGTACGGCGCCTGGGATACTGCAAGCATGCCGTGACTGTCCGCAGTTGTTGTTACCGCTGCTATTGTTCCATAATAAATAGATGGCCATCTGTCATCTTTTGCCAGGGACAGTCCTGATTTGCCAGTTGTCTTGCCATAATTATTAATAGTGTCTCCCTGTGCTCTCAAAAGTGCCCCTGTTTGGAAAAACTATAGAAATGGTGGGGCTGATTAGTGGTTGCCTAGGTGAGGGAAGTAAAATTGGGAAAATCTGAATAAGCTTAGTGGATGGTATCAGTGTCCATAGCTTGGTTGTGGTATTAGACTATTGTTTTACAAGCTGTTACTGTTGAGGAAAATTAGGTAGGGAGGACACAGCCTCTCTCTGTATTATATGTCACAATCCCGTGTAAATCTCAAGGATTTCAAAATTAAACGCCTAGTTGAAAGAAGAAGAAAAAAGTCCAGTTTGGAAGATAAATAATAGGATAGCCATCCTGGAAACAATATTCATTATCCCACCAAGATATGACCACTTTTTATAAAAAGACCTGCCATGGTTCCCTCTATTTTCTTTACTCAGTTTTATTTTTATTCATGGTACTTACCTCCACTTGCATACTGTATCTGTTTGTTTCTTCTTTCAACAACTATGTTTTGAAGGCCTACTGTAACGCCTACTACGTGCCAGCCTTGTATCAATGAACAAACCCCTTGTGAAACTTACATTCTACTGGGGGAAATAATTAATAAACCAAAAACGTAACTGATAAGTTATTTATTTAGTATGTTGGAAAGCAATAAGTGTGCTGGAGAAAAAATATAGAGTAGACATCTCAGTCAGAGTTCTTCAGAAAAACTGAACCAATGAGATCTATATCAACATTTACTTTAAGGAATTGGCTCACACGATTATGGAGGCCAAGCAGCCCCAACGTGTGCAGTTAATGGCATAGTTCCAGTCCCAGTCCAAAGGCTGGAGAAGGAGAAGAGATGACAGCATAAGTTCTAGTCTGAAAGCTGACAGACTAAAGACCCACCAAGAGGCAACGTTTCAGCTCAAGTCTGAAGGCAGGCAAAAGCCGATGTCCCATTGCCAAGGTGGTCAGGCAAGATGAGTTCCCTCTTAGTGTTGGGAGAGTCAGGCCTTCAACTGATTGGATGAGGCTCACCTCCACTGGGGACAGCAATCTCTTTTAGTCTACGGACTCAAATGTTAATCTCAGCTAAAAAATACCCTCACACCCAGGATGATGTTTGCACAAACATATGACCACCTCATGGCCCAATTACAATGACACATAAAACCAACCAGCACAGCAGGATAAACGGGAATGGATACTGGGCCATGGTTGAAATTTTGAACAGGGCAGTCATGTAGCCTTTTTGAGAAATGGCTATTTGAGCAACAACTTAAAGAAGGTAAGCCATTGCTCAAATTTCCTGATTAGAATGAAAGCTTTATGAAGCCAGAGATTTAATTTTTTTATGTTATATTCCCAGTACCTGGTACTTATTAGGGTTCTCAAAAGTATTTGTTGGGTCCATGAGTGAATGACTGGGGATGGGGACTGTGTAGTTATACCTCTTGCCCTTAGTGCCACGTTTAACACACCCTTAGCAATCAATAAGTATTGTCTTTTTATTTCTCTGATTGTTTCTAATAGATAATAAATGTCACTGTGGACACAGGCTTACTTGTTTGGTCTGCTGTTATGTCTCAGCACTTCAGCACTTAGAACAGTGTTTGGAACACACATAATAATCAATCAGTAATGATCATTACTGACTATGGGCTCAGATATGGAGACTGAGGTTTGTGAAGTGCTTGACCATGGATGGTCTCCTGGCCAAGAAGCAGCGGGGTCAGGGCCTTAATGCTGACTTTCCAAGTCTCAAATTGTAGTATTTTTTTTATACCAATTTTCTTTTATTTAGTTGGTTAATGTTTATTTGTTTTTGAGAGAGACATGAGCGGAGGAAGGGCAGAGAGAGAGTGGGACACAGAATCCAAAGCAGGCTCCAGACTCTGAGCTGTCAGCCCAGAGCCCGACGCGGGGCTCGAACTCACCAACCGCTAGATCAGGACCCGAGCCGAAGTCGGACGCTTAACCGACTGAGCCACCCAGGCGCTCTCCAAACGGCTTTTAAAATCGCCCTGCGTCTCTCATTTGGCCACGGTCTGTCACCCACCCTGCTCTCCCCTTATTTGCTCACACCGGGCTGTGTTGCCATGTGTCCCCGAGTGACAGGCAGGCAGGTTACGTTCAGCTGTCAGCGCACACACCTCTCAGAGGACAGCCACCTCCTGCAGACACCGCGGCGTCCAGGGGGTACCCCCTCGCGCTAACACAAGTGAGAGGTAATGTAACCTTTTGGCGACCATTGACTTTGTCAGACAATAGCGCGTGCGGTTCAGTTTGAAAGACTCCACCGGGAAGTTGCAGACTTTTAAAACTAATTTGGTGTTTATTCAACTTTGCAATCACTTCTATGTACTATCTGTGTTTCACACACCGTGAAACGGCGCTACACTGTGCAATTGAATTAGCTGTACAGTGACTCAAAGGCATTAAACAATGACTTTGATATTTTAAGTACTGACTAGGAGGGATTTTTAATTCCTTCCTCATAATGAAAGCAACAAAAAAACCCAGTTCCACAACCCTGGAACACTTATTCTCTTTTCTATTCTGGGTGGACCCCACTGAGACAGAAAAAAATCTCCGAGCATTTAGTTTGCTTAATGGCAGAAGAAAAATTAAACAAGCATAGACGTGCAACCTTAATGACACCCAGCAACACTAGAATAACAGTTCCCAGCTTCTAAAACCTGTTATTTAATATAATGGGTAAATCTTGTGGGAGCTTTTCAGGTGCTGCTGAGTCTGAAAAAACAGCTACTTTGTGAGAAGGGGCGGGGGCAGAGGCAGGGCGCGGGCCCTGCTCACGCTCAGTTGCTCAGGAGGGTTTTCGGTGCCGGATCCAGGGCAGGCAGGCGCTGGCTGGACCGTCCCTGGAGGCCGTGGCCCTTCCGGAGACAGCTCCGGGGCTATGTGGGGTACGAGTGTCGTCGGTTCTGCCAGTGACAAGGAGGAACTTTCAATACAGAGCCTTTCAGGAGACGGCACTGACAGCAAGGAAGAAGCTGGGGTGGGGGGGGGGTGGGGAGAAAAACCTCAAAACAAAAACCACAGCAAGTGAATTAGTGCCGTGAAACTACAAGCATTAGCTGGTAATAGTTCAGGGCAAAGCACCTAAGTGATGATTCACATCTGACAATAAATATATGAATAGCTGTTGAAAGCTTGTTTGATTTTCACAAAGAGGTTTGAACAAACATTCGTTTGTTCATTAGTCTTAAGCAACACTTTTATGGCAGGGGATGCATTAAACCTAACGTATGTCTGCTACCAAGATATTCGGTGGTTTTAAAGATGACGACGCAAAGCCATGCATATCATTTATGGGGAGCAGCCCTGAACTACCTGTAATGGAGTGAGATACAGTTATTATGTATTAATGCTGTGAATCTTCATCCGCCGAGAGCAAACCAACAGGCGAGAAGAGCTGCCGCGTCTCGGGAGATAAAGACTTAGAGGGCCCCGTCCTGCAGTCGGTACGGGGTTTGCATAAACTCATTTCGTTGTTGTTGTTCTTGTTGCATAATTTTTAAAAACGCAAGTGGTTTAAATCTGTTCCCTGAGGTAATTTATGCTAAACTAGCATTCCAGCGCCATAAATTCCCCGCTTATGGCAATCTCTGCTTGGGTGTCAGGTCGGGCTAGGTTACCGAGCAAATGGCCGCTTCAAAATTTTTAGGGTAATTGCCTCTATAACTCGTTCAGCATACGCCCTGTCAGGAAATCTCTCTTTGCCATCGAAGCTCCTGTTCCCCTTTTCCCTCCTCCTCCTTTTCCACACTGTTGTGCTGAAGGCCACTTCTCGGTGCCCAATGACATTGGGCCTTTCATCTTCTGTAGCACCTGGATTTTGTCACTGTTACAGCCGCTGCTCCTGACAACATGATGTCATACCCAACGAGGCCCAGAGGGCAGTGGTTGGGCTGAGCCCCTCTGCCCCACCCATCTCTATCTTTGCCTAAGAAACCGTCAGTTGAGGGAAGAGAAGTTGGTTGGGATGAAAGGAAGAGCAAATGACCGTAAGCCCAAATTCTTCCAATTTTCTTTTCTTTTCTTTTCTTTTCTTTTCTTTTCTTTTCTTTTCTTTTCTTTTCTTCTTTTCTTTTCTTTTCTTTTCTCTTTTCTCTTCTCTTTTCTTTTCTTTCTTCTTTTCCTTTTCCCTTTCTTTCTTTCTTTCTTTCTCTCTCTCTTTTCAAAGGCTGGGTTGGTTATTGATGTCTGTCAGAATGGTGTGAGCAATTTCAGCAGCGTACTTTGATCTCTTTCTCTCGTCTCATGGGTGTGGACATGAAGCCTTGGCAGGAAGGATGTCATTGGGGTTGTATATTGGACAAAATGACCTGGAGCTTCTACTGATACGTTGCTCCGTGTGGGGATTTCTCACCCAACTGCCTAATAAAATATGTTAAATACCCAACTTTTAAATCCAATTCATTAATTATCTTGCTTAAAATATACTTCAAATATATCACATTTGACATTGTATGTCACTGATAGTAGAGGGAAATGATAACACTTAAAAAATCAATAAATGTTTTAAATTTATTTTACTTATTATGGTTGTCATAATATTTTGACATGGAGGGCTGATATGTCAACAACACTGTTATCAGGATGTAAGGCAATGGCACTGAACTGTCTCACCTTCCATGTTGCTGTTTCAGGGTAAAGTGGGCCCAGGGGAAAAATGCAGCTAAAATCTCCAAGGAAGCATTTGCTTATGGAGTCAATACAGGTCATCATTGAATAAAGCAGGCTGAGTGCAAAACAAAAGCTGCGGGAAGAAAGTCCTCTCTCTAATCTGCCACCTTTTTCCCAGTGATTAAAAAATAAGAGGAGTTAGGGGTGCCTGGGTGGCTCAGTAGGTTGAGCATCTGACTTCGGCTCATGTCATGATCTCACGGTTCGTGGGTTCGAGGCCTGTGTCAGGCTCTGTGCTGACAGCTCAGAGCCTGGAGCCCTCTTCGGATTCTGTGTCTCCCTCTCTCTCTGCCCCTTCCTGCTCACAGTCTGTCTCTCTCTCTCTCAGAAATAAATAAACATCAAAAAAAATTTTTTTGTTTTTAAATAATTGATGTTAAAATGTATGTAGTGCTTTCTATGTGCCAGACCGTGTCTGAAGTGTTTCGTGTACTTTATCTCATTTTGACCTATGAAGTGAGTTACTTGTATTCCTGATTCATAGATAAGAAAACTGAAGCTTGCAAAGCGTACCAAACATCCACAAGGTCACAAAGCTAGTAAGTGGTGAAGCCCAGGTTTTAATGGACCAGTGCTTGGCTCTACCGAGACACCAAAGCCATCAGTGTTCTTCATGGTTTGGAATTCAAATTGATCCTGGCCTCTGGCTCATCCTGACATCCTACAAGAATATTGCTTCATTTCCAAGCCCTTACCGTCTCCAACCGTTGGATATTGATATGGTAGAAACTGAATGCGGGCAGTGGGTTGAAGTTTACAAAATGCTTTCATACTCCTAGAGAGGAGAGGCTTGGAGGCAACCAGCACTCTTCTCTTTGCCTCCAAGATTTAGAGATTAAAGAAAGATTCAAAGGAAAGGGCAAGAAAGGAGCACTTGAGAATTATGCTTTTTCTACCAGTTAGGACACAGGCGAAAACAGATTTTTTGAAAGGCTAAATGTAGGTTTGACCCTGCTTGAACTAACTCCAAAGCAATGAGTTAATAGATGTGACTTGGACAGCAAATGTGACTGTGACTTCACAGCAGCAGTATTTTCTATGCCCAGCTAATTAAAGTTCAGCAAAGGGCTCCTGGTGGACAAGGTCAATGTCTTCTGTACCTCAGTCTCTGTATTGTGCAGAGTGGGTGCCTACACTGTTTTTGTTGAATGTGGTTGTTCACCCACAGCTAGAGATCAGCAGCTTGTTCTTATCTTAAGTCATCTCTTTTCAACTATTGATTTGTTTATAAAGTGTTTTTGTTTTTACTGGGAGTTTCATACCAACACCTTAGCAATTAGCCTTGGCAGCTGAAAGGTAGTCATTTGTTTAACTAATATTTATTTACTGTTATGGACAAGGCTTTGTATTAGGCACTGGGGATATGGCAGCACGGAACAAGGCACACAGATGTGGGAGATAGATGTCGGTCAACTAATCAAACAACTGTTTAATTATCATGGTGCTAAGTCTTATGGAGGAGAAGTATAAAATGTCATGGGTGCCCATAATAGGAGAACTTGACCTAGACTAAGGGATCTAGGAAGGCTTTCTTGGAGAAATGATGTTTAGGCTGAACTATTAAGGATGAATGAGAACCAGGGCAAGCAGAGTAGGGAAATGATTGAAGGGATAGAAGGTAGGGTGTCAAACAAATAATCCAGGGACAGAGAATGCATTGGTGAGACCAATTTGCTCAGAAGAAGTTCAGCAGTATTCTGACATAGGAACAAGATCAGTTTGGCTGGAATGGGGTGGTGGGGTGGAGAGCAATGCAGCAGAATAAGTGTCCCCCATTTTTTTTTAAACCAGTTAAAACTTTTAGTTGCAATAATAAGGGGAATCTATTAGCTCAGTAAACCGAAAACTCCAGGGGTAGGATGGGTCATAACATCATCAGAGCTGTCTATTCCTCTCTGGTTTTCTTGGTCCTAATCTCCCCCACGTGTTGACGTGTAACTCCTAAGGTAGTGAAGTAGCTGCAACAGCTCCAGTCCTCACACCTGCCTTCTACATCATCCAGAAGAGAGAGAAATTTGTTAGAGGATTCCTTATAAGAGGCCCAAAGATTCACCCTCATTGGAGCGGTGGATATCACATGCCCAACTCTGAACCACATCAATGTTGAGGAGGCAGGAATGGTCTGCTTGGTTTGGCCTGGAACAGGTGGTCTGTCTCTGGGGTCAGGGGATGAGTCAGCTTTCCTAGAAATACTGAGATTATAAAACAGAAATCAGGGTATCTGGGAAGCACAGAACGGACGATGGGGGAGGCCACAGTGTCTGCTACAAGTCTGAAGAGGTCAAGATAAGTCTGTGCTGTGGGGTTTGGGGTTTATTAAAACGATAAGGAGTCATTAAAGGACTTTCCACAAGTCAGTGAGGTCACTAGGTCACAATGAGATGTTTGAAAACACCGTTTTGAGCTCCATCTTGATGTTCCTATGTCTATAGTTCCTAAGAGGACAATCATTGACAGGTAAGTAAATCATTAGGTTAGAACCCAAACTGCAAATAATTCTTTTTTTTTAGTGTTCCTAATCATCACAGTTAATTCTTATTAGCCTTCCTAATGTTGATAATAGCTAATGATAGTGATGCGCCAGCCACTTTGAATGGAGCTTTACAGGCATCATTTTATACAATCTTCACGATCCTCCTAGGAAGTAAGTCCCACTGTTACCCCATAGTAGGTAATATGGGAAAGCCGAGGATGCGGAAGCTGAGGTATGGAGAGGTTAAGTAACTTGCCCAAGATTTCATAGCTAGTCAAATGGCAAGACCAAGAGCTCTCTGAATTGAAATATTGTGTTATTTTCACTAAACTCTGAAATATCATGGGGGCAGTGGAAACCATGTCTTTATTTATCTGGCAAACAATTATTGAATGAAGCCTTGTGCCAGGACTCAGGAGTCTCAACTGGCTAGCCATCTGCCAGAATTTTTAAAAAATGTGATAAAATACATACAATGTAAAATTTTGCCACTTAAACCATGTTTATGCCATGTAATTCAGTGGCATTAATTACATTCAGAATGTTATGTAACCACCTCCCCTCCCAGCCTCCGGTAACGTCTTATCTGCTCTCTGTGTCTATGAATTGCCTATTCTACTATTTTATGCAAGTGAATTCACACAATATTTGTTCTTTTGTGTCTTACTGTATCTTATGGTTATTTCACTTTGCATGGTGTTTTTGAGGCTCATCCGTGTTGTAGCATGTGTTAGAACTTCATTCCTTTTCCTAGATGAATAATCTGCCAGCGAATTGACAAAACTCTTTTTGTTAGTACAGTAATTGCAAAATATTTGAAGTTGAAAAGCATAATATTAAATTAGCTTTGCATTCTCTAGTTTCCACTGTCTTCATGATATTCTGCTGTCTTAGATTCAGCAGCCTTCCATTTATTGGTGTTCCCTGCCTGGCTCCAAAGGCATTTGTGGTTGCAACTACTGCCCTTGGAGTCCGGGGTGACAGAGCCGTTGGGGATTGTTTAGGCTGGTTCCGCTCCTCAAGAAGCTAGAAACTGGTCTTTGTGCTCCTTTCTGCCATCACTTAGCACGGTGCCTTATATACTAGGTGCTTAAGAAACATTTGTGAATTCAAGTTTCAATTCAACGTAGCAAATCTTTATCAAATGTTTGTTGTGTTCTAGGAACCACGCAAAGGGATAAGGGTACGATGAAGACCAAAAGAAATGTGTTCTCTCAGAGACTATGCTACAGGTAGACAAAAAAGATGATAAGAGCTGATGATCTTTTTTTTTTTTAATGTTTTTAATGTTTGTTTATTTATTTATTTATTTATTTATTTATTTATTTTAACGTTTATTTATTTTTGAGACAGAGAGAGACAGAGCATGAATGGGGGAGGGTCAGAGAGAGAGAGAGAGACACAGAATCTGAAACAGGCTCCAGGCTCTGAGCGGTCAGCACAGAGCCTGACGCGGGGCTCGAACTCACGGACCACGAGATCATGACCTGAGCTGAAGTCGGAGGCTTAACCGACTGAGCCACCCAGGCGCCCCAATGTTTATTTATTTTTGAGAGACAGAGAGAGAAAGAGAGAGGGTGAGAAAAAGAGAGAGAGTGGGAGAGGGGCAGAAAGAGGGGGAGACACAGAATCCGAAGCAGGCTCCAGGCTCTGAGCTATCAGCACAGAGCCCCATGTGGGGCTCAAACTCACTAATGGTGAGATCATAACCTGAGCCAAAGTCGGACGCTTAACTGACTGAGCCTCCCAGGCATCCCAGAGCTGATGATCTTCAAAAAAGCAATGTCTTCTATTTTTATACCTTTTTGTTTCCAAAGAATGTTCCTATAGATTAGCTCATTTAGTGCTATGATGTCTGATGTACATTACTTTTGAAAACTGATGGTTATTTGTTAGCGTAGTTTGAATGGAACAAGCTGGGTGAAGTTATTGGTTAACCAAGATTTTAAAGTTTGATTGGAGGGGTGGTAAATGATGAATTAATTCTTTCAGAAGGTTTCTTTAAATCTAAAAATAGTTTGTGTAAAGGAAATCATTTCTCAGCCAAGTTGGGAGATATGCCAATTTTTGCTGTGCTCTAAGAATCCTTACCAATTTTCCTGCCATTTTATGGGCCTCGCTCTCTTGATGCCTCCAGGATTTAAGTTAAAAGAGGGTTTTAAGCAAAATCCAGAATGCACTGCCCTTGTCTCTTCATGTGTGTCCTATGTCCCTAGGTCAGTCGTGAGGGCTATTAGAGAGTGAGCAGCTTCAGAGTGCTCTTGTGGAAGTTTCCTGAGCTCACCAGACTTGCTGTCACCTGGAACCGTCCCACTGATTTGGTCGCAGCTGCATCCTAGTGGAAAAGAGGATAATGGAACAATAGCTGTCCCACAGACCTCAGCAACTCTCCATTTTGCTGTGTAGCTGAAAGTGTGGGTCCCGGTCTTCATTTGTCACAACCTCCTCACTCTGGAGATCTGGGAAAGAACGAACGTGGAACGAGCCAGCATGTGGTCAGTGAAATGACCAGGAGGAGATGGTGGCTTTCTGAATTTTCTATAATCACTTAGTTCTGTGTTATTACCAGTGAGAATGAGAGGGACCCACAGAGAGCAGTGGACTAGTAACCTTGAAAGAATTCAAATTCAAATTATAAAAAGTGCTGTTTGTCACACATTAGGAAAGAACATTAATACATCTGAACAAACCCACCTAAGAAACTTGTGTGGGAGATAGAGAAAGAGACTCTTGGAAGGAGGAAATGCCAGTTCAGTCTGGTTTATAGAAACTCCAACCACAAGCTCTTTTCAAAAGGATATCAGGATTCAAGCATTACATCATCTAAAGAAATTCTCATTGGTGTTCAGACCCTGACTGGCTGGGATCTGATTCTCTTTATTTAACCCTTTCCCAGCGGAGACATTGCCCGTTCTAACTTTGGGAATATACTATCCATGTTGTTTGCAACAGCCGTTAGCATTTGAGCGGAAAGCATCTGAACGGAGTTGCTTTCTATAAACCCCTCAGCTCAGTGTAAGTTTTGTTCTTAGAGTGTCACAAAGTTATTTCAAACGCTTTGTTGCTATGTAATTGCAAAAGCCGCATTCCTGGGAGAAATGCTTCAGTGAAAGCCTTTGAAAAATAAAGAACATCTAGTCATTGTATGATTACCTTCCCCACACCTCAGTCCCCTTTCTCTTATTTTTTTCCAGCTTTATTGAGATGTAATTGACACATAACGTCGTGTCAGTTTAAAGTACACAGCATAATGATTTGATATGGACGTGTATTGCCAAATGGTTGCCATGATAAGATTACTTCCATCTCCTCACACGATTACCATTTTTTAGTGAGACCACCGAAGGTTTACTCGATTAGCAACTGTCAAACATATAAGACAGTATTGTTAACTATAGTCACCATGCTGTATGTCAGATCCCCAGAATGCATTCATCTTATATCTAGAAGTTTGTGCCTTTTGACCAACATCTCTTCATTGCCAGCCCCTGGCAACCATCATTCTACTCTCTGTTTCTATGAGTTCGGCTTTTTTAGATTCTCCGTGGATGGAAGATCATGCCATATCTGTCTTTCTCTGATGTATGTCACTTAGCATAATGCCCTCAATGACCATCTATGATGTTGCAAACAGCAGAACTTCCTTCTTTTTAATGGCTGAATAATATTCCATCACCTGTGTATCTATATATCTGTATCTATATCCGCAGCATCTTCTTTATCCCTTCACCCCCTGAGGGACACTTGGGTTGTTTCCATACCCCGGCTGTTGTGAAATAATGCTGCAATGAACATGGGATAGCATCTGTCTCTTCAAGATAGTGATTTCACTTCCTCCAGATATAGACCCAGAAGTGAGATTGCTAACTCATAGGGTAGTTGTATTTTTAATTTTTTGAAGAACCTGTATACTGTTTTCCATAGTGGCTGCATCAGGTTTACACTCTGACCACCAGGCAGAAGGGCTCCCTTTATCTCCACACCCTCACCAGCACTTATCTCTTGTCCTTTTGATAACAGCCATTCTAACAAGTAAGACATTTTATCTCACTGTGGTTTTGATTTGCATTTCCCTGATTATTAGTGATGTTGAGTATCTTTAAATGTACACATTGGCCATTTGTATATTTTCTTTGAAAAAATATCTATTCAGGTCCTCTGCCCATTTTTTAATCACAGTGTTTGATTTTTTTCTACTGAATTCTATGAGTTCCTTATGCATTTTGGATATTAACTCCTTATGAGATACACAGTTTGCAAATATTTTCTCCATTTCATAGATTGGCTTTTCATTTTGTTGCTTGTTTCTTTTGCTGTGTAGAAGCTTTTTAGTCAGATGCAGTCCCACTTGTTGATTTTTGCTTTTTTTGCTTGTGTTTTTGGTATTATATCCAATACAACTGTTGCCAAGCACAATGTCAAAGAGATTTTTCCCTATGTTCTAGGCTAGGAATTTTATAGTTTCCGATCTCACATTTAGGTCTTTAATTCATTTCAATTTAATTTTTGGGGAGTGGTGTAAGATAGGGTCTCAATTTAACCATTTTGCATGTGAATATTCACTTTTCTCAGCACTATTTATTGAAGAGATAATCATTTCCCCATTGAGGATTCTTGGCTCCCTTGTCAAATATTAGTTGACCATGTATGTGTGGGTTTATTTCTGGACTCTAGATTCTGTTTTTTGGTCTATGTATTCATGCCAATACCATATTGTTTTGATTACTATGGCTTTGTAATGTAGTTTGAAACCAGTTCTTTCAAATTCGTTCTTTCTCAGGATTGCTTTGGCCATTTGGGGTATTAAGTGGTTCCATACACGTTTTGGATTTTTTTTTTTCCTGTGAAAAATGCCATTGGAATTTTGATAGGGATCGCATTGAATCTGCAGATAGCTTTGGCAGGTACAGTCAATCTCCTTTCTCTTATAATCACACTCTTAACTTTTGGCCAACATTTATGTCAGATTGTTGCTTTGCTTTGCCTTGTCCTTATGGATGAATATTAAAATTACAGACTTAGAACTAAGCAACCATCTATAAAAGCTAAGTAATAGGCCATGACCACCAAAAAGATATGTAAGTATTTTGGCTAAATGGTGACAATTTATTTGGGCATTTCCCACTTTCTCTAGGAACAGGCACTGATACAATTAATGATTTCTAAAGGATACCATTCTGGAATTGACCTGTAGTTTTCCTGTCTTCCCACTGGATACTTGAATGGAATCAGATAGACACAGACAGTAATTGCGGGCTGGAGTGATAAAATGCCTCATAACAGCTTGGGAGTTGTTAAACTGAGGGCTGTTATCTTAGTTTCATATCATTTTCCCTTCCTTCAAACGGTGATATAGGAAATACATGTTTTCCAGTTAATAAATTAAAATCCTCTCTACCTCAATCATTTTTGGTTTTCATAACGTGCCTGGAGATCAATGGAGACAACTAACAGAGGCAAGAAACACAAGTCTAGAGGCATGACAAATTGTATAGGAGAGAGGAAAATAAGGAAGAGAACTAGGGCACTCTGATCCCATACCCGTTGCAGGAGGACTGGTGGCTGAGATATAACTGACAGCCAGTAGACTTGGGAGCAAAGAGCTACTTCTTGGGCTTTTGAAGCATGATGTGCTTATCCTCCCTCCTGGTCTGATTACTACCAAAAAAAAAAAATCATAATACTTGGCCCCATCAGTCAGGATTTGGTCCCCAAAGATATAAAGAGAGGGGTGGGAGGTGGGAGAGTGAACACCTACATTTCAACTGATACAGAATTGGCAATTGATTCATAATGATGTAGCGCCTAATAGTATGAGATTAGTTGTATTTCAAAGAGTAACACATATATTCTTTGCCAGCCTTGACAATGTTCTCTTATCACCTGCGAAAACTGCTTTCTAGAATGAAGACTCCCTGTAGCCCAAAGCTCAAAAGTATCGGTCATATTGAGAAGAAGAGTAAAAACAAGCCAACAAACTGCTGTGCATTTGGTTCCGGTTCAGAAATCCATTATCTTTCAAATGTTCATGTTGCATGTCAGGTTCTTCAGGAAGCAGACTCAGAGAATGTACTGGGTAATACTGTGCCTTTGGGGGAAGGGAAGGGAATAGGATTGGGGAGAGAGAGAGAGAGGTCCCACTGTGATACCATCCCAACAAAGGCTTCAGAGCCCTGTGGCCTTTATCAAAGGGTCCTTGGGAGATCTTTGAAGCTGGGCTAGCTCGGCAGAGTTGTCCTCAACTGGGGCTAAGGGACTGGGACTTTATACACCTATAGTGACCAGTCATGGGATATGGGTGGCCCTAGGGATAGGGTATGACCCTGAGTGAGGTGGATCTCTAGAGCAAGTTCTAGAGAGGCACTTGGCTGAGAGTTGAAAATGGTCAACACTACCAGTAGCTGAGGGAATGAGTATCTCAGGACCGGAGGGTGGATTTGGGCAGTGCACCATAACAACCACCACAATGTAGATAAAGGTCTCAGCAAAATAGTCTTCTCAGATTTTTCAATCCTTTCAAAAGCTGCCAAAGTACGTTAGGCTGATAGAGACTTCAAAGAGAGCCCCAAACGGCCCAGAGATGGCAGATTTCTTAGAAATTATAAGGCAAGGCGCTTGTTTAGAACCTTTGTACTCAAATCATCAAATGAATGGCTTTCCCAAATACTAGATAGTAGCAAGAACACAAGGTCTTTTCTGGTTTTTGATGTGTAAGATGGCGAGGGACAGAAGTAGGAGTATAGCTGCCTCCATCACAATCTGCTTGAAAGAATAAAAAGCATTTGGCTTAACCTTCACCACCCCAGCTTGAGTCCACATTCTTAGAGGATGAGCTAAGGTTGCATTCTGGATCTTTCTTTGTAAGAAGGGGAGAGATCTGATGCCAAGTACAGGAGCATTGGAGCCTTGAAATGGACTCCAAAAACCAGTAGTGGATTTGGAACAATGCCTTATATGGCATGGCTGTTCAGAGCCTCTTCGGGGAGTGAGGGGATCATCATGGCATTGCCTACGATAATCAGGGGCTGTCTGACATTCAGGAGGTGAAGCAAGAAGATATGTGTGCCTAATGTTGAAGAAAAGCATTTTTATGTCTGTTAACATTTATGGTGTCCGATTGAGTGGGTTAGCAAAATAAAGACAGATGGCAACAGATTAATGCGAACACTTACAATACCTACAAGATTGCACCCACTCCAGCTGAAGCTCTTGTGCTCAACTTCCTCAACAACTCACAGTCAAATGTCACTTAGTGACCCTGAAGAGAAGAGCAATTTATGATGGATCAGGAATCAGGATTAACCATACATTTATCATGGAATGAGGAATCAGAAACTTCATTTAATGTATAACCGTGATGTTTGTCTGGGGCTGGTGGATCATTACTTTGCAATCACTCCTTGTGTTAGGAAGCAGGAATTGATTAGCCTAGGGTCATTAAGTCCATCCCCTGCCTCCAGGCTGTACAGTTTGTGTAAATGGTTCCAGCTGGATATGCCTTTATGCTATTCTTAAGGAGCTCCTGAAGAGGAAATTACGAGATGTCCCAGAGGAGCACATTGTGAGGGGTCTCACAGCCTTAAGCTCCAACAAGAAGTTCTTTTCTGTATTTAAGGAGCACTGGACTAGGGAGTCATGAAACCCGGAGTCCCTTATCAGCTCTGATATTTAGCAGTGGTTAGATCTGGGAGATAGCTATTCATTGACTTAAGTTTTTCATGTGTAGGAAGAGATTACGAGTATTCTTCCAGACACCCCCAACACCCCCACAAGACTGTCGGGAGCATCAAAGGAGGCAGTGAGACATAGAACACTGTTGCATTTTTAAATTAGGTTGTGATTTACCAATTCAAAGGTACAAACGGAGATCGATTAGATACAATTAAGGACTGATCAGGCCATGGGGAAGTAGATGCCATTAGGAGTGAAAAGCCTCTTCAAGTTTAGATTGAGAACAGGTCTAAGATGTGGAGTCAATCATGCTTGTAGTTGAACATTAGGTGCATTCAACTTGGCCATTGCCCTCATCACAATGTGATACTGAAGGTTAAGTTATCTGGTGTGGGGGTTTCAGTTGTCATTGTTGGGTTTAAGTACCATTTGGAATGAGTTTTGTTCCTAGCTTTAAGAAGCTCGGTGACCTGGAGTGCACTGTCCTGTACTCGGCTGAATCCAATTACTAGTAGGATAGTGTGGGTTTGGTGTTGAACCAGAAACCCACCCACTCACTGCACATGTGTTTCCATATCACATAGTGAAAAATACCTTGTAGCTTCAAGCCTCTGATAAATGGTGGTAAATTTTTCCAACGTTGGAATTTTTCTAATGTCTGATAAATGTCTTTCATAATTCACCAAAGCTTTTTGAGCACAAGAGAACATCCATTATAAAGAAGAGATATGAATTTTCCCTGTATATGCCTTCTGACGTGACCCCACCTTTGCTTTGCTGGCATTTGAGTCAAGGCCGTTTTGTTGTTGCTGCCCAATGGGCTCCGCGGATGCCCTGGAAGAGTTGTGACCCTCTCTCCCTCGACACTTGGACACAATTTGTCCTGTCTTTTTCACCCTTGGAGAGCCTCACAGCTGGTCTGCATGATACCCGATATCATTTTTATGATAAATGAAGGCCTTTCTTAAAGCGCAGTATCTCTGTCCTGCTATGGTGAACGAAATGCCTCCTCCAAGGACAATGCGCTTCCTATTAGCTACAGCTGTTGCAATGCCGTTTCTGCTCTTTGATTTTTTGCATTTCCCCATGTTTGGGTATATTTCTTTCCCTCCTTTTCTATTTGACTCCTGGGGCTTTATAGCAGAGTTTGTTTGAAGCTCCTGTCTTTCAGAGGCTTTTTAAAGTTGTTTTGTTTTTGGTTTTGTTTTGAAAGTAATGAGTGGAGGCTTCTAAAAACAACAAATTGTGAAGAAGGAAAAATAATTTAATAGCACATGATTTTAGTATTTAACAATACATAGTAGCATTAAAAAATAGTACTTAACAATACGTAATATTATTGCTTACCAAGTACTTCCATTACCATGATTGAGCCTGATTTCACTGATGCTCACACTGGCGTTGCAAGGTAGATAAGGAAAAAGATCAGAAAACTTGGGCTCCATGAATTTGGGTGTTCTGTTCATTTTCTTACTTCTTGCAAGCAGTGGGGTCAGTACTCAAACTCAAGCAAGTCTTTGGATTATTTGTCCCATGTCTTTTCAACTTGATCCCAGTGTTTGGTACTAAATAAAATTTACGATTATATGTATTTGACACATTTAATCACATGAACATTGGTGATTGGGCTGGTTGGCCATTAGACAGCCATGGTAAGTTACATCTCAGAAAAGAGTGAGTGTGTTTTAGGTACAAAGTTAACATTCATAAGGGCGGCTGGGGAGTGAGCAGAGAAGGACAAAAGAGGCTGTCATTCCAGCAATTCTTCCTTGCAGGCTTCAGGAGGTTCATTTTAGGGAGGTTGCAATCGTGTCTCAAGCCAGTTTTGGTGCCCCAGGCTTGCCAAGTGAGACAAGGCAGAGGCTGGGCTGGTAAACCTCTTCCTTTTCATAGCACTTGCTTTGGGAGTGCTATCCTTCATTACTAGAAGAAAAAAAAGAAAGTGTATGCCTTAGAAAAACTTATTTCAGGGTTTAGTAGGTGCCTAAGGTGGCAATTTTACATCTGTGATGGTTCATCCTTTGAATCAGCTTGACTAGACTATTGGGGTACCCTGATATTTGGTCAAGCACTATTCTAGGTGTGTCTATTAGGGTGTTTTGGAATTGACATTTGACTCATAAGACTGAGTACGGCAGATTGCCCTTCCTAATGTGAGTGGGCCTTATTCAATCAGTTGAAGGCACAAATAGAACAAAAAGGCTGACCCTCCCCCAAGTTAGAGAGAATTCTTCCTGCCTGACCCCCTTTTGAACTGAAATGTCAGCTTTTGCCAGCCTTTAGACTCAAAGTGGAACATCCGTCCTTCCTGGGTCTCAAGCCTGCCAGGCTTCTGACCGGAACCTTCCCATCGGCTCTCCAAGGTCCCCAGCTTGCTGACTGCAATTTTGGGACTTTTCAGCCTCCATAATCATGTGAGCCAACTCCTTATAATAAATCTTTTTCTATATATACATCCTGTTTGTTCTGTTTCTTTGGAGAACCCTGACTAATATAACATCCTCCAATGAGGTAGGTGGTAAGTAGAAAATTATAGAAGTTTGGGGAAGGGGAATTGGGGAGCTGGCAGAGAAGATAGTCTAGAAACAGGAGACAAAAATACAGAAGCAGCTGCATTCTCCATACAATGTCTGGGTGCAGTTTCTAAACATTGCTGTGACCTATCAGGGCAGGAAGGCTGATGGAGAGGGGGTGAATGGAAGGACCTGAAGAGTGAAGGCAATTTTGGACCATGAATGAGGAGACCTGGGCTAGGTTCCAAGCAAGGGTTTTGAGCAGTCACAGAACAGTATGAAGTGTGGGAGGTGAAGAGAATTAGAGAACTGTAGAGAGGCAGAGAGGGTGAGGGAGAGTCATTCTGAGAGGATGAGAGAGAGCATCTCTGAGACTCTGAACTTGGCCTTCAGGCAGCCTTGCTTGCTCCCCTCCTAGAGATTAAGGCAGTACCATTTTACTCTATCAAAATTTCTCTTATTTTACCTCAATCCAGCAAACACTTGCTTATTCATCTGCTCAACAAACATTTTTTGAGTGCTTACTCTATCAGACACTGTTCTAAAGTACTGGCAACATAGCAAAAACCGAACAAACAAACAAAACAGATACAAAATTCCCTGCCCTCCTGGGAGTTCCATTCTTATGATATGTTATGGCTTTGGGCTATCCATTATAGACAAATAAGTATCTACCCTCCTGTATCTCAGATCATGGCTCTTGCTCTAGTCAAAGCCCAAGTTCTGAACAAACATGACATCTCCTCTCTGAAGGAGCTTATAGTCCAATAGAGCGATTTACACATGCATAATTAATGATAACAGCATAATATGACACATGGGAAAAGGTTTGAGGGAATGAGACTCATTCCCTCCTAATTTTATTTGACCTACTTTGAGATCTTGTCCTTAACATGTGACTATATAGGGCCTAACAGATTACAAACGGCATTTGCCATCTATTATTTCATGCTCTGAACAATCCTTTAAGTGATATAAAACAGGCATTATTATTTGAAAACTTGAGAAAATGAACGCTCAAATGTTAATGGTCCTGTTTTTGTGCAGAAGTCTGTATTTCCCTTTCCACCATGCCAGACCACTTGTCCTGCCTTTCCTAATCTCTCTCACTGGCAGGAGAAGTGAAGTGTTGGGTGCAAAGCACTGGGTAAACCAGTGGCAGTGAGCTGATTCTGAGGGGTTACGAATCACAACTAACCAGGTGGGTGCAATGGGTAGTACCGTGTGGTGGGTGTGCAAGTAGTATTTTGTGCTGTAATTGGCCATGCGTGCCAATTTATGTGCAATTCAATGTGAGGGAGGAGTGTTATATGGTATTAAAAATTTCTAGGGAACATTTCTGGTCCACCTACAGACAACCTTTAATGTGCACAGATGTACAGCTCTTTCCCTGTCAAGCAGATCCCACAAAAGGGAGGATGAACAGTGGGAATTGAAGGCAACCTGAGAGAAAGGGGTAGTCTTCTTTTAGAAAGCTTTCCTTACCTTTCCCAAACCATGGGGACAGGTGTGTGTGTGTGTGTGTGTGTGTGTGCGCGCACGCATGTGTGCGTGCGTGTGTGGTGTGTGTGGGGCGGGGGGGGGTGGTGTGGACAGGGTCAGCTAAAGTTTTGATATTGAATCAATTTCTAGTGGAATACAGGAATTTCCAGGTTATTCTGATGGGCAGCCAGGTTTGGAAGCTATTAGGTCTCACGCTTAGAGTCTGGCTCTGGTGGTATATGGCTTGACTAAGTCTCCCGGACTTAGTGTCCAGTGACCATGCTTGTATATAGCAACCTCATACTTGGTTGACATACAAGGAACACCCTACTGGTAGTAAGTAGAGTTCGTAGACAACCCTAGTGACCCAAGTCTGGTATATTCCTCTCCCCTTGAGTGCAGGCTGGGTCTGTGACTATGATGAGATAGGCACTCCCTTGATTGGGTCACATGGTACAGTAAAGGTGAATGGATTTTATAGTTGTGACTAAGATCCCCAGTCAGTTGACTTTAAGTTAATCAAAAGAAGGATTATCTTGGATGGACCTGACCTAATTAGATGAGCTATTTAAAATAGAGTCTAGAAATCAGAAGCAGAAAAAGCAACAGAGGTGTTTTACTATTAGCTGTGAAGAAGGAAACTTCCATGTTGTGGAAAGGGTGGAGCCTCTAAGAGCGGAAGGCCTCAGTCCTATAACCTCAAGGAATTGAATTCTTCCAATTAACTTGGAAGAGGGCTCTGAGCCCCAAATGAGATTGGCAGCCTTTGCTGACACCTTGATTTTAGCCTGGTGACACACTGAACAGAAGACCCAACTCAACAATGCCTGAACCCTGATCTATGGGAACTGTGAGATAATAAATTTGTGTTGTTTTAAGCCTCTAAGTTGGTGGTAATTTGTTACGCAGTGATAAGAAAACTAACACAAATATCAAGGTCAAAATAAAGATTTTGAAGTATGTGGATTATATTGATTTAAAAATTGTAAGACATTTTAACTTATCAATATTTCTCACACATGCACACACACACATCATGGGTTACAGGTGAGTGAAGATTTGATTGAAGGTATTTCTGATGCTGAACCTTTACTTGCTTTTTTCAGTATACACTTTTTTTCCACCTAGAGTACATAAAAAAGAATAGTGCACATGATATAGTGCCAAGATTTTTGTAAATCTGTAGCCCTTAGCAATTAAGACCCATTTACCCCTTCTGTAACTCCTGCAATCATGAATTTACTTTCTAGCTCTATAGGTTTGCCTATTGTGGACATTTTATATTGATGGAATTTGTTTTCTGTATGTCATATGTCTTTTCCATTCCCATTTTTTTCTGTTAATAACTTCTGTGTTAAATAAGTATTTTCTAGTGTGGCATCTTAATCCCCTTGTTGTTTCTTTTACTATATTTTTAGAATTATTTTCCTAATGGTTGCCATGAGGAGTACAATTAACATCATAATTTAACACAGTTTGTATGAAAACCAACTTAATTTCAATAGTGTGCAAAAACTTTCTTCCTAGCTACATTCCCACCCCTCTCCTTCATCATGTTATTGTCATACAAATGACATTTTTTATATTATTTGCCTAATAACAGCTACAATTATTTCATAATGCAGTTTTATTTAAAAAATTTTTTAATATTTATTTATTTTTGAGAGACAGAGAGAGACAAAGCATGAGCAAAGGAGGGGCAGACAGAGAGGGAGACACAGAATCGGAAGCAGGCTCCAGGCTCTGAGCTGTCAGCACAGAGCCCGACGCGGGGCTCGAACTCACGGACTGCAAGATCATGACCTGAGCTGAAGTCAGACGCTTAACCGACTGAGCCACCCAGGCGCCCCAATTTTAAATCTTATCAAAGGAAAGACTTACAAACAGAAAATAAATTTTTTTATATTTATATATTTATATATTATTATATATTATATATATAATATAATATATACAGATTATATATATTTATCTGTGTAGTCACCTTTACCAGTGCTCTCCACTTCATGTGGATTTGTTGGATTTGTTTTACTGTCTAGTGTCCTTTTGCTTCATCATAAAGGATTCCCGTTAGTATTCTTATAGGGTATGTCAGCTAGTGACAAATTCTCTACTTTGTTCACCTGGGAATGTTTTAATTTTGTTTTTTGTTTTTTGTTTTTTGTTTTTTTTTTTTAGTTCTCAAGGATAGTTTCCATGGATATAGAATTGTTGCTTGATAAGTCTTTTTTCTGCCCTCCCCCCACCCCCACCCCACCGCAAACACTTTGAATATGTTACTCATTTCCTTCTGGCCTCTATGGTATTTTATTAAAAAATAAAATGTTAATCTTCACGGTGATTCCTTGTACATGATGAATTACTTCACTCTTGCTGCTTTCAAGATTTTCTCATTGTCTTTCAAAAATTTCATTGCATTTTATCCAGGTGAATGATCCCTTTGAGTTGATCCTAGGATTGAGCTTCTTGGATGTATGGGTTAATGTTTTTCATCATATTTGGGAAGTTGGGACCATTATTTCTTCAAATATTTTTTTTCTGCTAGCTCCTCTCTCCTCTCCTACTGGGACTCCCAGTTTGCATATGTTGATACCCTTTTTGGTGTGCCACAAGTATCTGAGACTATTCATTTTCCTTCATTTTTTTTCTTTCTGTTTCAGATTGGATAATCTCAATCATCAAGTTCAGTGATTCTTTCTTCCTAGCTCAAATCTGATAATGAGTGAATTGTACTGAATTTTTCATTTCAATTATTGTACTTTTCAACTCCCAGAATTTCTACTTGTGTTTTCAAAATAGAAAAATCTATGTCTTTATCGATGTTTTCTATTTGGTTAGACATCATTCTCATACTTTTCTTTAGTTCTTTAAACGTGGTTTCCTTTAGTTCTTTGAATATATTTAAAATATCTGATTTAAAGTCTTTGTCTACTAAGTCTATATCTGATCTTCCTCAGGGACAATTTCTCTTGACTAATTTTTTTTACCCTTGTATGGTCCATACTTTCTTGTTCCTTTTGCATGTTTCACAACTTTGTTGAACAATAGACATTTGAAATAATATAACATGGCAATTCTGGAAATCAGACCCAGAATTTTTTGTTGTTTGTTTACTTAGTGACCCACTTGAATTAATTTTGTAAATCTGTTTTATTTGTCATTGTTTAGCTCCTGACATCTCTTTTCAGTTAGCTTGGTGGAAATCTGATGATTGGGAAGAGTTTTTCTTAAATACCTGGAACCAGTAAGTCTCCCAGCCTTTGCTGAAGGGCTTTGCATGTGTATTGGGGTCCACTGGAGGTTTACGACTCTACATTAGCCTTTGCATCTTGCTCCTGGAGACTCTCAAGATTAGCCAGACATGTGAGTTTAGGGCCTCCTTAGCTTTTACCTAGACATGTGTACAGCTCTTTATATGCACATGGATTTCTAGATTCCCAGAAATACGTCAGAATCTTTAAAGCTGCAATGAATATTTCATTCCCAAGATTTTTAATTTTTTTGGTTAGCTTCTTGTTTGCCCCAACTATTATCATTGCTTCAGGTAACTGCCATGTAATACAATTGCTGTTGATTGTTTTTGATAAACACCTTCTGAGAAAAGGCTGTTCACCCTAAGTAAGCTCTGAGTCAGGTCAGGTACAGATAGTCCTTCAAGTGGGGGTTTTTAGGAAACTAGCAGACTGGTAAAATAATGACAGTTCACTGGGACCCTTCCAGTGGTGGCTAAGCTGTTGGTTTTTACTGTAATTGTGTGATTGTTGGTTTTCAAGGTTACATCAGCATTGAGGAGAGTGGGATGGGAATAGAGCAAGTTATAATACCACAAAGCTTGCTTTTCTTATGGAGATTCAGCTTTTTAAAAAATTTTTTATTTTTTTATTTTGAGTAAACACTCCTCAATGCAAGCCTTTGGTTAATTTCCAGAGTTTTGAGGGGAGCCTGGATGGCTCAGTGGGTTAAGCATCTGACTCTTGGCGTTGGATCAGGTCATGATCTCACGGTCATGATCTCACTGTCATGACATCAAGCCCTGTGTTGGGCAGACTGCTTGAGAATGTCTCTCTCTCTTTCCCTCTCTTTCTGCCCCTCCTCTGCTCACCTTTGGGTGGGTGCCTTTGCACTCTCTCTCTCAAAATAAATAAACTTAAAAAAATTTCCAGAGATTGGAAAATTTTGATTCTGCAACTTTTTTGCCAGTATTGCTCTTGCCTTATGATGGAGCAGAGTTTTGGAGGTCCTCACTCTACCATTCCTATTGATATCATCTTTTCTAACTTATGTTTATCCTTCAACAGTTTTCTTAAGATTCCATACTTTCTCATTTTGGAAAGTGCACCTGTTTCATTTTAGGCTTATGGTAAGAAGTAAGTAGGATAAATCACCTGGAACATGAAGAATTCAAAATAAGGGCAAATTGAAATTGAATATACACATTATAGTACTTTTGTTTACATACATGTAAACAATATGTACAATTGTTATATATACATGCATATATATATCAACCTAGTGATCTGGCAGAGGTGCTTGGCTTTCCTAAACATTTCTGTTCCTTTTCCAGGATGTAGAGTTATTGCTTGGAAATGATTTCCCAGCCATGGACTCTATTTTCATCTCCTCACCCCTTATATTTAGGAGGGATTATGTAATTGGTTTTCACCAATGGATTGCATGCAGCGTGTTGATGCTGATTCAAGAGCATCGAGAAATAGTATGTCTCTCTTTTCCCTTCTCTCAGTTTGATGTAAAAAGAGCATAGTGACCTTAGGAGCCATGTGTTAAAGGTCACGGAGCTATAATGTGGAATGAGTCTGGGACCCTGGATGATTTCTTGAAAAAGAGCCTCTTCTGTTCTTTCGTTTTTGTTTTTGTTGTTTTGTGTTTTTTTTTTTTTTTCTGAGTGGGAAATAAACTGTTGTGTTTGATCAATTAAAGCATCTTGGGGTTCTTTTGTTACAGCAAATAGGATTTCCTTAATATGAGAGGCAGTCCTACAAAAACAGTAGTGTTACAGGATAAGGCTAACAACTGGGTCAATGAGTTATCTTGTATGTAGCAACATTTTTTAAAAATTTATTTAGAGAGAGACAGAGAATGCACCTGTGCACACAGGTGCACGGGGCAGAGGCAAAGAGAGAGGGAGAGAGAGAATACCAAGGAGGCTCCACATTCAGTGCAGAGCCTGACACGAGGCTCAATCCCATGAACAAGTCAATAATGACCTGAACTGAAATCAAGAGTCAGACACTTAACCACCTGAGCCACCCAGGGGTCCCAGTAACAACGTTTTTGGTAAAATCGTTTCGCCTAGCCATGTGTATTTGAGGATCACAGAGTGAGGGTCTCCACTGTTTATATGGACATATCTAGACATGTTTATCTGGGTTAGCGAAATGAGCTGGTGAAGCTTTCTTTGGACAGAGGAGATGATTAACAGCTGTCGGGTTGGAATTGATGACTTGTCCCCCAAGGAGAAGACCCTCCCAAGAATAAACAGCTAGACTTTAACTTCCTAGATAATATGTTAGACTAAGGAAGAGTGGGATCCTTTTATTTAGGTCCAGAAAAGCTTCTCGAGGCCAATGTCAGACTCTTAAAAGAGACTGTGTGGGGTGGAAATATCTGGCTAGAGGATTGAAGTCAATTTTAACATCTGGAGCATCATTCTAGGAGTCAAGAATGACAAGAGAAAGTTGAAGAAATGCCATAAGGTGGAAGCAGGGGACACTTGCAGTGATTTGGAAAACACATGAGACACACCTCAGGGACCCCGTGAATCAGAAGAGGGACTGGGGATCTCGAGATGTTGCCAGTGAGGGTATGTAAAGGATAGTTCTTTTGTCATTTTACTATGACATACATTTCTGATTGAACCATCAGGCTTTTGAAACCTGAGGGAATGTGGCCTACACATATATGCCATGATGAGCTGGGTTACACAGCTTATAATGGAGGCAGAAAAAGATACTGTGATTCGTGTCTGTCCTTTGCTCATTCTCTTTTATTGTCTGAAGTTCACTTTTTTTTTCCTAATTGTATGACCACTGGGACTAGAAATCCACTATGGATGGAGTTCTGAGAAATCCAGGGGAATGTTGTAATAAGAAACTGTTTCCTATTGATCTTCTCCCCTCCCAGTAAGCTCTGTATTTGGGTTGCTTCGGGCGTGGGGGGAATGGGGCGAGGGCAAACATCCAGTAACTTACATTTTCAGGAGCTTTGTGGTTTATACTCAGAAACTCAGTGAACTGATAATGATGGCAAGCAGAGGTTAAATCTCCATTTCATCATCAAACTGGGAAGAATAAAGGATTTGTATTCAGTCATACAATGTGGAATGAGGGCAGCTCTTAAAATGATTGCTTAAGGTGCTTTTTTCACACAGCCGCTGTTTGGCTGGATGTGACAAAGTCTGCTCAAAAAGAAACTTTTGGCTAGATATATAATAAATGAGAAATGCCCTTGGGAAAAAGGAAACACCTGTTCTCCCCCACCCCTTCAGTTCAATTCCTACCCATTAATTACTTAGGAATATTTAGGTGGCAGACGCAGAGAGTACAGCAATCCCTGTCCCTGAGCCTCTGCCCCCACACAAGTCCTTTCAGCATTTTGAAATTAAGAGGTTTATTTTTTTTATTTTTATTTTTGGTTTTGGCAACCGGTTTGCTTTTATACTGCCTCTATGGGGCCATAGGAAGACCCTGTCCCTAAACGTACACAAATCTGTTTTGGAAAAGCCTGATGCGGAAATGATCCATAGAAACAGGATTTTTCTTCTCATAAAGTTGCCTTTGCTTTTGACCATACATGGATCTTGGCACTGCAGTGTGGGGAATTTGCCCAGGCCGTTCCACAGCCTCTGCCCTGTGCCCTCGGTGGGCAGGCAGCTGTGCTTTCTTTAGCATGGGTGCTTCCGGAGGGTGACTGCTCTCAAACCAAAGATGATTTCCCTTCACAACACAAGGGCTCCGTCTGGGGATGTTAGCCTGAGCAGACATGACTCAAAGGGAGATGTTTTCAGAACATCCTCTCCCCTTAAATTCGTTCTACCAAAGCTCTGCGAGAATCTTTTTTTTTATTGCCACCTCCCACAAAAGTTTAAGAAATGTTTTTTTCCACCTAATTTACTTTCCAATTTCTTACTCATACTTGGCTTCCATCTTTATTTTACTTCTGCGTGACTTGAAGGTAATAATATTCTTTAATAGTCATATATACACCTTCCCACATGGGGGCTACATCCTGGTTACATTACAAGCCCGAGGCTCCCCCTTTCAATTCCTCGAAATCCAGAGGAAACCCCCCCACAGAAGGTGCTAGATAATTAGCTTGGCTACTGTTTGCTGCAGACAGCGTTTTCGGTTGGCTCTGGTCACAGCGCCTGGGCTTTCAGGCTGGGTCTCCCGCTTCAGCGCAAGGCCAGGCAGGACTTCAGCCGCAGCCAGACCCGGCTCCCTCACCACAAGCCCTTAATTGTTTATTAATGAAGCTTTTGCCAAACAAATCTACACATTGTCTAAACCCTCCGCCCCCAGAGTACATTCCAGCCCGCCCACGAAAGTGTTCTGTGGGGCTGCTCTCTGAAAAGTCTCATTCCTGCCCTGGCAGAGTTGGTTAGGATTCAAACTTTCTTCCTTTCTTTCCCCTTCTTTCTTTCCTTCTTTCTTTCTTTCTTTCTTTCTTTCTTTCTTTCTTTCTTTCCTTTCTTTCTTTCTCTCTCTCCTCTTTCTTTCTTTCTTTCTTTGTTTCTGTTTCTTTTTCTTCTTTCACCCTCCCTTCCTCCCTCTCTCTCTCTTTCTTCTTTCTTTCCTTTTTTTTAAAAACTTTTACTGGCAGCGGCAGCTAAATATGAGATTGTTTCTGATCCCCTAAACATGGCAGCACAGGTGTTACCGCTCAAAACTGAGCTCGCGTCTCTTTGCCCCCATACCTCCTGAGAATGGCGTCCCTTTCTGCTCCACAGCTGGTGTCTAGGCCCAGCAGACGGGAAAGCCCTGCTGGAAACTCCTCCCAAACACCCAGTGGCTGGAGCAATCCTGCAGGAATAAGCCAACGGTTGCTGCTTGGTATTTGAACATCATTTAATGAGTGCCCAGAATTCATCTGTAAATGCACATTGTTAATTTAGGGCCGGCTATTCATTAATTAGGGGTTTAGTGGCAAGTGCCATTGAGCTATCTGCAATGTTTAAGGTTACGTCAAGCCCTAGCAAACGGCTTGCTGATAACAAGCTGCATCCATCTCCATTACTCGGCCACTCCTGTCTGACTTTGCCCAGCATCTTCGAAGGGCTATGCCTCTTGGAACTGAAGAATTAAACTTTTATCCAAACCAGATTCTGCTCTTTCACCTCTTCTGATTCCTTGAGTACTTCTCATTTATTTTGCCTAAATGACATCTGATTACCTAACATGGAGTGGAGCAAGGTCTTAACCTAAAACAGCCTGCAGACCTCAGTTCTCAGCTGGAGAATTCCAGTGGGTTAACGCTAAGGAAATCCTTACATTTCCATTTCATCTGATACAGGGCTCAGTGTAAAAGAAATAGTTTCTGATTTTTCTTCTCATAAAGTTGCAGTTCCAATAGAATTTTTTTTTTAAAGCCAGAGAAATACAGGAAATTAATTTTAAACCTGGAGAATAAATGTCCCTATTGGTTCAAGTTTACTTTCGCAGTGTTTCTTTCCCTGAAAATATGTATCATTTGAGGCAATCATGGTGCCAAATGAAATAAGTCCAACCATCTAAAGAGCCCCGCATGTCAAACCTCAGCTGTACAAACGTGGTCATGTCGGAGGTACATGCTCAGTCACCAGACGGCCTCCAAAAGCTGGCCTCCTCTCCCGTGTCTAGGCCCACAGTAGAAGCAGGCAGCTTGAGCGGACATTTAGGGAGATACTGCTCTTAAAGGAAACTATATAAGTACACGTTTGTTTATCCTTCAAACGCTAGGTTAGAGAACTTGCCTGAAAACTAACTTCCACTGACAGATGGTCTCTCTAAGTAGTTGATTCTGAGAAGGGAGAGGGCTACCTGGCATGGCTGTTTAACACATTAGGGTGCTTGCAGGGAGAGCCTACTGCTCCCCTGAACCATGGTTCAATTTTAAGCATCACTGACCGGGATGGGTTATTGCAACTACTTGGAGAAGGGCACTTGAGAGCCTGATGCTCAGTGTGCGAGGGAGAGGGGAGGAGGAGGAGGAGGAGAATGATAGCCCAAGGGAGGGTGTCTGAAAACCTTTGCACCACTGAGCTGGCACACTTATCACAGGGTGACAGTCTATACCGCAGGCCTGCGGTGCGTTGCTGTTTGTGGTGCATGCTGCCAACTGGCTTAGAAAATGCAGATCCCCTCTCAGATAGAGCAGGAGGCAGAATGTCAGGCGACCGACAATCCCCACAACAGGGCTTCCCAGGCCCCGGATGTGGGAGTGTGGATCGTAGCCGGATCTGCCAGGTGGGCGGTGGCTCTTCCAGGGAAGGCCCTTCTCTCTGGGCTTCCAGCAGGAGCCACCCCGGGTCTGGCTTCCGGCGGGGAGGGCCCTCATCCCTTTGCCCAGAATGGCGGGGACGCCATCTTGTTTCTAATTTGGTAATTAAGTTCCACGACACAAACATTAAACAAAAAAGCGAGTTGTATTTGTGTATCGTCTTCTTGTCCTGCATCTTCCTGAACACAAAATAGAAAATGTCCTAGACACTACGGTGGGGGGCGGGGGGGGGGGAACAAAACAAGGCCAACAAAAGGCTTGGTTTATAACATTTAGTCATGAAGTTACCCACATTGCACGCAATTGAAAGAGACAATCTTAAGTAGAGGATTTCTTAAATTTACCGTAATGATGCGCTGGACACTCGAAGTAAGAGCCCTTTGAAGCTGACGTGCTGCAGGATAAAGCACACTCTTTCTTTGGAAAAGAGAAAGCCAATATATTGCGGTGGCAGAAGGAACAATGGAGCCAATGAAACAGAGGTCAGAGCTGAAGGTTTCTGCTAGAAGCAAGCTATACACAGGTATTTTAATTTTTTTCTTCAGACAGAAACTCTGCTCCAGGACCCAGAGCACTGCATGCAGACTGCTGGTAAGAAAAGCACTCAATTGTTCAGTTTTTATTATTCAATATTGTATTAAAAAAATTTTTAGGCTCTTTAGGTCAAGGCAACTTTTAAAAGGTTAAAAGCTATTCAGAAGGGTTCCCATATCCATAAAAGCAAATGAGATTAAGCCTAAAGACTGACGGAGGAAAAACAGTCATTTAGATAAACGGCCACCACCTCAAAAATGTTTTGATTTTTACCAGAGGAAGGGAATTCAGAGACTCTTGGATTGGTTGTCATATCAAGGAGAGATTCATTAAATCTGAAGCAATTATTTTTGTGCTTGTTCTTGTTTGGTGTGTTTTAGGCCAGGCCCTACCTTTCTTCAGTTACATTCTTTGTAATGGTTTGGGAAACGTAATTGCTTGGCTCCAACTTCCATCTGTCAACTACTGACCTTGCTGCTTGGGCATCTGTAACATCAGACACTATTGTCATGGAAAGAATTATGATGTTTCAATCAAATGTATTGCAAAGTTAACAAATCCATGACACGATCTGGACCACATGGAAGAGTTTAGAAAATGTGTTTCAGAGACCTCAGGGAAAAGCAAACAGGCCATCCTCATTAATGTTTATCTCCACGGCTTGCCATTAATTGTGTCAAGTTACCGTATCATGACAGAGGAGCTAAATCTGAACCTCGAACTTGAGGGGAGTACTTCAGATCGAAATGTGGGGTTCAGCAAGGGAGACAAAAGCCACTCCATGCTCCCAGGGGGAAGTTCTGAATTCATATCATTGACTGACCCGTGGCAACTTTGGAATGTCTGCTTAGACTGAGCCTCCTTGGTTATTTTTCAAAGTCCATGAAGTTATGCTTTAGTCTGGTTTTTGTTGCTGATCTCAGAAAACTGAATCTGCCAGAGGGTGGGACTCATTAGAGCTGGTAGATGGGTCAAACAGGCAAAGAGGTGATTGAAGCAATCAGGGTTAGCTGATATTTACTCGAAAGTCTGAGCATAGGGAACAGCAGATTTCTGGACGTTAAAGTGAGAAAGCGAGTTGATATAAAAATTTAATTTCATCTGCTATGGAAACTGGGTCTGGCCTGACAAAATTAAAATGGATAGAAATAATATTCTGGACACTTAAATTTTATTTTCGCTGTCCTGTGTCTGAACAAATAAGCATTCCAAGTAAGTAAGAGGAGCTAAAATTTCCGTTTTGCGAGAAATATTCCCTGACAAAGAGTTTTTGTGCCGCGTATCTTTCACTTTTATAAACTCTAAAAGGAGAATGGTTGTTGCGGATGTTAAAATAATCGGTTTTCTTGAATCACAAAATGGCAAAGCAAAGCTGATGCATCTGTGAAGAGCTAAGAAAACGTAATTCAGTTTGGCCCTGCCCGGAGAAAATCTATTATGTGAAAACAAAAATTTACAGATGAATAAATTAGGGGGTGATTATTCATACTGTAAAAGAGTCTTTAAAGGATTCCCCTAGGATTCTTTTAAAGGCTTAGCTCCACTAGCTCATGTAAGTGTTTGTGTGCAGATCATTAACTATCTGACAGGCAGGCCAGAAATTCAGGTGGAGAGCCAAGGGGGAAGGGAGAGAATGTTCAAGAGGCAGAGGAACAGCTGACACCTGAGGCTTGCCACGCCTCAAGACAAATGATGAAACAATATTGAAAGTCAAAGTGAAAATATGATATTTATCTACAAGTTATGCTTTATCTTCCAGAGCCGTTTACGTACCAGAATGCTGCTTGGGTCCAAAGGCAAGCTTGGCCACCTATGTGGCTGTGTGACTTTGGATAAGTTACATAACCTCTCTGAACGACCAACCATCTAGGGCTGTATAAGTAGTAACACGAGTTAATATATAAAGCAGTTAGGGTTCTGGCACATAGTAAATGCTGTATACATGTTTCTAAGATGATTCTGGGATAAGCTATTACAAAATATCATGTATTCTCCAAAACAGGGATTATGAGGATGATTATGACACTGGAAGTGATCTAACAAAAGCAAAATATTCCCCCCCATACCCCCAAAAAAGAAAAGAAGAAAACAACAACCAAGGAACACTGAGGAATGAATACTGCTGTCTTTTGGGGTTTCCCAAGGAAGTCAATCTGAAATTTAAACTTCTTTGAAATTATTATCCTAACTTCAGTTTTGTAGGGGTTTGGCAAACTTTCCAAGATTGAGACGCACACAGAGGCAATCAGCAACGTAGCGTCTGTTGATTTTTTCTATGTTAAAAGACTTTGTTTCATCTATTATTGCATTTGTCATTTTAAAAACCATAGTAAACAAGATGAAGTATAGCTTTCTTATTTGTGGGAAAGAAAACTTTTTGCTTGATAGACTTCGCTTGCTTTGCACAAAAAATGAACCCTTTCTGTGTATTCTGTCCAATGCGTCTGCCCATATGGAGTCTTGGGCTTGGAATAGACATTAATCGATTCTTTCCAAAGGAACAACCAGTAACAAAGGGTACCAACCTGCCCTCCCAGTCTGATCTGGTTAACAGGTTGCTAAACCAGACACCCCAAAGTGGTGTGAAAGCTGAGATGTGTGAGTGCAGTTAGAATGGCTGTAGGGATCAGAGTCAGGTAGATGTAAGGAAGGGCGCAGGTTCATTGTTGAGGTGGCCCGTTTTGGGGTCCTGGCGATTGATAATTAGCTTTACCATATGTCACTTTTGACATGACATGTGAGAAAGCCCAGACTGTTTCAAGGGCCACTAGTGCTACTTTTATTTAATTATAAAACGGTCTCTTAATTATTTAATTAAAATTCTCCTTTTGTGTCCCCCAAAACTCCTCTTCTGCTCAGGACAGGCCTCCCAGTCTGCCTAGCCCTCTGGTTATACCAGAAGACCTATGCTACTTTCTCACACTCGATTCTGTATCCCAGTTGGATACAGGTTGAATAAAAATATGCTTTCTGGTCCTCACACTTAGTTTATATGAGTGAATGCTGATGGAAATGGGTAAGTAAATAGTGTTTAAGTGCACGAGATCAAATTACTTCCTTCACAACTTGAAGTTCTTGACAGTTCTGGAAATACTATGCTTATTTTTTTTTTTTAACATGGTAAAGTGGATTGATCTTTACCTAGCCTTACAGCAGATTGCCAGATTGTCAGCTTTCAATATATTACTTTTTTGAAAAAAAAAAAAAATTAAGTGATTTGATTCATTTTTGGGACAAAGTTTCTTGAGCTCAGAAAACTTAAAACCATGGAAATCTGTAAATGCTTTTTGAGTTATATAGAATAAGGGACAAGACTTTGAATAAGTGGGAACTAGTTCAGTTGCTTTTGTTTTTTAATTTTTTAAATTTTTGTCTGTTTAAAAAAAAATTGGAATGCTTCATAGGTTTGCATGTCATTCTTAAGCAGGGACCAGGCTAATCTCCTCTGTATCATTCCCACTTTATTTTATTATTATTATTTTAAGTTTATTTATTTTGAGAGAGAGAGAGAAAGCACGAGCCAGGGAGGGTCAGAGAGAGAGGGGGAGAGAGAGAATCTCAAGCAGGCTCTACACTGACAGTGCAGAGCCTGACGTGAGCCTCAAACCCACGAACCGAGAGATCATGATCTGAGCCAGGTTGGACGCTCAACCGAGTCACCCAAGGCGCCCTTCGTTCCAATTTTAGTATATGTGCTGCCAAAGTGAGCACTAGTTGCTAGCTAAACAGTTGTCTCTTACTGCTTATTTCCTGTATGTCCAATAACTTTTACATGTTAGTACCAAGAATTCAAATTTTTGAATTGCTATACGCAGCTTTGCCCAAAGCAGTGTGGTTTCCCAGACTTAAATTCCCATTATATTTTCTCATTATATACTTACCTTTCACAGCGTGTGACACAAGTGCATTGAGCAATGTATTTGTGTAATTATTTGTTTAATGCCTGTCCTTATATGTATTCATGTAACTATTTGTTTAATGCCCATCCTTATGGGTAGATAGTAATCTCTGTCATGATAGGGGGCACATCTGTCTGGCTCACCGTTGTAGACTCAGTGGTTAACACAGGAACACACACAGAGTAGGTGCTCAAAAAATGTGTTGAGTCACCAAATACTTGGTAGTAAATTTTCTGTGCTTATTCTGTGTAGTAGAACTAAATATCATGTAAGTTCCATTGAAGTTTTTCATTTTTATTTTTTATTTTTTGCTTTAAATGTTATACATACATACATTGGTTAAAACAGTTTTAATGGTTAAAATATTCAAACTTGCATAGATGGGAAGTGGATGGAACGTAAAATTTATCTTCACTGCCCTTTACTGATCTCCAAAGATTTCCAAAGTTAATGACTTTAATTGGATATTTACCAATATCCCTTTGGATATTTACCATCATATTTCTAAAGAACACATTGTATTCTTGATTTTCTTAAGGCTTCGGATAGTATCTATGGATTTCTGGATGAAAGATGTGAAATTTCATACACTCTTACTTTTTCCCTTCTCCCCTATTCGCTCCTAAGTTCAGGATTTTTGTTGTTCTTTTTTTTTGTTTGTTTCTTTGTTTGTTTTCATCTTTCTACTGGTTATCTTTGTTACTTAGCATTATAATTAATCTATGTTTTTCAATCACCAGCTTAAGACTGGCTCTATTTTCCCCATGCTAAGTGAGGTGAGGAAATCAGTGCACCTATATTTTCTTCTTTTCTTTTTCCCTGCTGCCTTCTGTCAACTAAATTATTATGTTTTACATTTTTTTGAGTTTAAAGCAATTTACATGCAAATATTTTAATAATTTACACTTACACATTGTACCATTACATTTCCTTCTATATCCAGTGCCTTTCCAACATTGTCTATAGTTTTGATTTTAAAATAGGAATATCTGAAATGATCAATATATAAACATTAGGAATATTACTTTTTCTGTAACCACATAGTATATTTAGGCACAGGAAGAAAGCATATCATTTCATAGAGTTGTAAACAGCAAAATCTGAAAGATGAACATAGAAATAGTATAGTTAATATTATATATTATTTATAAATTAAATACAATGCATATTATACATTAATATGTTATATATATCAACAATTGTTCAAAATAATGTCATGTTTTAGTTTGCTTCATATTTTTTTTAAAAATTTTTTTTTCAAACGTTTTTTATTTATTTTTGGGACAGAGAGAGACAGAGCATGAACGGGGGAGGGGCAGAGAGAGAGGGAGACACAGAATCGGAAACAGGCTCCAGGCTCCGAGCCATCAGCCCAGAGCCTGACGTGGGGCTCGAACTCACGGCTCGAACTCACGGCTCGAACTCACGGACCGCGAGATCGTGACCTGGCTGAAGTCGGACGCTTAACCGACTGCGCCACCCAGGCGCCCCAGTTTGCTTCATATTTTAACATGACTTTCTTCTTATGCACACTACCATGCTCAACTCACCTCTAAAAAAAATTTTTTTTTTTTTCTCCTCCATAAAGTCCTCTAGTCTCCTTCGAATTTCTACTCATTACTTTTTGGGTCTACTGCTCATTCTGAGATTTCTTTCATTGTACCTCTGGATTAGATTAAACTGTTCTAAGATTGCTTTTTTTCTTCTTTCTTGGATTATTTTTTCATGTTACTGGAGTACATCCTCATAATATTTTTTTTTAAAGGTAGATGAGAAGTAGACTATTTGAACTCTTTATGTCTAAAATGCCTTTATTCTTCACTTAAATTTTATTTATAATTGCACTTGGTGTAGTATTCTGTGTTTACAATGGCTTTATAGGCTTTTAGGACCCCCTGTTGTTGGGAAGGCATTGATGTCCATCTGATGGTCATTTCTTTTTGAGCAAACACTTTTTTTCTCTTTGATGCCTTTTAGAATTTTTCTTTCCAAGCTTTGTTCTGAAATTTTACAAATATGTATCTAATGCATTTTTGTTCACTTGACGTTTGGTCAAGTTTGGCAGTCGTTGAGTTCATGTTTTTTCTAGGTCTGGGAAATTTTCTTCATCTGTTTTCTTTGGTTATTTCTTTGGTTATTTCAACTCTTTCATTGTTTATGTTGTCTTCCTCTAAACCAGCTTTTAGATATGCCTAAGACCTTTTGGATATGTGCTGTATATCAGGGCTTTTCAAGTTTTAATGCATGCGAATTACTAGGAAATCTTTTCAAAAGGAAGAATCTGAGTCAGTAAGTCTTAACTTAGACTTAACTTAGACTTAAATAGAGTCTTAACTGAGGCCCATGACTCTGCATTTCTAATCAGACAGATGATGCTGATCCTGCTGGCGTGTGGATCACATTTTGAATAGTGAGGCTTTATAGTTCTTGAAATGGCGTTTTGTGCATATATTTTTCTGTTTTTCTTACTTTCCGTCATAGAACGTTTTATTAATTCCACCTTCCAAATTAAATTTCAGTCTTCCGCCTGTTTTGTTCAGCTTACAGTTATTTTTAGATGATCGATTGTATTATTTTTTTTAATTTTCAAGAAGTCATAGCAGCCTCTTTTTATATTACAAATACAATATATTGTTGAAATTTTGAGGCTACTAATTAGAACATTTTAATGTTCTCTTTTATTCCTTCCATTACCACTGTCTCTTCTGTGGTCAGTTTTTCTGTTTGTTCATCTTTGTCTTTCTTTTTGTTCTACTTAACTTCCCCTGCATATCTGGTAATCATTGGTTCATTATTAATTTGGGGTTGTAAAGGACTGTATTTCTAATATGGTTCTGTTTATAGTAGCTGGCATTTGTATCCTTTGAGGTCGAATGGACCATTTTACCCAAAAGGCCAGTGTTCTGAATGGGAGGGCTGCCTTTAGTCTCTGCGTCAAAGAGTAAACCCTACTGACAAGTGGCTTTTTCTTTCTAGGACACGAACAAGCTTGGGCAGCACATCTGCCATCTATGCCACTTATTACATATGCAGAGGAAGAAGAGGGGCTCCCTAGCACAGCTGTTCTGAAGATAGTCTTCCCGTTATAAGCCTTTATTGCTACCCCTTGGCAATTTTTTTCTATCTATACCTGTCTGGAGCCTCTCCAGAGATGTTTTAAAGCAACTGAACCCTCCCTCCACTACATCTCTTTTCTAGGTATGTATTTTGGGTTGTGATTTACTCAGTTAGAGTTTATCTGATAATATAATCAACCTACTTCCTAGCTTCGAAGACTTTGTTGGACTTTCTGGCCTGCTAACGTCATCCCCCTTCCTCATCCTTTTTTTGGCTTGTTTCAAGTGCTGCCAAGGATGTATTTATTTGTATATGTGAATGGTCGTTTCAGTGGGAATTTTGCATGGAAAGGAGGCAATGTAGGTCCTGCCCATCATCTTGAGTTAAGAGACTATATGGCTATCTTAGAATTGCTCTAAATGCTTATCTGAATCTGGCTACCACTCATCTGGCTCTTCACAAACAGACAGACCTAACTGTAAATAGGTAAATTCCCATACAAGTTCCCCAGACCTTGCTAATTATTCTTCATGGATCAAGTCGGATTTAATAGTGTTAAGGGCTTTGGATGATTTTAAATTGTTCCCTAAGCCTCTTGGCAGTCCCATGTGTGTACAGAATAGTGTGATCACAAAAGAAAGTAACTATGGAGAAGTACCTAACCTAGAAGGCTAAGATAAAAATTAAAGTTCAAAAAGAATTTGAACTAGCCTACAATTTACTTTGGGGTGTTACATATTTTTATGTGAGTTGAGCTTGACCAACTCTACCTTGGATTTGCCAAGAAAATAATTGATGTGATCACAGAGCCAAGAATGATAACATGTGAAGATCTGTGGAGGATTGGCAGGACCCCAGATCACTGGGAAAAAGCCAATAGAATACCTATTTTTAAAAGGCAATAAAAAGTTGTTTGAGAACTAATGACCTCTAATAGAGTGAAAAAACAGTGCTTACTGAATACCTTGACCCAAATAAGTTTTAGAAAGTCTGACATAGTCATGGCAGTAATGAGTAGAGGAAAAATGTATTCGTACAGCACACCAAAATAACATTAAATATCCAAAACTGGGTAAATATTTTTAATGTAAAAATTCTAGATTTTTATTTATTTTATTTATTGCTATCATTTTGTTAGGATTTCAAGTCCATATCTTGTCAAGCATCTAGATTATTCAAGACATCTAGAATTTGGCCACATTTCTCTATTTTTGCATAGACATGCATTGTCATGTAGATGTTCCTGATAACATAAAAGTGTGGTGTTAGATTGAAAATATTAACAGAACCGTTATTCAGACACCAAATCCTCCCTTGATAACATATATAGGATATATGTTAACATTTTGCATGTATGACTGAAACCTGATGGTGGCTGCCTTACTCTAGAATTTAAAATTAAATTTGAGATTATTTCAATAAACTAAGTCCTTATTCTAAAACAATACCAAATGAAACAGAATACATGCTGATATAAGTTGTTTTAATGAAGGAGGAAAAAAATCCCCACATTTTTGAAGTAGGGGATAACTATTAGGCAATAATTGGGTAGAAGAAAAAGATTAGGAGTTTTCAGAGTCCCCAGCGAATATTATCCACTGACTGTAATTTGATGAGATCTTTCACACCTCTGGCCTTTGTCTATAATGCTTCCACCCCTGGGATCTATTTCCTTCCCCTTTTTATCTTGCAAACTTTCCTCTGGTCCTTCCAGTCTGAACCCCATGAAGTCTTTCTTTCTATATATTTTGAGTTAGTTTCTCTGTCTTCTGTGTTCCCTTGGGGTATTTTGGACGTTCAGATACAACCAACCTTTGTTGAGTGCCTACCTACCAGGCACTGCATCATGAAATAATAACTCTGTCACAGAAACATGACCATAGTATGATTATCTTTCTTTCACTGATTAAAGAAGCCGAGGCCCTGAGAAGATACACGAATTGCCCAGGGTTGCACAACTAGCAGACAGCAAATAGATTTTTAAACTATATAATTACTTGTATATAGTTCTTTCTCCATCACTGGACAAGCCAGAGAAAGCATCTTATTTATCCCTCAATCTCCGTAGCTGCGCACCACCTGACACATGGTCAAAATGTTAGATAAATTAATGAATAAACAACGTAGTGGACTTGCGTTAAAGGCAAGCTGGAATTAGGTGTAGGTGACTTACCTTTCTCATCTCTTAAAGTAAGCATTCATTAGATAGTCATTAACATTCCCACCTCCATGCGTTATGCTAGTTTTGGTTTGGGTAGAAGAATTATAGTGAGTGGTGATGATAATATGGACAGTAAAAATAATAATAATGATGATGATAAGGACACTAGGTGTGCTTAAGGAAGAAAGTGCCACGCTGATGGTTTTGTTCTAGTGCTTCAGATAATGTTAAGAACTAATCAGTTCATTCTTTATTTCATATTTACTTATATTTAATGTGCGTAAGGTACTTCATCAGTCAGTATGGAAATAATAAAGTACAGACACGGTCCCTGTCTTCAGCATAAGACAGGCATGTAAGAGATGTGTATCCATAATGACAATCCGAGGGAGTAGGTGTTGGTGCTACGGAGTCAGAAGGCCACGTGCCAAGTGACCAGGGGAGGGTTCTAAAGAGTTGGTATGCAAGCCAGAGATGTTAGGTGGCAGAGATGTTCAGTGTTTACTGAATGTTGAATGGCATTTTGAAGGTTGAAGTTTAGGGAAAAAGAGTATTCACTCATTTATTCTTTCATTCGTTCACCCAATACATACGTGAATGTGGATACCAGACACTCTCCCATGCACTGGGATATTGACCGCCATGGATCTTTCTTCAAATGCATCCTCATTGTATTAGACTCTTAAATCATAATCTAATTTCAGGGTTGGGGAAGATCTTTAAAGGTCACCCACCTAGCTTTCGGTTCTAACTTCTAGAACAGTGGTAGCTACCCGAGAATTAATATAAATGCTGGGTTGTATGTATGACTGCTTCGCCCCGTTTTCAGAAAATTTACCAAAACAGCCGTAAGAGAAAACCACAAATAAGACCTCGTGCTCCCTTTTACATGCTTCCAGCTCCATGGCTCATCACTGTAAGCGAGGAATGAAAGCAGCCTCAAAAGATCAGCTGTCCTTTAGGAAATAAATTGACAGTTAGTTCAGATAAATCTTTTTTATTGATATTAGATACTAGCTACTAGTGCAGCAAGATCTGGGTAAATAAGTTTAAAAAGAATTATCTGTCACATTGAGGGAATTTGAAAAATATTAAAAAGTACCCATTACTTAGCCCACGATGATCTTGAGACACTCATAAGAATAGTATCTATTAGTTCCGGTCATTCCCTTACTGAGTCTGAGAATGGCTGGCTACGTATGGGAGGGTCGCACTGCAGCATAGATGTTCTGAGAGAGGGTTAGTGGCTCTGAAAGAAGTGGGATTGAACGTCCCCGTTGGTTCTGAGGCTCTCACTGAAAAAGCTCACAACATTTGGCAAGAATCAAAATGTACATTCACCTGACCAATCTCTGACGATACAGCCACAGTCCTTGATGCTGAGCTGGGAATGAACACTTAAAATAATTCCTTGTTACCATCAACATTTGTAAGAGAAAGAGAAAAAGAGTCTCAGGTGTTTCAAAACAAGACTTAACTAACAAAAATTATTTTGTAGAAATAAATGTTCACTTCTTGACTGAAAACTTGCCGCATTTCACATTAGCCTAATATGCCTTTAAAGTGATGAAGTCCTTGACAATTGAAAAATGACTAGCGAGTAGGAAAATGCATATTGAAATACTCATCTGTGTGAAGGTCTTGTGTGGAGGGGAGGGCTGGGCATATGACGATCCGGGTTGCCATGTTTGTCTTGCCTTTCAGCACAATCGTATCAATTATTCTGGAGATTATTGTTGAGGAAAAACTCTCAAAGGAAGCGTCCAATTGACTTCATTTCTCTTTTACTTTGTCATGACCCACACAATGAACCTTTTAGTTGCTCTCTTCATTGTGTGGCCTTTTCTTCTCTCTTTTGGCCAAAAGGGCTGGTTTGGAGTGCCACCCCCAGCCCAGTGCTCCCCTTCCACCTGCACACCCAAGGGGTGATTCCTTTTCTCTACTCCAGTGTCCAGAAAAGAGAAGCTCATTGCTTATGCTGCAATTTTGATAACCTAACTGGCAGAACAGTTATTCAAATTTTAAGCTTCTGAATGCAGCAAGATCAACCTGGCCTATCCACATAAATAATTTTGACACGATAAGTATGCGAGAACGATGATAACCGATAAGTGAAGCAATTACCTTGCTTTTTTGGATTATATTAAATGAAGATTCTGATAGAGTAATGAAAAGAGACAAAGCAGACAAAAAGTCGGCTGCAGAGCTTTTGGGCACTGTGTTATCTCTATTATACCATATTGAAATAGAGAAGCTATCACCAATCATGCATTTCTATGTAACTTCTGGCTTCTACCAGTGAACAATGAGTAAATTGTCACAAGACAGTAACTGATAAATTGGGATTGGCAGCGCTTTTTAAAAAGCATAAATAAACTTACCAGTCACCTTTTTCCTTCTCAAAGCAGTTTTTAGGGGACTCCAGGAGAGGGGAATCCACTACATCCTATGCTCCCTTCTGTTCCCTCTCCCTACCCCGGGCCTCTTTCCTGCCGCCGTTCTTTGTCTGATACTCAGTTGTAAGGCATCAGGACTGTGTTCTGATGTTATCACCAAAGTTCACCAACCCGTGGTCCTTTTGACCTGGTATGGGGCTCGACTGTCTGGAACTCACAGCGGCATCCAGTCAGATTACGGAGGTTTTTGGCAAAGCGAGTTTCACAAACAAGAGTAAGTATAAAATAGAGACGATGAATTCCAGGAGCTTTGGGTTCCAGCAGGATGGAAATTCCTTAACAACCCACAAACGCTTTAATGATGGCCGGGTCCTGGATCGGATTGTGCACAAACGATACCCCTTGTTGGAGGAGGTGCCAATAGGCACTTGAACCATTAGAAACCACTTCAAGGGGAGCGGCCTCTGGGTGTGAGTGGATGAAGTTTTCTAATGCAAATCATTCCAGCAGCGCGCAGGTTTAATGATGACTTGTTTATGTTTTCTTTCAAAAATTTTTTCACGTTTATTTTATTTTTGAGGGAGAGACAGAGACAGAGTGTGAGAGGGGGAAGAACAGAGAGGGCGACAGAATCCGAAGCAGGTCCAGACTCTGAGCTGTCAGCGCAGAGCCTGAGGCGGGGCTCGGACCCACGAACCATGAGATCGTGACCTGAGTGGCTGGACACTCAACCGACGGAGCCACCCAGTGACACGCTATACCCACCAAGGTATAGAGGCAGGAGCTTGAATATGGGGGTAGAAGGGCAGGGTTCAAGTCCCAAAGCCACCGCTTACTGGTGGTGTGGCATTGGGCAAGTCGGTGTTACTTCGAGTGTCTCATCTGTGACACGGGAGTCTTAGGATTTAAAGGAGTGCATGTTATTGAAAGTGTTTTGTAAATACTAGGCCCAGTGCAAAGGTTAGAAATGACCTGCCTGGTGGATACCTTCAAGTTCTGAAAAAGGACCAGGCCCGGTGCTGTCATGGGCTTTATCAAGGCCAATGGCTTATAATGGCAGGGTCTGCTGACTTAGTTTCACTAAACAAAGAGTGTGGGAATAAGCATCATTAGTCTCCTGCTCCTGCAAGTGGGATCATTTATTACCTCTCTCGTTAAAAATGCAAAAGCAAACCATTCACATGGCCGCTTTTCAAAATGAAAGAACCAATAAAGTTATTAAAAGCAAATCACATTTGATTAAATTATTATCATTACGGTGTTTAAAATAACATTTGTTCTGTTTATCAAGCCCCAGTCTTACTGCACCAGTAAAGAATTTGCCTTTAAAGACCAAAAACACAAGAAAATGGAAAGGAAGCCCAGTGCCTGCACCAAAGACTGGATCCTCGGATCATTTTTCACGAGTTCTTTACAACAATCCTGCACTGCTAGAGCTCAACCCTGCAGACCAGTCGTACAAGTTAACGACAGTGGGGTTGAGAGAATCAAAGAGTGTGGGGGGAGAGATGGCAGAAGGAGAAAAGGAAACGTTGACATTGCTAACCCCAAAGCAAGGTCTGCTTTTACATTTGCTTGGCAGTTTTCATTTTAATGACACATTTAGCCAGCTGACTTCGCATAACTGTTTGTTACTCATCCTGGTCTTCTTAAATGTATAATTTCTTCCTTACAATAAAAGAAGATTGGTTGTTGGCGTTACTTGGAATAAAGGCAAAGAATATTTGTCAATTTGTACGTGGTCAACCAACCTTATCTCTAAAGTTTAGAAATCAGCAATTATAAGGTATGTTGCAGGGAGCTTTACCCTAACTGCAGAGACAGGGATTAATCAGATACGGACCGGGCACATGCCTTGTAGCACAGTGCTAGATGATGACTGGTCAAGAGTGGCACCCAGCAACTCTAAAATTACTCCCCTTTCCCACACCATTCTGGCCATGAGAGCACCCCCTGTGCCTCTTTCAGAACTCCCTACTACCCCAAAACTACAAGCTAATGACTGGCACACCTGGGACCTCCATACACCCATTCTGACTGATCAGTACCTATCTTTTACTAGTTGTTAAGTATTTGAATGTCATAGATATCTATTTAGTATTACAAAGTTAAGTAGAAAGAATCGAGAGCTATATTCAGCCCGAAGTAATGAACTTATGTCTATAATCCTTAAAAGAAATCAAGATAAGGCTAATAGAATTTGAGCAAACTTAGGGACATATAATACTTTTAATCTATGTATTGTATTAATGCTTTTATAGGTTACTCTGGGTACACTTGATAAGGATACATGAGCTTTCCACTTCGGATGGGTATGAAACACATGGAGAAAACCCAAGTCCTAGAATTTTGGCACTCACTGACAAAGGTTTTTGCACGAGTCAGACACCTTTGCAAACCTCTTATGGTATTATACCTTTGACAACTAACCTTACATAACATGGGGTAGATCGAAAAGAGCAGAGCTTGACCCAGCCCACGCCATTTCTAAGAACACTGACATATTTACAAGACCTGCAAAAGCTATGCCGGGTCCGTTCATGTCCCAGGACCAAAATATGGTTTCCACAAAACCTAAGAAAGTATTCCAAGATGGTCTGGGGTTCCAACTGGTAATCCATTACTTATGGATTGTATCCTTTTTGAGCACTTTGCTTTGGAAGGGAAATAAAAACCAGGGCTTCTGATGGGGCAGTGACAAGGGGTCTGGCCACTATTGAATGAGTGCACCTTGAGGCTTGAGCTCATGTGCTGGGGCAGCCCAGCATTGGCCACTGGCTCACATCCTCACTGAGTCCACCAATAGTGGTTTCATCACATGAAAAGCAGTAGTTGTGGTGATGTTTGTGTGAGTAGGGCCTAAGGGGTTACAGGACGTAGACATACCCTCTCTCAGACAAAGGAGAGTATAAGCACAGGCATATTCTCTCTTCCATCCCCTTGAGGGTTCATGTTCCTTATCCCTAGTGTCCAGCACACACTAGACATTTAGCAAATATTCATAGAAAAAAAATAAATATTCACAGAGATGAAGTGTTAAGTTCTTTTCTCATACCTCATCCTGGTTCTTCTCTCTGGAATGATTTTCTTTTCATTCACTTTGTGCCAACTCCTTCTCATTCTTCATTTATTTATTCATCAAATATTTACTGAGTGCTTACTGTAAGCCGGGAACCATGTCAGGCACCGGGATCCAGCCCCAAACAAGACTTGGCTCAAAGGTCACCGCCTCTGAGAAGCATTCCCCAAGTCTCTGGAGCAGGAGCTGCCTCACGTCTTGGTTCCTTATTATCTCTGCTGTTATTTATTACATTGCATTTTAATTAGCTGTGTCTAGTTCCTTCCCCACTCTAAAGTGATTTTCTTGAAGGTGATGATTGGATCTTGATTATCACTGTATTCTCAGAGCCAGTAAAACATTATTTGTGACTGCAGTAGATTAATGGAAAAAATGAGCGATCTTTCACCTTTTCCTATGGCTACGGCCTTTGCCATATGACCTTGTAACTCCTTCCATCAAGAGGCCAATCCTATTTCCCAATTCCTGGAACCTGGGTTGACCTTGCTCTGGCCAACAGAACATGGCAGAAGCGATGCCACTTCTAAGCTTATATGTGAGGAAAGAATAAGCCTCATCTAGCCTAGTAGATGATGGGAGGCCCATAGCTTGATCTCCTTTGTCTTCCCAGCTAAGTGTCAAATATCACACACGTGAGCAAGGCTATCGTACATGAGCAGCCCTCCACCAATTCACCAGCTGAACACAAACATATGAACATGTTGCTAAGGTAAGCTGAGCTTGACCCAGATCGGCCAACTGTCCAGCTGATCCACAAACTCATAAAAACTAATAAATATTTATTGACTGAAGCCACTGAGTTTTGGTGTGACTTGTTACACAGCATTGGCTAACTGATACAATGACATTAATTTTCCCCCCCTTCTTCCACTTAAATAACCACAACAAAAGATTGTATATACTCTTGACCAGAAAGTTTAGCATTTTGTTTGGGGAAAAGCAGTCAGTTCCTTATCTTTCTGATGTTAGGTAAAGGGCTGCTGGAATGAACACCCGAATGTCAGAGCTGGAATAACCTAGTGGTCATCTTACTTATACCTCTAATTTTTTTTTTAATTTAAAAAAAAATGTTTAATTATTTTGGAGAGAGAGAGTACGAGCAGAGGAAGGGCATAGAGAGAGAGAGACAGAGGATCTGAAGGGGGACTCTGCTGTGACAGCAGAGTGTGGGGCCTGATGTGGGGCTCAGACTCACAAAATGCGAGATCATGACCTGAGCCAAAGTTGGACACTCAACCGACTCAGCCACCCAGGTGTCCTATATACCTCTAAATTTCTTAAAAAGGAAAGTGAGCCAAGAAAAGTGGTGTAACAGCTGCTTACCACGTACAGATTCAACCACAGTCTATTTTGGCATGGGACTGGAAGAGAACTGTGGGCCTCCACATCTACAGCACTTTCTCACCTCCCAACCAAGCTCTGATAACTGGGGCCTTTCATTTATCTTCTTTTTTTCAAAAGGTACAGTTGGCATGAAATGTTCATAAACATAGTTAAACTTAATGAGGAACACTATAAGCATCCAAGAATGAGGTTATCTAATGGCTTCAATTACTAAAGAAATGCAGCATTTCTTCTGCCCCGTTTATAATGTTTTGGACCCTCACTGCAGGCTAACCTGAGGCCAAGAGTTCCCCAACAGACAGCTGTGTATTCATGCATGCCCCCTCAGCTGGGAGCTTATAAGTCTTACAAAACACCACTTTCTCAACTGGCCACGTGGTTAGTAAACTCTGACTCAGAGGATATGATCACTGCTGAGGTTTGTTTGCTAGAATTTCATTTGCTGCTGATCATGTGGTTCTTGGAGGATCATAATCAAACAGTGTGCAGGCCCAGGATCTCTTCAAGTGACATTATTTTCCAGCAAGAAAATGAACAACTTCATGTGAAAAATATATTCTAGAGCCTAACACTTTTGTGTTTGGCTTAATAGAATATAATGTAAGACTTCTTTGCTGAGTAGGCAAAGGAATCATGGATTGGAGATAGGAAGGAAAGAGCTGAGCGTTGTGGTTGAGGCCTCTGGGTGTTGGTATAGTATTGTCCCAATGAAAGTCAATAGCTGAGAAACTGATACATACCCCTGGTCTAAATATATAATAAACAACAGCCCTGAAGACAAAGTATTTGGTATCGATCTTCTCTTAGTCAGAAATCAAACTGAACCTTATCTCATGACAAAGTAAAATTAACTCTTTTGTTAATTACTGTAATTATCTTCCCCACATTTATTTTGACAAGAGCGTCAAAGGTGGAAAACTATCTCCTTAAATTGCCTCTTGCCTATTATGAATTACAAATTCATACAATTTTGATAGATCATTTTATTCTCTCCTTTACACTTGCTTTGGGCCTTTTGCAACACATGATTTTTATTTTTTTTTTTTCACAGAAATGCCTTGGTGACTTAAAAAAGACATGAGAAGAAAGGTCAGATCCAAAGTATAAACTATTTGGAGAGACACCAGATCTTAGAACTACCATCAATCACAGGGATTCTCATCTTTCCTCTCACTTTCCCTCTAAGGATGTCCCAGAATTCTATGTTATAAGCAGAAATTAAGAGGTCATTGTGATTGGTTCAGGGGTTGTCAGTCCAGGATTACCTCAGGTGTGACTTTTGGCTTACGGCCTAGTTTTTCTTCCATGTTGTATTACAGTAGAGATCAATCCTTAAGGAGGTGGAAGAAAATTCTCAGGTCACCATGAGCAACCAAGTTCTGGAATAATGGTCGTTGCTTGGTTGTCTGCGCAAATCCCCATTGGTTGCCACTGAGACCTCGAACTTCCCTGACCTGACCACAGTTACTCTCTTGGGCTTTACAAACCATCCTTTGTCTTCCTCTTCTGGCTCCTTCGGAAGCCAAACGAGCTTGGATAGGAGAATGAACTCTGTCGGGATCAAAGGGAACCTATTATTTGCTAATTTAAACACTTCATTGTCTGGAAAGACATAACTTCTCCCAAGAGTTGGCTGTTGGCAGAATTTTCCCAAAGCACAAATTCTTCACTAAAAATGTTAATCTTGCAAAATGGCCTTGTTCCACCCAACTTGTGAAGCAGATGGGGTAAAGGTCAATGTCAAGCTTTACTGCTATTTTATTATGGTCCTCAGAAAACAATGAAATTCATTCATTCATGCATTCATTAATCAGTTATTAGGCATCAGCTATGTGCCAGGTAAGTATTAGGGGGGCCCATTTTTTCCTTCCAATGCTCACAGACCAGTAGGAGAGGCAGGCACATAGAAGGTTGTAAAACACTCATAGGGACATTTTTTTCAACTCCTATATTGAGTCCCTCTTAGTAAAACTAATTTCTGTGTCTTACTTGGTATTCACAGGAAAATCAAGATACTTTACTTTAGAAATCTGTAGATTGGAGAGAATGCTAATAAAAAGGCAAAGAGTTTATCTAGAGGCAGGCACAATAGAACATAGAAAACGTACCTCGTCAATATTTGAGAGTGGAGTGGGAGGAATAGGGAAGGCATGCAGGAAAAGGTGGGTCCTGGGATAAATCTTTTCTTTTTTAAGTTTGTTTATTTACTTTGAGACAGAGAGAGAAAGAGCACAGGGGGAGGGAAAGGGAGATGGAGAGAGAGCGCTAACAGTGCAGAGCCGGATGCGGGGTTCAAACTCACAAACCGTGAGATCATGACCTGAGCTGAAAACAAGAGTCAGATGCTTCATGGACTGAACCACCAGGTGCCCCCTTGGGACAAATCTTAATATAAATGTAAATTCATTTTAAGGCAGTTTCACAACATAGAGAATATGGGAGAGGAACCCACTCTGTATCTTCCCCATGGGACCTCTGCTCTTACTGAGCAACTGTCCACTAGAGCATTCTTAAGAACTGAAAAGCCTTTTGGAGTTGCCCATTTTATACTCTGGCAAGCCATCAGAGAAGTTTCTGTGCATAGATCAACTTTTTCATGCTAGCAAGTCAATTAACTAGCCTGGCCTACCCAACTGGGGTGTAATGTGGTTGGTACTGTGTTTTGTGGTTAATGTTCATGTATGTTATTATTACTGATATTATCTGTTCTAGATGCTGTAGTGAAAAACTTTTTTTGTTCCCTCCCTAGTGGCTCTAGGAAAAGGAAAGCTTTACAAACAAATAAATAAACCTAAAATTTCCCAACACAGAGAAAGCATGGAAAGGCCTGTTCCTTGATAAACACATTGACATTTTCATTCGGAAGGTTCTTGTTTTCTAACGAATGACTTTCCTATTGTCCCCAAGTAGTTCTATAATACTTTACAACAGAACACAAAAGATTGAAAAGATAGGTAATTTTCTCAGTTAAATTGAGACTTGAAAATTTCCTTGGACTTTTTAGTGATTTTTCTTGCACATTTTGCACATTTTACACATTTTCAATTTAATACACTCACGAAGGCCGTTCTGGCTTATCTATGAGTAACTAGGCACTACCTTGGCTCAGACATTCCTAAATCCATCTATTTTGAGAATTTTAAAGTACCTCTTATCATTTCAGAATTCAGATTCAAAGTCAGGGAAAGGAAGAGAGATATTTGTTCTTGGCCTCAGTCCCATTCTGAACAATATGAGGTTGATATGGTAGCTTGGAGAATGAATTTGGGATGTGTATAGATTTTATTTTAAAACTACTTACATTTCCTCTTTCATGAACAGGCAAATGGTGGTTTTTGCAAGTGTCTTCCCCAACTGAGAACACATCTTTTGTGAAAGGAACATTCTCTTAGTTCTCACTGGGTCTTTAATAAAAATAAAACCGTATCTTGTTTTTTTGTGGGAAGATTAAGATACTTTCCTTAGAAAACCTCTTGTATAGAGAGAAAGTCCATAAAAAGCCTGAGATCATCTGTCTCACGAATTCTTGGAAGTGTAGGTACTTAGACTGGAAAGGTGAAAGAATCAAGCCCTATTTCCAGTTCATAACTAAAATGAGCTGGGCAAACTGAGGCCTCCAGGCTTCTTCAGCCCTGTGAAAAATCTCGCAGGAATTCTTTAGGCCATCAATTTTTCTTTGTGTTTGGAGTCTTGCTATTTCTAGAAGTGACTAAAATGACTCCTTAGTGAGATTATAAAGACCATACAGACTCTCCTTCTTAAATTTTTTTTTTTTGATGTTTATTTATGTTTGAGAGAGAGAGAGAGGGACAAAGTGTGAGGGGGGGAAGTGCAGAGAAAGAGGGAGACACAGAATCCAAAGCAGGCTCCAGGCTCCAAGCTGTCAGCACAGAGCCTGACACAGGGCTCGAACTCATGGACAGCGATATCATGACCCGAGCCAAAGTTGGACACTCAACTGACTGAGCCACCCAGATGCCCCGGACTCTACTTCTGAGACGACACTCTTCCATCATCAATGCCCTCATCCTCTTCTGCATAGAACGATATAGCATAAGATACAGCTCATGTGGCATCTCTTCTCTTCCTTCCGAATATCCTGGGATAGTAAAAGTTCAAAGTTAGTGTTACCTGGGAAATATCGACAAGTTTTTCTCTTCTCAAGTCTCCCCTTGTCAGTGCTGTGGCTGTGTCTTGTTGGCTCCTACAGAGTCTGGGGACCACTCTTTCTGGTGACCTGCACATGCTCACATCCTAATAATTTCTTTCGTTTCCCAGCTCTTCTATTTCATTATGGCTCTTCCTCCACGGGCTCTCGTTTTCAATCAAGTTTTTCTTCAGTGAGACGTGAGAAACGATCCTTTCGTTTTCTTTCCTGTTTGTACTTCTCTTCACCATTACCATGGGACCATTTCAAACTATCATTTTTAAAGGTCACTTGTTTTGTTCTATATGCAGTTGAGCCAGACAATGGGTTAATGACACCCGAACAAGCCATATTAAAATTACGTGCTGTATGATCATCAACAACTATTGAGTAAAAGGAGAAGAAAGTAAACACGCTCCCTTCCAAGAAACCAACACTGAAGATATTAGTTGAAATGTTAAAGTATATTAGCCAATTACATAAAATCCTTTTATATTGCCTTGCTTCATTTCAAACATGGCATGGGCTATTTTGTCTGTGAACTCAAGTGGAACAAAAAGCTACAGAATGCAATTTGTGTCAGGAGCTGGACTACAGAAGGACAACTAATTCTAATTAGTACGAATTCCCCATAGGCCAGAGGGAGGCCAAGTGCAGGAACCAACTGCCTAATGCTCTTTCTATCTTGCAACAGGTGGGCCAAGGCCTTCTAAAGGTTGTCATGGCAATAGCTAATGGTAGACCTTTAGCTGGACACCAGTAATTAATTGCGGGCATGTCTAGCCTTTGAATGTGATATCTTTTAATACATTTCTGAACGAAAAGAAGATTGGCTCTTCTAATTGGTTAAAATTAAAACAGCGGAAGGCTTTGCCAAGAAGTACTGTGATACAGTGCAAGTCTGATCTCAGCTTCTCAAACTTAGATTCTTTGCCTATCGCTACACGAAGGAGTAAAGAGAAAGGTATTTACCACTGATAACACGAATATTCAGTTGAATGTGGGCTCAAGAGCAAAATATTCATGCAATAACACTGCTCAGCCATGTTTAAGGCCTTTATAAGACACACCTTCAAAATCTGACAGATTATCAGAAATGTGGATCTGATTTCCCCGAGTGTTTATAGCCTGCAGGGCAGCTATCACTTAGTAATGATCTCCTATGATGGCCTTATGCTTGAAGGGTGGCCTCTGAGTACTGCTAGGTATGCGGACGTAGCCAAGAACTGGGAAGTGCTGGAACCTCTGGGGGTGGGGGGTGGTTAGGGGACTTCAGGAGATGGCTGCACCCGGTGCCCTACAGGAGTCCCCTGGATGCCCAGCTGCAGACCCTGGTTAGTAAGCAACCCTAAAAATTAGGCAATGGTGGCCTATTGGAGAAACAGGCATGGCCCAGTCTTAACAAAGTGCCTGCAAATAGAGTGAGAGAAAATATTCTCTTCCTTTTGGGTTTGGAATTGTGCAGTTGCATATTCTGAAATTTCGAAATAAAAAGACCAATCAGGACAGAAATAATAGCTGGACATGGATTGAGTCTTCCTGTATGTCAGACATTGTGCTAAGTACTTTGTGTGTATTTGATTCTCCTGGCAACATGAGGAAATATGTTTTATTATGATTCTAGTTTTAAGGATTGGGAAACTGAGGCATAGCAAGGTTGACTTGTTTCTTGTCTCCCAGATGGGAAGGGACCGAGTCAGGATTTGGATCCAAGCTTTACCCCAAGGCTTGAGCTGTTCACAGAACAGAAAGCCATTGAAACAGTGAGTTGAGTTGTGTTTATTTATTGTAGAAGGCAACCAATCCCCTTTTTAAATGATTCAATCCAAAACCCATTATGCAATCTTTGAACTCTTGAGTTCTGAGCCCTGAATGAAAATTTCTGAACTTTGACCCCATTTATTGAAATGAATTTTTTCAAGGGACCTTCTATTAGATGCTTATATTTGTGATTACAGGTCCATTCATTCTTTTTTCCTTTCTGTTGGACAAAATGGGAAATGCACCTATTCTTTTCCCTTGTTCTATTGGCAAAACAAACAAACAAACAAATAAATAAATAAATAAGGAAGGGTCTGTCCCCCTTCTCACTGTATCAGCCAGAAACACATTTGAGATTTTCCAGCTACTTCTCTTTTATGTCTGATGTTTTAAAAAAAAAAATAGTGTTTTAGTGAAACAAACAGATTCAATCCATTTTAAGAAATGGATGTTTTAAAAATATGAGGTTCTAAGGAAAATTATGCTGAATTATATATTTATGAGGATTAACTTGTTTTCATGAATAGTGCAGCTTTTCCTGGGTGAACAATTTCCTTTTGGCTTCATTGGATGAGTAAAATACACATAAGAGTGTTTTGTTTTGTTTTTTTTCAGAGATCTTAGTTCTTTAGGTGAACACTTGCGTTTGAAATATTTATCCTTGCTGCTCTCCAAGTGTGCCTGAGAAGTATACGAGGAAAAGAAAAACTAAGGCATCTTCAGGAGTTTAGTTCCTTGGAAAAAAAGTCTTAGTACAGTTCTTTGGCCATCTTACCGTGATATGTTACGTGGGCAAAAGACTCCCACACTGTGTTATGACACGTCCCCGGGGTTGAGGTCTGTATGCGCCGATACATCTCACCTTTACCTACACATGTTCAAACAGAACAGTTTCTTAATTCATTGTAACAGATGGAAAATTTCTGGACTGTGGACCACAAAAAGAGGAAGATTGCAGAGAGTGTTATTGCCTTAATAGTGTTTCTTTATCAGGGCCTACTGCTCGGTAAATAAGGCAGGCACTGGATTCCTCATGGATTTACTTTTACTAAACAATTGGACTGAAAATGCTCCAGAGAGGTATGCCCTGCCCCCAGCCCCCCACACCATTCTGTTACTTGAATCATTTTATTAATAAAATGCTTTTTAACGTGACCTCCCAAGATTTTTGACTCTTATTGCTTGGGTGGCACTAGAGGCTAAAAGGAGGCTCCTTTTAATAACACATTTGCATAAGTTGATCTGAAAGATCCCCATGTGAGTACATGACTCCAGGGTTGGCCTGTCATCTCAGAAAAGCCTGAGGTACTCGTCCCAAAGAGATCAAAACTCAAGAATTAACTAGTCTTCATAAAACGAGAACATCTCTAGGAGCAGTAAAACAAATGATTATCATTTCTTTTTGGCGTTGGACTATGCCAAGCTAGAGAAAAACAGAGCTTTCAAACGTTGACAATCTGGTATATTGAAGTATGACCATTATTTTTTATTTTCCACATTTTTGGTCCAAAGACAGTTCTGAGTAATTGATTCCCATAATGAGCTATGGTTCGTTAGTCAATTTAATTTATAATTGAATTGGATGGATGTAACTCTGTGTAAAATTGTCTCTGAAGAATCTGTTTTGTTCGTCTGTTCAACTTCTGACAGGGATGGAAGAAAATCTAAATTATTCCCTCCTGCGAGGGGGAAAAATTCAGAGTCTCAGCCTCCCTGGTGAAATTAAGAGAAAAAAAATATTTTTAATAGTTGCCATGCAAAAATATTATGGCTTTACTAAAATTTATACAAGCATGTCAATTAACACATTCATGGCAAGGTTGGTGGATTCAGGCGTCAGAGTAATGCCTGAGGCAAAGGCCCTTCCTGAGCACCCGAGAAGGGTTTCTCATTATTAGAATAAACACCAGGTCTCTCTGCATTTATTTTTATCAGTTATTGACAAAGATGGTCGTATTGCTACCTAAATATGCCCGGAAAACAATAGCTCTAATTCTCCAGGTGTTTAGACAATCATCACAACTTCTATTTTCCATACATTTCCGATAATGGTGTAATTTGGGGAACAATTATTAAAATAACCGTGTGGAGTTTTTTTCCTCAAGTTTGGAAAGACTGTCAGGAAAATTTTTAACTTTGATTGTTAACAACAGGCTTTCATTTTTGTTCAAAGATTTTTCTCTTATTCCCCAAGCCCTTCACATTTAAAACTTTTACAACCATCTTAGCACACACTCAAAACAAAGCCATAATTATGTAAAAAGAAATGTTTTACAGTTAATGCCATCTAAGACACTCACCAAGTGCCAAAATGCATAGGATTTTGGTAAAAGGCAATCTGTTCTTTGAGGATAATGCATGCAAACCACTCTTGTGCAAAACCTGAGGCAGGAATAGTATACCGCCTTAGATCACACCTATGGAGCTGACTTTGATGCTATGCCCAGAAGTGGGTTACAGGCTGGGATTTGAATGAAGTTTAATCATTTTTAGAAGCGAAGGGCCTTTAGGGTACTCTTGTTCCATAAGACTTATTATATCTCAGACAGACTAAGGCATAGGCTGTATTCTTCCTTGTTAACAATAGTAATACAGTAATGATCTCTAATGATGGACCGTTGTATGAAACAGGCTGACCGGGATGAAAACAGCTGTCATTTCACATCGTCAAGCCTCGTCCTTCTGTGGACAAAGAGATCATGAATTCGCATCCCGTAATCTGACGGAGAAGGCATTATATCGCTGTATGTCCACTGCCATTTGTGGGGGCTTTAATCTAATCCCTTGCAAATGTTAAAAATATATATTTCAGTTAGGTACAATGATATGAATAAATAAGGTCGAATTAACGTGGGTCAGGATATAAAGTTCAAATGTTACAGTTCCCAAGAGACGTGTTCGCCTGACTGTTCCCCCTTTCCCTGACCTTCGTAGGGTTTTAACCGGTTTCTGTATTTTTAAATTTCTGACACGGACAAAAAAGATATTTCATTTGGAAAAATACCTGCCCAAACGAGCCAGGCTTGACGTCGGCCCCCTGATTCTAAACAAAGCAGGAATTAACTTTGCCAGACGAACAAAATCACCAGAGATTGCTTAAATTCATAATTGTTACATTCCTCCTGAAGAACTTTTCAGTGGGACTCATCTTTTATGGAAGTCAGCTACGGAAAATGGATTGAAAGTTGAATCTAACAAAATATTCAAACCCGCATCAATCATTCATACATAATGCACAGTTCAATGAGGGCTGACTCCAGGGCCCAGATAAGCAGTGTCACAGTAAGTTATGTTCTGTGGCAGCAAAATCAGTTGTGATCAATCACCTAGTAACCAGCATAAGTTACATTTTTACTTTAGTCCTTAAACTCTTTTGAGAGTACTTGGGAAAGTATTGTTTTTATCTAAAGTAGCAGATCGATACCGGGGATCAATAAGCCCTCATTTCCAACTAACAGGGACAATGGTGAGTGAATTCCTTTAAACATTTTCATAGCAGCGAATGTTGGGTTGAAGGGGAGATCATTAATATGTCAAATTTTAAACGGGATCTTAAAAATCTCCTCCAGGACCTCTCTCAAAGAATGCCCTCGTTTCTTCAAGACAACTGTTCCGTTTCTAGGATTTCCAGTAAAATCATCAAAACCTTGTATATTGGTAGGTCCTGCAGTTTCAATCTACCTCCAGTAAAGTCTGCATGATTAGGTATTGAAAATTTGGGGCGCTGTGAAATTTTATAATGCATTTTGTATGATGGGGTGAAAGCCCTTGCAACGGCACTGATGAACATCAAAAGCGGCAAATAGGGGGTGGGGGTTGTGCGCCCCCGCTTATTTTCAGACATGAGACCGCAGAAGGAAGCCTGCTTCCCACTCTTGAGAGCCCAAGGAAGAAGGAAGAGTTGGACACTGTCGACATGAGTCAGTTTTTTCACAGTGTATACGTTCTCTCTTTTAACCAGTTCCTTGAGGGCAGGGACTATGGCTTATATTTCATTGTATTCAGGTGTTGCTGGTGTATTTTTTACACTGACAAAGATATTAAGGGAATATCCAACGGTGGTATTTCTCCAGCGCCTTACGGTTTTGACTTAAAAGCCACAGCTGGCCCTTGATTCAGTGGCTTGACTTCCACAACAGTAGAGGGTTGACCTGGATGAGAGATATATGGAAACTGGGTAGTTATCACAAGATCGGATGGACCATAAAGTGGGCTTTAAAAAAGTAGCAGGCTCTGGGCTTTGAGAGAGCGGAGGGAGAGGGAGTGGAAGGTGGAATGGGCAGGCAGGAAGGGACTTGCTCCTCCCTGGACTGATGTTCTTCAAGCTTTTTTTATTGGACATCCCTCAATTAAAAAAAAAAAAAAAGTCCTTTGAGCACACATCCATACGTGTTTGTCTATAAATTATATACATATAATAGTATCATCAGTTAATATCTCAGGCACAACACCTGGAGCAAAATTTATCATTTGTGACAATGAAGGTAGCCGACTTAATTTTTTTTTATTATTTTTGGTTCACTTGTCATATAAAATTATATTGTCCTTATTTCAGTGAGTAATGTGGCTGTTGATGAGCTCACGCTTGGAAGGGTGTACGTCTGTGGCAGCTCCTGCTTGTACGAGCGGTATCCCGTCTGAGCTGTATTTTTTGCAATCCGTATTAAGTTCGATTTGTACCCTTGCAGCAATTTTAAAACTTCGGTGACTACTTTGTGAGGTTCATGTGACTAAAGTTAGCTAACAGACTCCATAAATCCATTTGATCAGTGCGTGTAACCCCCCAGTAATTGCATGTTGTGTATGCTGTCACTCCCGACCCTCGGCATCCAGGGCTCTCACCGCACTGCTCAAAGCTGTCTGACATGCAATACAAATCAGGGTGGGCATGAGTGTCAATTCATATAGTAAATACTTACAAAGCTTACTTTTTTTAGTGTTTATTTCTTTTTGAGAGGGGGAGGGGCAGAGAGAGAGGGGGACAGAGGATCTGAAGTGGGCTCTGCACTGACAGCAGACAGCCAGAGGAGGGGCACAAACTCACAAGATCATGACCTGAGCCGGAGTCGGACAGTCAACCGACTGAGCCACCCGGGTGCCCCATAAGGCTTATTTTTAATATAAGTATAAATGGACATCCTAGCACTTCTTCTTGTGTATCAAAGGATCATTCTGCACAGCTCATTTTAGAGAACACTGTGCTAGACTACAGGAAGATGTCCCACTGTTCTCTGGGAACGAACAGACTTCTTTTGACATGAACACCAGAGACAGTGAATTCCATCTTCCCATTTGGGGAAAGGTAGCGTTGTAAGTCACTTCTGCTTCCTTTCCCTTTAAGCGATATATAGAGATAGGAATTTATTCATCCGTTCATCGATTCTATAAATATTTACTGGGAACACTCTGTACGTCTGGCATTCAGTCCTCTGTCCATATGGAATTTATGGTCTAATGGAGAATATGGAGGCAGGACCTTATAATACATCAGAATAAGTGCACCAATGGCAGCAAGCACAGGTGTTCGGTGCACCAGGAGGGACAGCTCCCTGAGATGTGGGAGGTCAGGAAAAGCTCCCTGCAGGAGGTGACACAGGCATTGAGGCCATTGGATGAAGTGGGACTGGGACTAAAATGAGAGAGAGCAAAGTGTCTTAGAACCAAAGGAAGTCCTTGAAGGCTGGCATGTGGAATGTAAGGTAGTGGGAAATGAGACCAAAAGGTTGAAAGAGAGATTAACTTCAGCAAGGACTTACCTATTCCGTTCTTAAAGGTTGAAGTTTATCCTGAGGGCAAAGGAAAGCCGTTTCAAGAGAGGACAAACACGATTAGAGGAAGTCAAGTATGGAAAGTATTTACTAGGATGCTTTGCACTTGCTAAGTACTCAAGTGGCAGCTCTGATGAGCGTTACCAATATTGATATCATTATCAGTCTTGGTTTCTCAATATTATTATCAGCTTTCACCTGTGGCGTCATCCTTCTAGCTGTAATTTGGAGAGCAGGTTGAAAGGACAAGGCATTTTGTCTGAGCTCTTTGTTCTTAATTTCTTCTCTTTACTTTTGAGATTTGCCGAGCCCACTTAGTTCTATGCTTTCCCTCTTAAAGAATCTTTTATAAAACTTTAATTTTATCTATGTATTTATTTATTACTGAAACGGACTTAGTGGGAAGAGGTAAGAGGGGGCCCTGGGGAAATAGAAAAGGGTTAGACTTGGAGACGTGTTATTGAAGGGCTTTCATCATAGAAAATCACATATCTCGTGTAGAAAGCATTTCACACCGGGCCAGTTAGGTGCGCATACTTAATAAATACTTGACTGACATAGTTTTTCTGTTAGCTTGAGGAACTCTCTCACTCTTGAAAGCCTGGATGACTTATTCTTTTCCTATATGAAAATTTCTGCCTTTCCCCTTCTTTGTGGCGTGTGTGTGTGTGTGTGCACGCACATGTGCGCAATGTGGGTGTGCTTGGTAAGTTTATATAACTACGCGGTCAGCTCCTTCCTGCCGTCACGGAGCAGTTAAAAACGCAAGTGCCTTCCCTTTTAAATGTACTGAACACATTAGTCTACCCCTGTCGCAACAGCTTCACAGGTTACATCTCATTGAGGAAAATTTTTCACGGAGCACTGAGGAATGAACATGTCCTTAGATTATGTAAATATTAGCAAAGATACTGTGAATGGAATTGCTGACGATTTTGGAGATAATTTCTCTTTGTGTCATCAACATCTGCACAGAAAAATTTGGAGAGATTGTTCTTCTGTGATGTCCTTAGGCCACCATCTTGTTGAATGGAAGCAGCCGCCAACCTTTCTTCGGTGTGTTAGCGTCAGTTCAAAAAGTGTGCAAGTGAATACAGATATGGAGCTTTACATTCTTAGTGGGGAAGATGGGCTATGGAAAATTAGAAATGGTCATGGGAACCCATAAAAAGTACCGTTTTTAAAGGAACAGGCACTAGCTGTTAAGGGGATAAAGGGCTAGATGATGTAAAAACCTAGCTGTGTTTTAGGCATTTCATCATTCAAGGAAACAGGCGGCTTATTCCCATTTTTGGAAACACTAATACCTGCTGTGCTGAAATTAAACATTGCATGAAACAGGTATTTAGAATGCCCATCAGTAAAAAGATTAAAAACAGTAAATCTCAGGCCCACGAGGCCCAGACTAAATCTGGCAAGCAGCCTATTCTGCAAAAGACTTCCTACTTTTGAAGACAGCAAACTTCAGCCTGGCCGGGCAAAGACCAAGCACAAATACCGGGAGGGAATCTTTTATTTTTCTTTCTTGCATGAAGGATACTGATGCCTCAATCCTCTTCTTAGCCAGCATAGAATTTAGTCCCAAAGGAAAGAACTTAATTCCCTGAGACAAAAGTGTGAAAACCTATTGAAAGAAATAATGTGCAAGCAAGAAGTAAACCTCTTCAGATGATGTAGGGAAAGTCCGCATGGAGGTGTCTGAAGGAACTGGTCTGTTTGCTGGGCGGACCATCGGCACCTGTCAAGTGCGAGGTTGTGCGATTCCACCACCTTCAGTGACTTATCCACAGTGACAGAGGATTTTCCTCCAAGAAAAAGCAAAACAAATATTAGTTGGTGATTCTACTTAACACGTCTGCAAATGCTCAAAAAAGGCAAACATAATTTAAAGCTGGCATTACAAAGCTAAGGGTATACAATCTGGAACGGATGATCTTTGTGTGTGTGTGTGCATGTTGTCAAGTTATAGTTTATCTTGGACTTTTATGCGTGCTTTCCCTTTTGGGTGCATTTTCATCCGATACTGTCCCAGATTTATATATGTAATATCACCTACAGAATGATGTACAATATGCAGTACACGTATTGTTGGTACAATCCATTTACAACAATAAAAAGTTAAAAAGACAAAATGTAAGATAATAGTAAACAAAAAAAATTAACGCTTTTCTAGTTTCTTCCTTCTAACTTTTCATTCTCTAGCATGTCCTCTAGCGCATTATCAGTGGACTGCTTTAAACCGTTTTGCTTTTCACCCTCCTTCCATTTCGTCCCCCTTGTCACCGTACTCATCTAGGACCTTAACTCCTCCCACTCTTTTCTTGTTTTCGTATTTAGGATGCACTTTAAAAATTTCATTTTAAATCCTCCATTACTCGATTTCATTTGAAATACTCAAGATTTTCCTTTTTAAATACTCAATCTGCCTCTTTTCTTTTTTTCTTTTGCTATTAGCTTCCATTTTTTCTCGGCGTTTTCAGAGTGCTTTCGAAGCACCCCCTTTGTCTCTACCCTTAGTACCCCCTTTTCATATTCTTCCTCTCTCGCAGCTTCTATGGCATCCCTCAGTCTGTGTTCCTCATCCACACTCTTCATCTTCAGTGATGCCTTTTCCTCTGCTCCTTTTATCTGCTTCTTCTTCCTTCCCCCCATGCCTGACTCTTTTCCTCCTGCTTGTTTTCCTTCTTCCTATGGCTTCCTCTCTACTCAGAACAGGTATACCTGACATTCCCTCTCATTTCGTTGGCCAAAGCAAGTCACATGACTAAGCCAGATACTAGGTGGGCAAAGTTTACTTCTCCCCGGCAAGATGTTTTAAGTGTCGTGGCAATAGGGTGCCTGGGTGGCTCAGTCCGTTAAGCATCTGACTTTGGCTCAGATCATGATGTTGGGGTATGTGGGTTTGAGCCCTGTGTTGGGCTCTGTGCTGACAGCTCAGAGCCTAGAGCCTGCTTCAGAATCTGTGTCTCCCTCTCTCTCTGCCCCTCCCCTGCTCGTGCTGTGTCTCTCTCTGTCTCTCAAAAATGAATAAATGTTTAAAAAAAAAGTCCCATGGCAATAGATTGGAAATAGAATATTCTTGCAGGGAAGGGGGAGTGAATAAGTGGGAACAATAATATGATTATCATACATAATAAATGCTAGTGAATTGAATTATAATCAGAAACACTTAATGACCAGTATATTCTATTGGGAATGTACAGACTCATGAGAGTTTTAAGAATTATTCTTGTTTTTGTTTTCTTCCTCATCAAAACCTTCCACTTACAAGAGGGTTTGAAAAACCTCATCAGATTGAGTACTTAGCACTGATTCAAAAGACATAAAATTGATCATGAAGTGGTTAAACAACAAAGATAATATGACACAGGAAGAAACTATAGAGGTTTTTTTTTAAGCACTAGGGAAAGATTTTTGGTGGAATACTCAGATCAGAAATTACTTGCACCCAGATCCAGAGGAGTTTTTGATTTTTCTTGTTTTGTTTTGTTTTATTTTGTTTTAAATCCTGTTCACTGCAACTACCATGGAGGGGAGAAACAGGATGACTTTATAGATTGTTTATTCAGAGAAATGTAAGCCAGTATTTGCCCAGACAGGTGCAGCAGCTAATCAGAATATATTGTTACAGCTAAATGTGGTTGCAAAAGACTTAGGACCTGAAAGTCTGAACCTTTTCCCATCTACCAGACAAGGACACTTTAGAGCCTAGGTGCCTCTTTTTCCTAACTGCTGGCACGTTTGCACATGCGTTCTTGGATTTTTCTTCCTCCAAGAGGGCTGACGCCCTGACCAGGGTAGGTAGGTACTCAGTAACTGTTTGTTAAATGAATCAATGAATGTTGAGCAGTTGCTGACAGAGGCTGAATATTCTCTAGCATTAGTATATCAAGCTTGATAAAAGAAAGTAAAAGATTGGGGCGCCTGGGTGGCTCAGTCCATTAAGCGTCTGACTTCAGCTCAGGTCATGATCTCACAGTTTGTGAGTTTGAGCCCCACACTGGGTTCTGTGCTGACAGCTCAGAGCCTGGAACCTGCTTTGGATTCTGTATCCCCCTCTCTCTCTGCCCCTACCCCAACTTGTGCTCTCTCTCTCTCTCTCCCTCTCTCTTTCTCTCAAAAATAAGTAAACATTAAAAAAAAAAAAAGAAGTGATAGATCTAGTTTAAATTCCTATTTAGTGTAGCCGATTATGTGTGATAGTGCAAGAAACCGGAAGTGAGGTGTCAGGCAAATAGGCATAAGCTTAACTCACTATCAAATGCAAGGGAACTTTAGATTTGTATCTTATTTACAGCCTCCCGTCTCTGGCCATATCTATAATTAAAGTTATTTAGTTTACTCTGTATATTTTATTGCAGAGCATGCAATTGGTCATTCTAAATTATTCTCCTTTTTCATTTAAAAAATTTCTGAATTTTAAAAATCTTTTCTGGTCTGGCTATGAAGTTCGAAAATGGATGGAGCTAAACCAACCTTCATCAAGTGTCCCAGTGGTCAGATGGGGAAGATCACAAGGTAAATAACATCCCTCTCAGACTCTACCTGAGCAAGACCTGAACCCCTATGGGCCATCCCCATCTCCACAAACATTTGCACCCAATAAGCACTCAATAAAAAATTGCTGAATTGAACAGGAAAGGTAGAGACAGGTTGTGGTGCTCAGAAAGGCTAACTCACACACCACCCAGAAATCCCAAGACTGATCACCAGCTGAATATGTCTGAACAACTCATTAAAAACCAGGGGAAATGCAGGAGAGCATTTCTTCCCTACCCCATTACTCTGTGGGAAATATAAATGAAATAGATCATTTACATAACGGCATAATGTGCCTAGATATAACAGATTATTTGCATAACTGCATAATGCCACCAATCAGGAAAAAAGCCTTAAATATTTCTGGGATACGAACATACAGAATTATAGAAGGTATGCATATCAACCAATAATCAGAGCCTTCTCTTTTTTGTAACTTGTATCCCAATAGAGAGAAACAAATCTACAGAAATGAATGAACCACCCAGCACCATGAAATGAAGGGGGGCAGTGCTTGTGAGACCCGAGATCGCACAGTCCGGGTTCGGTTTCCCCAGACCAACGTTCTCTTCCTGCATCATGAATGACTGATAGGGACCTGTACCGATTGGAATACGAGAGCAAGGCCTGAAAATAATTTTAGAGCGAGTAATGAGGAAGAAAGGACAAGATCGTTCTCTTAGGTATCAAATGCCTTACCTTTCTTGTTAACAATGATAGCACTTCGAGGCACTAGCAGGATAAGGGAAGGAAAAAAAGGGAGCACGGTTTAGTGAGCTTTAATAATCTTCTTCTTTTTCATAACCAGAGTAGCTGTGCCAGGTTATATATTTACCTTAGTGCAAAAGTTCTTTAGTGTGTACAATTCCGCTGAGTTCATTATATTTTTAATGTATCGCAGACTCATTTCAGATCCTGATTTCCCAGTACAAACTAGAGTAACAAATATATAATTATTCTCATAAATAACTCAGCACCTTATATTTCAAACAAGTTTCCCCACGAGGCACAAGTGCCCTATATTAAATTCTTTTAAGTGTAAGTTGATTAAGGTAAAAATTAGTTGTTATTACCTTATGGACATTTTAGTTTTAGCAGCAATTCAAAGCCAGGTCTATCACAAGTAGATTTGTTGCCGCCCACAGGTATAATCATCAGGAAAATTAATAATCATGTTCAGTGTGACTATAAATCATTGTGGTTTAGGCAATTAATTTCTGTAGAAAAATGAAAGATCTATAAGTATTATTACTGTGCAAACTACATGTTGTGAAAACCTAGATCCAACACAGTCAAATTGCAAATGCAAGGTTTCTAATTTCAGAGTGTGATAATATGGGGTCATCAGAGGCAGGGAAGCTGATGACTCTGAATAAATAATGTGGTAATTTTTAGCGGTTTATGGCTGTAGTTTTCAGAGCATACAGCATCCAGAATCTCTAAACCAGAAGCCGTGGAAGGAGTTGCTAATTTCTAGCAAAGGCAGAGAAAAAGACGAGACAAAAACGCACACGGGGCTATTGGAGTGAGTCCACGATGGGCCAGATACCCTGTGAGCCCAGGCATGAGGCAGGCCACTGCTCAACTGCTTCTTCGAGACTGCTTTCCTCCTGGTCCCTGTGTGCAAGGTGCACAGTCACAGCGGGAAACAAAGAGCTCCGGGGAAAGCAGAAGCCGTGAGGACTTAAGGTGGACCCGAGAATCTCCCAGGCGCTTACCTTTGCACTTAATTCCCACGACCGCTTTATAAGGTGTGTGTGATTATCTGCATCAATAGATGAGGGAAGGAGCTCAGAAAATGGCTAAAGAATTTGTTCAAGGTCAAAAAGCCTGGAGCTGGCAGAGTCGTGATTCCCATCCAAGTTGACCTCTGAAGTTTATGGTCTCTGTTTCTAATTTTATTCTCTGATTTTTCTTCACGCTTCTTCGTTCCTCTTTTCCCCTCCTCTTTCCCTTCTATGATTCTATTACCTGATTTTCTTTCTCAGATTTTTCTCCCTCTATCTTTATGCTTTTTCCTCATGTTTCGGGTCATTTACTGACGCCTACGAGTATTTCTTAGCCAGTTGATGATCCCTTGGTTCAAAAGGCTGCTGCCTCTTTGTGCACTTGTGGCATTGGTAGGCATGGCTATTTGAAGAACTGTCCATTTCTCTTCATAGTCGTGGGTATTCTGTCTTTCCAAGCCTGCCTCAGTATGTGGATAAGCATGATTCCATCTCACCCCAATTTCTTAAATTTCTTTTCTAAGAGACGTCAATCTTTGTTTTGTGTCCTGTGTTTCCTAAGATAGGTTCTGTCTTCCCTTGTGGTTTAAAAAAAAACATACAGGTAAAATGAAGAATAAAAAAAAGAGAAGACACAGAGAAAGAAAGAAAAGAAGGAGGAATGAAAAAAACAGGAAAGAGAAAGGAAGGAAGGTTAGAAGGAAGGCAGGCAGGAAAGCAGGAAGGCAGGAAGGAAGGAAAGAAGGGAGGAAGGGAGGAAGGAAGAAAAAATATTGCAGAATGACTGTTCCCATTAAGAAAGAAAGACTTGTCACTTTCCAAAAGATTCACCGCAGGTTTCTTTAAGTAGCAAACTAATTTAAAACATTGACTACTATTTGATTTGTGCAACTTTTCAGGAACTCACTCATTTGCATAAAGTGAGCCACCTCTGTTATTAGTTCAGCAATACCTCACTTTATAGAGCACATTTAATGATGTATTTTCACCAGTCTAACTCACTTGACTCAAAAAAAAAAAAAAAAAAAAAAAAAGCAAAGCCACATGGGATGAATGGGGATTTTCACCTGAAGGAGGAATTTAGACCCTGAGGGATTGACTTGCTTAAGCCACATACCTAGAGGAGAGCTAGGATCAGAACTCAAGCCCAGGTCTCTGACTCCAAAGCCATGGCTCTTTAAATTACACAGACTAATCGGGCTCCTGGTTCCATGCTGTTGCAATTCCTCGGGTCAACGCGCCCAGAACTCAATCCGCTCACTCAATCCATTGAACACTGTGCTATCCTTACCCTACCTGATCTCCAGACAGTCTTGACACCTTTAAAATTTTCTTGTGTTTTCGGGGACTCTTCTCTCCTCTTTCTTTTCCTCCTTCTCATATCACTCTTTCTCACTCTCTTTTAGTGGTCCATCCTTCTTCTTCACATACTTAAATGTCAATTTGGTTTTGGCCCCTTTCTCATTTAAACCCTCTCCCTGAAAAATCTTCTTTCTTCCCAAAGAGTCAACTACCGCTCATTGCTGAAGATGAATGCGTATTCATACCTTCAGCCCAGAGTCCTGCTCTTAGGACTATGTCTATAGTTTCAACTGATAAATGGATATGTTCATTGGAATAGGCAACTCAAACTCAGTTATATTCCAAATGAAACTTACCTTCCCCACCAAATCAACTCTCCCATTTGCTTCCTACCTAGGAATTCCACCATCCCACAATCCTGACTAGGGACCAATCACCAGCAAAGGTAGGTCACCAAGCTCCATTGGATCTTCTGTCCAAATATGTCTTGTGTCTGTTCCTCTCTCTTTATTTTCCACCCCCAATCATATCAGGAATGTGGGTATGCTTAAGATTAGTGGGAAAAACATCAACTTGACTCGGGTTTTTATTCAAACTAGGACCCCCAAGCCAACCGCTAAACCCAGGCCGTGTAGTTCACAACTGCTTATTTTTACCCTTTTCTTTTTCAGCACATCAGTTTCTCAGCATTATATTATACTTATGCATTTATTTGTTATTGCATATCTCCTTTACTTTAAGCTTCAAAACATGAGGGGATTTTCTGTCTTCTTGGCTGTTTGTCAGGGCTAACAAGAGTTTCTGCTTCATAGTAAGTGTGAGAGAACGCTATGTGGATCAGTCAGCATCCTTGTAGAAACAGAAGGCACACTTAAACTGGGTACATTAACATTTAATAAAAGAACTATTTACTAAGGTGTGGATATGGTTCAGGAAAAGGAACAAAGGGTCACAAGGGATCTCAGGCTGGTAAGAGCTGGGAGCGCTTATGCCTGTTGGCCGAGTGGGTAAAGGAAGCGACAGTTACTGGAAAAAATTGCTGGAATTTGGAAAGAAAGCGTGTATGAGTGAATCGCTTCAGTAGAGGGGCACAGCCAACCTGCACAGGGAACCAACCTAGCACGGAAGGGTGTGGGAAGGAAAGAAAACCCTGATTTATCGTCTTGCCTCCAGCTTCCTGCTCATGCCCTGTTGTCCTAACCCAGTTGACAGCTAGAAAGCAAGGGAGCACATGAATGTGGTCACAGCCTACAGTAGGGGAGAAGGGTGGAGAGAGAGACGCAAGGAAGATCTTAGCATATGGGTTACAAAATGAATGAATGAGAAACAGGTGAATGAATGACACTCCTAACTTTATTCTAATACATATAAAAGTAGTATGCCACTCAAAACTGCATCAACTTAACTGCAATGAACACAAAGCTGCTTTTGATGCAACTCATACCCTGTGCAGATACACCCTGGCCGAGAACCACTGCTATACACTGAGGCCAGTGGCATCTTTTTGAAGTCCTTATATGATCACATCAGTTTCTTATTTCAACAAGCAGCAGCTCCCGTTAGCCTACGGAATAATTTCCAGGCTCTTTGCCTGGCGTACCATGACCATCGTGATTTGACCCCATTCCTTTTCTGGGCTTATTCCTTCTTGTCCAGAGCAACCTTGCCACTACTCACCCAGTGCATTTGGAGAAAGGACCACACCTAGTCCTTTATGCTACCATGCCTTTGCTGATGTTTCTTCTTCTGCCAATGGTGTTTTCACCCTAATCTCCTTTCCATCTTACATACCCCTTCTCTGGGCTACATGATGCTTTTCTTTGAGAACGCCTTGAATATGACATCTCCGATGCTTTCTATGCCACCCTCTCCCGCTCTGCATGATTTCTTTGTTTATGAACACCTTACTTCATTCCGAAGAGATTCAAGGTAGGGAACCTTACACACCACCTCCTTCCTTCGGACTTTCATAACATTTTGAAATGCCTTTGTTTACACTTTCATCCTTGTATTGCATTATTTAAATTTCTGCTACAAGATTGTCTTTGAGAGCAAGGACTGGATTCATTTTACAGTGAAACTCTGACATCTAGAAATGCCCAACACACCGTACTTAGTACTTACATGATTGTTAAATGAATAAATGAGTAACAAAAAGGAGCCTAAAGTACTGAACCATCCAGTGTAATTCCAACTCACTGGATTCTAAAGTTTTAGAATCCAAGGAATAAAGCAGAATTGGTTTTTGGGATTCTAAAAACAAAAGCGGAAGTGATTCTTCAGATTCGTAGGGACAAGTATATGGATAAGCAAATCACTCTTTAATGCTCATTCATTAGCTGGAAATATGAGTAGTCCAAGGAGGTCAAAACTCTTAGAGAAGAAAATGAACAAATGAAGGGTGTAGATTTTAAAGTAACACCCAGGCATACCTCCTCTCACATATTAAACACTGTGTCAATTATAAATCACTATACAAATATTAACAACTTATCATCATTATAATTAGTCATCATCACCTGGTAAGAGATACACTTAATTTGGAGAAGTGTTAAATATTTGCAATGAAGGTGGGCCAATGTTAGAATAAGATATTTCCACTCTTCCTGCCTGGCCTTTGTGTTTTTCCTCTGTAACTTTAACACTTCATAGACTGGTTCTCCATTTGAAGACTAGATAGAGCCCTCAGGTGGGGAGGGAGTGGTAGAGAAGAAATATTTAGTGATCTTAGAGAACATTTGGAGAGCAGAATTAGGTATCTTACAAAGTTTGGTGTAGCTCAGGTCTTCTGGTCTTCTCTAGGGTACTTTTCCTTTACTCTTTTTTTTTTTTTTTTACATTTCTTTTGAGATAAAATATACGTGCACTGGAATTCACCGACCTTAAGTGTACAGTCCTATAAATTCTGACAAATACATATCCACATGCAACAAACATCCTTATCAAGAAACAGAACAACTTCAACACTCCAGAAATTTCCCTTGTTTTTTTCTGATCAATCCTCATTCCTACAGGCAACCGCTATTCACATTTCTAACACCGTAGATTAGTTTGGTCTATTCCTGAACTTCATATAAGTGGAACTTTATAGTAGATATTCATTTGTGTCTAGCTGTGAGTCAACATAATGGTTATGTGATTCATCCATATTATTGTATGTTTCAGTAGTTTGCTCCTTTTAATTACTGCATACTATTATAATGTATGAATATATCTTTATATACTTCATCTCTTTTCCTAGGTGATGACACGTATGCTGTTTACAGTTTCCAGTTATTATGAATAAAGCAGCTGTAAGCATTCATGTGTAAGACTTCTTACAAACACATGCTTTTATTTCTTTTTGGTAGATCTCTAAGAATGGGATTGCTAAGTAGGTGTATATTTAACTTTATAAGAACTCCCAAACGTTTTCCCAAAATTATTGTACCATTTTATACTCTCCTCAACAATATATGAGAATTCCAGTTATACCACATTCTTGCTAGTGTAATCAGTCTTTTTAATTTTAGTCATCGTAGTGAATGTGAACAGGAACCTCACCAAGATTTAATTTGCATTTCTTGGATGCTTAGTGAGTGATGTTGAACTTAGTGAATGTGTTTTCACTTAGTGACGTGTCTTTTCAAGTCTTTTTTCTTTTTTTAAATTGAATCGTTTGTCTTATTGGGTTATAAGAATTCTTTTTAAAAAGTTTTATTTATTTTTAGAGAGAGAGAGAGAGAGCACACAAGAGTGGAGGAGGGGCAGAGAGAAAGGGAGAGAGAGAATCCCCAGCAGGCTACATGCTTAGTGTGGAGCACAACGCGGGGGGTTGATCTGAAGACCAGGGGATCATGACCTTGAGATCATGACCTGAACCAAAATCAAGAGTCGGCTGCTTAACCGACTGAGCCACCCAGGTGCTCTATAAGAATTCTATATATATACTGGGTACATGTCCTTTGCCAGATACAGGCATGTACACACACACACACACACACACACACAGTTTGAATGAGAAAATATTGAAAGGATGATTTTCTTAACGGTGCTTTTAATGAGTAAACATTTTTATTTTTGAAGAAGTTTTAGTTATAATTTTTTTTCTTTTATGACTAGTGCTTTTTGTCCTCTTAAAAATTATTTTCCAGATATGAATGTCATTTTCTTCTAGAATATTCCTAGTTTCAGCCATCATGGTTAGAGCTATGATCTATCTCCTATTACTGTTCGTGTGAGATGTGAAGTAGTGGTCAATGTTGCTTTTCTTTTTGCATGTGGATATCCAAGTGTTTCAGCACCAATTTTTGAACAGGCTTTTCTTTTCCCCCGGAACTGCCTTAGCAGCTTTATCAAAACCCAATTGACCAGGTGGGCATGGGTCTATTTCTGGGCCCTCTATCCTATTGCATTGACCTGGGTTGTCTACCTTTCATCAATACCATGATGCCTTGATGGCTGTGGCTTTAGAAAAAAATATTTAAATTAGGAGACAAGTGGAGTCCTTCAACTTTGCTTTTCCTTTTCGGGTTCACTTTGTCTTTTCTCGCTTCTATCATCAGGAAAATTTTAGAATCAAATGTCAATTTCTGGGAAAAAATGAAAATCTATTTGACTATGCTTTCATGGAAACTCTAGGTGAGTTTGGGAAGAATTGACATCTCAAGAATATTAATATTCAATATTTTAATATTGGTAGTATTAATAATGATACTAAAAATTTTTAAATCCAAGACTGTTGTTCAGCTCGGGCTGCTGTAACAAAATGCCACAGACTGGGTGGCTTAAACAACAGAAATGTATTTTCTTACAGCTCCAGAGGCTGGGAAGCTCAAGATTGAGGTGTTGGCTGATGTCTGTCTTCATTGTTTGCCTACAGCTATTGTGGCAGAGAAAGAGAATTCTGGTGTCTCCTACTTCTCTTTTGAGGCACCAACCCAGTTAGATTAGGGCCCCACCCTTAGACCTCACTTAACCTTAATTACCTCTTACAGGCCCTGTTTCCAAATACAGTCACGTTGCATGTTAGGGCTTCAGCATGTGAATTTGGGGAGGAGACAATTCAGTCCATAGCAACTATGTTATATCTCTTCATTTATTTAGGCCTTTTTTAGTTTCACTCAGCAATATTTTATAATTTTCAATATAGTGGTCTTGCACATCTTTTGTTAAATATATTCCTAAGTATTTTGGGTTTTAATGTTATTTTAAATGTAATTTTAAATTTGATTTTCTGGTTTTTTGCTTCTAGTACATATATAAATACAGTTGATTTTCATATATTCCTTCTTTTAAGGGACATTTTTGAAGGAAGACTTGGCTGTGAAAATTTGACTTAGAAGAACTTGGTGATGTCTAGTAAATGAGACAGAAGCATTTGGTTTCACAGCTATCACTTCAGAATTAGGCTGAGTTAGCCACACAGTCCTTAACTTATAAAACCCAAACACAAGGGGCAAACACCACTTTTTTGTTGCAAAGTAACCATTCTTCACCTTCCCCAGAGTATTACCTCTGAGAGATCCTTTCAGGATGGCTCCTGTCTGGGTTCCTGTTTCAGACAAGAAGGTGACAAGAAGGCTGTGTTTCCATCAGTCACATGTAACTGTCCATGTGGGCAGCTGTCCGGTCCAGTGGTCTAGCTCCTTAACCAAAGACACCATTGTGGTGCCATGTGTTTCCGTGATAGGTTCTGTCTTTAGGCAGCAGAAAGCAGACTGAATGTAATTGAAAACTTCTCTAGTATCTATCTGCAAATGTAAAGTTTCTGGGTAGCCAGGGTATGAAGCTGTGGGTTGTTTATTTTTTAAATGGGTTAAGTGCAGATTGGATAAACAATAAACTGCAACAAGGAGACAATCTAAAAGAACCCAACAACTCTTTATGGAAAATTTAACTCTGTAGTCATGGCATTTCTGACATTCTCACTGTGGCGAAAATGTTGGGACTCCCTTGTAGAAAAAAAACCCATATTGTTCATAGGTTGTATATGCCTCAAAGACCTTAGTTGGACCTTCAAAACCTTTTTATTTATTTCTTTATTTTTATGGCTGGGGGTGGATATAAACCTTTAGGTGAGAAAGGAAAATGCTTATTCCAAACAAGCTTGAAGTTTTGCCACATTCCTCTTTGAAATGGAATCAGGTACTTGCACTGCAAAGGAAGACCAAAGTTAAGAGCAATCAGGGCTTTCCGAAATAAAGTCCTACACCTTCAGGGGAGATCTGGAACAGAAGTACTGAAAATACAGCCCCTGAGATTCTCATCCACTTGATACAGGGCCAACTTTTCTATTTAGGCGAACTCACCTCATGTCTTCGAATAAAGTGTCCCACTAAATACTAAAGAAGACGCTGATTCTCCACAGTATAGCTGCACGATGCGATTCTTACTGTCACCAAATAACTGCAAGGACGCACCACAGCGCATTTATTGTAATCTTCTGTGAAGTACTACTCAGTGATTCACTTTGCATTCTCAGAGTTTCTATTGTTGCTAGATGCCTCCGTAAAGACAGAATTGCAATAGGCCATCCATTCGGTCTGGTGATGTTTATTTAGCCTCTTTGAGTCTATCCTCTGGAGAAGCTTTTGATTCCAAAGAGACGGGGCATAAATCCATCAGCGGGGAGTTAGGGCAAATTAGGTATAATAGCCACAGAGTTGAGATTTTGCCACTGGACTTTTTAAATATCCATTCCAATTTGTTAATACAGCATAGATTAGTTTGAGGATGATTTCAGACTCCCCCGTTGAGAGTTTTACCTATGTAAAATCTCCGTAAGGTCAGAAGTTAAGTGTGCCTGGTCACCAAGGGCCTTCAACCTCATGGGATGATAATACAATTTTACGGTTTAGGTTAAGAATTCTCTCAGTTATTAAGGCTCAAGGATGAACCCTGGACCCAAAGAAAACATGCCTAAAGAGTGAGAAACGTGGCTACTGTTCATATCCCAACAGCAGAGCTGCCACGGGGAAGGCAGAAGATAAAAGTAAGAAAAAGAAAACAAAAAGGCTTCCAACAGACAATTCACACATGTCACAAAAATCCACCCTCCTGTGTCTGAAGTCACACATATGTCTCTGTATTTCTATATTTAGGCTTATCTTTGCAATATCTTTGATTGTAGAAGCCATAGAGCTTTTTATTCAAACGGGCATTTGCAAACGATATGTTTCCATTTGCAACACACATCATTTCAAATCATCCAGATGCCGTGAGCTCTTGCTTAGTCCACTAATTTATGTGGCTTTGGAATCGTCAGATTAAAGCCTAATTTGACGACCAAATTTCCTTGTAAATGTAATTAGAAATACAAGGCATGAGGCAACCATACGGCAGCTCTAGCTGAGTTAAAAGTATCTACACATCCTAAAACTTTTACTCCTTTTTATTTGAATCATCCGTGTCTTATTTTAGACATGTATTTCATTGCCGTCAACAATAGAATTATTTTCATGTTGTACCGCACTCTCTTGAAAGATAATGTCAAATCTCTGGGGCTTTTATCAAGGTTTTATGAAGAATGCCACGTGACCTCTGCAGATGGAAGAAAGCCACACGAGCATTTGCAAAGCGGGTAAATATTCTGTGCTTGAGTTTGTGTGTGTGGGGGGGGGAGGTGCCATTAGCTGATTTAGTGCATATAGATCTATATCCGAGAGGCTAATCTTAAAAGGAGTTAATTTTTCTCCTATGTGAAGAGTAAAATAAGCGTTCCTGATGAGCGGAGTGACCCTGGTCCAGTTGGGGGTTCAGGGACCCAGACTCCTTTCATCCTGTGGCTTTACCATCCTCAACGTGTGGCTCTTGAGGAGACCGTCCTCACATGCATCAAGCTGGTGAATGTTGCAAGAATATGATGGATAGCAAGTGGCAGGTTTTTACAGGTCAGGCTGGGAGCTGGCATGTGTCACTTCTCACATTTCATTGGCTGGAAGTCAATCACATGGGCTCATGTAACCGCAAGGCCGGGTGGGAAATGTCATCTGGCTTTGTAGCCTGGAGAAGAGGGACATCCTTATCACTAAAGATAGCTGTGCTTATTTTTTTGTTACATCAAAGTAAATAACTTAAATTCTTTAATGAAAAAACTTTAATAGAAAATCTGAGGGTGAACATGTCTCTAATCTGTGGGCACACCAGAATTGTAGAGCTGAGACAACGAAGCTATATATTCTGTCTCTCTTAGAAGGAATGCTCTTTAAAGAAGTGGCATGCCATGGTTGAAAAAGCAATAGACCCTGATTCAAAGAATCTGAATTGTTTTCTCCCATCTGCCACCAATTACTCGAGTGACCTTAAACAAGTCACTTTCTGGGCTTCATTTTTTCTCATTGGCAAAATTAGATATTAGGCTAGATGACTGGTTGGGTTCCATTCAAATGCTAAGCTTGTGATTCACTGACTTTGTTTTGTTTTCTAATGTTATGATATATCTACAACTAGGGGAGTGCTAAATGAATATTTAGGATGTTACTTACACAGTATAGTAGAACTATTATTTTTTCTTTAATTTATAGGCTTCTGTGAGTGTTTGATAAAAGTTTTTGCCTTTTCCCCTCTGTACACCAAAGCTTTTAGAGATTTACCCTTTTCCAAGTTTCTCACTGCCTATTTTTTGTGGAACAAAGGCTAACAAAGATATCACTTTTATGGATAGATGCTCATTAAATCATTACAATTTTAGGTTTGCAAGATAAACTAGGTCATGAAGTTTAGTGGCTGTCATCTGTGAGGACAGTGAGTGAGGAATTGAACTTAGGTCTTTTCAATCCCCACCTGTCAAATTGCTTCTAGATAATAGATAGGATATTGTTTTGTTTTTATGTTTATTTTATTTTAAAAATTTTTAATGTTTATTTAGTTTCGAGAGAGAGGAAGAGAGAGCGAGCACAAGTGGGGGGGGGTGCAGAGAGAGAGGGAGACACAGAATCCGAAGCAGGCTCCAGGCTCTGAGCTGTCAGCACAGAGCCCGACGCGGGGCTCAGACTCACTAACTGCCAGGTCATGACCTGAGCTGAAGTCGGATGCTTAACTGATTGAGCCACCCAGGAGCCCCTACTTTATTTTATTTTTGAAAGAGACAGCAAGGGCCGAAAGGAGGAGAGAGAGAGAAAGAAAGAAAGAAAAAAGAGAGAGAGGGAGAGAGACAGAATCCCACACAGGCTCTGTGCTGTGAGCAAAGAGCCCGATGCAGGACTGAATCCCATGAACTGTGAGCTCAGAACCTGAGCAGAAACCAAGAGCCAGACACTTAACCAACTGAGCCACCCATGCACCCCCAGTGTTAATATTGGTTAACATTAAAATGTTTCCTGAAGGCCTTTGTGTCCCCTATATCCAAAGTCACCAAAGAAAACAGATTTTCACGGTAAGATTTTTACTTTTTCCCCTAATGTCTTATTTCCTTTGCTTCCATGGGTATAGATGCATGTGCGCATGCGCGTTTAAAATAACCTACATGCTCTTCTATTTCCTTCACTCTTGAGCGTATTTTTGTAGCCCTTATATTCTCAATAGGGAAGTGGATTCAGATTTTTTTCAACCTAATTTTTCCAGACTTTCCTTATCCTACCCCATGTTTTACAAAAGCCTATCTTCTCATTTTAATAAATTTACGTAGGACAAGATCTGGAAATTCTCCCACTGAGTGGCAGAAGACGATATAGCAGTGTGCTTCATTTTCTTGGATCAGAGTATATAATCGTGGCCCATGGAGTTACAGCATTTTCTTTTTTGCGAGTGGGGAGAAAACAAAAAGAAAGAAAAACAACACAACACAAATGTTTAAGGACCCTGTTTCCTTTTGCAGGATAAGTATCATAATAAGAGGCCAGGGCCTCACCCTTCTCAATCCTCCTAGAGTAGATATTTCTTTAATTCCCTCTGGGCCAAAGGGAATAACGATCTGGGCAAATACCTGGTTTCACATTATCTGTTTTCATCAGAGAACTTCAAGACACTTTACCAACACAGATTCATTCCCATCACACTTACAAGAAGTAATATTGTCCTCATTTTGCTGATGGGAAAAGTGGGGCACTGAGGGTGTAAGTGACAAATTCAGAGCATGTGGCGAGCAGACAATTGTACCCAGGGCTCTGGAGAGCCAGGCCCCTGCTCTAATGACTACGTAAGACTTCTTCCAAGGATGTGGCTCACATTTAAAAAAAAAATATATATATATATGTGTATATATATGTGTGTGTGTGTGTGTGTGTGTGTATATTATTTATTTTTAAGGCACAGAGAAACTGCTGAAGAGACAGAGAGATGAAAAAATTTAATAACTCTTACTTAGAAGGTTGAATGATGCATATTGTTAGAACTTGGAAAATATCACCCACCTGGAACAATCCAAGGCACCGAAAAGCTGTGAAACTATTAACAAACAGCAAAATAGGAAATGAAAAATATTCATGGGGATTTTTAAAAATAGAAATATCTTGGGCTGAGCACTAAATTTGAAAATGAACTACCCCAGCTTCTTTTAAATACACAACTTCATTGCTGATTCTCGCCAATGAAAACATATTTGGATGCTTTCAACTAGACACATTCTCTGTGCCTCTATCTCTCCATCAGTCTATTCCCAGTGTGATCTTTGTCATTTGATACCTTCATTTGGACAAGATAGGCTTGTGTATTAAGTAAAAGCCAAAATATGCCAAATGTGATGAACTGTTTCAGTTTTGAAAACATCGGCTTAGGTAAGCTTTTCAACAATAAGACATTAATAATCTTCTGCAGATGATATGAAGCAACTTTTAATGATTGATTAATAGCTCTCTGATGCAAACGGTGATAACAATGAATGTACATGTTCATTGTTGTGTAGGCAGATACAGAGATCGTGATTCAAATAAAAATTAACCTATAATTAATAAACAGGCACATGCTGAAGTCAAATATTTGTGCTTCCAGTCCCTAAAGCTAGTGAGCATATATAAAGCTTGTCAGTATTTTTAATTTTATTGAGAGAGCAGGCGTTCATAAAATGAGAGAAGGAGGACAAAAGGGTAGCTTTGTCAGGGAAGGATGTGCTTTTAAAACCTTGCCCAATAAAATCCTGCAAATAAGCAGATTTTCATAACCTCATTTGAAAAAAAAAAAAAAACTTGGGGGGCTTAAAGGGAATCAGGCAATCCACCCAAAAGAGATGTTCCATTTTACTTCCCTTACTTTTTTTCTTCTCGTTCAAAAGTCTGTGTTGACAGAGCAGCTCTGAGTCCGTCTTCTGCAAGGCTGGCATTTTACTCCTTTATGGTGAGAGCAGTTGGGAGAAGGTATGGTTGGGCCAGGTGACCAAGAGGAAGCACGGGGTGGTGAGGCCCATGCCAGCGAGGGGGGCCCGTAAGACTTGAGGGATGTTTATGGAATTTTTTACATCCATTTGGAAGGAGAGGATACAGAACACAGCTGTTGGAAGGATGTATAGAATTGTAAACCTTTTAGTAATTGTGTCACTGCCAAATTATATTTTCTCTTTGATTTACTCAGTTAAGCCCTACACAGTTCAGGGGAACTCAATATGTAACAGCGATAAAAATGATGGCAATTGCCAACTGGCAAAGATTTATATTGTGGTTTTTGCAAAGCAGTGGTTCTCAAAGTGTGGTCCCTCGACTAACAGTACCTGCACCTGGGAACATATTAGAAATGCAATTCCTTGGGCCTCAGCCCAGCCCTACTGAAGCTGGGTGTGAGGCCCAGCAAGATATATTTTAACAAGCTTTCCAGATGACTCTGATCCACACTGAAGCTTGAGAACCAGTATTACACAAACCAAACAGGACTCCTGGGGTAACCTGACTTTATGGGAGGGCCAAAGCAAATGGGATCTTCTTCAGAAGGTTTGAGTCTGGGGACTGTCGTGAAGGTTCTCTACCTTCATCAGGAAGGACTCAGGCAGGGTCTTAGAACCAGTTACACTAATTCTGAAAGGTCTTTAAATCAAATAACAATTTGTATTTTGAGGGTGTGATTCTCCCACCTTGAAATTTTCCTCCATGTACCCTCTGGGTTTAAGTGGTGGTGAGCCAGGAGCAGCTCTAGCCAGCTTCCCAGAAAAACAACAAACAACAGGGTCTTTTGCAACATTTTTCTTGTTGAGCCATTAATGCGAATCCCTCCACACAAATTCCTCTCGGTTATCTTTCTAGCTGTTACTGAAACTAAAATTACGTAGGTTGGATTCCTTACCTACCATAGTAGGTTCACTGGACATATTTGGGTTCGACAGAGGGAGGTTTAACAAATCAGATTTTATATGCTATCAGTCCTTAAAATCTTAGACTATCAAACCCAATGTAAAATCTGTGTATTGTAAAAGTAGAAAATTTGTGACATAAATTAAAAATTACCCTAAAGTAATAAGCAAATATTATGTCTATTTCCCAGTTACTATATTGTCAGTGTTATCTTAGTCACTTGTGCATAAAGATGCAGAAAAAAAAGATAAATGTGACAGCACAAGGGTGACACAGAGCATGTTGGACAGCCCATGTGAAGCATGATCTAGAGTCCCTGCCATGCCAGGCATCAGCCTGAGGAGTGAAGGACCAAAGGTACCTTGGGAAGGGGACAGCGTGGCAGGGCAGGAGAGGCACTGGGAATCAGGGAAGTGATGTTACCAAAGGGTATGACCGTTTTGGTGCATACATGTTGCACTATGGCTCAAACTCAAAAGGAAGAAAATAGGTAAATTAAAGACAAATAGTGTGGAATAAAAAGAACTATTAATATTGAAATTTCAACCCCACAGGCCTCTTGTTGGGGGATGTCTATGTGTGCCAAACACGCTTGTTTGGCAAGCTGTGTTTTCTTTTATCATAGCACTGATTACCTTATATTATAAATATCTGTTTATTTACCTTTGTCCTCCACTGGACTATGAACTCGTAGAGCACAAGGGCTCACTAGTTCTCTCCCCTTACCCTCCCTTCCTTTTTTCATTGCCCTAGCATCTATAGTGTCTGATACAGATTAGGTAATCAATAAATGTTTTTGAATGAATGAATGAATGAATGCACAATTATAACCTGAGTAAATCTAGCTGCTAAAGTTGGCAATAGACAGACAAGAGATGTCTCTGGTCCCATCATAGGACAGCATGGCTCTAGGCTCTAGGTGCAACCGTGAAGAACAGGTGTCTCTGTGAATGACAGAGGCCAGTTATAGAAACCAAAAAGAGAATTAGTTCTCGTAGGAGCTCAGTTCCAGAAATGGCATCTTGTTTGGTGTATTAGGACTTGTCAGAAAGTAGTGGGGCTCAGTTCACACAGACATGGGACCTGGTGGGAGGAGGCAAAGGGTCAGGAAAACAAAAACAAAACCAGAAATCTTCTCTTTTCCTTAGGTACCTAGTAGATTTTATAGAAAAGCTAGGTTTAAGTCAGGATGGTTTAGCGGAGTCACAAAGGAACTTGGGGAAAGATGCCCTCAGTCCATGGACAGACTAGTCTCAGAGGGACAGTCACAAGGAATCTAGAACAGAAAGCCTCTAAAAAAACATTTTAGTTGAAGCTGAGTCTATGTGTGTGCTATTCACCTATTAGTTATTCACCTGAATAATACTGGTTCTTTAAGAAATAGTCCTGCTTGTAACATATTTTATTATATTACAAACAACTGGCCCAAGAATTAACATTGGCTTTGAGTAGGAATGACTTGAATATGATAGGAAATTATTGAGTGCTTGTTGAAAGAATAAATGAATCAGGACAAAGGCTATGTGTCATAAGTCATTAGGAAGAGCCCAATAATCTTAGGGTGGGAGCCTGTTTTATCACCAGTGGCCCTAAATGCGCCAGGTGACTAAGCAAGAGAAAACAAACACTAAAAGCAGGGGCTTTTGACTAGTACAAGGAGACACTTCTTCAACCACTAGTTTCGTAAGACATAGAAACTGGCTGCTAAGAGAGATGATGCCTACCATCTACAAATATTTTAAAGAAAAGACCTCATCAATTCTGAAGAGGTTTTTGTTTTTTGTTTTTTGTTTTTCTCTCTTCCTAGCCTGGAGACAGGGCTTAGGTGGACTCCATCTAGAATCTAGACAGTTTCTCACGACTTCTCAGAGCACTCTGTGATTCATTCCATGGTTTTTGTCACTCACCTCTTTCCCCACAACTTCACCTTTATTTCTTGTTCTTTCTCTTCTCCCCCTTCTCAATATTGGCCGTGTCTCTGACCTTCCTGTTTCTTTCACATCAATATTCTTTCTTAACATGTGTCTCCAGACTCTTCTTCCTTGGCAACTGTTTTGGGAAATGTGGCAACTGGGCCCGCTGTGTTCCAATACCAGGTCCGGCCTCAGCTCACTGATGGAGCTTGTAAAATGTGTTTCAAATGGCCTGCTCAGCCTGGGACTGGAGGACAACCCTGGATGTGGCTCCGGCAGGTGCAGCCTAGAGGGAACTGGCGACAAAGGAGGCAGCCTGCTCTAACCAGCTAGGGAAGGCCACACCCAACATGGCGGCTACCCTAGAAGGGGACACTTACCAACTCAGACAATCACTGGAGGCAAAACAGCTGCTTCTTTTGTTTGCATGCATAAGTGTAATTCCCACAGTTGAGCAACAGAAACCCAAGGGAGCACCTGGGCAGCAAGGGATGCTGGTTTCAGTGTTATTCATTCTCCATTGATGCCCGTGGGCCTTTTCTGCTGTCACTCTCCTCCCTTAAAAATCTGATGCCAACAATGTAAATTGGTGCAGCCACTATGGAAGACAGTGGAGGATCTGGGGTTCTGATATACGTCATGATGACTATAGTTAACAATACTGTACTTAAAAGTTGCTAAGACAATAACTCTTCAAAGTTGCCACCATACACGCCTACATAAAGGTAACTAAGTGAGGTGATAAATGTGTTAACTAATCTTTTTGTGGTAATCATTTTGCACATATAGGCATGTACAAGATCACGTTGTACACCTTCAACTTATACAACGTTATGTGTGAGTTATATCTCAATAAATCCGGGAAGAAAAAAAGAATTCAGTGCCTTCCTGTTTCCTTGGACACATCAGACCTACTTTTGTCCCCACCACTTTGGCTTTTCCTCTTGGATCAGTACCTCCTGTCCTGGTTGCCTCCAACGTCACTCCTCCCTTGCTGTCATCTGGTCTCACAGTGCATCCCTGTCTCTGCAGTGCTTCTCCTCAGGGGAGTTTCTTTGAGAACCGGGGTTTTGAACCTTTTATTTTTGTGTTCCCTACACCATCTGGAACCTGGACACAGAAGTTCCCCAATAAGTGTTAAATCTGAGTTTATTGAAATTACATCGCTGTCCTATCCCCAGCGTTCATCTCCTCCCTCACTCTTTCTGAGATGTACTAGAAGGAGAACCGGCCACACAGTCAGGACATGGCGGTGACCCTGGCCCCACAGTTATTTTCTGTGAACCCTTGAGCAAGTTACTTCACTTTTCTGAAATCAGGTCTCTCACTGCAACACAAGAAGTACGGCAGTTTTCTGTTTTATATCTCATAATATTTGTTAGGATTAAATGAGAGGATGTGGCTGAAAGGGTCTTATGAATTAGAAAATGCTCTATATTTAGAGCACTTCTTATGGTAAAATCTGAGCTAATGACCGACAATCGCTTAAAATATTACTTTTCTCAGATAACTTGCATGCTTGCACTATGAGAGAGGACATCATTTCTAAAACCTAATTCTGTTCAGCGAGGAATTATTCAATGTCTATTATGTGTCTAGCAATTTCGTACACACTGTGGAGGTTTCAAGAGAGATATAAGAGATGAATACTTTCTGAGAAATTATGACATAATTAGAGGGTACACGTGACTCTGATGAGCTGCCTACGTGGGGTTTAATACCTGGTTCTGAGACCTTGGAACTAGACTTCTCAAACCAGTAAAAATACAAAGGAAAACAAATCAGGGCCAGCGGAGACCTACCAAGTTTTGACTTGTCTCATGGATTCAATAGTTTTGCGATGATATTTGGAATTTGTACGCGACAGAGGCAAAACTCTACCATCAGGAAAAATCTATGAAAAGCTAAAACTTGACTTATTTGAGCTTTGTGAAAGACATAAGATGTGGACTGATTTTCACACTTCACTTGGAGCCACTCTGTGTTTCGTTATGGACCAGGAAGGGGGAGCCCCACTGAGCAAACAGAGCAGCTGCCTGGGAGGCAGCCCCCTTGCTCGCTGATTGCTTTTTGTGAAGTCTCTTTGAGACTGCACAAGGCCTTGGACTTTTCTAGCTCCTTTAACTCTTCCTAAACCAGAATCTCTTTGGTGCCAGTGGCTCTGGTAGCCACTGGCCACCTGCGGCCATTTAAACTTAAATTTAAATCAATTTAAATGAAATTAAACTAAAAACGTAATTCTTTAGCTGTGCTAGCCACATTTCAAATGCCTACTGGCCACCTGTGGCAAATTGCGATACTACCAAATGGTGCAGATTTAGACCATATCCAGCATCGCAGAAAGTTCCACTGGATAGTGTTAGACTACATGACCCCAACACTTAAAAAGATTTTACATTCCAGGATTTTTGTGGTTACATGTAGGTTACATGCTTAGCTGCTGAGTCACAGTGTGGTCTAACCCATAGCGAAGATTTTTAATTGCCTCTTAAATTCGAATAGTGATGTTAAATCTTATTTAACTCTGACGGATGGCAAAGATACCAATTACTGCCTAAGAGGTATTATGATTTTACTGTAAATGCTATGTAGTTTGGTTAAACCAAAGTCTTATATTCAGCCTTCTGTATCATTCTAAAAGGTTTTTCTCCATTTGAATATCCACCTTTTCTAATCCATACAGGTATTGCTTTCTTCCTTTCTTTCTCTCTTTCTTTCTCTTTCCCTTCTTTCTTTCTTTCTTTCTTTCTTTCTTTCTTTCTTTCTTTCTTCTTTCTTTCTTTCTTCTTTCTTTCTCTTTCTTTTTTTCTTTTTTTGTCTCTTTTTCTCTTTTTCTTTCTTTTTTTCTTTCTCTCTCTCTTTCTTTTTCTCTCTTTCCTTTTTTGGTCTGAGATTAATCTCTTAACATTTTCACAATCTTATGGGAAAAACTAATCTAAATGATAAGTAGGTTCTTTTTGCTTCTTCAATCTACCATAAAATTGCCAATGTGTTGTTAAAACCACTATTTTTATAGAACTTGTGTAAACACTGTTTTGGACTCCATCTGTTGAATCGGTCCCAGCCGCTAACAAGTATTGTTGTGAGATGTGCCGTCATCGGTGATGTGGATGGGGTACAAACTGAGATGGCTTGGCAACACGCAGTGCCACATAAATTAAGCCCATTGTTGTTGTCATTAAAGGAAAGCACCAATGCCATTTCAACTCTGTGCAAAGTGGAAGATGGGGGGAAAGTACCCAGCATTTGCTTTCTGAATCTGAAAGAATAAAATCTTAAAAAAATACTAAAGCGATGGCCAATTTCCAAGATATTAAGACAAAATAAAAGGTAGAAGTAGGAGAGAGGGAGAAAGAAAACTCAGTGGTCCCTACAAATGACCCAATAAACTCTATTACTGAAAGAGATGACAATTTCTGAACATCAACACCCATCCACTCCGTATTCTTTCCTAAACTTTCTCTTTCTCTGAGCAAGCAGAGTTAGCAAGGAGGAGCCGACAGCATTTTGTTCCACACCATGAAGTAAACATAAAAAAACAAGTAGACTCTGAATATACCTGGTTGCTATAAACATGCAGCAGTACTGGCCAACAGAATTGGCCAGAGTGTTTGCCAAGAACCTGTGACATAATCCATCCCGGCTTCACAAACTCACAGACTCTGACCTCCACGTCTGCTCAGACTCTGCTTCTTGTCAGTGAGGCGCTGTTGTCGGTGTTCCCATATTGCCCACGTGCTACGCTCAGAGCAGAGAAAGTCTGCCCCTGCAGTGGGCTTGTGTCAACATTTTTATTGCAAATTCCCATTTTCTGATCATTAAAAAGCTTTCGGCACAGAAGTAGCTTTGCGAGAGTTCAAGCTTTGAAAGGATTCATTTAATGGCTTAAAAATAACACTTGGGCCACACCCATAATTTAAAATGGTTTAGCTGGCTTCGGGGCCTGGGCTTTTTCAAAATGCGTAAACTTAAAATATGAAGGGACTCAGGACTTGGAGCAGTTCCAAAGATTGGTTTTTAGTGTTCGGTGAGCTGGAATGAGGTTCCTTAATGGTAAGCTTTACTTGCAGAGATGAAATTGTAGGATCAATTTAGTTGGAATGTTGTCTAGCTTCAGCTGAAAAGGGATCTCAATCAATTTCTCACAAGGTTATGAGGGAAGAAGGGTTGGGCTTAGGACGGGCTACATAATTTGGGGAGCCCAATGCAAAGTGAAAATGTGGGGCCCCATGTCCAAAACTATTAGGAATTTTCAAGACGGTGACAGCAGAGTATGAAGCCAAGAGCAGAGCCCTTCCAAGTATGGGGTCCTGTACTACCACAAAGGTTGTTTGTCCGTGAAGCTGGTCCCAGCGGGGCCCTCTCTTGATATTCTCTTCTTTGTACTCTTTCCTCCTTCCCTCCCTTTCTCCCTCCTTCCTTTTCCTTCCCTTCTCTCTCTCCCTCCTTCCCTCCCTTCCTTCTTTTCTTCCTTCCTTCCTCCCTACCTCTCCCTCTCTTTCTCCTTTCTCTCCCTCTCTTCCTTCCCTCTCTTGTCCTTCCTTCCTTCCTTCCTTCCTCCCATCTTTCCTTCTCTCTTTCTCTCTCCCTCCCTCCTTTCCTTCTTTCTTTTCTTCCTTCCTTCCCTTCCTATCTCTCTCTCTTTCTTTCTCTTCCCTTCCTTCCCTCTCTTGTCTTTCCTTCTTTCCTTCCTCCCTCTCCCTTCCTTCTTTCCTTCCTTCCTTCCTTCCTTCCTTCCTTCCTTCCATGTACACAAGGTATACTAAGGATTTTGCTCTTACTAAAGCACTATTAGTGGGCAAAATCAGCTCAGGTATAATTTACATGTGCACACTGTTATTTTTCCAGGTTCTGTCTTAATTCTTTTATAAGATGCAGATATTCCCAACTTTTCTTCTAAAAGCTGTTTAAGAACAACCATTAAAAAAAAGAGATAGTTTCGTAAAACTGGTAAAACATTTTCATACCTATTTTCAAGGTATTTTCAAGTGTGATCTTTAAAATAATCTCATGAGGTCATTAAACTAAACCCATTTTTCAGATGGGTTCCACCTTCAGAGGAACCGAGGCTTTGTTGTAATAGTCAGTGATTTACGTAGCTTACTGGATCTTTCTTGGTAGAAGCAGGATCAGAATGTCAGTCTTTTGGCAACTTAATCCTATTTTGAGCAAAAGGGTGCCAGACATCACAAAGCTTAACACCAAAAGGAAGGAGCCCTTGGAGCAAGAAATAGTGGAAAAATTATGAAATGAGCTTGTTTTCCATAATTCTGGGATTGGACCAAACTAACTCCCTGCAAACTTTAAACAATCATGTTTTTATGAAACTTGTCCTGTCTCTGGAGATCAGTCCTACAGCCTGACTGAATCCATGTGATATGAGGTTGTGCTATAACTGGGCCTGTTTACAATTTGGTGAACAAAGATGGTAGGGGCTAGCCATGGACTCCTGTTGAATACCAGGGAAAACTTCAGGGAAAACTAGATAATAGAGATTTAAGGTGTGAGGCTCATATTTGTTTCCTGAAATATTGTGGGCCCTGCACTTCTCAGTGCATTCCATGGGCCATTAATAATATGTTACTTAGGAAAAAAAAGAAGAAGCTCTTTTTGGTCAATTAAATTTAGGGAAACAATGACTTTGACAAAGTTAAACAGCTTCCTAACTGCAGGACATCTCAAACCTTTAATGACCCACTATGATTTGTGACTTATTCAAGAGAGAATGCAGCTTTCCAAACTTACTTGACCATAGACCACCTTTCTTTCTTCTTTCTTTCTTTCTTTCTTTCTTTCTAGGAATCTCAAAGGGCTAGGGTTCTACAGAGCACACTTCGGTTTTTTGTTTTTAACTTTTTTTTAATGTTTATTTATTTTTGAGAGAGAGAGAGACAGACAGAGCGCAAGCGGGGAAAGGGCCGAGAGAAGGAGAGACACAGAATCTGAAGCAGGCTCCAGGCTCTGAGCTGTCAGCACAGAGCCCAACTCGGGGCTCAAACTCATGAACCGCGAGATCATGACCTGAGCTGAAGTCAGATGCTTAACTAACTGAGCCACCCAGGTGCCCCTACAGAGCACACTTTGTGAAGTGAGGCCTTGGATTAAAGAACCAGCATTATTGATGATAGTCTTGGAGTGGCAGAATTGTGGTCCTCAAAGAATATGTCTATCTGCAACCTCAGAATGTGACCTTGTTGGAATGAAGGCTCAAATATAGATGAAACTAAGGGAAGGATCTTGAAAGGAAATTATTTTGGACTTAGAATGGGTCCTAAGTCCAATGATTAGTGTCCTTATGGGAGAAAGGAAAGGGAGATCTGAAAGAGACACACAGAAGGCCACATGAAGGCAGAAGTAGAGACCAGAGTCACGTTGCCACGAGACGTAAATGGCAGGAGCCAACAGAAGCTGGAAGAGGCAAGGAAGGGGTCTCTGCCAGAGCCTCTGGAACTGATTCTTATTGCAGGCCTAGGAAACTAATTCAGGACCTACTAGTAAAACAGAGCTGAGCATGTGCTCCATCTAGGTATATGGAACTATGAGTGGCCTGACAAACTTGGAAATGCAAGCTTGTTGTCAGGCAAGAAGCTAGCCTAGAGCTCAGCAGTCCTTGCTGGGACTGCTTGGTGGTGGGGGGAATGGGAAGTTGCTTGCGAGAGAGTTAAGACTTCGGGAAGTTGAAGTGAATGAGCCCCACAGAAAAGGCCAAAGCCATCAGAAGTGGAAAGTTGTGGAAAGGGAAATGACACGATGGGACAAAGAGTCATTGGTGGGCTCCTAACAATGTCACTCCTGTCCTAAGGGGATTCTCCCACGGGTCTCCAAGTTGCCTGTGGGGTGAGAACCCTAAATGCTCTCAACTGTCTCACCCCTGCCTCCTGGCTCTCACATAAGACTGGGAAAATTTCCAAGCTTGCTTTGTGTTCTGACCCTCTAAGCATGCTCGTGGTTTGTTCTCTTTGCTCTTAGTTGAAGAGGGCATTTCTTTTCTTTGTCTCTCTGCAGCCTTTCCCCCACTTTGTTGCCTTAGTCATTTATTTCTGACCTATAATTGGGCAGCATCATAAGGGCTTCCTTTGACTCAGAGCAAGGAGGAGTTGTGTTAAATAAACTAAACTAGTCTCTAATTACTTGCATGCTTATTGTGTATTAGCAGAAGTGGCTAACATGTCAAAGAAGCTTTTGCTCAATGGCTTTCACTCTGGAGGTTTAGAGGTTATGGCGGCCCGGGAGGGCACTTGAGTTGCACTGGGTTTTGTGACTGTTGTTAACACAAAATAATGCAAGTGGAAGGCTGCAACTCATGCAGTCATGGCCCTCCTATTCTAGAAACTCAAAATAGTGAATCTAACTGGACCCACCCTTCTCGGATGGTGATAGACGTTATGGCCAGGACTTCCAGAAACCCACTCATCCAATTGCTTCCAGGAATTACCTGATGCTTGCTTGCCTTCTGAGGGCCCGTCTAGAGTCCCCTTCCTCTGTCCCACCAGTAGGGGGCATCGTGGCAGGGACAAAAGTGGAGAGAGAAGTGAGGTTGAGAGTTCCGGACTCCTGCTTGCTGGTCTGTCCTTTGCTCCTACCAACAAGAAAGACAACTGAAAGGGAGACTGGTGCCAAGATAATTTCTTGGTGCCATTGCAAACAGCCGTGTGGCTGGGGGTGGAGAAGTGGTTCAGAGGTGGTGAAAAGGGACTCCTAGAAATTTCCCCCCATGTGACTGATCCATAAATTTTGGAAACCTTGGTGATCACCCCTATTAAAAAGGCAAAAATATGGGCCACAAAGAGGTTATTCCAAGTTCATCTGGAGACACCGGGGCAGTGCTGGAAAATAAACTTCTGACTCCTGATTCCTGTTCTACAGTGCCGTTCCTGGATGAACCGTTACCCCTAGCCCATCACCCCACCAATAAATATAAGCAGATGGATCCACGTCCCAAATTCCTTTGCCTGCTCCTCCTACTTTAACTAGATGTCCATCCCACACTGGAGCGCAGGACAAGTATGTCAGGCGGTGGAAGCTTTCGGGGACTTTGTGCAAGAAAGCAAGGAAGCCAAACCCAATAGGTAGTAGAAAAAGACCAGAGAAACATCTGGAAAAAATACCAGAGTGCATGATTATGATAACAACTCCCAGAAAGGTCTCAGCTTCAGATTTCTAGGGATTCTCTTTTCCTTATCTGTCGTACACCCCTTCCCCCTCAAAAAGCAAGGCAGACCTCTTGGCCCTGGCGTCTCTCCCAAACCAAGGGCAACTCCCAGCCCTCTGCGTCATTAAAAATGATGACTACTTTATAAATCTTTCTAGAGTCACTTTCTTATTTTTAATATTTATTTGCTTCCAACATGCAGGGACCATAGACGTTCTTCTAATGATTTAGGATTGAATAATTAGCTGGCAGACCTATCTGAAAACAGATACCCTTAAGATGCAGTTCCTTTCTTTGATAAATGGTCGGGAGAACCTGCTCCAGGCTGTTTTTAAGCAAGCCAACCCCTGTTTAGGAGGTTCAAAACACATCCTTTGCCCTCCTCAGTCAGCGCTTGTTAAAACCCTGCCACGGTGAAGCTGCCCATATTTAGATCAAACATCCAAGTAAAAATCTGAAGGAATGGAGGCTAATTCGAGAATGTAAGATCCATTAAACTATGCAAGTATGCATGAACTGGAAAAAGTGGATCCCATACATAGCGCTATAGCCCTTAGCTGTTAGCAGGTGTGAGTCAGTCAGTTGTACAATTCATTTGTCTACCTAATTGCACTGAAGATAGGCTTTTACTTTGCCTATAACATCTCTAATGAGTAGGTTTTCAGTTCGATCTAACTAATTAATTCTTGTTAACTTCCTTTGCATTGCTGTTCTTTTAATTTAACCAGAGACAGCCCAGAGTTGCTACTAGTGTTTAGTCTCAACTAGATTACCCCTATTCATTAAGGGCTGTAATTGTTGGTCATACCCTTCCAAGCGGTCATTACAACCTCTGGCTTGCATATTGAATAACAGCAATTTCCTGACTCCAACAGACTCTTGTGTGAGGGAGGAGAAAATGCTAATAAAGAAAGAATAAATGATTCTCGACTCCATTCAGGGCTGTGTAGATTTCTTTTGCAGCAGAAATTGTACCGAGGTGGTAAAACGGGCTTCTTGTAGGCCCCCTACCTCCACCCTGAGCGAAAACAATAAGAACCAAGTGAAGCATTCCCTGCTACTGTGATTACAGCATCCGTAAAAGTGATTATATGGCTGCTGTAATCAACTTCAATGAAAGCTGCCTGTTAGAGCTTCAATAATTACTCATTTCTGTTAACAGCTTGCTTTCAGTTTAGCACTTTGAGGCCAAGGCGGGGGGGTACTAGGGGCATTTTAATAAAGGATCCCACTCACGTGATATTTTTGGGGGGTAAGTGCTTGTGTGTGGGCAAAAAAAATGCACATGTAAGTTTTTTGTCCCTTTCTCAATAGCAGCCCCCTTTCATTTTAAGCTTAGATTCTATTTAACCAGCAAAAGCACAAGTTCATACAGGGTTCAATCATGTACTGAATGTTTACTGAAGGAGACACAATAGTTTAAATAAAGTGGTGGTTTTAAATATTTTACCCATTTCTTTAAACAAATTGCCAATCCTTAAAGTCTGTGCTAAACACATTTCAAAAGCAAAATACCACAAGGATCTTTCAATAAAACCTCTCCATGAAGTGTTTCACTGGCTCTCCTACACTCTCCCCCATCTTCCCTTGCTTGAGATGTATTTTATTATTTATTTTCTGGGAGACGGCACGTTTGGGAGCATCAAGTTGGTTCTCAGTGTCTTCAAATAATTGTTCTAAGTGCCTTCATCGGAGGAAATAAAGTAAAAGAAAAGATTATTCTAAGCCTAGTGACATCATTCACTTGGGCAGGCAAATTTTGGAGGTTGTGGGCAAAGTATGATTTGGTGGACAGGGAAGTGTGTCAGCCCCCCCCAGATCATGAGCTGTATGCCTCCCTCAGGTCACACTTCCGGCATTTCTAAAACACAAACAAGTTGCATGATTGTGATACTCCCTAAACCAAAACAATAGAGACCTTGTTTTGATCAAAGACGAAAAGCAAGTTTTTGTCTCCTAAAGTACACAAGTTCTTTGAGTTTGGTTATTGTCCAGTAAATCTACTCTCCTCCTTCCAGACCATCCCTCAAAAACAGGCAATATGGAAAACCTTATGAGAAAGTTGGCTCCTATTATATTTCCCTACCTCCAAAGTTCAGATAATTTGGGACATCCTCAAAATCAAAATTCAGATGCAGTTTCATACCAAAACTAAACTTTTTTTTTTTTTTTCTCCACAACAAACAAAATCTAAAATGTATCAAATTCAAATTCTGGTGTGTTCAAAAAATTGCTTAGAAAAAAATCCACTACAGTTTAGTGTTTATATTTCTGAAATGATTAAAAGATAAGTGAGGGAAGTCTTAATTTTTCGAAAACTGTGTGATGAAAATATCATTAAAGTGCCTTAATGAAACCAAGAAAATTGTGTTTTATCAGTAGTAATAGTTCTATTGACTTTGACTTTACTCATTTTCTTTTTTAAATTATTTTTTAATTTATTTATTTTGAGAGAGAAAGAGAGAGCATGTTTATTTATTTATTTTGAGAGAGAAAGAGAGAGCATGAGGGGGGGGGCAGAGAGAGAGGAAGACAGAAAATCCCAAGCAGGCTCTGTGCCGACAGCACCCAAAACAGGGTTGGAACCCATGAACTGTGAGATCATGACCTGAGCCGAAACCCAGAGTTGGACACTTAACTGATTGAGCTGCCCAAGTGCCCCAATTTTTACTTATTTTCTTTGAAGGGCTCAAAGTTCACCTATTTCAAGATTTCACTGCATTGTCATATACAGCGCGTAGCAAGAAGACAGCTCATCTAGGAAATAAACATTCTTCAGCAGTGCATGTGATGATGCTCAGCATATGAACAGATTCCACATTTCTGAGACTTACTGATTTAATAGAGTAAGGGAACATGTTTTCATCCATCTTTTGTCATCACTGTTCCATTGGTCCAAATGGACTTCCATCTAAATTATGTCTTCCTGGAGGACACATCTCCCTCTTTTCCCTCACATCACCCTCAAGTTTTGTTTCAGAGTGAAGCATCCTCCATTGGCTCATGTATGGATGCTCACAACCCAGTTGCTATTTCTATTGAAGTCAGACTGTTTACTGAAGATAGGGCTTGGGTGGGGAGTGTGGGTGGGCTAGGGGCTGGGACCCTGGGCGGAGGGAGTGGAGTGGCCAGGAAGATTTTCCCAGTGGATGTTCAAGGATGATGTTTCAACAGCTCTATCTCTATCATCAGAAAGGGTACAGGACTCAAAGAAAACAAGTTTATAGCGCTGATCCTTTCTTTCTTTCCTTCTTTCTTTCTTTCTTTCCTTCCATATTGCCAAGCCATGATTGTCTCATTGTGACTTGTTCTATCATATTCTCCATTAGACATTTTTCTGTACTTTTATGAAGAGGGAAAGATGAAGCTACATATTTAGAATTCAAAAATAAATAGGACAGTTCTCCTTTACATATTTTTTTTTGAGAAACTAGAATGTAACTATTAATGGAGCTTTAAGATGATTTTAATTTATATTTATCTATGTCAAGTTACAACTCACACATGATATAGAGAATTTAGATTTTTGATTAGCAGCTCTATAAAATTCACTATATGTGAAATAGAAGACAACCAGTGTCTTTTAAAGGATTTGAGGGGAATTACTTTTGGCTTCTGTTTAAGACAGCCACATTCTACCAAAATCTCAAGGAGTTGCCTCCAGCATATACAAGTTAAGTTTATGCCATACAGGCTCAGAAACTTAACATGCCATGTTCTGCAAAATGTTGTATTCTCTCAGTGAGAAAAGAGATAAGATGAGCAAGGCTTTAAAGTCAAAAGCAAGCAGAGGTTTCCCTGGGTGGTTCTTCCAACAAGATTTTTAGGCCATAGTTGGGTCTTTTAGTTTCTAGTTTAGTGTTTGTTCTGGTTTCTAAACTCCAGTGCATCCGTCTCCCTTTGTTTATGTGATATAGTACCCCCCCTCTGCCAGGTGTCTCCAATAAACAGCCATATTTGACAGGATTTGGGTCTTTCAAGCCAGGGCATCAAGGAAGACAAGTAAATTGGTGATGTTCTGACATAGTGTATTCTTAGGATAGGAAGATTGGCTTTAAATCTTTTAGCAGAGATGATTAGGAAGGGCATATTTGGTAGGTATTGAGAGACAGTGGTATGTTAGTGCTGTAGCTTCTGGCTACCTTATCAAATTACAACATTAGATAAGCCTCTGCCTCCAAATCACACACTCCACCAAATACCAGGATTCCCTGGTTGTTGGGAGCTGGGCATGGGGAAGAAAGTCTACAAAGATTTCAAGAGTGAGAATATTCACAATTAGTCATTTCACTTGCAAACTGACAGCACTGGAGTTAAATAGTTGGTATAAATATATTTTTGATATCTTTTTAATCTTTATTGTTGCCCCAAGAATTGGTGAACTACAGGACGCTCCCAATTTGAAACACCTATCACAATGCCTTGTGCTTCTAAAACACTTTCAATAAATATTTGTTTCATTTGGTGTTGTTGATTTTTTTTTACATTAATCACAATACCTAGTTTTGAAAGAATTATCTTACATGAATTTTTGTTTCTACTAGAACCCCTAAACTTTTCAAGAGAAGGAGGTAGAGTTTAAAATAAGTTCCCTTTGGTTTCAGATGGGCAGAAGGGTCCAGGGCCTCACCAATGTGTAGAAAAAATGACAAGTATCTCTTAGAAAGCTAGACTTTGTTTTAACATTATTTATCTAATTTTTAACATGGCATCCTTGAGTATCCCGAACTGCTCTCATATTAATGGCCCTAACATTTTGTCCAAAAATCCCTGGAAAACTATTACATCACGCCTACTTCATGAAAAAAAAAATTCTTTCGCTAACATATCATATTATGAGACTTTCTGAACACTTCAAGATGTTGCTTTTATAATTGAAGCTTAAGGTTGAGATTTAATGGTAAAGAGTATATGAATACATTGATCGTTGATGATATTGATGGTGTAACTGTGGCAAAGGGGACATGCTCATATCCCACTGGGAAGTGTACAACTTCTTTGGAGGGTAATTAGGCGGAATCTATCAAAATTTTAAAAAATGCCTATTTTTGAACCAACAATACCCCCTCTAAAAATTATTTAGCAAAAATATTTGTACAAGTATATAAGAAAATGTGTACAAGGATGCTTCTTGTAGCATTACTTGTATTGCAAAAAAAAAAAAATTGGAAAACAAATTGGAGATAAGCCAAATGTTCATTAATGAGGAGAAAAGGTAAATAAATTACGGTACAGCCATGGGACACAATGCAGCCATGAAAATGAATGAGAATGACATGGAAAGATGTCCACAGTATACTGCCAAGTGTAAAAAAGCAAGCTGGTGAACAACATGCACAGTCGTTTTCCACAGTTAGTTTAAAATATACGTATTTTAAGGGTCTAGAGGAACACAAACTTACCTTTACAGTGATACTTGGGGGGTGGGTATGAAGGGTCTGGGAAGCCAATTGCACTTTTGACTTCACATCATTTTGTGCTGAACAATTTTGATTTAATTTTGCTTAATGAGTAAATGCTACTTACCATTAAAAACATAATTTATCTTTCAGAACTGAATGAATAAATTCATGGGAAACTGCCATTTTAAAATGTCTAGTATCATTATCCATAGGACATTCTATTTTAAATAATGAAAATATTAGCTAATTACTAACATAAAGGACATTCAGATTATTGGATTCTGGATTAAAATGAGAAATGTAAAACATTGGAATATCAGAAGAGAGCCCATCTAAAATGCCCATCTAGAAAATGGGTTTTTATAATGATTTATCAATCAATTATGCAGCTAGATTGGTTCTTGGGGTTAAACAAGCAGAAATTCACTTAGGTCAGCTTTTGAAAAAGGGTTTATTTGGGGGATTAACATAGACTATAATTTAAACTGAAATTTTAGGAATTGAGGAGTTTCTGGAGTCAGGTTTCTATCCTCTGTGTCAATATGCTCTTGTTTGTAAGTAAAAAAAAGCCAATCAAAGAGGCTTAAACAATAAAGGAGACTGAGTAGTTTCAATTAAAGAAAGAAAGAAAGAAAGAAAGAAAGAAAGAAAGAAAGAAAGATCTAAGCTTCATACAAGGCTTGATTCAGTAGCTTCAAAATACCACTGAAGGCCCAGTGCCTTTTTGTCTCTGTGTCGCTGCTATTCTTTCCATGATGTCAGCTTTTGTCGGAGGTTGACCAACTTTGATTCCAAAATGGTTACTTGTGACTCTTGGAAATACCCCTTTCTTATTTTTAGCTGAGAGGAGAGAGAGGGATTCTCTTCTAGCATTTATAACAGAAGTCCTAATATATACCATGATGGCTTGGACCACATTCCTATCTCTAAACTAATCACTGTGTTTGGTTAATAGCTTGTTGGCTTAGCCTGGGTCACCGTTTTAATCTGATAGCATGGATGGAGTCACATGCTCAAGATCACATAGTTGTCCAAATGAAAATGGGGTTGCTAAGGAGAGAGTCAATGTGGGAAGACAACCTGGAAGTGTTCGTTGTGGTCTCCCAAAGCTTATCTGCCTCTCCTAGCCCATCTGCTCCATTCTCTTGTCTCCCCTGACCTGTTTCTCCTGTTTACCATATTTTCCTTCCTCCATAACTTCAATTTATACTTGGCAATCATGACCTCTCTCTGCTTAGTACCTCCTCTTGCACCTATAATATTGTGACTTTTCAGTTTCAGTTTCCATAGTGCTGGGCAATTATTGTTACCTTTCTCAATGCATGTCTCAAAGTGGAAATTCTGATTGGCCCAGTTCATCTTTTAAACCAGGCTACATGTATTGACTAGCTTGCAGACTGGTTGTTTTGAGTCAGGCATCCATCCCTGGTCTAGTGATCTGTAAATGAGGGGTGGAGTTTGGATAGTCCAGTTACATGGTCCAACTCAAGGCCACTTGAGTAAGAGGGACCAGGGACAGAGTGCTTCCTGTGGCTGGGAGTTCAGGGGAGGCACATGGACTCAAAGGTTGAGCAATAAAAGGCTGTACCTCTTCTTATGGGACTTCTGCTACATATATATATATTTTAAAAGCAGCCAAATTTTACGTGAAAAAATATTATTTTACTCTTTGTGAGTGTCTCCTATGGCCTGTATTATATTTGTGTACAAATTGGGACTTACCTTTGTCTTTTGAAAGTTGAGTAGATTTGGGGAAACAAGCAGAAGTTATTTGGAGCCATTTCTGATTAAAGGTAATAAAGATAGGTATTATAAATTTGTCAAAACTGAGGTGTGACCATAAAAAAGAGAGGTAAATTATCTTTTGTGGTTCATAAACTGACCCTGAAGGCAATTCCAAGAGGGGTTTTAAAAGTGTTTTGAGCAATAAGAGCACATTAAATACTTGTATTATCCTCCTGAGGTGATTGCTTCATTTGAAGGACAAAATTCAGGTATTTGTTCAGGTTGGTGAGCACACGTGTGTATGTGTGTGTGGGTCTTACTACATGATTAATCTTCATTTCATAGAAATGAGGGAAACACAGATCTGAATCTAAGTTCAGGAAGTTCTGATACTCACTGATACTCACTAGGAAGTTCTGATACTCACTAGGCAGGCCCTGGTACAGTGGCATTGGGTGTTCAAAGCTGTGATCCATTCCAGTTTGATCCTATGTGATTGGTAAATATCAATAAATAGTTGACAAATATTTTTAATGTCATCCCTGGCTGGGTCTTCTACCATCAACAATGAACTCCCCTGCGGTAAAGGGAAGGCTGATGACTATTTTGTAGGACACTTAAACACCACAGGAAAACTCAAAGGCATGAGTAAGGTCATGACTAATCCAGAAAAGGTATGCAAAAGTGAATCCAGATCCCTTGTGTTTGTTCTCTAGCCCCCAGTATTGATATATTCAATATGCTTCCGGAGGATGTTGGTTATTTAATATGCTTCCAGAAGATGTTGGACTTCTTAAGAATTAACAATTAAAAACATTTGAGGACAACAGTGTAACCAGCACGGCTTCCACAAGTGGACAATCAATGAGTGTGCACTCTTCGCTGAGTTCTTCCTACAGAGGCCTGAGGGATGTGCAAAGTGCAGTATTACCCCCAAGGAGCTTACCATCAGGGAGTGGGGATGTTTCACTTTCGGTGAGCCGCATAGAGGAGAACTGGTTATTCGCCACAGTTACCTAGAATGATGCTTTCTTCCTCATGCACTGACGCCCATTCCCTCATGCATTCCCTTTTATTTCTCATGCATTAATATCAGGCAGAAAAGGGTGCTGAAACATTAAGGCATTTTATCTTACAGGACCCATGCGGTGAGGTATTACTATGACATAATAAAAATATCAGAAAAAGTAATAATAATCCAGACCCAAATTTGAATCCTGGCCCTGGCAGCTACTAGCTGTGTTGCCTTAAGGAAAGCCCCTAGGATGTTTTTATCTTCTTTCCAACCTCTGTTCCTTCATCTGTGCAAAATAGAAAACATCAAATGAGGTGACACAAGCACTATCTTAGAGTTTACCTCTTCTAGTTACAGGTAAAACATAAGTAACCAAAAAGGGCATCTCTTGCAATCAATCCCATGTAACCCGTTGTCATTTGCCACCTCCATTCCTTCAGTATTTGTGTAGGTCCCTCGATGCACCACGAACTCGGATCCTTGTTAAGGTAATGGTGGCTAACCTGCTTTCACAACCCTTTCCAGTTCCACACACATCAATTTTTTACCTTTCAACATTGCCCCTAAAGTGAATTTTCACCTGCTTTTATCTAAAAGGAAAATATTGCAGTGCTTTTCCTCAGAAGTCAAACTTTCCTTAGGGATGACTCTGAGTCTGACAGGGACACAGTTGTCACTGGAGACCATGTGTGTTGGTGGGGGGTGGGGGAGGGTGGCAGCTGCAGGACACGGACCCAATAACTGGGTATCCCAAGTTGATAATTTATAATTGATCCAGAAGCCTCATTCTCTACTTATCCTGAAGTCCTAATCTATGATCTATTGCTTAATGAAAGAAGAAATTAATTAATTAAGAATATGTGCAAGGAAGCCCAGGGGTTCAATTTTAATGTAAAATAAGTAGCTTACATCTAGTCAAGTGGTTTTAACAATGTAGTTCAACCACAGGGAAGGCACCTTGAAAAGCCAGGGGCCAGAGGGATGCGTGTCTGAAGTCTTTTCCTTCACCATCTGAATTGTTTTCTCTGTGGTTAGTTGAACAGACATGAGGTCACGGTCTTCAGGCCAATCACTTTTGGGGCCCTCAGCATCATTCCGGTTCACGGCCACAGTCTAAATTCTGAACTCCAATGATCCATTTTGCAGATCCTGCCACTGGTCATGATGCTATCGTTTCTCTCTTCTAGGACTGGCCTCGTTGCTTTGGTTTTATTTGTTCTCATGACTCCTTTATTTGCCACCCTGTGAACTCCATGAGATTATGTAATTACTCATATTTTGTTTCCATAGAGCCTAGTACAGTGGCTAGATGGTCAATGATTATTTACTGAATAAAAGGATTAATAAAAGACAAAGGAGAAGAGACTGCTCTCTGTTCCCGACTCAAGGAACAAATCTATTACCACAATTATGACACAACCCTGTACTGTAAAAATCTACTAACTTTCCTTTTCACAGTTATGGGTTCAGGTATGACCTCCACAGATGAAGGACACCTCATGGACATGGGGCTCGTTCCAGTGTCCTGGTTAGTTCCGCTTGCGGGTAAAACTTTCGGAGGCCCCTTTTAATGCTGCTTCCTGTTCGTAGGGCCTCAGGTCATTCCCCCCACATAGTGACACCATCTCATTAGTTTTGCAGAAAGGTGAGATTTACAACTTCTGTAGGAGTTTTCCTGCACAGGGTAACAAGGACGGAAGCTGTAACTGCTTGAATTAGCACAACATATTTGCTTTCCTTCTGGCTGCCATAAATTCTTAGGATGACACAGAATCAGCATTTCAGATGATTATATCTGGCTTGTAAATTGTCCTCCAAATTGTCACCTTTTTCTCCCTAACCCCACCTGCAGGACTTAGCTATAGGAATAGCTCTGACCTCTGGCCTTAGAGTCAAGGTTAATTGACAGCAAGGTCACATGACTTGCTACTTATTTCAAGTTATGCCTTAGGAATTCTACTAGGTTCTTTTTTCAGAAGTATCTGATTTTTTTTTTCTTTTACTAGGAAACTTTGTATTGTCAAGACCTCTGTTATAAGGATCTGCCCAAGATTCTTCAAAAGATGTCAAAACCACACTTAGCTCATTGGAAACTCAGCTCTCTAATAAAGGATATGCTACTGATTGCCAGCAGCAGGTAGGTCACAACTTGTCTTGGAACTCATGAAAATTCCAAGCACTGCACTCTGAATAATAGATTATAGTATCTTCAGAACAAATATTTACTTACTGGCTAATCCAGTTATGGTAAAGAACCAAGAAGGAAATAAATTTTATTTTTAATTTCAAGATGGAAAAGTAAACAGATTCGTAAATATCACATTTCTGTGGCCATTCAGAACCAGAGCGTGGCAGACTTTTGGCTAAATGTCTACATATTTCTTAGAGATTACCAAGAATTCTGTATTAGGATACATTTGAAAAATGCAGGTAACTTCTCAAAACATTAGTTAATTCAATTTTGTCCTAGTTCAGAAGCTGATATATAGGAAAACTTCATAATAAGCTTTTTGGGAAGAAACACATTAGCATTAATGTTTTCCAATAAGAGATTCTGGAGAAGTCATGAAATTAAAGAGTGTTTCCCAAGTTTCTTCCTGGATACTGGGCAAATACGCAAAGCTTCTTGAAAAGTTTATAGTCGGGGCGCCTGGGTGGCGCAGTCGGTTGAGCGTCCGACTTCGGCCAGGTCACGATCTCGCGGTCCGTGAGTTCGAGCCCCGCGTCAGGCTCTGGGCTGATGGCTCGGAGCCTGGAGCCTGTTTCCGATTCTGTGTCTCCCTCTCTCTCTGACCCTCCCCCGTTCATGCTCTGTCTCTCTCTGTCCCAAAAATAAATAAACGTTGAAAAAAAAATTAAAAAAAAAAAAAAAAGAAAAGTTTATAGTCAATCATGAATACCAAACTGAAAAAACACAGTAAGATGTAAGTGACATTCTGAACAATTCTTAAAAACACTCAGGAAAATTAATGTCATTCCTAAAGAAACTATGTGCTAAACTCCAGAATTTTTTTTTTTTTTTTTTTTTTTTTTTACCTCAGTTGTCTCTTCAGTTTCAACAAGCATGTGATGTCCATGGAACTCACAGATACTGCTTTTCCAACTGGGGCAGAGTTTAGAGAGCTAGCTTTCTATTTGAGTGACCCAAGTAGTCACTTCACTCTCTGAACCTCGTTGACTCTAGAATGTGTCCCCAAGCTTACCTCCACTCCCTTCAGCTTAGGAAGGACCTTAGTCATATCCTTTGACTGGATTTAAAACATCTGAGATAAGAAAGAGAGATGCAGAAAGGAAAAGAATAAACTCTTTTTCAGTTAAGGAAGGAAGGAAGGAAGGAAGGAAGGAAGGAAGGAAAGAAGGAAGGAAGGAAAGAAGGAAGGAAGGAAAAAAGGAAGGCAAAGAAAATTGCTTATTTATAGACTCCCTGGGGCTACACATTGTATCTATTTTCCCAGTAATGATACTGAGGAGTAAAGAGTGGCCCATGGAACAGCTCTTCTCTCCCACCCTTGTCCTCACCTGAGCTTTCTCATTCTTGTTTGGCAGGGATCTCCCAGGATCTACCTTGCTATGACTGGCTTTCAAAGGACTGATAATCCAAGGCAAAGCCATACAAGTTGGGTCCTGCTTTTTAACTCTTTGGATGTTATGCATTTAAATAAAATTATTATCCCAGAGAAAAATGTTTGTTCATTGCAGCCTAACAGCATTTGTGTTTATTGTGGTAGATAGACCCTGTCTTAATCTAAGTAAAATATTTAGAAATCTTTTCTCTCTTTGTGATGTAGAATTTTTTTTTATATCTGACTCAATAGCACAAATTGGACAACTTGTAGTATCACTTGGATTTGTCTCTAAAACAATCTTCAGTCTCAGACAGATAAAAGCAGATAGTCATTTGCCCAAGTACCCAAACTTCCTGTTAGATGCCAGGAGTATCTCCATTTATGGAATGAAGAAGTCATGAGGGTGAAAGGTACAAGCATAGGTAATATAGTCAATGATATTGTAATAGGGACGCATGGTGACTGGTGGTAGCTACATTTGTGGCGGGCACAGCATGATGTATGAAGTTGTTGAATCACTGTGTTGTACACCTGAAACTAATATAACATTGTGTGTCAATTGTACTGACATTTTAAAAAATTAAAAAAGAAGCCAGCAGGTGTTTTCTCATGTTTGTGTGTGTGTATATATATATATATATGCTCTTTTTAAGGTGACAGCAGCCATTAGGAAGAGTTTTTCCCGTTGTTGTTATTACAACAGGGCTGCAGTATAGGTTGGTAAACTCAATGTGTTTTGGGGTAGGAGTATTAGAGTTCAGCTGTTTGGGTTGTCTCCAGAATGCATTCTCCCTCCCTATAATTTCTATTTTGTGCAATGTGTGCTTCTTAGGAAACCATTTCCATTCCTGGCTCCAGCGTTAGAGCGTGTGACCCAGGCCAAGCCTATGAATGCACTCTTTTGGTCAATCTTAGTGATTTTGGAGGGTCCATGTAACCAAAGCTGGTCTAATCAGAGGAATATTAGAATTTGCTAGAAATGCTGAAATAGTGCTCTTTCTTCTTCTTCTTTTTTTTTTTTCTTGGACCAGAAAAAGGAAGTACATAGGCTCAGGAGATTGGTGATATCATGTTAGCACTACAGTAGGAGTCATCTTTAGGATGAAGTGACGTTGTAGAAGACAGAACAGAGAAAAAGAAAGAAAGAAGTACTTGGTGACAGTGTTGAGTGGATCAAGCCTCACTGGATATTTGCTATGTTTCTGGGTTTTTCACTTATAAATCATAAATCTCTCTTTTTTTGTTTAAATCAATTTGAGTTGTGTTTTCTTTAACTGTAATTGAATGCATTTCAATGGAGACAGTAATAAAAACGGGAAGGCAAAGTGGTTATAGGGTAGGGGTGGGGACTGAGAGTCAGCTATGAATTTACCATGAGCATGGCATTAACTGGCTGTGTCTCCCTCACCCAAGGGCAGATAGCCTAAGCCTTTACTCTTCAGAGATAAACATGAAGTCTCTGAAACGTCTACCCTCATGAAAATGAGCATAAATATTTCTTGTTTTGTTGTACTGAGATGATTAAAGCCAATGTTTTTGTGGGAAAAAAGAACTATTCGCTGGTGTGTGTGTGTGTGTGCTCATGCATGTCTGCAAGTACTAATGGAGAATGGCATGGTGAGCTGGAGAACATATGTGCCATCGGCCTCTACACCTTTCTCACCATGTGAAAATTCCAGTGGACAGCGGAGAGGAAGCTTGCAAAGTGACAGCATTGGCCAGAGGTTTTTAAAATCAATTAATCGGGGGATCTGAGAGATATGCTGCAGAGTTGAGTAAAAACTAGAGTGTAGAGTGTATGGAATAAAAAAAAAAATAATTATATTTAAAGATAAATTACTGCTTTTAAAACCTCTTTCGCTGGAGAGATTTTTTAAAAAAAACAAGAGGGTCAAAAGTCACGTCATTTACCAGGCATCGAAAACAATGTTTCCCTCCTTCTCTGAGGGCAGGGTCACCCGAGCAATTTAAATAGAGAGAAAGGCAGAGCCCGGGGCCTGTGAGGATCTGAGGAATGAACGAGAGCTGTCAGAGGCATGCAGAAATGCAGAAAGCTTTGCCTTCCTCGGCATTTCTGAAATCTGGTGGGATCGTGCTCATAACCAGAATGCAAGCAGTCCTATCAGGGCATTAGAATTCAAGAGAGCTAATTTGGGGGAATTAAAAAAAAAATCAAGTGAGTATGGTATTGAAGGAGGGAATACTAAAGCCCAGGAGAAGGGCAGGCTGCTGGAGTATCCACCATAATTAAAGCAGATTACAATTGCTCTGAGAAAAGAAGAACGCAAAGAGTAAGAATATCCAACGTGCCTGATCAAGACTGATGGGACAGAGGCTCTGTAATGGCAGTGAGGAAATTGGGAGGGAACCCTAGAGAAATTTCTCATAATACCTATTCTTTTTTTTAAGAGGAAATGATAATTATGACAAAAACTGGAATGAATAAGCTGAATAAAGTAGCTAAGTTGAAGAAGAGGCATTTGTACCTCGTGTGGGAAAGCACGCAAGACCACTAATATGAATCCAAATCAATGAGGTAATACTGGGTTTTTAAAACTCTTTTAAAACGAGGGGCATGAAAAAATACTTTAAGAATACTGACACCTCTGTTAAAGTCACAAAACAGGAAAAAATTTGAACAGGTACACTGACACCTTTAGAAATCAACAGATCTAGATGACAGACACAGGTAGCTGTTACAGAAGACAGGTGACGAACTTAGAACCACTGATTTTTTTTTCTCTCCCCACGGGGTGGGGAAAAAGCGTGGAGGTTTTGAATCTGTTTGATACTTTCCCTTCCTTTTAATTCTGAAGGAGATAAATAAAAAAGTTACCTGTACTTTCTACCCTAGTGATAAAATAAAGCACACTGATCAAGCCATTAATGAAAACCGAGGAACGTTAACAAATAAGCAAAGATGTGAAATGTTGAGAGGATATAATGGATATCTACAAGGCTATGGAGATAAAACTGGAAAATACACCTGGAAAGGGCTGGCAATACCATCTTAATGATATTAAAAATCGTCTCATTGAATTCGGCACATTTGTCAGCATGACGGGAGCATCAGTCACACAAATGGCTTTGCAGCAGATTGTCCTCGGCAGGTCCCCTCGATGGTCCTGAAGAAGAAAGTACACGTGTTAATCAGCTGCCATCTCATATACGTGGAACAGCCATTGTGTACAGCATGGCATACCGTACAAAGGCCTTGGTTAACCTGTATGGGCAATTCTTACCATCAAGAAGTGTGCAATCTAGTTGCAAGCCAGGTAACACATCATAAAAGTAGCTAACAGTGTAAAGCAATACATAATAAGGCTCAGGAGGCTAGAGCACAGATGGGACTAGAGCTGAGGATTCAGATATAGGAGACCGCAGAATTCCAGGCAGGAGCAGAAAAGCAGGATTAGCCAATGCTATTATTATTTTTTAAAGGAGTAGTTACAAGGGGGCACCTGGGTGGCTCAGTCAAGCATCTGACTTAGGCTGAGGTCATGATCTCCTGGTCCATGGGTTCGAGCCCCGTGTCAGGCTCCACGTTGACAGCTCAGAGCCTGAAGCCTGCTTCGGATTCTGTGTCTCCCCTCTCTCTGCCCCTCCCCTACTCATGCTCTGTCTCTCTCTCTCAAAAATAAATAATAAACATTAAAAATATATTTTTTTAAAAAAACAGGAGGAGTTGCAAGATAGCAGTGAGTTTATCAATCTACCTAGAATAGAATTCAAAGGTGGGTACTGATATCTCACCAAACATAAGAAATTAATTGAAAATGGATTATAATCCTGAAAGTGAAATATAAAACAATGAAACTTTAAAAAGAAAACAGAAAATATTGTCATATTTTCATGGTCCTGGGGGAGGGAAAGATTTCTTAAACAGGATACAAACAATGCTAAGCATACAATAAAAGATAAATTGATAAATTAAACTACTTCTGCCAGTCACAAGTTGCCATTATGAGAGCAAAAAGACAAGCCACAGACTAAGGGAAGATATTAGCATATCTATATTTATGTATATATCTATTTTTAAATATATGTAAAATAGCTGGTAATGAACTTGTATCCAAAATCCATAAAGAGCTTCCACAAAACAATAAGAAAAGGCAATTGTGCAATAAAAGACATGGTCAAAAAGCTTGAACAGGCACTTCATAAAAAATGATATCCAAATGGCTAATATGCATATAGAAAGGAGGACAGGGGTGCCTGGGTGCCTCAGTCAGTTAAGCATCTGACCTCAGCTCAGGTCATGATCTCACAGTTTGTGAGTTCGCCCCCACGTTGGCCTCTGTGCTGACAGCTTGGAGCCTGGAGCCCGCTTCAGATTCTGTGTCTCCCTCTCTCTCTGTCCCTCCCCCTCTTGTGCTCTCTCTCTCTCTGTCAAAAATAAACATTTAAAAATTAAAAAAAATATATATTTTAAAAAAAGAAAGGAGGTTAATGGGCTTTATCAGCAAGAAATGAAAAATTTCAGTCATAGTGAGGCACTATTATACACACTTACCAGACTGGCTAAAATTAAAAGGGCTTACAATACCAGGTGTTACAAAGATGTGGAACAATGGAATTTTTATGCTTTGCTTGCTGGTTGGAATATTAATTGTTTCAATTAGTTTGGAAACCTGTTAGTTTCTGTGAATCTGAATACTCATACACCCTTTAGCGCAGAAATTCTACTCCTAGTAGTATACCTAAGGTAAATAAGTGCTTATGTTTACAAAAAGACATATCCAAGAATATTTATTGCAGTTTTATTCATAAGAGCCAAAAAAAGGAGGAAACTATTTGTCCATTGATTTTAGAGAATAAATTAGTAAGTTAGTTTATACTCACATGATGGAATAGTATGTGTATTGAGAAAGAACATACGACTCTATAGTGGTATTTCATTATGTTGAATGAAAGAATAATATTCATTGAAGGATGCTGGACACAAAAGAGTACACATTGTACAATTACATTTATTTGAATTTCAGAACAGACAAAACCAATGTATGGTGATAATGGCCAGGATAGCTGCAAACTTTGGGGAGCATAATCTGGGAGCCGACTGAGGAAGGTTTCATGTTCTGTAACTTGATTTCAATGACAGTTTCTCAGGTAGATACATATGTAAAAATTTACTGAGTTGTACACTTAAGATGTGTGTACTTTACTGTTTGCCATCCACATCTCAATTAAAAGTAGGGTAGTGGAAAATAAAATTGAAGGGGAAATTAAATGAGAAGAACATGTATAAAATATCTCACATAATAGATAATAAAGATTTCTTTTATTCTACATCCTTTCAGGACTTGGGGGGTCAGATTGTGGCATGTGCTTGAATGGCAGGATGAGGTATATGGATTCTGTTTCTTAAAATTTTCTGATGTTTATTTATTTTTGAAGGAGAGAGAGACAGTGTGTGAGCAGGGGAGGGGCAGAGAGAGAGGGAGACACAGAATCCGAAGCAGGCTCCAGGCTCTGAGCTGTCAGTACAGAGCCCCACGCAGGGGCCAACTCACAAACTGTGAGATCATGACCTGAGCCAAAGTCGGATGCTTAACCGACCAAGCTACCAGGTGCCTCTATGGATTCTGTTTTTTAGGCAGTAAGAAGCTACTGAAGACTTCTTGGGGAAAAATTGATGTTTTAGGAAGATTAATTTGGTAGACATATGCAGAAAAAAATTGGAAAAGAGAGGGAAAGAAGTGGGGACAAAAAGAGTCATTAAGAAGTAGCTCAGAGGGGCGCCTGGCTGGTTCAGTCGATAGAGCATGTGACTCTTGATCTTGGGATCATGATTTCAAGCCCCATGTTGGAATAAAGATTACTAAAAAAAAAAAAAAAAAGTAGGAAAATGCAGCAAGAGTATAGTCAAGTGTGTGCCTGAAAGTCAGCTTTCCAAGCTTAGGGTGCAATAACAAATGAATTTTAATTTTTCAGTAAGTTTCTTGAAATTCTTTTTGCATTTATTTTCAGGAAGCTTAATATTTCATTTTTGAGGTCCACCTGATTGTGCATTATCCAGGAACTCTGAGGGATTGTACCATTGGAAGGATGACAGAACTATTCCACACTGCAGCCAGAAGATGTCGCTGTTGAAGACGGGTCCTGCACTTGCAGGGATGCAGTGGGGCATGCTTGCCTTTCCTGGGGACTCAAAACAATACATTTTTAATTCAATGTCATTTGCTTAGCCTTTTTTGTTCTTCAAATTCTAACATGGTTTCAGGATGGCTGGATCCAGAGGGCCTTCCACACACAGGTACAGGCTGTGCTGGAACCAGTTCTCCCACCCAACGCTTAGCTGTTGTGTTGAGCTCAAATTACCAGCCAGGCCCCTTGTATCTATTGGTAGGGTTTTCTCTGGGGTCTTTGGGGACCTCTCCTGTCAATGGACCATCTACAGTCTAATATGAAAGCTATCCATCACCTTGAATCTCAGAGAATCAGACAGCCTTGATCTTCTTATAAAAATTGGTGAATTCCATTTCCAGAACTCTACGCTATAGAATCCCAGAAGCTACCACCTTTTCCAAGCCACTCACAGAGTTTCACTATGGGCCTTACTAAGGGTGATAGGTCGTCACCCTTCTCTTCCCACATTTTCTTAACAAAAGAGGCTCACTCAAGTGAAGCCTGCCACAAAGATGAAAACCTGCCCCCAAATTATTTGATGTTTTTATCTATGGGACAGAGAAGCAGCTGAAACAATTTCTAAAATTCTATGTCACCAGGTAGGCAGGGTGTTATATAAATAGACTTTGTTAAAAAAATAATAATAAAAATAAAAAATCAAACAGCCTGAACTAACCTCATCTATGGCCATTTAGAATATCATAAATGACTAAAAATTGTTACATCTCATATGCTAAAACAATAGATGGCATATTTTAGATAAAGAACAAATTAAATTAGGATGTAGATATGGCTATTTAAAGAGGCTGAAATAAAAATGAAGTAAGCAACAGGAATTAATATGTACAGATGATACAGTGAGATAAAAACTTAGAGCTGGAAAAACTGAGTTCAAAGCCCGGCTCTGCCATTTATTAGCTACGTGACCTTATGTAGTTTATCAGTTTCTCTGAGCCTCAGTTTTCACATATCAAAACAGAATGTCTTCAAAGAGTTGGTATGAGGATTTGATGAGACAATGCCTGTGAAAACATGTACCACACAGTCCTATGTCACAGATGTCAGTCAGTGTTGGCAAACTAAAATCTGACTTGAAGTGGGAAAGGAAGCTTGTTAATGGCTGGGTTTCAAGGCAGCAGTAAATCCTTGTTTGTTTATCCATTTGCCTTTGTGATTTGGAAAACGAACCAAATCACATAAAGGTGACAGTAAATTGTGAGGTTGACTTTGTGAAGTAATTATTGAATAATTGTGATATATAGTTTTAAAAGAACATACATTGCTTCAAACTGGTGATCATTTGCTTAGGCCTACCATAGGTATATTGGGTGAGGTGGCAGAAAATCCCTCAGACACAGTTAGAAACAGCCTTGTAGTCCCTGGGCCTCAGTAGAGGAAAGAGAGACCTCTGTCTTTTAAAGGCCTGGGCTACCATATTTGAATCTACCTTAACACCATACGGAAAAGGAAACTACAGACTGGTTCCAGATCAGGAATATTCCAAATGGTTATTAGCACAAATTCATCAAGAAGAGATTAAGAAGTCAGTGTACCTGTATTGAATGATGACGACAGGGCTCTAGGCAGTGGAATATGACAAAAGCCTTCAAGTGTTTGGTAGAGGGATAAAGTATATTAACCAAACAAAAGAAGAACAATAAAGTCCACCTGATACAAAATAGCATAACTAGGGAAGAAGAACTAGGCTCTGGCTAAGTAATACTTAGACTCAAATTTAGGAAGTAAAATGGACTTTTTTTTTGACAGTGGAGACTTCATTTGGGAGTAAGATAATAGAAAATAGAAAAATCTATTTTTTTTAGAAGGTGAATAATTTCCATTTCCTAGAAAAATTTGAAATTATTTTTATGCCAAATGGAGATGGTGTTGTTGTTGTTGCTGTTGTTGTTGTTTTAATTGGAAACACAAATGGTTTGCTTTTTCCTCCTTAAGGTATTGTGATACTGATTGAAAAGGTGAGAGAGAAAAGTCTCAGAGAGCCTGAGACTCTGAGGAATGGTGTATGAACTTTGCTTTTATAGTCTCTCTAGAAAAGAAAATTGTAATGAAGTATTTCTCTTCCTGCTCCAAAAGTGCATACCTCTTTCATTCATTGTACATGTCAACAAAGAGAAAAGAGTTTCTCTTCTTGCTTTTATTCTTGGAGCTCTGAATATGAAGTAGATGATCCTGTTAACATTCTCTCCCCTAAAGGTCTTGACCTCCACCCTACCTCAGCCACTCACTCCCACAGGTAGTCTAGACCTTATCATTACAGTAGCTAAAACCCCTGGATAATATCATTCCCAGGCAGTCAGTATCATTTCTTATCTGTGCAGCTGACTCTGGCTGGTCCATCTCCAACAATTCTTTCTTTCTTTCTTCCTTTTTTTTTTTTAATGTTTTATTTATTTTTGGGAGAGATAGAGTACAAGTCAGGGAGGGGCAGAGAGAGAGAGGGAGACACAGAATTCAAAGCAGGCTCCAGGCTCTGAGCTGTCAGTACAGAGCCCCAGGTGGGGCTCGAACTCACAAACTGTGAGATCCTGACCTGAGCCGAAGCCAGATGCTTAACCTACTGAGCCACCCCATGCTCCCTTTCTCCAACAATTCTTTAACCCTACTGGGATCTCGGATCCACTGATCCTACAAGATTTTCAGTTTCCCTCCGTCACAGCCTAGCTGAAATGCCACATTCCATAATCACTCCCTTCCTCATGCCCTTACCTTTGCCCCATCTCTGGCATCTCTCCTGTGGTCTGTTTTCGTTGTGAGGCTAGAGTGATCTTTTTAAAACTGAAGTGAGATAAGTCAATTCCTTGCTCAAATACTCCAGTGGTTCCCTATTTTTTTCTTATCAAAAAGCCAATAGCTACAGTGGAAAAGCTGAAACTTGGTATTTTCATATCAAGCCAGGATTTTCAAATGGGAATGAATGCTCTCTGCTTGGTAGTTTTCTGGCACAAGCAAATGAAAGCATTTTTTAGAAGAAAGCATCCCCAGTTTAGAGCTGTGTGGTTCCCACACATAAAGATCACTTAAATATGAACCCACAATTAAAAAGAAATCTCCAAACACAGAGGAAAACCAGCTACAATGAGTGGCTGTGAGCTGAAACAACAAAGATCGAGACTCTTCAAGACTTCAGATATTAAAATGGTAGGTATACAATATAAAATAGAAGTATACAAAAAGTGTATATAAGGTTCCAGGCAATACAAGAGCATAAAAACGAATAAATTTCCAAGAGTCCTTAAAAATCCCTTGAAAGTTTTTGGTAAAAAACATTTTTTTAAATCCCAAAATTTAAGGATAAAAATATTTCAATTAGAAACAGATAGCAGTGGATAAAGAATTAGTAAACAGAAATGTGGATCTGGATAAATTATTAAGAAAGTCATCCAGAGAGGGGCGCCTGGGTGGCTCAGTCAGTTGAGCATTTGACTTCAGCTCAGGTTATGATCTCACAGTTTGTGGGTTTGAGCCCCACATTGGGCTCTGTGCTGACAACTCAGACCTGGAGGCTGCTTCAGCTTCTGGGTCTCCCTGTCTCTCTGCTCCTCCCCTACTTGTGCTCTGTCTCTCTCTCAAAAATAAGTAAACATTAAAAAAAAATTTATAATAAAAAAAAGGGTCATCCACAGAGACAAGAAGATAGAAAATATGCGAGAGTGGTTAAGAGCAATGGGAGACAGAATGGGAAGTTCTAACAGACATCCACTGTTTTTTAGAAATATTACTGTGAATCTGCAGATTATCAAAAAACAAAAAGAAAAATCTTAATGGTAGCAAGTGAGAAAAAATAAATACCTGGAAAGGAATGACAATGACAATTTTACTGACAGCAGACTTTGCATCAGCAATAATGAACACCATAAAACAGGGGGTGGGGTGGGTAAAAAGTGCATGTGTGTGTGTGTGTGTGTGTGTGTGTGTGTGTTTGAGTATAAAATGGCTATACACATAGAATTGTGCATCTCACAAATTATCTTTTGAAAAAATGAGGAAGACATAAAGAGCTTTAGGATAAACAAAAGCATGTTTATCATCAGCTAACCTTATTCTAAAGGATTTTATAAAAAAACATGCTCAAGGAGAATAAAAACGAGCCCAAAGGGAATAGTGGCATCATAAGATAAAAAGGTAAACCAACAACTTATTAAATTCATAGATAATTTTTAAAAGTTGCTTTCTGTCTATATTAATTAATTTAAAAATAAGATTTAATTTCTAGAGTTCAGAAGACATAGGATTAAAATACTGGACAGTGCTAGTGTGAGAGTCACGGGGAAGGTCACAGTAAAAATGTCCTAAGATCTCCATATTATTCAGGATAAGACATTATTAAATTTATACTTCATTAAGTTAATATGCGTGGTAAAAATTTCAAGAGCGACCTTAAAATTATAGAAATAGTGGGGCGCCTGCATTACTCAGTCAGTTAAGCATCGGTCTTCGGCTCAGGTCATGATCTCACGGTTTGTGGGTTTGAGCCCTGAGTCAGGCTCTGTGCTGACAGCCTGGAGCCTGGAGCCTGCTTCAGATTCTGTGTCCCCGTCTCTCTCTGCCCTTCCCCTGCTCGCACTGTCTCTCTCTCTCTCAAAAATAAATAAACATTTAAAAAATTAAAAAATTAAAAAAATTAAAAAATTAAAAAAAATTATAGAAATAGCATGCATAACTTTTAAACCCATAAAAGGAAAAATGTAATAATAAACATTAACATTTTATTAACATAAATAATACATTTACAATAAAACATTTGACATTTATTAACATAAATAATAAACATTTAACAAATAAACGAATTGGGGCACCTCAGTGGCTCAGTCGGTTAAGCGTCTGACTTCGGCTCAGGTCACGATGTCACGGTTTGTGAGTTCAAGCCCCGCATTGGACTCTGTGCTGACAGCATAGAGCCTGGAGTCTCCTTCAAATTCTGTGTTTCCCTCTCTCTCTGCTCCTCCCCCACTCATGCTCTGTTTCTCTCTCTCCTTCAAAAATAAATAAAAACATTAAAAAAATTTTTTAAACAAATAAATGAATTAACTCTCAATTACAAGAAACAAGAAATAAGAATAAAAAGGCAAGATGGTAGAAACAATCTAAAATTATCATATTTATCACTAATACAAATAGACTACACATGCTAATTAAATGACAGAGTTCGTCACATTGATTAAAAATAAAATCCATTGATATTTTATAAGAGACACAATCAAAGTTTAAAGATATAGAAAGGCTGAAATTAGAAGCATGAAAAATAGTTGGCAAATGCTAACCACGATACAAGTGGATTAGCTGTATTAGCATCAAACAAAATCAACTTTAAGATAAAAAAAAAATAAACATTATTTGGGAGTAAGGGGATTACTCCCAATAACAATTTTAATTTACCAAGAATGTATAATTATCCCATGCTTGAGTTGATCTAGTAAAGTAGCCTTGAAATATGAAAAGGAATTATTGATAATTAAAGGAGAAGTGGACAAAATCCCCCATTGCAGTGGAAGATTTTAACACACCTACTTCAATCATTGATCAAGTCAAGTCCACAAACATTAGTAAAGATAGAGAATAATTGAGCTCTATCATGAACAAATATGATTAAATAGACATCTATAAAACTCACTCTAAAACTAGACAATACATATTATATTCAAGTACATATGGGATTTTTATAAGCGTGACCATATATTAAGACATAAAACGAGTCGCAACAAGTTTAAAAAAATCGGTATTACCATAGATCATATTCTCTTACTAGGGGCAGTTAAATTAGAGGTCGATAACAAAATAAATCAAAATCTGTACATTTTGGAGAAATTAAAAACACCACTCTTCTAAATTATTCATGGGTCAAAGCAAACATCACAATTACAGTGTAATATTCACTTATAACTGAGTTATACTGGTAACATTACATATCAAAACATAGGAGATGCAGTTGAAAACAGATCATAAAGGCTATTTATAATCAAAAATAATTATATTTTTTAAAAAGGTGAAAAACTAATGAGCTATGTATCCAATTTAATAAGCTAAACCAGTTACTCTCAAACATTCAAGTTTTAGGACCATGTAACCCTCCTAAAAATTATCAAGGACTCCAAAGGGCTTTTACATATGTGATTATAACAGTCAATATTTACAGAATTAGAAATTAAATGTTTGAGACACATATTAATTCATTTAAAAGTAATAAATCCATCATATATTAACTTTATATTTTAATAAAAATATTTCCCAAACTAAAAAATGTAGTGGAAAAATGGAATTGCTTTACATTATTGCAAATCTCTTTAATGTCTGACTTAACAGAAGAGAGCTAAATTCTTGTACCTGCTTCTGCATTCAATCTGCTATAATGTATGAGTTTGGCTGAAGTATATAAAGACTATCTGGCCTCACACAGACATGTATTGGGAAAAGGAGAGCATTTTAACAGCCTTTTTATATAATTGTGAAAACTTTTCTTTGATACTATGCCAAATCTCCACTAGTGGTAATCTTTTAAAGGTTAGTTGCAATGTGGAATCTGAAACCACATCAATGAATCTTTCATGGTCTGTTACGCCACAATCTGTTGGTATGTCTTGCGTTTTGAATGAATCTTTTATCCATGCATGACTTTGTAAGAACATGTATTGATAATATGGAAAATATTGGTACGCTGAGTTACAGAGATCTTCTGAATGTTGACATATTTCATTATATTAATTGAAAAACTACACTTACTAATAGAATCACTGATTTCATTGCAACAGCCTTGAAGTATTGGGAAGCTGTCAAGGTCACCATGACAGATACAATATTAAATTCTAATTTTACGTGAAAGCTTGAATCGTAACATTGGTAATGAATATTTTCAGTTGTTTTCAGGCTCATTTCATTCATTTTTGAGAAAATGTCTGCTAAATACTCAAAGCTAAGTACCCATAGTTTGTCTAGTTCTTAAAAGTGAAAATGATGTTTCATAATGAGAATGGCTAGTTGAGCCTGCAACTCTAACAATCACATAGTGCTTTTCCTTGAGATAATTATCGTATTTTAAAATGCAGCAGAAGTGCTTTATGTAAAAATTCCAGTTCAACAGAGTACCAAAAAGACATGTATTAAGGATCAAGATTTAATAAAATTAATAATTTTTACTGTTTCATCAAAGTCATTCTTAAGTAAAATTGGCATTTATTTTTATAGTGAGGATGTACTGGTAAGGAATACGATCACCACTGCCTTGATTTGTGATAAGGTGCCAGTAATTTTATCCACCTTTGCTTTTGCACTGTCAGTTCAAGGTAATATAGGGAAGATGTCAAATATGCTAACATTCATCATCAGGAAAATAGTTTTGAGCTTACCTCCTGAAAGACCCTTAAGAAGTCTACAGAGCACATATTGAGAACCAAGAAGTTAGGCTAAGACTCAATGAACTATGGACTAAGGGCTAAATTTGCCCCTGTTTTTATAAATAAAGTGTTATTGGAGCACAGTCATGCCCAATTATGTACATGTTGTCTCTGGCAGCTTTTGTGCCATAGAGGCATGAATTGAATGGTTGCAACAGAGGATGTGTGGCTCACAAAGTGTAAAATATTTGCTATCTAGCCCTTTATAGAAATGTTTGCCAACTCCTGAATTAGGCTACAAAAATAGAATAAATTCAACAAAAGTATTTGAAAGACATAATGAAGATCAGAAGTTAATGTGAAAGGAAAATTATAATATAATATAAACGATGAATAAAAACAAATACTAATTCTTTGGGAAGACTAATGAAATACAAAAATCCCCCGCAAGATCGATTTTAAAAAGTGAATGCTTTTATCAATACTAATAATGATAAGGGAGGGCTGAGAAATGACAGAAATTTAAAATATAAGGGATAAATCTGAATAATTTTATGTTAATAATTTAAAACTATAAACAGAATAAATATAAAGAAAAATCTGAATTGCAAAATCTGACAAAAGAAAAATAGAGTTCACAGGTGGTTTTGCAGACAAGTTCTGCAAAATAGTCAACAGATTTTTTCCAACATTAAACTTTTTTACCAAATAGAAAAAAGGGACTATTCTCCAATTATTATTTTATAAAGTTAGCATTACCAAATTAAAAAAAAACCAAACAAACAGACACGGGTAAAAGAATGAAGGAAAATTACAGTCTAATTCTAGTCATAATTATGAGTTTGACAATCTGAAACAAATTATTAGAAAACTGTTTACAGTAGTTTATGAGAAAAAATAACTCATCCTGACCAAGTTTAGTTTATCCCAGGAATGCAAGGAAGGTTTGGGTTTAGAAGCTTGATCAGTATAATTACTTCAGTAATAGATTAAAAGATAAAAACCAATATGAATTTTTTTCAGTAGATACAGAAAAAGCATTTGATCAATTCAACATGCATTTATGATTTAAAATCCAAGCAAACTAAGAGTGAAGGCAATAGCAAACTACTTCCTTTTTAGAAAAATCAAATAAACATCAATTCCTAATTGTCGAAAGTTAGAAGCATATGCTTTAATATCACAAAGTAGACAAAGATATTGCCAATTCTGGTCAACATTCTACTGGAGGATCTAGCCAGTACAATAATTTTTTAAAAATGTTTTAATGAAATTAAATTAAAATGGCAAAAGAACACACAGAACTGTCATTATTCTCAAATTACATTACTTTTTTTTATGGATAAAATTATATTATTTTCTATGTAAAAAATGCAAAGTAATCTATAAATATATTTGGACCTAATACAAAAATTTACTAAGATGAGTAGATATATAACCAATATATAAAAATCAGTTACATATCTAATACATGGGCAACAAAATAGAAGGCATACTTAAAATATATATGCAATTTATAATTTTAACAAAATATATGATATCTAGGAATAAATATAACAAAATGTTTAAGACTCATTTGGGAAAAATTTTGAACTTCAACAAAATACATAGAAGATCTAATAAGTGGAGAGGTAAACTATGATCTTAGATAGGAAATCTTAATATTGTAAGAATTTCAGTAATTCCCAGAGCACCTGGGTGGCTCAGTGGTTGAGTGTCTCTTTTTTTTTTTTAATTTTTTTATTTTACTGTTTATTTATTTTTGAGAGAGACAGAGAGACAATGTGGGCAGGGGAGGGGCAGAGAGAGAGGGAGACACAGAATCCAAAGCAGACTCCAAGCTCTGAGCTGTCAGCACAGAGCCCGATGCAGGGCTTGAACTCACGAGCTGTGAGATCATGACCTGAGCTGAAGTTGGACGCTTAGCCGACTGAGACACCCAGGTGCCCTGAGTGTCTGACTCTTGATTTCAGCTCAGGTGATGATATTAGGGGCATGGGATCAAGTCTCATGTTGGGGGACTATGCTGAGGGTGGAGCCTGCTTGAGATTCTCTCCCTCCCTCTTTCCCCCCTCTCCCACTTGTGCTTGTTTTCACCAGCTCTCCCTCTCTCTCTCTAAAATAAAAAATAATTAAAAATTAAAAGAAATTAATTTCAGTTATTCCCAATTTTAACTATAGTTTACTGCATTTTAAAAAAATCCAAAAGGAACTTGATAAGGTGACTTTAAAATTTACAATTAAGGGTTAAGGGGGCACCTGGGTGCCTTAGTCAGTTAAGTGTCTGACTCTTGACCTCGGCTCAGGTAATGATCTCACAGTTTGTGAGTTCAAGTCCTATGTCAGGCTCTGTGCTGATGGTACAGAGTGCTTAGGATTCTATTTTTCCTTCTCTCTGTGCTTCCTCCACTTGTGCTTCTCTCTGCCCCTCCACCACCTGTGCGTGTGTGTGCGTGCGCTCTCGCTCTCTCTCTCTCTCTCTCAAAATAAATAAAATTAAAAAAAAAATTAAAAAATTTGCAAGTAAGAACAAAGGCCCAGGATTTGTCAAGACCATTCTGAAGATGACTAAACACCTAATGGATTTTGCCCTTCCATGTATCAAGACATACATCCATGTATCAAGATATCCTTAATATACTATATATATTCCAACATATATTATATATAATATACTATATATAGCATACCTTGATATACTATAGTGGTATACTCTACCACTATATACTATAGTGTGTGTGTGTGTGTGTGTGTGTGTATATATATATACTATATATATATATATATATATATACACACCTCATATATATATGTGTATATATATATATATATATAGCATATCTTGATATACTATAGTGGTATCAAGTACCACTATATCTTGATATAGTATATCAAGATATGCTATCAGGATTACACTATAGTATATCAAGATATGCTATCAAGATATATATATATATATGTGTGTGTATATATATATATATATATATATATATATATATATATATGCCCTTCCATATATAAAGATATACTATAGCATACTATACTATACTTGATATATGGAAGGGCAAAATACTAAAGGATTTAGTATCATGATATATGCCCTTCTACATATCAAGATATTCTATATACTGTACAGACAATGTTTTGGCACAGGGATAATCAAACCGAGTAATGCAACAGAAAATGGAACTCAGAGACAGATCCACACTTACGTGGAAGCCTGACAGTTTGCCATAAATGATCATTATGATGTAGGTGGCATAGCAGCTCACCTGAGAGGTATGGGTCACACAGTACATGAGACTTAGACTGTTATTATCTGTGTAGATAAAGAATGGAACGAGTCTCTACCTCAGTTGTTCACAAAAACAAATTCCAGAGAGATTAAAGCTAAACAAGTAAAGACAAAACTTTAAAAGTCTTAGAAGACTATATAACAACAGTTTTGTTGCTATAAAAACAAACTCTATGAACTTACTATTCATCAAAAAAGTGAAAAGAGAACTAGAAGATACTGTAATGCATACACTATGGGCTGAACTGTGTCCTCCTTCCAGATTCATATGTTGAAACCCTAACCCCCACCCACCCCACTGCGATGGTATTTAGAGATGGGTAATTGGGGTTAGATGAGGTCATGAGGGTGGGGAACCCATGGTGGGATTAGTGCCTTCCTAAGGAGAAATACCAGAACTTTCATGTGCATGCTCTCTTTCTCTTCCTGCCATGTGAGGACACAGTGAACAGGTGGGTGTCTGCGAGCCAGGAAGAGAGCTCTCACCAGACTCCAGACACCCTGATCTCAGGCATCCCATCTCCAGAACTGTGACAAATTATTTTCTGTAGTATAAGCCAGTCTATACAATATTTTTATGACAGCCCATGCTGATTAAGACACCATATGACCAACAAAGTATCCTGAATATATAAAGAATTCTTACAAATTAGTAAGAAAAAAAGTTAATCAACTTAAAAATGGGTAAAATATTCAAACAAGCACATCACAAAGAAGAAATATATAAACATTATATATAAAAAAGCTCAAAATCATTAGTAATACAAATTAAGACCATGAGGAGCTACCATTTGTATCCATGAAACTGGCAAAAATTAAGACTAATATCAAATCTTACTGAGGATGTGGCACACACAGACATACTCTGCCATCCGGACTAAAAACTGGCGTGAGTAGTTTGGGAAACCACACTGTGAAATCAAACATTCTCATACCCTAAAGACTCAGCAATCTCTTGACTAGGTGACCCGACAGCAGAGGTTTTAACGTGTCTGTGGCGGTAAACCGCGTCAGGGAGGAGCTACGGCCTTGCTGTTGAGGTTGTTGAGTGGGGCCAGGGCAGCTGCAGGGCTCGCAAGTTGCAGGTCAGGTCAGGTGAGTGGGGTCTGATGGTGCCACGATGTGGAAAAGACTGGGAAGCACTCTCCCAGGACATGTCTGGCACACATGCACCAGGAAACATTTAAAGGACATTCATAGCAGCTCCCTGGAAAGAGGATGATTAAGTAAACTGTGGTATAGCCATGGAATAGAATATTATATAGCTTTGGAAATGGATGAATTCTAGCTCCACACACGAACCATCACACATACTCAAGTGACAAAATCAAGTTGAGAAAAGCTGCATAATATGTGTATGGATACATATATGTATGTATGCATAATATATATATATGTATGCGTATATATATATTCCTTAGGGATACATATATGCAATAAAGGAAACAAGAAGAGATAAATAATACATATGAAATTCAGAACAATATTCTGAGATTGTCTTATAAAATACACATTTACTGAGCATTTACTATGTGGAAAGCATCATATTATCTTACAGCAGACAAAAATACACAGTATCTGCCCTCAAAAACTACCTACCTTGGGAGCCTATGTATATACCTTTAAAAGATATCGAAGTTATAAACCTTCTGTAGAAGTGGCCATTCCCTCTGATGCAAGCGTGCTAAGGAACATCAATGTACCTTCTCCCTGGATCAGTGGACCCCCTGGGGCCTGTGCAGGTCTTCAAACAGTGAACATTTCCCTCCCTCTCTGACAAACTTCACGTTTGCTCTAGACTCTTCTGAGCAGTCGGAAAGCAAAGAATTAATCTATATTTGATTAAAAATAACAATATAATTGCTGATAATAATCATGATAATAAGAACAGAAACAAAAAAGGAAGCCACCTGTGAGTTACTTCGATTCACATATGGATTTAAACTAAAAATAGTCTCAGAAGCAAAGCATAGACTAATGTATTTTGGATATTCTTTAGAAAGAGTGGTGAACAGTGAATTTTCCCAGACCTGGGAAGATGCATGTGGGAAGTAAAAAATAAATATATAACAACTGAGCTTTAAGCCTTTTTTTTCTTTCAACTGATGTTTTGCCAGTATGTTACGGGCTTCATCAGAGAATGCAAACACAAACTTTTGTTTGGACATCAAAGCGTTTTTCAACTCTTGCTTAGGTAATGAAATAAATGTGTAAAGTCACAGACGGATCCAGGGACTGCTTTGTGTAGCTGGTTGTTTTATCACGACATGAAAAAAAAAAGATAATTATGTAGATTTGAGTTTAATTCCTAGAAAAAAAAATTTGGAAAGTCATTGGGAGATTGATTTGCAAACGAGGGGAAGTTACTAGCTAGTGCTCAGTGTGGCTTATTCAGAATAAATTCTCCTGGATTAATCTGATCTCTTTAGACAGAGTGGCATACCTGACAAATGATGGGCCGTGGGTGTTTGAGACGAGGGAGCAAGGAAAAAATATATAAGGGGATGTCAATGCCTAGGTACGTTTAAAACTAGCTTCATGTTAGTTTATTCTAGACATAGTACTTTTCAAAATAATTCTCTCCGTGGTCCCCTTTGAGACTCAAAGGCCTCATCTATAAAATAAGAAGTGGATTAGATGAGTGTTTTTCAAACTGCATGCCATGGCCTTTTGGAGGGTCATGAAATTAACCTAGTAGGTAACAACTAGCAATTTTAAAAACATGAGGCAGAAGAGATTAGAATGGAAACCATCAGAGTTAATTGCATGTGAAAAGGTAAAGACTCCGATATAACTTTTGTTTCAACTGTGTACCCTGTGTGTGTGTGTGTGTGTGTGTGTGTGTGTGTGTGTTTAGTGAGATATAATATAGAGTGTATTTCTTATTGTGAGTTGCAGTCACAAATGCTCAAAAGCCACTGGACTTAATGATATCTAAGATCCCATGTGAATTTTTTTCTCCCCTCAGCAAGTATTTATGGCACATACCATATGTTTGCGGTCCCTTCTGGCACTAACATTTCATATTCCTGAGAAAGATCCCAGGGCACCCAATTAACAACAACATATAAATGTTGAAATTATCAGTATGATAGATCAGAATTCTATCTCGCTTCTTCTTATAACAATAAAGTACAGATGAACGCCATCACATAGACATTTCACCTGGAGGTTCAACTAAAAGTGTTTAAGCAAACCGAACATTAAAAACATATTGACTTCAAGTACTTGGGTTCCTAAATGCAAACCAAAAAATTCATTTGGTGCTCTCCTGACAACAGCAACAACAAAAAACCAGTCAGCTTTTCCAACGCTGTGAGGGAAAGTATTGAGAACTTTTAATTGAGAGTTGGCACGTAAGCCATATATTGGGTACAAATAAAAGAAATGAGAATTATTACATTTTTGCATGATAGACATTAGAAATGCAGCCCTGTGTGGGATTCAACCATACTGGAAATCTCTTGTTGAAGAGAAGCTTAGACAGTTGTCCTTCTCACCTTCCTTCTGAAAAGGAAGAATCTGTTTTATTCTTTCTGCCCTCCTCCTGTCCTTTTCTTCTCCTTTCCCCTCCCCTGTTCCTCATTTTCTCCACCCCTCCCTATCCTTCTTCTTCTTGTTGGTCACAGTTGAACCTTAACCATTTGTATGTAACATTAATATCTCTGTAATATTAATTCATTAAAAAGAATATATGTAACATAAATTTTGTTATTGCTAAGTCAGAAGTTAGGGCTTAGGATAAGAATTTGCCAAAATCACAGAGCAAGCAAAAGACAGAACTCTGACAGATAAAGCTCTGGGAACAAAAAATGCCAATAGCTGGAATCTATTTTAAGACAGGATTCTTCCGGTTCTTTTTCTTTTTTTCTGTCTCTTCCTTCTTCTCTACTATATTACTTTTATTATTATCATTTTTAATCTGAGAATGTTAAGTGATTGAGTGTAAACTTGGCCAATAGAATTTGATGTTATGTATTGTGTTCTAGACACATTCCCCAATACCTAAGGGGAAATTTGTTCCATTTGGGCTGGTTATCTCTTTTTCAAAGATTCGATCTTTGTGAGACTTTCTTAACGGAAGAAGCATCTTGACTACTTGAGTGTTAAGAGCGTGAGCTCTACATGCTGTCCATGCCCAGCAAGACTTGGAAATAAGAGTGGAAGATTGAAGCAAAAGACATTCATCAAGCAACCCTGAAGATCCATCCTGCATGACATGAGGAAAAAACAGGTTTCCACGCAAATCAAAAAATAACAAAGCAAAGCCCTAAGGATGAAATAATTCCTCAATCAAAAATCACACTGGCTGAAATATGTACTGACACCTGGATTTGCAAAACAGAAATATGATACTGAAAAAGATTTAGAGTCCCCGTTCAATTAATAAATCTTGGCTACTGTTGCTAACACTCAGAGTTTTGTTTTCCAAATGAGGTGTAAAGCTATATTTTGTGAAAATGCAAAATGACAGAGATTGAAACTGGTCCACCTCCTCCAAGCACTTTCCCTGGCATCTGCTTTGACTGCTTTGACCATACACTTGTCATGTACATTCCACCCGGGACCACTGGCTGGGGTGGGTCCACCGTGGTCAATAGAGCAGCAGGCCGCTCACCTCAAGCCCTTCAGGCTGAAAAAGTGCCCTTTTGTTCGAATACACTCCCTCCGGACAGTTTGTCGATTAGGCAGAAAATTACAACGAATAAAACCTGCAAATACCTTGCAATGACTAAAAGTTAGAAAGAACCAGAGTAGAAAGAAAGTTACTGGAGAGAAAAATACCGTGGCTTTTCTTCTTTGCAAATTTTGAGAAATCTGTTCTTCTCCAAAGGCGCCGTCCAGAAAGATCTGTTTGCCACCATCCAAGTACACATAGCTTTAAATGAAAGTTTCAGGGTGGGTGTTTGAGAATGTTAAGGACTCCTGAAATGATTATCTGTTTGAGCAGGTGGTGTCCATGAACTGGTCCCGAGGACATATTCCTCTGGTCTTTTAAGTCTGAGGTCAAACATTTCACAGACTCTGCCACACTAAGTGATTAACAAAACTAAGTTGTAGCTGGTAGACAGCTGGGTGCTTATTGCCTCATAAGCCCTAGTGGTTTAGGCTTGTCTTTGATTATAGGAGCTGACCTTGGTCTCTACAATGGTTGGGAAATCTGCCGGACTGGACAAACTGCAAATAGATTGCTCGGAGTTTCCTGTTTTCATTCAGATGTGTACAAATTACCTCAACATGCCCCTTTTTTCAGAAAACACTAAGGTCTGAAAGAAACTCTTGTTATATTGTTGCCACTTAGGTTTCACTGAGCCTGCATTATCTACTCACAGCTTTAATGACTTCCTGCTGAGAGAGGTTCTGTAGCAGTCTTGGCAGCAGGGCTAAGAATAGCATTAAATGCAAGGTTATCTAGGCATTACACTCACTGTAACATGCAATTAACTCTCCTCTTCCATTTTCATTACACAATTATTCATTAATGTCAATTTAATTTTATGCATTGTTCTACATGACCGAAGGCTGATTACGGGCCTTTTCACTCCAATATCCCAAGTTAACTGGTGCCAGCCGCACTCAGGGCTGCCTAATTGCAATTTAGCCCAGACAATTCCTCCCATTTTTGCCCTCCAGTAATGGAACAACAGATCATGGCCAGGTAAAGATTTTAAGGTGGAAATAAAGCCCAAGCTACAAAACACTAAAGTTCAGAAAAGCCTTTTCCCTTTTTCAATTTAATGGAATAAAGACTCACTGGAAAAATTACACAGAGCAAGCCCCCCCCCCTTTTTTTTTAAATGGAGCTTTTATGAGCTGTGTTTTTAGTAGTTTTAACCTAACTATCAAAGTCGTAGCGGACCCCACGTCTGAAGACCCCACTGGGCTGCCTCAGTTTAGCAACATGATTATCACACAAATCTGTACTGTCCACACCTAGAAATTTTGAATGATCGTGTGGAATCCCAAGGAGCACTGGATAGTAGTCTCCATGGATTTCACGGCTTTTCTTGACATTAATGAATAATTATTTGTTGGTGTTGCTTTTAGGATATGAACAGGTTGTAGGGTTCTGAAGTTCAATCTCTTTACAGCCGCCACTGAGTGGTTTTTGAACAGCATCCCTCAGGTGGGAGAAATGAAAAGAATCTTGGTTCTCTCAAAAGCTTCCAACTATGGTCTTTCTACTTCAGATCAAAAAAAGTTCATTAGATATCCACCTTAAAACATTCGGAGTGATGTAGACTAAAAGTAATTCAGATCCTCAAACATTTTGTGTCCAAGTAATTCACATTATTGTTGAATCTGCACAAACAGCTCATCAGCAGCTTTTCTAGTTTTTACCAGCAGACAACTGTCAAAAATTAAGATTTAAAGAACGATTGAAGACAAAGCTTGGACTGCTCCTTGCTCTCCGTTGGTAGCTATTGTTGTTAAATCCAGGGGAAGGTGTGGCTCTGGGATAATGGAATCTAGTAAAAGTCAGGAAGTCAGTGTGTCCTCTTCCACACTGGGTGACTAGACTCATTTCAAAGAAGGGTTCCATGCTAGCTTCTTTGCAAACCCCAGACAGTCAGAACATATGCATAGACAAGTGCTTTTAAGCAATGCATATAGTATAATTCCCAGGGTGAGGCCCAGAGACTCCTAATAGCAACAATAAAGCGAACCAGGTACAAATAGGCATTATAGCTCCTCCCTTCTTGCCACTGTGGGTAAAGCTGTGTTAGCATTTCCACTTGAACCCCCACCCCCCTTTCCAGGGGCTTTATAACTCAGTCATAAAAATTAGTTCCAAGCAAAAACTTGGCATGAAAAGTTTCAGCCTTAGAGTGAACTTTTTATTTTTTCACAAATTGTCAAAGGCGGAAAAAAAAAAATCCCAGCCCTTTGGCTATTTTTACTTTTTTTTTTTTTTCAAGGCACAAAAATAGAAAACAGAAATGTACTGGTTGTGCACTTTTTTGGAGCTCTTACAAAAACATTTATAGGCCATTATGAGGTATGAGTGTTCTTGGAGTACTCCATGTTTTCTCGACAGATAATTTTATAAGACTAACATGATCAGGGCTTGTGAGGTGACTTTTCAAAAGTGTTCTCTATTGTATCTCTTTCTTTTCAGTCACATGGAACAGATCTGCCTTATAAGCGGGCGTGACGGTTCTGATGTACACAATAGTGAGTCGTTGTGGTCTATTAGCTCAATAATCCATGCTCTGAAGTATCCGTCAATATAAATTTAGCCAATAGACCGCAGAGACTGGGAAGAAGCTTCTACAGTTCGGGGAGCAATTGCAGTGTGTTCTAACAATCTCTAAATATGTAGAAAAACAATTGGGCCCACGTGTGAGTTTCCAAACTCCTTTGAAAGCAGCGGGCCATGTTCCCACTCCATGTAACTCTAGGGAAGAATTAAGTAACTTTAAATAGCAGCACTCAAAACTTAATTAATGTGATTCAGGCAGAGTTGTGCAAGTTTGGTGATACAAACCGCCAGTGGTAATAGAATCACACTTGTGGCTAACCGTGACTCACCCCATTGTTCAAAAATACAGAGGAGGTCTCCGAGTGGCTTGTGATGTTTCGACACCATATGGGCTATCCGAACTTGGTACAGGCAGCTGACAAGTTAGGGACAGTGGCAGCAAATTTAAAATGAGGCTCACTCAAACTTTATGAGCTTGTCATTTTGTCAAAAGCGTAACAAAAGAATTTATATTATTATTCTTACTGTTACTATTATTTGTATTCAGGTTGCTTGTGTTAAGTTGCATGGAGACCATAACCACTGAACTTACCCCCCCCCTTTGATTTTACACTTAATTTATATGTTACTAATAGCCAACTGCTGTCTAAAGCCTTTTGATTCATGCTCTGTTTGCTTTCCTTCTGTGAGGTTTATGGTCAAGGGACCTAATTTGCTGGCTTCATTATAAACTGCATTTTGGACAAAATATGAACTAATGGGGTTGAATTTAGGCCCTCAACTTTGCCTCAAAAGTCAGACCATGGCTTTATAACAAAGAGGTATTTAGCGGTGTCATTGGAGCATTTAGCTTCCTGAAGTTCACATATGATTAGAAGTTAAATATCTAAAAATCCATTTATTTGCTTAATAACACTGCCAAATTGAACCCGTCTGTGGTTTCTGCATTATAAAGCCACTAAAGGACTCTTTTGAGGTACTGTGTATGTGATTACTAACTTAATAGATTTCAACCAGCACCACTCAAATCAAATCATCATTCCTCACGGATTGTGCACCTAGTATAGCAATGCCCTGTGTCGGGTACCAGGGGATGCGCCGTTTTTCATACTTTCCGTTATGATCATGCTGATCACGTTGTAGTTTAATTATTTGAGTCCAGGTCTGCCCTCCACCCCCGCTCCCCACTGTCTGATGGAATTGGTGTATATGTGTATCCCAGGGCCCACAGCATGGAGCCTCTGGGAGGTTGAGCCTTTCCTACGTGCAATGGCCAACACTGATTGTGTGCTTTAAGATGTGCCGGGGCCCATTCTAAGTATGGTATCTGAAAAACTCCTAAAATCCTCCACCCAACCTCATGAGGCAAGTACTGTCATAGTCCCCATTTTACAGATGAGAAAACAGGTTCACAGAGATGTTAGGCCCCTGACCAAGGTCATATACCACTGAGGAATATGGCTGGCGTTCACACCGAGGCATCGTCAAAAAAGCCTGGCCTCTCAACTCCATACTCTTCTGCCTCTGTCCGTAGGCACCGTGGGACTCTCTGACAGAGTGCTCGTTCTTAAGGAAATGACAACCTGGCTGAGCTGATGAGCTTTATGTGCACACGGGCAGGACTGCATGTGATTAAGAACTAAAGATACGGCACAGAGCGTAGGTGCTGTAAGCATCCAAGAGGGCAGTTGTCAACGTATGTTAGCTGGCCAGGGGAGGCTTCCTGAAGATGTATGACTGTTGTTGAGATCTGGAGGATGTAAAGGCCTTGGATAGGTGGTAAGGAGGAGGGAGTTATTTCCATTGTGGAGAGGGGTTATAAGGGGAGGAACAGAGTTCATCCTGGCAGGATAGTCAAACCTGACAGGGGAATGGTAGGAGAGAGAGGTCGTCTAGAGATGTAGGGCCCTTGAATGCCAGGCTGAGAAATGGGAATACAACGCAAAGACAGAGCACGATTATTTCGTTAAGTGTATGGCTCAGAAAACCATCTCCTTTGAGTTTGTTCAGCAATCTAGGAAATGAACTGTGTTCACAAGAAGGGCCTTGCGGTTTCAAGCATGGGAGAGAGCCACAAGGTGCCCCTCCCTCTGCCGCTCAGCAGCTGGCCCCATGTCCTGCCTGGGTTCTCCTGGAGTGCACAAGCTGCTGCCATCTGAGATCAGCTGAGTCTGAGCATCAGGAGGACATGAGCGCCAACCGCGTTTGGCAGGGGCCGGTGTCTGAATTTACCTGGCTGGCAGTCTTGGATACTGGAGACCGCATCAACATGTACCTTTCTCAGATTAAGAGTTTAGCCTCCCGTGTTCAGATTCAGAGGATCCGGCTAAGTTCAATGATTCTTCCTTCATCTTCCCCAAGAAGCATTTAGCCGATCTCAGCATCTCTCATAAAATGGCCCAAGTAGTCTGAAAGGCCCCCATTGATGTACAGCTAATAACAAGAGATCACATCATAAAGCAGCCATCAAGGATTCAACTGGGTGAGCACCACACTCTCGGAAAAAGATGACCACATTTGGATATACTCCAAACGTAGAGATACTCCTATTTGGCTGATTTCTCTCTGCAAAACTGGGGCCCCAAAATTTGAAACTGTAGCTTTTCAAATCAAGCTCTTTTCCCATCCCGTTACTTGGGCCAGATTGGAGATTCTTGACATTTTAGGTGGAAGGTGTTTCGCTGTCGCCTTTTAGAGTTTTAGAGGGTAATGTTTTGAATGCATCGTGTCAAAATGTTTCTACAAGTTAGGAGGATGTATGTTTTTCAATGTGCTTTAAAATAATAGAATTTAGTGTTAGAACGTCCGACTCTGCCACTAAGAGTCCATCCCTTCTCATTCGACAAACGAAGAACGCTTAAACCCAGAGAGGGTGAGTAATTTGCCAATTCCGAAAATAGGCATTTCACCAGGATCTCCTGACTTGTCCTCCTGTGCTTTCACTAGCTCCCTGTGCTCTTTCCTGATTTATCTTTGAGGTTGTTCAGATGATTGAGGCTAATTAGAGAGAGTTCTCGTTGGTATGGACAATTAGCACAGAGAGGTACCAGCTCTGAGTCAGAAATCCTAGGCTGCAGTCCAAGCTCCTACTACCTGAAAAACCTAGAGTAAACCATTTAACTTTCCTGGTCCTCAATTTCCTCATCTGTAAAATGTGTATAATACCGGTACCTGATGCCCAGGGCTATTATGGGCATCAAAGAAGATCCTACATGGGAACTTGTTTAATGGATCATAAAGCACTCTGCAAATCAAGTTGTAAAAAGGGATGGAAATATGATTTTAAAATGTGATAATGTTTATATTGACATAGTTTATATCTTTGTATAATTTCTCTCCTCCCACTACCCCCTAAAATAAAAAAACAAACAAGAAATTGGTTTTAGAACAGACTGCATTCCTGCCAAATTTGTATTCTAAATTGAGTGCTCTTGGAAGGTTACAAGGCACAAGAAATGGCACATTCTAAATCATTCCTGTTGAAATACATCAACATGCTAACAGTGGTTTTTACGGGGTAGAAGGAATGTGGGAAATCCTTTTCTCTCTTTTTAAGATGCCTTTGGATTTTCTCCATTATTGACAATGAAAATGTATTAGTCTTATAATTAATCGAAAAGCGTTTAAAAACAAGTCTTGTGCACATTTGTAAAGGTCTCTATTTGATAACGATAACAATTGCTTCCATTTATCCATTGCCTACTATGTGGTGTATACTCTACACATATTGCTTTATTAAATTTTTAAAAAGTCCTGCCTGCATGGTATTATTGTTCCCTTTATAGATGATAACCCGAGTGAGATTCAATCACTCGGTGATTTTAAATCTAATCTCACTGAGATTAAATCACTTGCCAGGACTGCGCAGCGCATTCCACGGAGTCTCTCTGGTCCCAGAGCCCGTGTTCTTTTTGCTGGGCCAGGCTGTGCTGCCAGGTTGAGATGGAGACTCGGCCTTGAACCTTTGGGCTCCCATAAAATAACGCAGTTCTAGCAGAGGGCCGAACCTCAATGTGCCACAGCGCACAGAGGCCTGGCTTCTTTTGGGTCAGAAGAAGTGGGCTCCAGGTCTGATTCTGCCAGTTAAGAGCTAGAGCTTGACTTCACACAGGCCCCTCTCTCTCTGAAGCCTGTGTTTTTTCGTCACTAAATGAAGAGCGTGGATCAAATAAATGACTCTCTCACTAGTTTGCGTGGCAAACTCACCCACTTCTTTTCAAATGAAATTTTAGTTGCCTAGCCCTGGTGTTAGGGTCTCCAGAAAAGGAGACTCAGCCTCAGCCCATGGCCCTGCCACCACTGGGGAGGGATCATGTTTTCCTGTTCTGCACTTCCCCAATCCAAGCATAAAATTTAGCTCTTTACCTTAATTTCTACTAACAACGACAGCAACAAAAGCCATGTAAGTCTTGGTGTGTGTAGGACAATTTACTGATTATTTTGAGAAGATGAAGGGATTTGCGAATAAATCCTCAAACTTCCTATTAGATATTCATGCCACTAAAAGCGTTTTGCCTTTTTTTAAAGCTTGGGATTCAGCTTTTGGTCATGGCGCCCTTTCTCCCCTCACTCATTCCCTCTGCCCTTCCCATCTCTGCCCTTCCCATCTCTGCCCATCCCAGATTCCTATTTCTCACACAGAGATTAGCTCTCTTCCTCTCCCTCTTCCCAAAGACAGTTGGCCACTTTCTCCTTTGAAACCTCACTTTGCCCCGAGTAGAGGTCAGGCAGAACATCCAAAACGTGTCTGCATGTCTCTGGGTAAATATCTGCCTCACTGGCTGGACCGTTAGAAAGGAGGGTATATTATTATTTATCTCTGTGCGCCAGGTGCTTTCTAAGCAGGTCATAATGACCGCTTGTGGACGAGAGTCTGTGACTGTGTGTGACCACTCAATAACACAGTGCCCGCCAGAAGGAGGTGAGCCAAAAGGGACCATCCAGACAAGAAAAAAAACCAGACCGCTGCCCTGTGCTTGCGCAGAGCTGTGAACGTCTTGCTCTCTGCCCCCCTTTCTAAGTGTGAAATCTGTAGCATACAGTTGCACGTGGCGGTGGGAAGTTCTACTTGAAAGCTTCATTTGCAAACTTTCTATCGTCAGCCCAGTTGGCCATTTTATTTAGATCATTTCATGAAAGACGGTGTTTGGATTAGTGTTGGACATAAGTAAATGGCAGTTCTTTATCCATTCTGAAATGCTGAAATGGCTCACGGAGGTATCGGGGCAGCTGTTGTAGAACGTGTAATGGCATTAGACGCTGAGTTGGAGAGGAAGCTGGTGCCAGACGTTTCTGGCAGCGGCTGCAGTTCTAGCGATGCTCCCAGTGAGGAGGCTATCATTAGTGGCAGTGTTAGGGGCAAGCGAGGCCCATCAGTGGGTGATTTCCTGGAGTAGAATCCTGGGTTTCAACACAAGGAAGGAGGGAAAGAGTTTTACTCCTGAGTCATGATCGTTAGAGATCATTCCTGAAATTCCGTTCCAATAACTGGGAGAGAAGTGTTCAAAACCCAAAGTGATTTTATCTGTAACTTACATGTTATATGTAGCCTTCTCTTCCCTCCTCCCTTCCCTCTCCCTCCTTCTGCTCCCAGTCAGGTGATGTAAACCAAACAGAACATATGATAGTACTCTCTCCTCACTGGCTTCGTGGGGCACTAATGTCTTTAAACTCTCATATTCTGGACACTTTTTTGGTCCTCTTATGTCTGTCACTATGCCATTTCTTTTTATAATGAACTGGCAGATAAGGAGAATTACTGGGATTATATCTCTGGGTACGTTATCAAGTTCTCTTTAAGAATCAATAGGAGGGGCGCCTGGGTGGCGCAGTCGGTTAAGCGTCCGACTTCAGCCAGGTCACGATCTCGCGGTCCGTGAGTTCGAGCCCCGCGTCGGGCTCTGGGCTGATGGCTCAGAGCCTGGAGCCGCTTTCCGATTCTGTGTCTCCCTCTCTCTCTGCCCCTCCCCCGTTCATGCTCTGACTCTCTCTGTCCCAAAAATAAATAAACGTTGAAAAAAAAAAAAATTTAAAAAAAAAAAAAAAAGAATCAATAGGAAATCTTCACATTTTTCAACCATATGCACATACTCTTTCTTTCTCTCTTTCTTTTTCTCCAATCTCCCTGAACATGAAGAACTATACAGAAAAATAGGGTTGCTAAGTCCTGGAGAAGCATGAGTAATTTTTATGGATGGCCATGCCAAAGGAAACTTCATAATTAAATAATAGATTAAGATTAGCTATAAGTCAAGTGCTGATATATACAGAAATGTAAAGATGAGGAAGCATATGGAATAGCCCATAATGCTTACCCATTAAAGGTTAGAGACTCCTCTAATTATTCATACCTCTAAGGGTTTTTTTATGTTTATTTGTTTATTTTGAGAGAGAGGGGTGGGGAGAGAGAGAGAAAGAGGGGGAGAGAGGGTGTGAATAGGGGGAGGGGAAGAGAGAGAAGGAGAGAGAGAATCCCAAGCAGGCTCCTCACTGCCCGTGCAGAGCCTGACGTGGGGCTTGGACCTATGAACCGTGAGATCATGACCTGAACCGAAATCAAGAGTCAGATGCTTAACCCACTGAGCCACCCTGGCACCCCCGTACCTTAAGGGTTTTTAAAAGAGTTACATGCTACATACACATTGTGAGATTCAAACGTGCATATTCTTGACTATTAGATACAGTTCCCATGGAGCACTGGGCAAAACTATCTTCTCTATGTTAGAAGTACCATTACAAAGGGTATTGGTCAGGCATTCTATTATATACTCTTCCATTTCTTCCACACAAACATTTTTTAAGCATCTCCATTGGGGTTTTAGTCTCCATAAATAATAACACCCTTCCTTGCCTCATGTTTAGAACCATTTCAAAGATAGATGCACAGTCAGAAAGATGCAGATCAAAATATCAACTTTATCACTCATCAAGCTGATTGACGAAATGGTCATATAGACTTGTTAACATAATCATCACTCTCTAAGTTAAACTTATTACTGACTTTGTTTACTAAGCTTTCAGCACAGCAGAGAGAATGTGAATTCCTTAAGGCAGGCTGACTTCTTCTGAAGCATCCCATGATCATCTGCCAAGCTTGCTGTGTGAATCAAGGTTCTCCAGAGAAACAGGATCAACAGGGTGTATATAAGTGTATAGATAAAAAGACTAGATAAGGCATTGGCTCACACAATTGTGAAGCCTGAGAAGTCCCAAAATATAGAGTAGGCAAGCAGGAGACCAAGAAAAGTGGATGTGTACCTCCAGTATGAGAGCCGACAGACTTGAGGCCCCAAAAGAGCCAATGTTTCAGAATGAGCATGAAGGTTGGAAAGGACCAATGTTCCAACTCAAATAGTCAGGTAGGAGTTATTTTTTACTGAGCCTTTTTGTTCTATCCAGTTGTTCAATTAACTGGATGAGGCCCACCCACATTAGGGAGGGCAACCTGATTTGCTCAGTCTAGAGATTCAAATGTTAATGTTGTCCAGAAACATTCTTACAGATGCCCAGGATAATGTTTGACCAAATGTCTGGGCACCTAGGCTCATATAAGTTGACACATGAAATTACCCTTCACACTTGCCAACTGGAGAAGTTACCCCCCTCTTCTTCCAGGAAGGCATGGACAAGAGGAGTGAGGAGCCAGACAGAAGCCTGGCATGCTGCACTCATGAATATTTCTCCCCATGGGAATCTGAGGTGTGGAGAAGGGTTCTCCCCAATAGCAGGCAGTGCTTTTAGACAGTGGCAATGCAAAAACTGAATATAAAAGAGTTCCCGATACCAAAAACTACATGAACAGAATAAAGACCTTAAAATATTTCTTTTAATACAATATAGTAAAAGTTAACAGAGATGAAGACACATACAAAAAGGCAGGAAGGGGCACAGCAGTGAAAAATTAATTCTCCTAGTGTGAGGGGCTAACATTTCTCACAGGATATCATTTGATCCAATAAGCGAACATTGTGTCTTCCACATATTATGTTCCAACTAAATTTTACACATATCCATGAACACATGTGGGTCACGGGCAGTGTAAATCCTCCTACAAGACCACCAGGTGCAGTGACCAGGATGGGATTAAAGAAATTATCCAAATGATGGCTTCTCAAAGGGCAGGGATACCAGTAGGTTAGCATGTAAGACAGTAATGGGAAAATTCTCTGGTTGTCACCACTGCTGTAGCTAATTATTACCCAGTTAGCTCTATATTCCTCTGACACTGAGAGTTTAGCTTGGGAATGATCTGAATTTTTTTTACTGCTCTTCCTGCTGGCCTGCTGCCAGAAGGAGGCCAAAGGGAATTACTGAAAATGAAATGCCAGCCAGTTGATTTCGTAAATCTGACACTTTGAAGTCTCATGGGAACAGTCTCCGAGTTGAGTTTGAAGGATCTGGATTCAAATCCTGGCTCCACTCTTCTTGGCTCTGTGACCTTGGCATGTGTTTGAATCTCTCTAAGATTTTGTAAAATGAGGATGTTCACATGAATAGTGATACTTTATACACTTACACTGAGGATGAAATGAGATAATGCCTGTGGTAGAGCTCTGGAAAATACATTGTTATGCAATATCAGTTATTATCTGATGAGACATTTGGAGAAGCTGCAAGTTGAAACAAATGGCTGAAATATTCCACAGATCTTTTCCTTCTCCCTTTTGCCTGCTGTCTTACCTGCTTCCCAAATTCTGAATTCTGCCCTTTCATTACATGCTCATATCCACCCCCTGAAAGAAATACATATCAAATGGTTACAAGGGTAGTAAAGTCCTGTATTTACATGAGGCCTCTCAGCCCAACATACTTTAGAGGCTGATTTATGAGCCAACACCGTTGAACCAAGTAGACTTGGTTTACTCAGTGTAAGGCTTTGTCTCAGCCAGGATAATACTGCTGCCTGAGTCAGACTTCTGCAAAAATTGTATCCGCCCCTGGCTGGCTCTGGGTTTCTGTTTCCATTGTTGGGGGTAAAAAAAAAAAAAAGCCCAAGTGATAGGAGAGAAAGTTAAGAACAGGCAATATCTCACCTAAGTGAAAAATAAGACTGCCAGAAACTTCAAGCAGCTAGGCTACCATAGAGTCCCCAGAAAAAGCATTCCTTTTTAGGCCTCCCTCTGTCCTTCCCCTTTCTACCCGTCAAAACCACATCAACTGTAAAAACAATTTTCCTGATTATAAAGGGGGAGAAAAAAATTAAAAGTCAAAGGATTTGATTAAAAAGTTATAAAAATTAAATAAAATGAGGGCATTTCAAACAGTTGTATATGCCTCACACACATATGTAAAACCTACAGGGTTTTAGACTCAAAGAGATTTCAGGAGTCATCTGGTTAACATATATATTAAATCATTATGTTGTACACCTTAAACTAATATAGCGTTCTATGTCAATTATATCTCAATAAAACTGGGGGAAAATGTAAAAACAGTTCAACTCAATTTACTGTAACAAACATGTCTCAAGTACTTGTGCATATCAGCTTTAGGGAGACAAAGATGAAACAACTTGGGCCCCACTTTCACAGAGAAACACGCGTGCGCACGTGCACACACACACACACACACACACACCGTATATTGTAATGGGGTTGTGTGATATTTATAACAGGAATAAAGAATGACAGTTTTGGAGAACACTGAGGGGTGAAGGCCCAGAGATGTTAGGAGTTTCAGGAATCATGGAAAGATCACAGGGCAGATAAAAGTAAGGCAGGGTGCTGGAGGGTGAGTGAGTTTCTGCACAACTACTCAGGACAAGGAAGAGAAAAACCTTAGGGAAGGCAAAGAGCATGATCTAAGAGAAAGATGATAACCATAAGGAGAAATCAGAAAATGACTAGCGCTTTATTTACCCGAGGAAGGCAGTGAATGCTGAGGCTGGGAAAGGGAGCTGGACTTTTAAACTACGGTGGGTTTGAAAAGCAGCATTAGATAGAAGTTAAGAACATGACAACCTGGGCTCAAATTCTAGCTCTGCCACCTACTAGCTGTGAAACTTGTGGAAGTTACATGACCTCTCTCTGCTCCCACATCTGAAAACTGGAGATAATGATATAAAACCCCCATCACATAGAATTACTTGCAAAGATTAGATTAGGTATACATGTATAGTATTTAGAACTTAATGCATGTACAGTACTTAGTACTTGGAACATAGTAGGGACTCAAAAATAATTATTATAAGTTCATTGCCGTGAACTAAATTGTATTCCCCTCCTTCCCCCACAAATTCTTATGTTAAAGCTCTTACCCCCAAAGTGACTATATTTGGAGATAGGGCTTTTAGGAGGTAATTAAGGTTAAGTCAGTTCATAGGGTGGATCATAATTCAATAGGATTGGTGGCCTTATAAGAAGAGAGCTTTCTGTTTCTCTGTTCATGCATTGAGAAAAGGCCATGCAAGCACTCAGAGAAGGCATCCATCTGCAAATCAGGAAGAGGGTTTTCACCAGAACCTGAACAGGCTGGCATCCTGTTCACAGACTGCCAGTCTCCAGAACTTTGAGAAATAAATTTCTGTTAAGTCACCCAGTATATGGTATTTTGTCATGGCAGCTAGAGCTGACTACTGTCCTCATAGACCAGGGATTGCAAACTCAAATGACTATGGAGTGACACAAGTAATACAATTAAATTATATGGAGTGACAGCCAGGTCGAAAGGCAGCAGCCAGCACTTGAGTTGAGTCGATTGATTATTGTTGTGTGATAAACTGGACCAAGCATTCCAGGACTGCCTGATGTTTTAAAGACAAGGTCGATGGTGTTTTATTTGTTGGGAGGTGGGAAGTTCTAAATGTTTAAATGTACACCAAAATACTTTGAAGTCATAAAGACCTGGCCCATGGGCCACTGAGCTGCTCCATGAAAAATGCCTGAGACCAGTGCTTGGAAAAACTGGTCTGGGGAGAAGAGAGAACAGTGACAGAGAGACCGATTGGGAGGAGGGAGATGTGCCAGGATGGGAGATGGGAACGGACTTAGATTTCCAGTCACACATCAATTCAGGCTCCACTTTAGCCCTGTAGCTTTCAGCTAATAACAGAATCTTTCTGAGACCCGGGTTTTTCAACAGAAAAATGGTGATGAAAATACACCAATGTTTTATGGTTCTTGAAGAAATGAATGGAAAGTGTGCATAGAGTGCCCAATAAGCACTGGAAAATGTTAGTTCCTTCTCTTCTTCCAGTTGGTAGATAAGAGCCGAACCAAAGGAAATAGTGGTGGAGCGAAGAGGATGCTAGGAAGACGTGGCAAGTGTAGAATGGTTAGGATTTATTTGGATGAGGAAGACAGAAATTGATGACCCTGGGGACAGAAGGGATAATGAAGCTGTTCACTGTAGTTCACAGGAGGGGAGAGATGAATTATCTGTGTTTTAGATAAACTGAAACTTGTGAAATCTATGGAATATTTGAGTTGAAAAGTCCTACTGGTGTCCAAATAAGTGTCATGAGGAAAGTAGTTAGGTATAGAGATACAGTTTTGGGTGGTATCATCTTACAGGGAATAGTTGAAGCCATGGGAGTGGTTGGGATTTTTCAAAGAGATTCAACAGTATAAGAAGAGAAATAGGCCCAGGAGGTCCAGGATAGCAGAAGCAGAGAAAGAGTGATGGAAGAAAAGCAAACTTGGCATAGTGAGGAAGACCAGCTAGAGGGGTACCCATAAGACAGAGAGTGAGTAGAAGGAAGGAACATTTTAAGAAAGAAGAGATTATTTTAGAAATATGAAGTAGAATGAAAAGAAAAAAGAAAAACCTTGGTTTCTGTAGTTTGAAGTTTACCAGTGACCTTTAGGAGAAGAATTTGATGAGAAACTAACCTTGATAGTCTAGCTTACAAAAATCAGTGCTGGTGACACCCCGCCCACCATTTTTCTCTCCACTTTGCTGACAGTGATGACTCCAATCCATCCAGGAAACACTACATTATGTTCAGTACAAAGAAGGTGTATTTGCATTTAAGATGAAGTATTTCTAGACAATATGCTGTGAATTAAACCTGATTTTCTTGAAGTGAGAATGATCTAGAGAGGAGGATTATGCTCTTGACACAGGGCCTTGTGCCCAACATTTTATAGGCATGAACACAAACTCCATATTGAATTAATTAATTATAAATGATAACCATGTATAATATAAAGCCTCTTCAAGTATACATAATTAAACAGCATAATACAAAAACCAATCGCATAAATTATATTTAATGTGATGGAATAGCATAAATATTAAACAAAGTTATTATTTTATTTCCTGACATTCTTTCTCATTGGTAAGTGATGGGAATTGTGGTATCATAGAATCAGAGGGAATCTTTTGGAAAGTTTTCACAGACATTTCTGAGAAGACCTTGGAGGCTATTGGGACTCTCTTCTTCTGCTTATAATGGCTTCCAGAGAAAGTGTTGGAGGCCAAGATGTTGCCTCTTCTGCTACCATCAAGAATAAAGTCTTTCTGCTTTCTTATTCTGCTGTCTCACCAGGGTTAGCATCCTCTACTACCGCCCTGAGATTATCCACAGAATTTGGACTTTGAACCACATAGAAGCCACACGTTCATGCTGACTCTTACCTTGCTACTCTACTCAGTGTCAAAGGAAGCTCAGAGCTTTTCCTTACATGGTAGAAACCTCTTCCAAAATCAAATTTGATCTAACTCTGTGGCAAGTTTCAGGGAATCTTAACAGTTGCCAGAGGTTTGACTCTTTCAATGGAAACTTTAGAGAAGTAGCGTCCTATGAGATTACAAAGAAATGAGACTGACACTTTAATAAGCACTGAGAATGTCTCATTTATAATGCCAAATCTTTATTTGGTGTTGTACTTTGGAATTTATAAAACACTTTCTATATCTTAATCTATTGTAGTCTCAAAGTGTTTTTTTATATATATAATAGCAAGGCTTTTATCAACTGTCATACCTGAAGATTGAGGATCAGTGAGATTAAATGCCTTTCCCTGAGCAATAGACACTGTTAATAAAGGACAGAATGAGGAACCAGAACTCAGGTCCTGTTAACTCCTAAGCTGGTGCTCTTCCCAAGATTCTATTCCTTCTAATGAGCAGTCCCCATTTCCTTTGGGATGCTGTGCATTTATTCGAATATTGGTATACTTGCTCAAAATATTTTTTACAAAATTTGTTTTCAGATATGTTTTTTCAGTCACACTAGAAACTTGGTCTCAACGTTATCCTTCATGTCTTACCAGTTACAGCTCTACCACCTTCTTCACACACCCTGAGGGGTCAGCGCTGCCTCTTTCTGGTGCAGATGTTGGGGAGGGGTCTGTGCGTGCACGAAGTGAACCCGACAACCAAACTAAGACTAAGGGGCAGGGAACTCTGTGAAGTCTGTTAGGCTGCTACCAGAACCACTTGGGGACACTTGCTTGTCACTGTCCTGTTCTCTCTGCTAATAGCTGATCACATGGATATAGTAAGCTAGCTCCATTAAGAGAAATTGCTGCACATCAAATTGCCAGAAGTCAAGCCCTACCTACTCCTTCCTTATGAAAGCAGGGCAATGCAGCACAAATATTTCCATTGAAATGATTGTAATTTTATTTCCACATTTTGGCTTTTATAAAAGTATGTTTTATGTCTTTGAAAAGTTTGCTTATGTAAAATTTCTCATTCCTTTTTAATACCCATAAAAAATTTCCAGACCAACCTAAATGGCAGACAATGAAGGGATGTCATTTATATTGATGATAAACAGAAAAGGAGAGGAATGTTTATGGCAAACTTGAGTGAATCACCCAGTGAGATAGTATAAATTTTTCCTGAATATCTCCATAAACAATACATTATCTTTTCCAAAGGGAAATGATACTACTAGATTTTTCACATCTTTATGAAGGCGTTCGTATTGTTTCTTTTCTCATTGACATGATGGCCTTACCTTCTCCAGCTATCCACGCTCTCCTTGACCAAGGTTATGCATATTCAAAATGGCTGACTTAAGAAGAGTATATTAAGATGCTCACTAGAGATTAAAAGTGAGATTTTTATTTTTGTAATGATGATCAAAGGTCTGCATTTAGATCCTTCCAAAGAAGGTAAGAGTGAGGGTGTTTGTATGAACATATATAAGGAAACCATCCTTTCAAAGGTGTAGAAGGCATCTCCTTTCTAAGATGTGTGTGTGTGTGTGTGTGTGTGTGTTGGAAGGAAGGAAGGAAGGAAGGAAGGAAGGAAGGAAGGAACTGGATATACTGGAACCTATTTTTGCAAGGTGTAATGGAGGCTGGATAATATTCAAGAGGGAAAAATGGTGATGGTGGTAGTGGGAGTTGTAGCAATAAGGAAACAATGAGTACAGTGAGTCTATAAGGTGATTACAATCTGAGATTCTCCTGGACCTAACATCCATGATCTGATTATGAGCTCAGAAGAGGCTCTTCAAGTAGACAAGGAGAAGCGCATCTCCAATGGGCTTTATACAGAACCTGCAGCAGTGGCTCTTCTGTGTGTAGGATTTCAGGACATAAGCCAGGCAGACCAGCTACTACCCTGCTGTTGGCCCCCTCTCTCACGATCCTAGCAGGAGATACTGTGTGTGAGTCGGGTGCTGGGGCTCCAACCCTGGTAAGGGGGGAAATCTGAAAGACCCAAACAATCTAAGTACGATGCTTCCTGGAGACAAAGGGGTGAAAGTGTTACTCTGAACACCTCATCTTTTTTTGTCCCCATTACTCTCACACTAATCTATGACTCTTATTATCTTCCTAGAAATCATTTTTTAACCACCTCATAGGAATTCCTAAATGTGTTGGTTCCACAACTCCCTGAAGGACCCTGCTATCCTCTAGGGTCTTTGAGAAATTTTCAGTCTGTCTTACAGGATCCCTCACTTCCAAAATCCTTTGGGATGATTTCCAGCTCCTATGTTACTGTAGGGACACAAACCTTTATCTAAAACTCTTGGGGCCAAACGTATTTCAGAGTTCACATCTACTCAGATTTTAGAATAGTGATAATGCAAATTCCATACCATCCTTGGTAGTACACCCAGTACCAAGAAATTATTCCCGTAGAGGATGCATGAGCATTCATGCTACAGAGATAAAGATCATAGAGAGTCTCAGGACAGTTTGCACAGCCTTCATTGCCACTGAATTTGTACCAAATTTATGAAAGAAAAATTTCAGTTTTCATGGCTGTTAGGATTTCAGAACTGTGGACAAGGGTTTGTGAAATATACTACTGTTGTTAAGCATCATGAAGTCCAGGAGAGAGTGACGGGTCCAACCGGAAAGCTCAGATGAAGGAGATTGTCATTTCCTCACGGAGGAGGCTGAACAACGGCCTCCACAGAAAGCAGGTCCTCATCCCTGGATCCTGTGAATATTATCTTGTATGGCAAAAGATGTGATGAAATTTAGGATCTGGAAATGGAGAAGTTATCCTGGATCATCCCGGTGGTGCCTAAATGCAGTCACAGGTATCTTTTTAAGATGGAAGCAGAGGGAGATGTCCATACACAGAAGAGACTATGCAACGTGAAGGCAGAGAAGAGAGAGATTTGAAGACGCTGGCCTTGGAGACTGAAGCAATGCAGCCACAAACCAAAGCATGCCGGCGGCCGCCAGAACTTGGAAGAGGCAAGGAATGAATTCTCCACTAGAGTCTTAGGAGACAGCAGAGCTCTCTGGACACCTTGATTTCAGTCCATTGAGGCTGATTTTGGACGTTTGGCTTCCAGAACTGTGAGAGAATTGATTCTGCTGTTTTAAGCCACCAAGCTTGTGGTGATTTGTTATAGCAGCCACCCCAAGGAGAGGTGTCTTAACACCCCTCATTCAAGTCTTTCAAATGTTAGTCACTCTTTTTTGGATCACCTGTCTTTTCCCACTGACTCTTTGGGTGTTACTTAACTCCCTTGAATCTAAGTTTCTTCATTTGTAAAACGTATCATAGGGTTGTTGTAAGAATTAAGTTTAAAACACATACATATAAAATGCTGAACATACCACTGGCATCAGTGCTTAATAATTAGTGCTTAATAAATGCTGGTTAGTTGATGACATTACAGTGTTCTGAGAATCCCTTTATACGTTTCCAGGACGTGTGAATTTACATTTAGGTTTGAGTCCATCTATATTACAGAGAGAGTCGATCAATCAAATCTCAATTTTTCCTCATCTAAAAGATTTTGCCAGCCCATTTATATTCACCAATGTCACAATGATGATGCATTTGATGTCTAAGAGTGTTAGATGTCTAAAGACATACCAATCAGTCCTGTGAGGCTTAGTTTCTATTTTTATCCCAAACATTTTTACTTTCCCAAAGGCTGAAGTCTTTGAACCTGGTGTCTTCAATCAAATCAATGCTAATTTGCCCCAAAAATGCTTTAAAAATGTGCCCATTTGCAGAAGGGTATGCCTGTTGATATTAGGCAAAATGTCTTTTTCCAAAAGTGGGGAAGTGTTTACAAGTGTGAAAGAAATAATCTAAGGGGCTGGTACGCTTTGAAAGGGGACACTTCATAATTGTAAAATCCCCAAAACTCATAAAAGAAAAATAAACAGGACAACAAATTTATTAAAAAGCATCCACCAGGAGAGAAGCATGGAGAACAGAAGCTAATGGATGGTGAAGAGTGGGAAATCATGACTATTATTTGAGTATCTTCTATGGCCAGGCATGGTGCTAGGCACAGTCATGTATCGATAGGTATTTGTTCTACTTAGCTCCAGTCAGAACAGACATTTTTGACAGTTTAAAGTGTTCTGCTATAGATGTCTTCATTTGAACAGGACTGGTTTATTACTTACAGATATATAGCTTTATGCCTTCAAAGGTAACTATTTTTTGAGCATAATATACATTTAGAATGCATTATTCTTTTAGGTGATGGAATTCTGTGGCCTCTAACCAATGTCTTAAAGGTTCCAGGTAACTGGGAAGTGTCTACAGCCCCACTAACAGGCCACTCTGACACTAAGGTCACAGAATGTGAGAGGTGCCAATGCCACAGCAACAATCTAGTACCACACTCTCATTTTCAGAGGGGGAAACCAAGGCACAGTGTTCCACATACCCACCTGGGGTCACACAGTTCTAATGAGCGAAGCACAACCCGAAATGTTGCCCTTCCTTCCGGAGCAATTTCTGTCCCACAGTAAAGGCACTTTTAGTTGACTGGTGGTTAACTCCTTTCTCAACTTTCAGTTGAAATGCCTTGAAAACGCTGCAACACCAGGGAAGAGGAAGCTGTTCAGAACCGGCCTGGGAGTTTGGAGATCCAAATTTAGAAGTCAGCTCAACTATGGATGAGGTATGATCATGGGAAGATCACTTATTTTCATTTTGTTTGAGGTTTCTCCATCCAGGAAATGGTTCTCCATCTTCTCTTTCCCAGCACTTATCAATACTGTCATTGTGTAAGTGTGATTCCTGCTCTAGGGTGTGGTAGTTAAAGGCAAAGATAGACTCTGCAGCAACACGGCCTGGGTTCCAGCCCTAGCTCCAACGTATGCTAAGTGTGCAGGCAAGTCGCTTAATCTCTCCGTGTCTCAGTTTCCTCATCTATGAAATAAGCCTAATGATAAAAGCTATCTCAGATGTAGGATAAATGAGTTAATATGTGTAGAACATTTAAAACAGTACCTGGCATGCATTAAGCACTATCTGTATATTTATTCTATGATTTCTCTCTCTCCTTCACCACTCTATTCCCAGTACCAGTTGTATGCCTGATTGGATTCCTGCCTTTCTTTCCAATTTTATCTCCTGCTACTCTCCCACTGGCACTAAACTATTTGCATTTCTGACCAAGTTTCCTGAAGTTTCTGTGACCTTGTACAGAATTTCCCTACTTGAAATATCTTCTCCTTCATAGTTTCCAAGCAAAAATGTAAGAAAAAGGCCAAACATGATAAAAGGGACTGAGAAAAGGAAAGATTCTCTTGGTTTTCTGTAATAAAAGAAGTGACTGAATGCCAAAGGCAGTGTATAGGCTGCACAATGTAAATAGTAAGACCCCCATTCACTAGTTGTCATGACTTCGTGAGGGTGGATACTGAATTCACTCAAGCATACCAGTCATCCTGGGCTTACTAATGGCCACCATGATGCAAGTGCCACCATGCCCACTAACTACTCATTCCAGGGTACCCAGAGACACTCCACAGGGTCCTGGGGACATGCTCTGTAATATCTTAGGAGAGTTCAGAGTTTTTCCTCTTTGTGTTCCCACTGCACCGAATCTGCAATTTCTTCCATTGTGTGCTGTATAGATCTATGTCCAGGGTTTTAAGTGTTTTGCGTTACTTTTGTTTTTCCTTCTGGCACACGTTGTGGGGGCAGGGATTGGGCATCTCTATATGCTGATCTGTATGCAGAGCTGATAGCTGATGTGCTTGGAACATGGTCTTAAAACTCTTTCTTTCTTGGTTCCCTGGACAGCAACCCTCCAGTTCTCTTCTAAATTCTCTGACCCTTCATTTTATTATTTTATTTTATTTTATTTTATTTTATTATTTTATTTTATTATTTTATTTTATTTTATTTTTATTTTATTATTTTAATCTTATCCCTTCTTCTTCTTTGCTCAGTCCTTTGGTACATCTTTTTTCTCTTCTTATCATTTATGCTCACCTTGGTGCTCTCACCCGATCAATGGCTTCACCCCCTCCCTACAAGCAGGTATCTTCACAATCTCTCTCTGTCTAGACCTGATCTCATCTTTCAACCCATCTGCTGACCAGATATCTCTGTTGGATGGTACCTGAACATAGGTCTACTTCTAAAACAGAATATATCCCTCCTTGTTGCGCAACGTGCTCTTCTAAATCTCATTTTGGATTTCCAGCCCCAGCGGAAAACTTAAGACTTCTTCATCTTCCTTTCCTGCAACATCTAAGAAGTCTTTAAAGGCTGAAAATGTGGAGTTTATATTTCATATATTTGATTCCTCCCCCAAATCTCCATCGCCATTGTTTTATTTCATGTCTTCATCATCTCTAGTTTGACCTGTAGCAACAATCCCCTAACTCCATAACAGTGACCTTTTAGAAGAGTATGGTCGGATGCTTTGAAGGCTGCTTCTCAGTTTGGGTTTTCTTATGTTTAAAGTCAAGTTGTACATTTTTGGAAGAAATGTGATATAAGTAATGTACCCTTCTTTCTCAGTGCATCACATTAGAAGGTATGTGATGACTCTTTGTAATTAATAAGTAATTTGTTGGAAGTTTTGAGGTCATCTAAATATCCTATTTCCTCATCAAACTTTCACCAAGTAGTTTTATTATCCATTAATGATTCTTGTCTGAATCAATTATTGCTATACAGTTGCAAAATGGCAATTTTCTCACTCCATTATTCCTTCCACATTTTTAAGTTGGCATTCTACTTTAATTCAATAATATATTTACTAACAGTATCTTCTCATGAATTCTTATTTTACTTGATGAGGTATAATCCCTTAGTGTCATTACTTATTTTGATGTTTCAGTTGTCCTAGATTTGGCCAGTGGGAGCCCCGTCAGGCTGGCTTCTGTGTCTTTTTGATATGTCCTCATAATTTCTTGAGCACGTCTTTAGTCCTAGCATAAGAAGGGTTTATCATCTTCATTTCTGAAGAATATTTTGACTGGCTATAAAATTATAGATTGGTAGTAACTTTCTTTCATTATTTTAAAGAGTTCTTTTATTGTTCTCTGGCGTCCATTGTTTTTTGGTGCTAAATCAACCCCAGGAATTATTATTGCTCTTTTAGAGGCAATGTGGTTTTTTCTCCCCTTTTTACCTACTTAAAAATTTTTTCTCTTTGTCTTTGATTTTAGCATGTTTTACTACGTTGTTTCTGATACATAGTTTTCTTTATATTTATCCTGCTTGAGTTTTATTTATTTATTTATTTATTTATGTTTATTTTTGAGACAGAGACAGAGCACGAGCAGGGGAGGGGCAGAGAGAGAGGGAGACACAGAATCTGAAGCAGGCTCCAGGCTCAGAGCTGTCAGCACAGAGCCTGTGGCGGGGCTTTAACTCATGAACCGGGAGATCATGACCCCAGCGAAGTCAGATGCTTAACTGACTGAGCTACCTGGGTGCCCCATACTTGAGTTTTTTTTGTTTGTCTTTTTTTAAGCTTAATCAGTCTGTGGTTTGATGCCTTCCAGTTTCACAATCTCAAATATTATTTCTTCAAATATTGTTTCTCTCTCATATTCATATTCCTTCCTTGGTGGAACTCCAGTTACACATGTTGCCCATTTTCACTGTACCCTACTTCTCTCTTTTACTCTTCTTCCTAACTTTTATATTTTTTCTTCTTGTAGTCCAGTTTGAGTACTTTTTAAAAAATGCTTATTTATTTTTGACAGAGTCAGAGACAGAGTGTGAACAGGGGAGGGGAAGAGAGAGAGGGAGACACAGAATCCGAAGCAGGCTCCAGGCTCTGAGTTGTCAGCACAAATCCCGATGTGGGGCTCCAACCCACAAACCCTGAGATCATGACCTGAGCCAAAGTCCATGGTTCAACTGACTGAGCCACCCAAGCGCCCCTCCGGTTTGAATACTCTACACTTAACCTGTATTCTAGTTTATAAATTATGTTTTCTACTCTGTCTAATCTGCTATTAAACTCATCTATTGAATTCTTTATTTCAGATACTATATTTTCTGGTTCCATAAAATCCATTTGACTTTCTCATATAGTTTACAAGTTTCTGTTGAAATCTTCCATGCCTTTCTCTGTTTCCTTGAACATAGTTATTTTAATGTCCCTGTCTAATAATTCTAATATCTGAATCATCTGTAGGTCTGTTTCTGCTTGGCTTTTGCTCAGTTGGTTCTTCTTCTTTCTTAAACATGCCTCATAGTTTTTTGGTTAGTTGGCGGGCATTGTATTACATAAATATTATAGACAGCCTGGATGTGTTATCTCCCTTCTGAGAGAGTTAATCTTTTCGGGCAACAGAGAGTACATGCAGATCACCTTAATCCTACTGAAGATTGATTTTAGGGCTATTCCATTTTATTTTGGCTTTACTCTAGGATTCAGACTTTTCCATGTCTCAACTGAGAGCCAGGAATGTTTACCAGGGCCATTCCATGTCGGCAGGTTTTGAAATCCTTTCTCTGTATCTCCAGAACACTAGGCTTCTAAAATCTCTGCTCAGTCCCTTGGGCTTCTAGCTGCTGTTCCTGATAGTTTTTTGGAGTTGTACACCGTGTGCAGCTTAGAAATTGGCCAAATCCTCAAGTGGAATTTTAGTAGAGATTTTTAGGCTGACTTCCCTGTGGTTTTCTTCCTTTAAGATTTTGTTCCTCAAGATCCAGGTCTTTCAGTCATCCTAAACTCCAAGATCTGTCTTCTTAGACCATTGGAACTGTCACTGTCTACTGGGATTCTACTTCTTCACGCTGAAAATTTGCTAATGCCCATGAGGAAAAAGCTGGGTGAATGTGGATCTCACTTAGAGTCCTTTTTCCTCAAGGGATTTCGAATCTCTCAAGCTCTGTGTTGGTTGCTCTCCAATGTCTAAATTTTTTAAAAAGTTTCTTATACAGGTTTTGTAGTAAGTAGTTTTAATGGGGGAAGAGATTAGGCTAAATCAAACTTGCTGAAGGCAAAATATTTCTATTTAGTAAATTACATTAAAAATTTCATAAATGTTTTTCAGGTTGTCCTTTTATTATTGATATTTAATATTATAGTGTTATGGTCAGATAATAGTTTATGGGATATATTAGTTCCAGCCAGATAAAATTGCCATTTTTGTAGGTCAGATGCAGCTAAATATTGGCACTTTAAAAAAATTCTTCAATCTATAGTTCCTTTGCAATCTGTCGATGCTTCAGAATCTAGAATACGAATTTTTTTACAATATGTCATGTATCCTTAGAAAATAATATGCATCTTGTATTGGTTGGAGGTATTCTTTAGTTTCTCTCCCTCTATTTTTTTAAAGTTTATTTTTTTATTTATTTTTTTGGGGGGTGAAGGGGCAGAAAGAGAGGAAGAGAGAGAATCCTAAGCAGGCTCTATGCTGTCAGCACAGAGGCCAACACCAGGCTCAATCTCATGAACCATGAGATCATGGCCTAGCTGAAATCAAGAGTCAGGTGCTTAATGACTGAGCCACCCAGTTGTCTCTAATTTCTCTCTCTTTAAAACTCTTGCTGGGCTTCTGGTAATGCTCTTGAACTGGGCAGGAGGTAGGGCCATCGGATGTAAATCACAACACACTAAGTTTCTTACTTTGTAAAAGGACCTGTCAATACTAGAAGCCATACATCTTCCTCAGGGCTTACTATAAGGAAACAGAACTGACATTGCTATCAACAGCTGCCTCCAAACCTCTCTTTTCCTGTTGATGTCAAAGTAGGAAGGGGAGGGAAAGAGGCAGTCAAAACCAAGCCTGCCCAGGGCCATATTGAGCTTAAGGGAAAAGAATCAGCCATATTGGTTTTCTCTTTATTGACAATTTTGATATTTGGTTGATCATAGATTTCTTTCATCTTGATTTTGATTTTAAAAAATGTTCCATTAAGGGGGGCAACTGGCTCAGTTGGTGGAGTATGCAACTCTTGATCTCAGGGTTGTAGGTTCAAGCCCCGCGTTGGGTATACAGATTACTTAAAAGTAAAATAAAAAAAAAAAAAAGAGTTATGTTAAAATACTGTTTACCTTCATTAATGAGTTTTTTGGTGTCTCCTTAATTTCTGTGCCTGTGGTGAGTATCTCACTACTTCATCATAGTATGGTGCCCAGATGTTCAGTCTTGTAGGAAGCACAGCTCCTGGTGAGAAACTCTTGCTTCTCTTCTTTGATGTGGAATAGAGCTACAGATTCTTAACTCCTTGAAGTAATAGAAGCCAACACAACCAGTTTGAACCAGAAAGAGACCAGGGAGTCTCCCAAACACCAATAACTGACTAGTTAAGTAAGATTTCTTATTTGGAACACCAGAAGAGTTAAGCTTCATAAAAAGGAAAAGGCACTCATCACTAGACAGGACTTTACCCTTTCCCCCCACCCCCACCCCCCCCCCACAGTAGAGAAGGGTGGAGAAAGAGGAGACAGGGTCCTCTCTCTGCTATAGATTCCTGTGTTTCCTCTGCATTAGGAGAGAAGAGAAAAAGAGTTATATGAAAACTGAGTCTGAAGTCTTAACTAGATTGAACTTTTAATAACCGACAGTGACCAAAGAGTTAAGCATTTGTCCAAGTTGTCATTAAAGAATACTAAAGGGAGATTTGACAATATAAGGTGAAGAGAAGTTCTTGGAAATGGTAAAACCACTTCTTGTTTATTCCCCCTGAGTTTATACCTCACAATACCTAGCTGCATATATATTGACAATACATGAATCCTACTAAGGATATTATTCACATCTTTCATACTATTGCTTACTTTTTTCTTCTAGCCGATCTATCAGATTCTGAAAGAGGTCAGTTACACCTGCAAGTACTGTTGCTGATTTAGCGACTATTTTCTGTAGTTCTGTTGGCTATTGCTTATAAATTTTCAGGCTATACTGTTAGGAAGGTATATGTTCGTGATAACTATACCTTCTTGATATTGTTTCTTTCTTGTAAATTCTATTTCTTCTCTTGTGATTTAAATTCTGTTTTGTCTGATATTAAAATTTTTAGCCTGGTTTTCTTGAGGTTCATGTTAGCCTATAATATTTTCCAATAAATTATTTTGAACCTTCAAGTGTGTTTCATATTAGGATTTATTTCTGTGGTTTAATTTGGTATTTTTGTTTACTATTTATCCTTTTGTCTTTTCCCCCTATTTTCCACTGGATAAACCAAATTTTATTTTGTCACTCCAAAGATGACACATTCCATCTTAATTTTCTGATTGAATATCCCTAGCTTATTTATACCCCAATTTCTCTGCAGTTTCCTTCCTTCAACATCAAAAGCTTATCAATAGCTGTATCTTCCCTTTGAATGTGATGAGAATTCCAGCACTCCCTTACTTCCTCGTTTCTGTGCCTGTTTTTGTCCTATGTAGGATTTTAGAATTTTGATGTGGTCTTTGATATCCTTAACCAACATGCTATCAGACTTTTAAATCTTTCCTTAATTTTGGGAAATTCTCTGTCATTACTTCCTCCTATTTCCTCCTCTATATTTTCTCTCCCTCTCTCTCTCCCTCTTTCTTCCTATTGGGACTCCTGTTGGCCATATTTTGAAAATTTTGCTTCAATGCCCTTTTCTTTGATTTCTTTCATTTTATACCCTCTAAAACCTTACGTCTTATGATTGCATCTATTCTGCCCTTCAACCAATCCAATCAGTTTTTATTTATTTTTTAAAAACGATTTTTAATGTTTATTTATTTTTGAGAGAGACAGAGACTAAGTGGGGGAGGGGAAGAGAGAGGGAGACACAGAATCTGAAGTAGGCTCCAGACTCTGAGCTGTCAGCACAGAGCCTGATGTGGGGCTTGAACCCACAAACAGTAAGATCATGACCTGAGCTGTCAATGTTCAACCGACTGAGCCACTCAAGCATCTCCAATCAGTTTTTAAATTCAACGATTATTTTTCTTATACCTAGTAATTCTGATTTTTTAAAATGTTTGCTCCCACTTTATGATACATGATCCACCCTTTCTCTTCTCTCCAAAGACATTTATTGTACTTATTTCAAATACTTGTTCCACCGGTTTCATTTATTTGGCTCTTTCTGGTGTAGGTCGTTCCAATTGTTGTTCATTTTACTGATGCTTTTCAGATGTCTTATTTTTCTCTTCTGTGAGTTCTCCCTTATTCTCTTTTGCTAGTTCTGTCAGTCGGGGAGGTGGGGGGCAAAAGTCTAGATCCTGGCCTCTGCTCTTCTGGGGAAGTGTTTTGGCTTGGTTTTGATTTGGGAGGGGGGTTCTGTGGGTTTGTTTTGGTTTGGTTTGGTTTTTTTTCGAGAAGGGAACAACAGGGAGCAAGAACTTCTAGAGATGATTTTTGTGGGTTAACACATTCTTGTTTTTTTGTTTCCACAAATTTAGTCTCGCACCCTACATAGTGGAGGAAAGAAGGGAGACGAGGAAATGCTTACGGGGCCAGCCAGCTCACCTGTACTTGACGACATTGGCTGGGCTTTACTGGCCTGATTTAGCTGCAGTGCCCCAAGATGGCTGTGGGCTTCTAGAGCTGGCTTTCTGACCCATAATAGCCCAAGTGCAGAAAAGATCCATTTAGGGGGGCGAAAAGGAACAACTAGAAACCTCTCCCCCATCTAGTTTTTGCCCTTTGGGGTCCATGGCCTTCTTCTCTCAAACTACCATTCCCCTCCCCTTACACTAGACCCTCTGTTAGGATTTCTTACCATTTTTGAGATTCTTGGGTGGATGGGAGACTGAAGTTCTAAAACACAACCACTTCTATTTCCTGAGTCATCTCTATTTCCTGAGTTCAGTCCAGGGACTGGAGACAATGGCCCATCACGACCAGGGCTGTGAATAAATGGTCTGTTTCTCAATGATAGGAAAATAAGGCCTACAGCTCTGTCTCCATCAGAGACAAAAGTTTGCAGCAAAATGCTTATAAATGGCCTCAACACATATAGGGTTAATAAATAAAACAAAATATAACTTTAAGATCTTTTATAGAACCTTCAGGATTTTTTTCCCCTAGGTTTCTACTCAATATTAATGTTTACCTCAGGGAGAAAAAGGACCTTATGCAAAAATCTTTTATTCTCCCTTCCCCCATTTATATTAAATAACACAAAATTATTTTAATAATGTGATATGGAATCTAGAGACAAAACACTTTGGTCTACAAAAGAGAACCAATTTATTTCATAAATCACATTCTTCTGCTCCTTCCAGCAATTTCCCTTTTCCCTGGGAGGAGGATGTTATTGTGTTCTTTCTGTGGCTCTTTGTGTAATTTTAATTTATCATTAAGTAACACTTTGCTTTTTAACATAAAGAATTCAGTGTGCTTGATGGAGCAGCACTCCATGGAAAGTTAGTTCACAGCAACAACTGTTTGGAGCAGAGGAGTTTATTAATTTATCAGAACCTTATGTTCAATTTCAGATTTCTCAGCATAGGCACTAACAATCAGCTGCACCTGTTGCCAATTAAAGTATTAATGGCACATCAATCAAAGAAAAATCACTGCGAATGGAGATTACACAAGCTCTTTACTCATGTCATTTTTTGGAAGTCATCCTTTATTTCAAAAATAAGTGAGATCCACAAGCCATACCTTTCAGTCTGCATTCTCTAGTTTTCCTCAGTGATGGTTTAGTGGCTGAATGGCTTTGACTGCACATTTTCCACTGGAGGGAACCGCTGTCGCTGTCTCGTATTTAAAAAGTAATAACGTTGCTGTGCATGTGGAGAGTGGCAGGACCCTGCGAACGTTTTTAGGAAGCTCGATGTAACTTAATTATTAGGTTTACAAAAAGCAGGACATAGTAGCGCTGTCAAGATGGATGCAATCTTCATCGCCTGAACAGCTTTCTACATTTACTTAGAAGAAGGAATGCATGGTGCTAACAGGGGACAGTCCAGTGGAGAAGACTCTGCTTTTTAATGCCTTATTTTGAGTAAGTCAGTAGTTTCCGGGGGATGCAGGGGAATAAGGACGGTGACGTGGGGGGAGATGAAGTTGAAAGAACATAGACTATGGAAGCACACAAATAATTCTGTGTTCTAATCTCAGTGGCTGCACTTCTGACGGCAGCCTTGCTCCCATTAGTCAGTCATAGCGGATAATAGTTTTCGTACCTATAAGGAGGGGATAAGATGACACCTTTCTGGGGCCTCGGGAAGATTAGATGGGAGTGTATGGAAGAGTCTAGCTCAGTATATGACACAGGTAGGCTCTTCCCCATTCTTTTCCACTGCAGGATTGGGGATCATGGTGTGGACAGCATCACTACCTCCCTAGACTACTGCAAGCCATAGAAGTCACTGTCCGGTGATTGGCCTGAACCTGGGGGCAGAACATCTTCCCTAAACTCTTCCGCCAGCTCTGCAAAATGGGCAGAAACACGAACCTCGCGGTATAGTCCAAAAGAGTTAGTGTGATGCGGCTGCAAACACCTCACAGTGCTCCATAACACGTGGCTATTTGTTGTCGTCGTTATTCTTCAGATGGGACCAGAGCAGACAGGTCTACCAGATCCTAGGGTTTCTGGCAGATGTGACAGGCTTGGCAGGAAACACATCAAGTGAAGGAGAAACAAGTAACAGCATGCCGAAGATTCTAAGGCAGGGGCTGTTTTCTCTCTAACTTAACAAATAAAATAAAATAAAACATTATAGTGACATTTGCCCTTTGAGGCAGGGACAGACGATGCTAGGATGAAAGCCACCTGATCTCATTATTGAAACTTTTAGGTGCATCTGCCTTACATCCCCTTATGTCCCAATTGGAATACAAGCTTCAAGGCAGGTGCTATGTTTTCTTCTTTGTTGCTTTCTCCCTTGTGTTCAGTACAAAGCCTTACACATAGTAGGTGTCCAATTAATATGTGTTGATCAATGACAGCACTTCATTGTTCAGTAACCCCAGTGTGTCTAGTTATCTCAAAAGTTTCCATGTAATGCTCGCAATGTACTTCAAAAAAAACCCCATTGTAATATAATGAATACACCAATATCATCCCAGAAATTTTCGATGGCAAGGGTTGGGAAAGAGAGTACAGGAAATATAAAGGATCTTCATGCTGAAATCGTTTGAAATTACCGTTTTAAAGCATGGCTACCATTTTACATCGTCTGTCATAGTGTGTTTTGGTATACATATTTTTTCCCTATCCACATTTTTCCCTTTGCAGGCCTACCTTTTGCCCATTCATCATGGTGTAGTTAACTGTGAATAATAACACTCTCAAGATCCCTTTCCACCCCTCCACCGCCAAGCGGTATGACCAATGGTAGCACCTCACCCTCAGGGAACAGAGACTGGTCTGTGGAGTGGCCACATGACCGGAACAAGGCCAGGCAAATGGTTTGGGACGCCATGCTTAAAAAGTCATTTTTTCCTGTAGGGTCTTTAGGCCAATTGCTTCTGGAAGTTATTCTCCACCAAACAGATCCTTTCTGTAGTAGTAGCACAAGAGGCACCTTGGGCCAAGAGAAGATGCTAAATGAGAGAAGCACAAGGAGAATGGAAGAGTCTTGTAGGCTTAGAATCCTTGGGTTCAGCTGCTGGGGCTTTTGCTGATGACCTTCCTTCACTTCTGGAAGCTGTGTAGCATCTTTTCCAGCTGTACAAGTGAATGCACTTTTTGTTTTGTTTTGTTTTGCTTGTTTGTTTTTTGTAGCTAATCTGAGTTGGGTGTCTTGTTGCTTGCAGCTAAAAAAGCCTAACAAATTCAGGCTGTGGTTCTAAAACATTCTCTTCTGAGCTCCTACATCTCAACCCAACGTCCAGAACAGTTGCATCTTTAATTATGGGTATCCCTGTGTTACATAAACACACCCGTCGACATTCCATTTCTAGCCCACTAGGTGTATCCATCAGCATTTCCCACCCTGAGCACTTTTGATATTTGGGGCCAAACAACTCTTTGTGCAGCACAGAATATTTAACACTCTCCCTGGCCCCTACTCACTGAGGGCTGCTAACACCACTTCCTCAGTCATAACAATGTGCCCAAAATGGCCCCAGACTTTGCCCAATGTCACCAGGGACGGCAGTGGGTGGGAGGGGAGGGCAAAAATTGCCCCTGTGAGGAAGCACTTCTATATACAGAACGTAAGCTCTATGAAAGCAAACTTTCTTTTTCTTTTCTTTTTTTCAGATATGTCTCCCCAGGATCTAAAATAACACTTGCCTTATAGTAGGTGCTCATGATTTTACTTATTCAATGAGAAAACAAATAGGCTCTGAGTAAATGGAGGGCGCTATTGCAGATGCTGCTAGTATCAAAAACAAGGAAAAGGGTTGCGCCTGAGCGGCTCAGTTGGTTAAGCATCCGACTTCGGCTTGGGTCACGATCTCACGGTTCAGGGTTCAAGCCATGTATCAGGCTCTGTGCTGGGAGCCTGGAGCCTGCTTTGGATTCTGCGTTTCCCTCTCTCTGCCCCTCCCCTGCTCACACTCTATCTCTCTCTCTCATAAGTAAATAAACATTAAAAAAAAACAAACAAACAAAAAAAAACAAGGAAAAGAAGGAGTGTCTGGGTCACTCAGTTGGTTAAGCAGTCCACTCTTCATTTCGGCTCAGGTCACCATCTCATGGTTGAGATCAAGCCCCTCATCCAGCTCTGAGCTGGGTGTGAACCTTGCTGAGATTTTCTCTCTCCTTCTCCCTCTGCCCCTGCCCCCTTTGAGTGTGCACTCTTTCTCTCTCTCTAAAAAAGGAAAAAAAGGAAAAGAAGACCAAGGAAGGTGAATGTGTCATCACCTAATGTTATGGTTCATGGTTCAAAACAAAACAAAACAAAACAAAACAACAGCATGCCTAATTTGGCAAACTAAGAAACTCAAGTACAGTACAGTTTCTGTTAACAAGGCAAGTAGAGAGTTGGGTCGGGGAGGAGAGAAAATCATTTCAGGAATTGTCTTTAAAGCACTGTGGCTTTCTACATTCTCTCTCTCTCTCTCTCTCTCTCTTTTTCCTCCTATTGAAACAGAACAACAGTATGCCCAACAGCAAAGACTGATTTGGGACCTGGGTAGTTAAAACAGAACCTGGGAAAATGTCTCAGGAGGAAAAGAATGTCTATGGTAATTTTTTGCCTTTATTCACTAAAAATGACACATGCTTTTTGAAGTGTAGCCCGATTTCCACACCTTCACTGCGTAGCTTTCCCATCAGCATTAAAACGATCAGCACATAGAAGAGCCACCCCTAAGATTTTATCTTCTTCCTTTTATTGTAACTCAATAAAAAAATATGTGAGTTAGGGAATTTAGTTTTACAATAAGTTTTCCCGTATTGAGGGGCACCTGATATATGAAAATATACATATATATCCTCGGCAATTCCAGTGTAACATTCATGAAACCATTGAGACGTATGCAATCCAGTCACATGATGTTAGACACAAATCACATCTACTACAACCAAACAGAGCAGCCATTACCCAGGCTGTAAATTGCCAGGACCTCTTTTCATAAGAAGAGAAATAACACAGAGCTATTTCCAACCCATAGGGACAGCCTCTCCCTCTTTCCCCACTTGTAGTGCCCATGCACCCTAAGATTGTCATTGACTGAAATCCCTGTCAATCCTTAAATTCTCTCGAATCATGACTTTCTTTTCAGTTTTATCACCAGTGCCAAACAATTAGTTTACTTTTCAGCAATGCTTCACACCAAGCAGTTTTGTTTTGTTTGTTTTGTTTATTTGTTCATTGCAGGGAGTGCAGAGCAATAAAGCCTCAAGGAGAGGAGACCCTCGGTGGTCAGCCAGGCACTCCACCAGCTAAATGTTTCAGTTTCTACTTCAGCCACAAGAACAGGCCTGCCTGAGAATTTCATGCCTGGATAATATTTAAATCACTTTGTTGTTGGGAAGCAAGATAATGTGGTCAAAGATACTCTGGAGTAGACCAGCTAGGGTTTGCAAATTTACTAACTGGGGGCCCTTGGGCAAGTGACAGAACAGCTCTGCGCCTGTTTACATAACAATGCTCCAAAGGAGTGCCATTATGATGAACTTCATTCAGGGTCACTCACAAATAATGAAAACCCTGAATGTTTAAGCCATGAATGCAAAGATGCATAATGCAATTTTAAGGTTCAAAGGCAATAATAAAATACAATTACATATTCCAGGTTTCAAATGTTTTGATACTTCTGGACTGATCTGGGGAAAATAATTTTCTGATAGGCTGCAGATAGGGCGAGTAAACACCTAGGATTCCTGGTTCAAATCTCACCTGGGAGGTGAGTAGACTCAGAATTCAAATCTTCAAGGAAGCCATGAGGTGGTTGGTACATGAGTATCTTCCACTTGTACTTGATTCTATCCAGACTAGCCCAGAACCCACCTGTCTATTCTTTCTTACTTTGCCTTTGAGGATAACAAAATGTCTCCATCTAAATGAAGTCAACTAGTATCCTACTGAGAGCTGTAAAGCAGTGGCCAGTAAATCACCAATTAATTAATAAATAACCAATGACCGATTAATTAGCAATCAATGATGAAATAATTAATAATAAATCAATGTCTAACTACATAAGCAACATTTATTTTGCTAATAATATATGTGCCAAATAAATAGGCAAGCCATTGAAAATTCTGAAATCAAGAAATCATCCTTACTAGGATGATCTGATGTGTCAACTTCTATTGGAAAGTCCTACTAAAGTCCTATTTTAAAAAGAAATACATCTGGAAACATAGACAATACCACAGTCATTTGAAATACCAGAGGACTTGAACTACTTTTCAAAGCTACTAGAAAGCTCTGATGAATGACCAATCTGCTTATGATGCCACAATGAGTGCTGAACAAATAAGCTTGGCCTCTGGCCTTAAGAGGATTTTAATCTCCAATATACACCATTGATGCAGATAAAGATCCTATTACACTATGAGGAAACATTAATAGAATGAGTAACATGGAGGCTTCCAACTTGTTATTTTCACTTTTAGATGGCTAAATTTGAGTAATTGTAACCTGGGTAAGTTAGCAGGCTTTGTGGAACAATGATGAAGGATTAAGTATGCCAATTTTCAAATATTTCTCAGATTTATCTACTTCTCTCTAACTCTTTTCCTACATACTCTAGGCTACCATCATGTCTTGCCTGAGTTGCTATAACATCCTTCTAACTGGTCCCCAGTCTTGCCCCTCGTGGCAGATCATTTTCTCAAGTGGAATCAGGGAATTTTCAAGAGTGGGCACGTGATTGGTTCATTTCCCTGATTAAAACCCTTCAGAGGCTCCCTAGTGCTCTTGGATTAAAGTCAAACACTTTGGGCTTACCAGGTGCCCAGTGTGATCTAGCGTTTGCTTACCTTCCTAGCCATTTCACCCCTTGCAAAATATGGCACAGCTTCTAACACAGCTGGTTAATGCCTCCTCAACCCCAGATCTCAGTTTGGGCATTGCTTCCTTTCGGTCTTTGAGGTCAGGTTAGCTGATCTTTTTATAGGCTACCATAGCTCTCAATAGTCACTCTCTTATAATACTGAATAAGAATATAATTATTTACTTTTTTGAATCTCCACTAGTTTCTAAATTTCAGGTGGGCAGGGCCACAGATTTCCTGTTTACCACCAGAGCCCTAACATTTGGTGAAAAAGTAGATACATAGGAAGCATTTTGTTGAGTTAGGGGAGTTTGGTTTTCAGTGGTTTAGTTGCTCTTTGCACTGGTGTTTACACCAGTGACTCCCAGTGCAGATCTGATAGGACTTGCCATGATGATGGAAAGATTCTGTGTCTGTCCTTAGCTAATATAGTAGCCTGTAGCCATGTGTGGCCACTGAACACTGGAAATGTGGCTGGTATCACTAAGGAACTAAATCTTTACTTATTTCTAATTATAATTAATTTAAATTTAGATAGCTCACGTGGATAGCCAGATTGGACAGCACAGTTCTAGAAGAACTTTATTAAATTCATAGGCAAACTTTTTCAGGAAATGGGTCAAGAACTGTCTTTTCCAATAGTAGCCACTAGCCATAAGGGGCTATTTAAGATTTTTTTTTAATGTTTATTTTTGTGTGAGAGAGAGAGAGAGACAGAGACAGAGAGCGAGAGGGGGAGGGGCAGAGAGACAGGGAGACAGAATCTGAAGCAGGCTCCAGGCTCTGAGCTGTTAGCACAGAGCCCGACGCGGGGCTCAAATTCACAAACCATGAGATCATGACCTGAGCAGAAGTCAGACGCTGAACCGACCCAGTCACCCAGGCACCCCAGGGCTATTTAAATTTAAATTTTAATTAACTGAAATAAACTAAAAGTTAAGTATTTTGTTCCTCAATTATGCTTGCCACATTTCAAGTACTCAAAAGCCAAATACCACACTAGTGGCTACGATACTGGGCGTCCCAGAAGGCTCTAATGGACAGCATATGTTTGGAGAAGGGCTCACCTGACAGAAACAAAGATGCACGTTCTCCCCAGTGGGGTGGTTTGTTAACCATCACACTCCCATTTGGTCCAGACTGTTATGAAGACTCAGAGAACTGGGGTCGTAGTACCACTAGATGCCTAATAAGACCCAACACTTGCTCACCTTACGTGAATAGGATATTGACCTCTACAGCCCAGGGTAACCATAAATCAGAAACACTGATGAGAGCAAAGCAGCTGACACCCACTAGGGAAGACCAAGTTGACTGAGGCAAGCATTCTCTTGTGAGAGAGTGTCAGGGCCAATGTCAATGCCCCCAACCCAGGCTCTTTCTATTTCCAGACAAGTCAGCTGGCAAAATTTCAGTGACCTCTTGGCCCTAGCTGCTACTTGATTCCCAAAAGGTAACCTCTTCCCAGGGCATCTCTCTTTTCTCTTTCTTTGCATCACTCTGAGATTGGCCACTTCTCCTCCCCCATGATGCACTTATTGGCAGCTACTCCAGTCTTTGTTGCCTCCAGAATGGATAACCACAAAGCGTCCCTGGAAGGCCACCCAGAAGCTTCAGCTGGCTCCGTGTGGCACTATCCATCTGCCTAAGGCACTGGGCATGCTGCGCCAGAAACACCTGTGCTCTGGTTTGCCCTGGCTCCTTCACAGGACCGGTCAAGGTGTAGTCCTGAATGCCCACATTTGAAATGGCTACCTTGGAGGTTGTCTCCTCCCCCTCAACACCATCACAGCAGGGGGATGCTGCTCTGGGAAGGGGGCTAGATTCAGAGCATTTCCTGAGGAACTTGCTTCCCCTCCTGGTTTGATGAAGCCGCCTTTTCTGTGTTCAGGGACGCAGTGGAAAAGCCATCTGTTTAGTTAGGATTCTGCCATGAAAGGTGGTCTTGGGGAATAGATATTTCGTGGTGTTTTTCCGCTCTCCTCATATTCATTTAGAACTTGAACAACACGCTAATGAAAGCAAACGATTAACTACAGGCCTTCAGTTGTTCCTAGGAAGCCTTTTATTTTTTTTTTTATAAGTCAATTTTCCCATCAACTTTGTGACTCTTCCCCCAGAATTAGTCAATGGTTCCTTCACACAGCACGTCCCCACCTCATAAGCCGAATTTCTCAATCTTTGGCCACAAGAAGGCCTTCGCTTGGGTCGTTCTACTTCGCCAGTTTACTTCCTCTCGCGCCCACGCCAGCCCAGTGCTGTAAAACCACAGCTATTAAAAAGTTCTTTTCAAAAACACTTAAATATTATCCCCTCCCTAAAAATGTCTTGTCAGATTTCTTCCTCTTGTTTGCTTCAGAAAGTGGCGCTTTGATTGTCCATTAGAGACTTGTTTACATTTCTCCAAAAGCTCCATTTAGTTTCCTTGACAAGGTGGAATAAGTGACTGGCTGTGATGGATAGAGGCACCTGTCCTAATGGCTGCTCACACTGTGCCCACCAGTGCAGGTTACATTGATAAATTGACAACAGTTGGGACATGCTCTGCTAGCAGCAAGAATGAGGCTACGAGGACAAACACAGGCGGTTAGACAGTCTGCTTTCATATTCCTGGGAAAGGTGTGCAGCCTCCTAATCTAACACCCCAACAGCTGCGGTGCGGAATTAGTGCACATGCGGAATTTCTTTGTTACCTTGACACCACCTCTGCGGGTTAGTCTCGAATTCTATTGACTGTAATCGACCCCTCTGTCTTCCAGTGGACCAGCCTGCCATCCTCGAGTGGGGTGCCCTAACGAAAACTGCATTAGAAGCCTGAAATTGTACGTTATTGTACATTTATTTGGGCTCTTGAATCCCTTGGCTGAGGTTTTTCTTTTCCCTCCGGTAAGAAAAACCTCGGGCAGGACAACAAAATGCTGCCTATTAGCTATGGGTTGATTATCAGGAAAATGTGGGAAGTGGCCTTATCAAGGCTAAGGTGTTAATTATCCGGAATAAGGAGCTCAGGAGGTTCCAAATTTGAGTAATGAAGAGGTGACTGTCTATCAGGACACCCCGCTCAGCCGGGGGTCTTAGAAGGTGTTTGGTTCCCTCTCAGGCCTCCCCTTTCATTTTCTTTTTTCCTCTCCGCTGGTTTCTTGTTACCTTTAACAAGCCGAGAAAGGCAGCGGCAGCAGCGGAGACCCACAGTGGCATCTCCGCTGTTGACAGAGGCCCAGGCAGGAGCGCGGCTGATCCCCGAACCCTCGGCCTCCCTCCCCTGGCAGATAAGTTGGGAGCTTCGGGCAAAGTGGTGGGTGGGTCTGCGGACGCCTCCGGGCCAGGAGCTGGAGCGGCCGCAGCAGCAGCAATCTCGACAAGGCCCCTAGCTTCATCCATTACATGCTTATCTTAACTGGAGACTAATCTAAAGGAACAAATGACCACCGAGAAAATGCTCCAACTTAATACAAAGTCATAAAAAAGAGAGAGAGAGGGAGAGAGAGAGAGGGAGAGAGAGAGAGAGAGAGAGAGAGAATGCAGGAGCAAAAGAAGCATGGACATAATAATGCTTTCCTGAGCTTCGCTTTTAAATGGCCTAGTTACCGATTTTATGATAAGACACAGTTTGCCTTTATGATTTGCATGGGTAATGAAGCAATTAGCAGCCATCATATATAAAACATGCTAGTTCTTCATTAGATACCAAACAAAATGGCATCACACAAGATGCATAGTGTGGCAAGGCTCAAGTGACTTGCTCGTTCTATTTACTTTGTATGGAGTTTTGTTGGAAGCCTGGTTGCCGCGCGCATCGCATTAGAAGGCTAGACTGTGGTTAGTTTGATGTGAAATTCTGACTGGCTGGCAGTCGCCTCCACTCCCCACCCCCTAACTGCTACTAAATTTCATTTCAAGTTATAATTATTGACATTGGAAACAGCTACTCGGATCACAACAACAAAGCAACAATTATACAGGATCTGGTGTTTCTCATGCAAATTACAGCAATAAAATACAGGAAAATCCGGCCCACTTACAGACCAGTCTTTGTCTTTGGAGAACACAGTCTGAACTATTTGGTTAACTAAATTAAAATGTAAATCTTGGCTGGCTTTTCTTCTTAGATAGCGATATGAAACAGTTTCTAAAAGACAGAAAAAGCTTAAGGGACCACATTTCAAACAACTTGTCATGAATATATTTTTTTAATGAATTAGGGCTGAAAAGCTTAACTGTCTATAACAATCAAGGATTCTAAAATGCTGTTCAAAGAGGAACAGCATAAGGGGAGAGAGAGTCCTGTATATGTTTGTTTATAAAGGAGCTGGGGAGCTTGGAAAGATGCACAGTAAGAGTGTCCCTTGCGCTTTCACCAGTAAAGTCATATCTCTCTTATTCCCGGTTGGTGTAACATGTATAATGAAACATATAACCCAGAGAAGGAGATTAGTGAGTATTAAAACTGAGTTCTTTTACTTTATTAGAGTTGCTTTACTTCCTGGCTTTGTCTCTTCTGCCATGCAAAACCCAAGCCTGAGAAAGCGTCACAGCCAGGGAGGGTGAAATTAAAAAGTCAACCACAGTGGCATTAGCATTAAGGAGCAGTGAATGCAGCCACTCCAGCCACATAAAGTTCTGCAGAGAACCGGAAACAGTGATTTGAATCTATGGGGAAATGGTATGGCTTCCGATCCATTACCATTACTGCTTTTAAAAAACAAAACTAAACTACACTAAACAAAGCGCCCCTCAGCCAGCATAAGAAAAGGGCTGGATCCACAAGGCGGCAATCAGAACTACAGAAGACAACATCAAAGAAAAGGAGAAGAAAAGCGACTGCCTGTGCCCCTGGCCAGGAATCAGCTAACGCCGCATCTGCTTTGAAAGCCATACCCCTGAGTTTGACCACAAGTAAAGTGACCCATGTGAGGCCACGACAAGGGAGGATACTGACATTTAATTTATGTATTTAATTTTTTTATACAGGGAAAAGAAGTTGTGTGATCACATCTCATTTATAACAAATCTGATCTTTAAAAGGCAATAATTTTACAAATGCACTTTTGCATCACAAATACTGTTATCATAAGCAGGGAGCAAACGCCGTGCGGGCAGTCACTCTGACTTATAGCAGCTCGGTACAGCTGCTGCAAGATAACCAAGAATAATGGTTTTTGATAATCAGGCCACACTATTAATATAACATGAACCACAAGTGCTTTTGTACTGCAGCCCTGGTTAAACTAGCAAATCTCATTGGAATATAAAGAAGGGGTGGGGAGTCATGTTCTGTTTTCTGCTGCTTCTGCACTGAAAAATATGCCTCGTGGTGCTGTCTTAGGTGTTTCATGTTTTAGGGAACACGTAGCAGCGCCTGAAGAATGTTTCCCTTTAGAACCTCTGGTCCTTTCTGCTCACAGCTCAACAACTACCTGCTAGGTCAGAATTTAGGTCCATGAATTGTAACAGATGGATTTCAAATGGCAGTTCTGTTGGCTGGGGTAGAGCTGGTGAAGCATGCTGAGGCCCATAGCAAGCTGGGTTTATGCTGGTCTCTCACTGGTCTGTGACTGTTGAAATACTGCCGGGTGTAAAGGGGCTCATTTCGGCCAATGTGAGCAAAGGGGAATGCTGTCCCTTCATCGTAAATGTTAATGTGAAGGAAAATATGAGGGAAGCACTTCTGGTGGTAAGAGTCAGGCAACATAATCATAACAAGTAAAACCAGGCTTAAGCATGTCACTCCAATGTTTATTCATATGGTGACATTTACTGTAACTTTCCTCTAAAAGGCAATGGTTTCCTTGGATTTTAACAACCCAGAAACCATTATGAAGTTATCTTTGGACGCATGATGTGTATCTCTGTCATATATTTCTCCATTTCCCAGGACATGTGCACTAGGGTGAATTATGTTTTCAAAATCAATGCTTGGACTATTTCTGTAAATTTGAGAAGGCATGTATTCGGTGAAGAAATGCATATTTCCTGAACTTCACAATGAGGAGAGAAGGTTGGAAAAGGCTGATTAAAAAAGCTGAGGCTCAGGGAGACTGAGTGCCATGTTCAATCACTTAAGAACCTCCTCCAGTGCCATGTTTCCCACAAAACTTCCCATAACAAATGCAAATCAGGAGTGGATCTCTCTGGACCTTTCCAGCTTTCATGGCAGAGATGAAAGTGAATGTCTATAGTGTTTTGATTATGACGCTTGTTCTGGTGGCAATTGCCATATACTGCCTTGGATCGTTAGGCCTTCTTTCCTTCCTTCCTTCCTTCCTTCCTTCCTTCCTTCCTTCCTTCCTTCCTTCATCAAATATTTATTGAGCACTTACTATGTATCAGCCAACAGACCAGGAATGGAGAAGTAGGATGAAATAAATGTGCTTCATGGAGATCAAAATCTGGTAAGAAAGAATAGACATATACATAATTGATTACAAAATTGGTAGAATGTGGTAAGGAGAAAGTCCATTTAGGCTGAAGTTGGGAAGATTACACTTGAACAAGAGAGAATTAATGAAGATTTTGATGCATTTAATCTGAGCCTTGAAAAATTTCTAGGCTTTGCATACATGTTTTATCTTCCCTGCTGTGTTGTAAATTAGTTGAGATTAATCACTATGTCTAATTTATATCTTTACATATTACTATGTTGAGCAAGATGTTTGTTCTCTAGATACATTACGCTAATCAATACTGTCTATAGAGCACTTCCTATGTTTTAGGCATTGTTATAAACATATATTATCTTATTTAATCCTTGTAGCACCTACTGAAGTAGGAGGCAAATTATCCCCATTTTACAGAGGAAACTGAGGCACTGAAAGGTTAACTAAATTGCTCAAGGTCACAGCTATTAAGTGGAGAAGGTGGATTGGAGCCAGGGCAGTCTGGTCTGACTGCAGAGACTACATTCCTCACCCATACACTCCGCCTGTGGTCAATAAACATTGTTTGAATGTTAAATAAGCTAGCAGGAATTTCTCAGCAGTTATAATGTGATTTCATTTACCACTGCAGAATTTCTTAAGAACACTTAGCTCAGGAAACAAAACAAAAAAATCATCAGGGTGCATAAAAATCAGTTTATGATTAAATTATTAATCTCTGCAAGAGAGTCAAGTGCTTACCCACAATATATTTGTTCTCCAGAAAGCCTTCAGGTTGTGAATTATCTAAGAGGGTCTCGACTTAATACTGATACTTTTTGCAAATAGTTTATACTGTTTGGTGAATACACAACATCATTGCTCTTGGCATCAAGTCCATTCTCATCACAGTATAATAATACACATACACACAGTAAACTTGGATTCTACGTTCCTGAGTCTCCAGCACCCTTGGTGTCCTCCATGAAGTGCAGAACAACACTTCCCTGTCAGAGGGGATCACTGACATCTAGTTCCAAAGTTGATCAATAGCTTGATCTTGTCTGCACAAACAGGACCTCTTAGTGGCAGAGATTGTAGGGGGTTGGTGGGCCGACTGGGTAAAGAATAAGCAATGGTACCATACGTGCAAGTGAGTGAGCCACATATAGACACCTGTTCAATTGGAAAAGTGGGAAAATTAAATGTGTCTGGGTGGGGCAAGTACCTGCATTTTACGAGGTTCTGTCTTGCTTCAATGCTTTCTCTACAATTCAGCTGAACTTGTTTCCAAAAAAAAGTTAATAATAAGTTGTGAAAAAAGTGCATATAAAACTAACAGATACATTTATTCTTCTAAAAATTGGCAAATAGCAAAGAAAGCTGTAATATCCAGTTTGTTGAGGTGGCTGATAAATGGCTATTTTCGTACATCACTGCATGAAATACAAAAAAATTGCCTTCTTGGTAATTTGGACACTTTATCTAGAGCTATAAAATGTGTACAAAGGTACACATAATTTTATGGCTAGTAATTCATCATAAGAAAATAATTAGCTATGAACATAAAGATTTGTAGACACTGAGGCACATCTAAAATTATTTAAAATATTAAAAATGTAGAATTGGCCTAAGTGTTCATCAATAGGGAAATGAAGAAATACATTTGAACACATGTATAAAATAAAATACAACAAAAAGCAGAGTACAAAACTGTACATACAATGTCGTCTTCACTTAGGATAAAGAAAATGCACCAGAGTAAACAGATAATAATCTGTGTGGTGAAATTACTGATACTTTTGATTTTTCTTCATTACATATATCTATTTTTCCAAATTTTATACCATGAGCATGTTTAATATGTTTATACCATGAACATGTTTCCATATGTGAGTAAAAAGGAAATATAAAATCCAATTTAGAAAGCTGTAGACATACTGAAGATCCATCCAGAAGGACCTTGGCTTGTCCCTTCTATTCCCAATGTCCCCTCTCAATTGCTGAAATCAGTGATGCCTTTTTCCTCACTTTTACACAGTAAATTCGAGGAAAGGTGAAACTTTCTGGTAGGATATGAGAGAGCAGCCATTAGAAGAACCTAGAGAAGGAACGACTGTTTGGAATATATCTCCAAGGGAAAAGTATAAGCAAGTTGATTTGGAGAGCCTGTTGGAAAGCTGAAGCTTTTCTTCTGGCCTGAGTTATTTCTAATTACTGCATGAATAAGTCAGTTTTTGGACTGTGGATATAGGCATACAATACAGAGTGCTTTTTACTTTGTAGGTGATAGTGCCTAACTTTAACAAGTCAACACATTACAAATAGATTTTTTTGTATGAAGTTTTTAAGAGAAGAGGCAACCAGAGGGGGCAATATTGAAAGCAGACATGAACATTCCTTGCTTTGGACTTCTCTAGAAAAGTATTAATTTCTACATGGCTACAGTGGAATAATGCTGGCAAATACTAATTACTATACCATTGGCTTGTGATGGCAACAATGCTGGTGCATTCCGTAAATGCTTCTCTTTCGCTGAAACATATGAATCAAATACTTTTGATTTTCCCAGATATCACCAAGATGCAGCATTATTCACTCTCAATTATATTCCTGTTCAGATGATTCTGTAAAATTTAATTCCCTTGTTTTCACACTTGACATTCATTCATTTATTCAGTATTTACTGAATTCCTATTATGTAACAAGAAAGAAGACCTTTAATTCACTCCTTAAATTTTATTTCCAACCTCTTAGGGATTGTTTCAACCTAATACTAATTATTTTTCTCTTATTCCTCCATCCAGTATCCAAAATGGTATGTGGCATGTTTATTTTTTAAATTAAAGTGAATTAAAATAAATTTTTTAAAATTTCATTATATCCCTTGAGATAATTGGAAACATAAAATAACATACCATAGAAGAAAACTTGCCTTTATATCTGTGTGTGTGTGTGTGTGTGTGTGTGAATATGTGTTTAGTATTGGAAATAAGCCTCACAGATAATCAGTTAGATAATAATAATAATCAGGAAAGCAACAAAATTTTTTAATTGCCACTAAAATTGTTAAATGTAACTGACATTATAGTTTTTATGTAATAAGTTGGAGAAAAATGGAAATATTTAGTTTGTTCAATGTTTAGATTTAAACAGTAATAGCAAACAATTCCTGTTAACTGTACTTGTGACTCTAATTGCATTAAAATAATTAAATAAAATTAAATCTATTATTTAATTTAATATACTTAAAATTATAATTTAATTAAATTAAAATAAATAATTTAAAATAATAAGGGACACTATGATATAATGGCATAGTCTATTAATCGTAGCCCTGGCAAAGAAAAATGCCCTGGTATCACAAAAAGCTAAAATTGGAATCAAATTTCTATAATCTCAACCTCTCATTTTAAGGATAAGGAAATATGGTTGTAGACAAGTTGAGAAACTTGCCCAATATTCTGTAGCCAATCAATGGTGAGCCCAGCATGCAATTCAAATTGTCACACTTCTTTCTTGGTCACCTTGCCTCAGCCTGCATGAGGCAAATTGCTCTGCTAACTCTGATCTGTGTTGTAAATGGTCTGACCAACCTACCTTTAAGAAAGCTCACTGTCAAAAAAAAAAAAAAAAGAAAGAAAGAAAGAAAGAAAGAAGAAAAAGAAAGGAAGAAATCATTGACTAGTGTAGGTAAATGAAAATTAATATTTACTGTAAAAAATAATAACACTAACGTCTTGTGTAGTATAAAATATAAAATATATACATAGAATTAAAATGCATAGAAAATAATGTAAGTGGTAGAACGGACAAAGGGAGTGAAAGTATAATATCAGCCTTATTTGAGAAGAGGTAAAAACATGGACCGTAATAAAACAAGGATGCATACTTTATTCTCTTGAGTAATCATTAAAAATAATGATAAAATATTAGCAAACTAATAAGAAAATGGGATGATAAAAAATAATTTAAAAGAAGGATAAAAAGGAGAGAAAACCACATGTAAAGCAGAAGGAACAAATAGAAAACAAGAATAAGATTATAGCTATAAAACTATAGAAATCAGTAACTACATTTAACGTAAATGGCCCAAAAACTCCCATTCAAAAAGAGAGGTGGTCATATCTGAATCTAATGATATATATTATACTCAAGTACATGTGGAATATTTACCAAAATCGACCATATCCTGGATCATCAAGCAAGTTTCAAATTTTGAAAGCCTGAGATCAGACAGAGTATGTTCTCTGACCTGAGCAGAATTAAGCTAGAAATCAATAAAAAGTGGTACTTTTAAAATATCCAAGTTTTGGAAATCAAGAAACATATTTAAAAATCATCTTTGCAAAAATAAGAAATTACTAGGGAAATTAGAAAATATTTTGAACTAAATGATAATGAAAATATTACATCAAAACTTTTAGAAATTTGTGAAGGCTGTGATCAGAGGGAAATTGATAGCCTGAAATGAATATACTAGAAAAGAAGAAAAGTTGAAAATCAATAATGTGACAATTGATCTAAAGAAATGTGGGGTAAGAATCCAAAACAAATGAACATCAAATAAAGAAACTATTAAAGACAAAAGCAGAAGAAAATGAAACAAAAAGTAAAGTTACAAGGGGAAGAAATCAACAAAGCCAGAAGTTGATTATTTGAAAAGACTATTAATTGATAGGTTGTTCAAAAAGAAAAGATACAAATTATCAGTCTTAGAACTGAAAAATGGGATATTACTATAATCCTAGAGATGTTGAAAGGATACTAACAGCATAGTGTGGAAAACTTTAGGCCCCTAAACTTGAAAATTTAGATGAAATAGATAAATTTCTAGAAAAATACAAGTTTTCAAAACTAATACAATATTAAATAGAAAATCTGAATAGTTCTTATATCCGTTAAATAAACTGAATCCTTAATTAAAAGCTTGCCACACAAAAAAAATCTTTAAACCTAGATGACTTTACCAATGAATTCTTCCAAACATTTAAGGAAAATTATGCCAATCTTAGACAAATTCTCCCAGAGAACTGAACTGAAAGCACTTTCCAATGCATTTTAAAAGGCAAAGATAACCTTGATATTAAAACCTGTAGGGGTGCCTGGGTGACTCAGTTGGATGAGCATTAGCCTCTTGCTTTTGGCTCAGGTCTCGATTTTGGATTGGGTCATGATCCAGGGGTCCTGAGATCCAAGCCCCAAGTCGGGCTCTACACTGAGTGTGGAGTCTGCTTAAGATTCTTGCTCTCTCTCTTTCTCTCTCTCTCTCTCTGCCCCTCCTCTGCTTGTGCCTGCTCTCTCTCTCTCTCTCTCTCTCTCTCTCTCATAAATAAATAAATAAATAAAACCTGTAAAGGACTTTATTTAAAAGAAAGGATAAGTACAAGCCAATTTCTCATATAAATATTGTTGCAAAATCCTTAAGTGATATATTAAAAAATAGAATCTGGTGATATATTAAAATAATAAATACATCATAACCAAGTCAAGTTTATCCCAAGAATTCACAGTTGGCTCAATATTCAAAAATTAATCATTAAATCACCCACATTAATAGAACAAAGAAAAAATATGGTCACTTCAATGGATATACAAAAATTGGATAAAATTTAATATCTATTCATGACTATTAAAAGTTTTGGGAAATTAAGAATAGAAGAGAATTTACTTAATTGGTAGAAATTATTTTTAAAAAATCATAGATTGTAAGAATTTAAGGACTGCCAGGATATTGGCTTCTCTTAAAAAATGCTGAATCACCCAGAACAATTTCTGGGAAATCATGGATTATCAGGGATTACCAGCTAAGAGTTTTTAAACAGGTTAACTAGCATACAAATCAGTTTTTATTCTCCCAGAATTAGCTTGTACTGTCATCATTCCCAGATTAGAGTTGATGATTCCCCACATTATGCCTAGGAAACTTTTCAAGTTCCTTTAAAGAACTTGCCTGTCTTTATTCTCATTCTGTAAACATATCTGACAGGACATATTCTATTTACTTTGAACATTTATGTATTCTTATAAGTATACTTAAATTATTACGACATGAAGACAAACTTTTTCATCACTGATAAATACACACACACACACACACACACACACACACACACGGGCCCTCAAGTAGAAAATACAATTCAACATATGAGGAAAAGAAAAGACATACGATGGCCTCATGGAGGGATGAGTTCAGAATAGATAAATCATTTAAAGGTTTAGAGTTTCTCTTTTGAAAGGCAGACAATATACTTGAGGAAATTTGTTGCTTAAAGAAATATTGAGAATGAAAAAAGAACTAGAACAACAGAACTGTTCTTCCAAACCTGAAGCAAGATTCTCCTAGTATTCTTTTAGTAATAACTAGACGATGAAGAATTATGAGGAAAACAATGCCACAATACCCACTTATGTTGATCTTTTTCTTTAACTTCACCGCAGGGTAGGGGACTTGAACTTCCTTGAAACCAAACCCTGAGTGTAAAGTGGGCCCCTCTCTGAAAATACTGGGCATATTTTTTTCCATGCAGTAAGTTACCAAACTTGATATGCCATGAGGAAGACTTTTGTGAATGCAGGAGGACTCATATAAAAATCTACACTCTGGAGTTGGTTGAAAGATACAGTCCAATGTGGGAGTCAAATTAGTGAAAACCCAATGTTAGTTTCTTTACTGCACACAGGTAGGCTGGTGACATCTAGAGATGGGCGCCATCAGCAGAAAGGGGACAGAAAAGGAAATTTAGCGTGGAACAGTTTAGAAAAAATTGTCAAACCTGGTTGAATATTTGTATGTAGAAATTTCTTTTGGTGTTTGCCCTGTCTGAATGAATTAATACCACTAGAGAGGACTGAGCAAAATGGATTTTGGAGAATAATTGTTTTAGTTTCGAGTGTCTGCTTAAGACAAAGGTCATAAATGACAGGAATCATTAGTAATTGGCTTCCCACAAGAGCTATGCTGCCATATACATGGCTTTCTCCAAGATTTACTCTAAAGGCTATTTACACTGCAGTATGGCCTAACTCTCAAGGAGTAGATGTGTCTGTCTTCTGCAGAAGTATACTCCCAGAGCCTAATACAGTGCCTGGCACATTATAGGTGCTTACTAACTGTATTTGGAATAAATGACACCTGAGATCAACAGATAGCGATAATAGTTGGATCTGTTTTTCTCTTGATACTTGTATCAATCAAAGATAAAACTTACAATAAAAGTAACTTTTTTCCCCTGATGACTTTTTATTTTTTCTTCATAGTGAGTGAACTTTGATGTTCGGATGTTAATGTATGGATATCTATATCTATATACTTCTATCTATCATCTATCTATTGAGAGAATACATATATGTATTCACAGATATATATAATTTGTGAGTACTTATTACAGTAGTTTGTAAAAGCCACTCTGTGCTATGCATCTTCCATGTTCTGAAAACTAAATAAGGGCTAAATATGGACACATTGCCTACTGTGTCCCCGTTATATTAAAGGAAATTAAGAGAGTGCTTCAGTCTCTGTACGTATGTGACATGACCAATGACCTTGTGATCTCAAAAGTACCCAATACATCTGGGGAAAACTCCATCTTCTTTAGACTACAGAGTAAAATATGTACATTGTTTTAACAGGGTCAAGAATGCCGATTTTCCTAATAGCTTAGAATTTGTTTCAAAGAACAAGGAAAATAATGTGCTAAAAAATATATTGCCCATTCATTCATATAGCAGTACACAAATATAGAAAAAAATGTCAATGTAGTATTCACAGGGAAATCTATATTTACTCACACCATAATGACCATAAAGGAGCTTTTCTATTCTAAGGGAGAAAATTCACTCAAATTTCAAATTCACTGCAAATTGTTTGAAATAAGAATAACATACTAACTTTATGCCTGTCTTAAAAACTTTATTATTTCATCCTTAGAGGTCAAAGACACCAAAATCTTAAAAAGTGTTAACAGACAAAGCATATGAGATGTAAATAATCATGGTAGAGATCTACTGTACCAAGGAGAAATAATATTAACATACCTATGATATCTTCAATGGACTATTTTTAAAGGAAATTTAGACATAATTTAGACATGATTCTGTACTCAAGAAACTTAGAGTCTGGTGGAGAGAGCATGAGGGAGAAATATGTGAAAAATTATTGAACACTATAAATTGATCTGCCTGACATGTTGCAATCCGTCAACTTGTCAGAAGTCAAGAAAGCTATTTCTATCATTGTCTTTTGCATACTATGTTTTCTCAAATGCAAGGCATTTAAGCCACTCTGAAGATAACTTCCCTTGAGTTTTATGATTTTTTAGTTTGTCTGTTTTGTTTCTTTGCATAGCTAATTCTAGTCTAGTTGGGTCCAACAGTGGTATGACCTTTGGAGTGGGATTATGCCGGCATTTTCTATCATGCCTTTTCTCATTGCTTTTACACAATGTTCTGTAAATGAACTTTTTGAATACATTTGTTTCATGCTTGGGGGCCTTTACATAGTCTCTTCCTCTACCTGGAATTCTCTCCTCTCAATGTCTTTGCTTGAATAATTACTATTTATTTTTAGGTGTCAGCTTAGATATAATTTCCTCCATTTGACATGGATCTATAAAAATCATTGGGCTCCCTCCTAGGTTCTTTAGTAGCTTCTTGTTCCTAGGTATATTACACTTCATTACTGTATTTCCCTAGGTTATATGCTAAGAATCACTGTAACTAGACTGCAAGCTCATTAAAGGAGGAGAATAGGGGCCATGTCTTGTTCAAGCTTATGTGCCATCTTTATATTGATGTATACTCTACTATATGTATATCAATGTCTACTAATATATTAAGAGATCATAGAACAGGGGGTTAAATTGAGCCTGGACTCTGCAACCAATCTTCCTGGGTTAGAATCTCAGTTTGCCACCTACTAGCAATGTGATCACTGCTTTTTCCATGCCTCAGTTGCATCATGTATACATCAATGATGACAATACCATCAGAGGATTGTTGTAAATGTTAAGTAATGTAATAAATGTAAAGGTCTTGGTACCTAGTAGATGTTATATAAATACTTGCTATTATCATCATAAATATTCAGAAATAAATGAGTTAATCATTAATCAATCTTAGTGTTACATTCACCTAAGTGCCTCACATCCCCTTCCACTAGTGATACCATCCATCTTTTTCTTCCCAGCCTCATATTTTCCCCTGTTTAATCACTTTATAGAATCCCAAACACCTGAGTTCCACTTGATATAGTCACTTCTCCACTTCAATCCTTAATTGATCACAAGGTCAAGGGCAGAAAACTCGGTCACAGGAGGATTACTATCTCTCAGTGCTGGGGCATCACTCTTTGGATGTGACAAGTGCCCTTGCCATGGTCACCAGTCTGCAAATAATGTCGAAACAATGCAACTATTGGGGTCTGAGATGTGGAGCTGTTCTCCCCATCACTCCACCTCAAGGAAAAGGAGCTTTGAGGTGTGCTACAGACAAAAACAAAGTCCTTATGCACAGAAAGTGCCCTTACTTTACTGGAGTGTGGTGCTTTTATTGGAAGGAATGAATAGCTTATAAAATGAACCAGCCTGGGTTAATCACTTTCCTCTCTTAACTACTTTCTGTCATTTCTCTCTTCTCTGACTTTCCTCCCATGAGACTGGTGTGGCAGGACTAGTTCCAAAGACTTCTCTTGATCAAGGAAAAATTCCACTAGAATACTTAACAGATCGCAGGGTAGGTCACAGGGGAAGTGAACACTAAAAGCTGCTCAGAGATCCTGTCCTCCTGGGTTTGCTAAGTGGGCATTGGAAGGCATTGGCTCTCACACATGGGTTAACAGCAGTCAGTAGACTAAATGACCAGATGGGATATAGGCTGCAGCCCTGGACTGCATTTACCTACAATACTCTTGGTGATTATATTCTTGAGAAATCTGGTAGAATGGTAGAGTAGACAGAATTTAATCATTGAGAGATTCCACTCCAGGCCATGTACTTTTAGGACTAACAGCACTAAACTTCCATCAAAGGAAAAGATTTTTGACATACACAGAAGAAAAATTATTGAATATTATTGAATTATTATTCTACCAAGAATCTAGAGAAAACACAGAGTAAAACCAAAGAAAAGAAGAAAGAAATGTTAAAAATCAGGGCCAAAATGAATAAAATAAAAGATACAAGAGAATCTGAAATTCTGGTGATTATCTGAAAAGACTAAAATATAGTCCAAACTTTGGTAAAACTGCTTGAAGAAAAAAGAGGGTGGCATAAAATAGAAATAAAAATATGAAGAATAACAATTAAGGTATAACTATAAAGAGTAAAAATTTATTAAGAAAGTGGTGTGAGACATGTTATGTGAATATATTTGAAAAATTTGATGGGATAGAAGAATTTCTAGAAAACTATAATTTACCACAACTGATTGCAAAAGTAACAGAAATTATGAATAGGCCTGGAAACTAGAAATAAGTTGTATAAATAGTTAAAATTCTACCACAATAAAAACACCAGATCCTAATGATTTTAAAGATAATCTTTTTTAAACATTCAAGGGACAGATAACCCCAATCATAAATAAACTGTTCCAGGAAGAAAAAAAAATTAATAGTTCTTTCTTAATTTTATTAGGCTATTGCAACTTTAAAATCTAAACCGGACAAGAACATTGTGCAAAGAAAGTGTTATGAGACAATCTTATTTGTGAATATAGATTAAAAATCATAAATAAAGGAGCTACCTATATATCACTTCATAGCAGGATTATTCACAACAGCCACAAGGTGGAAACAACCCATGTGTCCATTGATGGATGAATAAATAAAATGTAGCATATATGCATAAAGCATATACATATAGGTGGGATATTATTCAGCATTTAGTTTTTTTTTTTAGTGTTTATTTATTTATTTTGAGAAAGAGAGAGAGAGTGAGAACAAGGGGGAAGGGACAAGAGAGAAGGAAAGAGAATCCCAAGCAGACTTCATGCTGTCAGCATAGAGCCCGATGTGCGGCTTGATCTCGCTAACCGTGAGATTCTGACCTGAGCTGAAATCAAGAGTCAGATGCTAAACCCATTGAGCCACCCAGGTATCCCATATTCAACATTTAAAATGAAGGAAATTCTGACACCAGCCACAAAATGGATGAACCTATGAACCTTGAAGACATTATGCTAAATGAAATGACAGTCACGAAAAGGCAAATATTCTATGATTCTACCTACATATATGGTAGTCAAATTCATATGGACAGAATGTAAAATGGTGAATGCTGAGGACTAGGGGTGGTAAAATGGGCAGTTATTGTTTAATAGGTATAGAGTTTCCGTTTTGCAAGATGAGAAAGTTCTGGAGATTGGTTGCACAACATTGTGAATATACTTAATACTGAACTGTACACTTAAAATTGTTAAGATAGTAAATTTTATGTTATGTGTATTCTACCACAATAGAAAACAAATCAAAATTGTAAACCAAATGTATCCAATATATTAAAAGAAATACATCGTGATTCAATTGAGAATGTTTCTAAATTGTAAGGTTGGCTTAATATTAAGAAATCTATTGAGGCAACTCACTACGTTAACAAATTTAAGGAGAAAAAAACACATGAGATCACTCACCAGATGCAGAAAAAGTGATGAAATTCAACTCTTCTTTGTGATAAAAAGTTATAATAATCTTCAAAATAAAAAAAAAACAACCCTGCTAAATCAGTAGTAAATGTCAACTTAATGGTGAAATATTTTAAAAATTTGAGAGACAAGAAAGGTTAAACACTAACTTGCATTTATTTTTGCTCTGGAGGTCCTAGCCATGTTTATTATATTAGATGAATAGATTTTGGCGTCTGCATGGCTCAGTCTGTTAAGTGTTTGGCTGAGGTCATGATCTCACGGTTCATGGGTTCAAGCCCTGCTCTGCTGTCAGCGCAGAGCCTGCTTGGGATTGATTCTCTCTTTCTCTCTCTCTCTGTCCCTCCCCCGCATGCTCTCTATCTCCCTTTCTCCAAAATAAATAAACTTTTTCAAAAAAAGTAAATTAAAAATAAGGAAGGAAAAGACTTATAATCCATTAATGACATTTTTTTTTTTTTTTAAGAAAACAGGTTGTGTACTAACAGGATTTAAGACTTCAAAGAGATTTCAAGGTTTTTGGATAAATAATCAATATACAGTGCATTCCTGTATTTTCTAACAATTACAAAAATATTTAGAAAGAGATTCTAACAAAAATTTTGAAGAGAAGTGAGAAGTGAAAACCTTAAAGGAAAAAGATTTAAAACTTTAAGGAGATCTAAATAAATAGAGGAACCTGTTTACGGATAGGAAAATGTATTATTATGATAACACAATTTCTCCCCAAATTAACCTATGTAATCTAGTCAAAATTTGAATAGGATTTTTAAAATATAATCTGATAAGTTATTATAAAATTAATATAGAAATGTAAAGAGCTAAGATGATTTAAAATAATAAGAGTAAGGTGGGGCTTGCTATGTAATATATCAAGAAACATTATAATTAAAATTATACTCATAATAATATAAGGAGTGGCTGGGTGGCTCAATCAGTTAAGCATTCGACTCTTGTTCTTAGCTCAGGTCATGATCTCATGGTTCGTGAGTTCGAGCCTCACATAGGGCTCTCTGCTATCAGCACAGAGTCTGTTTTAGGTCCTCTGTACCCCTTTCTTTCTGCCCCTTCCCCACTCATACTATCTCTTTCTCAAAAATAACAATTAAAAAAATAATACAGTATGAGAGTGAGTCAGAACTGGAACAGAAGCAACTAGACAGGTTGTCCGGAAAAAAGCCATAAACATATAAGAAATATAATGTATGGCACTATAAATCCATGGTCTGCCATGTTAACAATAGATAACCATGTGAGGGGAAAACTGAATTTCTGCCTCATAACAAACACACAAATCAATTCCTGGTGAAATAGAGACCTAAAGGTGAAAGCAAAACTTAACAGCACTTAGGATGAAATTAGAGAATATCTGTACCATCACAGCATAGGACAAGGTAATTCAATAGTAAAAGCCATAAGGAAAAATTTGACAACATCAAAAACTTTTGTTTTTAATACAAATACTACTATCACAAGAAGGAAAAGGATAGACTGGGTGCAAATTATTTGAGATACATAACTGACAAGCATTGTCATCCACAGTACATAAAAACTTTCCACAATGCAATGAGAAAAAGACAAGCATTCCAATTTAAAAATGAGCAAGTGAAAAAAAATGAGCAGGTGATATGAACAGACAAAATAGGAAACAGAGTAGCCAACAACGGACAACAAACTCAGTGATTAACAAAAAGATGCTCAGCTTCCTTAGTAGCCATGAAATGCAAGTTTAATTTACAATGGTATAAAATTTCTTATCCATCGGATTTGCAAAATCTAAAAGTATGAAAATATCAACAGTTGGTGAGATGACAAGGTATACAGGTTTAAATTGACAGAGACCATGTTGGAGACCAGTTTGGCAATGTCAGTAAAACGTGTATCACCTGACCCAGCAATTAGAGAAATTCTAGCCTGAGAGCATAGCATTCATGAACAAGAACGCTTACGAGTGTCTTCCGTAGAATGGAAACTTCATGAAGATGGGGGGGTTGGTTTTATTCATTACTATGTCCCAGAGCCTAGAACAATGTCTGGAGCTAAATGAATGAATGAATGAAGCTTAAATATGCATCCAAAGCAAATAAAATTAAAGATAAGAATGAAAGTCAGTTCTATGAACCTGAAGGACAATCTGAGCTTTTGGTTTTACCACTCCACTTTTACATACCTTTTTGTCAGGCCCATGTAGAGTTCACTCAGCCTGTGTGCTAACTACTTTAGCATGTATTGTCTTCTTATCCCAAAGGCCATAATTCCTGTTGTCACAGAGTGGCTTGGGATGGCCTATTGCCTCAAATATATATATATATATATATATATATATATATATATATTTTTTTTTTTTTCTTTTTTTTTTCTTTTTCTGTACTATTTCCTGGGGAGGAAAAATACCCTGAGAATGTCACATCTTTGAAATACCATCCTTTCAAGACAACATGGTGGCACCATGTGAGTAAGGTCCTTTTGCATTCAGCCAAATAACTCTGATGCCTTGAAAGATAGACCTGTCTCTAGTTCCTTCCTTCAGCAAAGAGCAGAGGGCTCTCGGGCAGTTGTAGACACTGGCAACAGAGGTTGACTTGAGGCATCAGAATGAGAAGTATTACGTAGATTAAATTGTATTACTTTCTTTAACATGAGATAAAAATGGGCCTGTGTACAAAAATGTTTTCACTAATCATTTTGGAGATCAAAGATTTCATTTCCTAAGAGCTCAAACTTCACATCTTTCAGCAAGGACTTACTTTGAACCCTGTTTAATGATGCTGTAGAAGACTTTTTTTCTCTTGAACTACAGCTAAAAGACTTGTAAAAAAAATGTTGTTTCAACACTGAAGCACTTTAAATGACTGACTCTAACCACAATATATAAAAAGTATAATTCAGTCTTGGCAGAGTGAACTAAATAAATAGTGATGATAAGCGACCTATCTAACAATGTAGCCGTCGTGTCTTGTCATTAACACAATTATGTCAGCACAGTCAATCAGCACATTGCCTTGACTTTAGAGCTGGGGACTGAATACATGCTTTTAAAGTTGGAGGGAGCAGAAGGAGAGAAGAGCTATCACACTTAAGCCAGCAATGTGACTTCACAGTTATTCAGGGCTTTTTAAGAAAAACAAGGTTATACATTTACAAAATGCTTTGTTGTTGCAGTAATGCTAAAATTATTCTTATGAGTTCAATACCATCTGTAATAACTCTCTGGCGATCTCAAACAAAAAGAGGGGCTGGGAGGTGCAGCCTTCTTTGCACATATGAGAAACTGATTTACTATCTGAAGTGATAATTAATGGGATTCCGTTCAGTTTCAAGTGGAGATGAATCGTACAAGAGGTGAGCATGAGAGCTCAGAATGGCAATATTCTTCTGAGAGCTCTCCCAAGCATTCCGGACTGAAAACCCCCGTCATCATAAGCAGCAGGTGACAGCACCTGCCAGCTGAATATCCCCCATGACAACAGGCAGAGGGACTGAGCCACAGAAAAGGCAAGGACATATCTAAGAATCCTGTGTGTTATTTCTCTTCTGTTTAGCTCTCTAAAGCTCACCCAGGCTTCAACAATCTGTTTGTATCATTTGTCAGAGTGACTTCAATCTCATTCACAGACACAATTGACACACCACAAAAAACCAAAAACCAAAAACCAAAAAAAACCCAACAACTTGCACTCCTTTGGGTTTCAGATAGTTCCTGCAGACTGGAGAAGAAGGCAAGTGTTTTTATTTTTATTTTTCTTATTTTTATTTTTTAATTTTTTTTTAACGTTTATTTATTTTTGAGACAGAGAGAGACAGAGCATGAACGGGGGAGGGTCAGAGAGAGGGAGACACAGAATCTGAAACAGGCTCCAGGCTCTGAGCTGTCAGCACAGAGCCCGACGCGGGGCTCGAACTCACGGACCGTGAGATCATGACCTGAGCCGAAGTCGGCCGCTTAACCGACTGAGCCACCCAGGCGCCCCAGGGCAAGTGTTTTTAAAATTGGGTGAGGAAGTCCACCTATCGGGATTTAAGCAAGGAATATTACGTTGACACTAAAATGGAAGTGGCGGGGGGTGGGGTGGGCAGTACCCTGTGCTTGATTAGATTGACTTTTATCACACTAGTTCTAGAATGTGGGCTGTTTCTACAAACAGTAGCCATGGCACATGGCTCGTGGTAGCAGGCAGGCAATGCTGATTCTCCTGTGTCTCTGTACCCACAGCAGCCCATCCCCATCCTCCCAGCACTCCATGTTGTCCCTAGCCTGCTTTGTTATGTCATTTTTCACCATCTGACATGTTTTAGGTTATGTATTATTTATTTCTTTGCTTGTTAATGTCTGCCTCCCCATCTGGAATACAAGCTTCTTGAAAGCAAGGGTTTTTGTGTTGGGTTCCCTGTGGTATTCTTGGTGCCTAGAGCAGCGCCCCTCATGCCATGACTGTTGATGGAAGAACCAATGACCGCTATCACTCTGGTCTCACAGGCGAGGTGATTAAGACTCTGAGAATCTTGCCGCCAGTCACGCAGGACTTTAAGAGGAGGAGCTGCCTTTTAATCCAAGTCTGAGGAGGACTGTCTGGTCCTCTTTGCCACCTGCCTTCACAACAGAGGTTTTGACAGATACCAGCTAACCAGCTTTATCAGTTTGGGGGCAGATCAAAATCAGGAAAGAAAAAACTGGGTGGTATTTCCTGGTTTCAGGAAATTGGTTTTAATATTCTAAGTAAAAAAAAAAAAAAGTCCTACAGCTTAGGTAGGAAGTGAAATTGTTTGGTTGATTCCCAAACAATTCTGAAAAACAGTTCTGATGTTTCAGACACAATTTAATGACACGCATGAGGTAACTGAATACAAATTTTGAATACTGTGGGGGTGGAGGTGACGTGGAGACTACCCTCTATGATATTAAAAATGAAAATATTAATTCCCCACTTCCCTGTCCAACTAACACCATATCATTTTTCACTTCTTCCTAAACACTGGATGGCAGCTTGTTTAACTAAAGCAAGGTAGAACTATGTTTATTTAAATCATGAAGTGTTTTGGGTGGAATTTAGTGAGGCATATCTCAAGGTATTTGGACACTTAACACAAGAGGCAAGGATTTGGGCTTTACTTTGGACGTATCTAAAAACCATTAACAATTTCACGGACAAAGGAGGTTAGTCCAAGAAGAAAAAAAAAGAGAGTTGAGATGTTTGCCAAAGACCTGAAACAGAAAGGAAGGAGTGGGAGAGGTCCACCATTTACCAACTCATATGAATATTAGGAAGTATGCCCAACTGTTCCATGAAGGGATCATCATATCCATTTACAGATGAAAATGAAGCTTGTAACAGCTAAAAACCCTGCCTAGGATCACACAGTTCATAAGCCAGGATTCAAATCCAGAGATGGTCTCAAATTTAAAGCTGCTAAGAGACAATATGGTGGCCAAGGAAGTCTTCAAAATCTACTTTCTTTAGGGCGCATTGCTTGGGAGACTGCACTAAAATGAGACATGATATGAACAGATCCAAATTTTGCAGTTAATTGGCTCTAATAAACATAAGAACCATGATCCTCAGTTTCCTTTTATGCAATGAGGGGATAATAATACCGACCTTATAGGTTTGGCACGAAGATGAAAAGAAACACAATGACAGATGTGCATGAACCATGCAGGCCCCTGATGCTCAACACACTTCAGGGCCATCAGAGTTCTCTCTTATATTTTCATCTGTAACAGTCTTTCAACATTTCTCGTGTGAGCTGAGGAGGAGAGGGGTAGCACTTGCCAAATATATTTGACCGCGAATCTCCAACAAGATAGAATACGTATTGACAAGGATTTTAACTGAAAGGTAAAAAGAACTTCCTATTTCCCAGTTTTCTGAAGAAGGGTGAAATTGGCAGAGAGGTCCACCCTTGCTGGCATGGGGAAAGGAGAACGCAATGAATTTGGGGGGATGAAACCCCCAAAGCTTGGCAAACATGCTCTGTCAACTGTTAGTCTCAGGAAATGTCAGCTTTGATAATGCTGGAAAAAAAAGAAAAGGAAAGGGAAAAAGACACTCTAAAGAAGAACCTGAAATCTGAAAGCTTTTCCACATGTAACTGGACTAACCCATGCGTTGAACAATTCCTATGTAAGTGACATTGTACTGTTTGCAAATATTTTCTCTTTACCACAGCTTTTTGAGTTATATATCATGCCCATTTTACAGAGAGGGAAAATGAGGCCTGTAGCAGTTAAGACACTTGCCTGAGTTTGCTCAGCAAAAATAGACCCCCAATCTGGACTCTGTCTTTAAAGCTGCTGCACGTAACAAGTAAGCCATAAGATGAAATCCTTTAGATGTGATTTGATTGCTTACTACTGTCCCAGACAAGGAGATTATTACAATTTGTGGAAGGAGACTACATTCTCCACCCCCTCCCTCTCTAGGAACAGGGTGGAGCTGGGCGTCCTGCAGAGAGGATGAGGAACTATGTGTCCGTGGCAGTTTGCCCCATGCTGGTCAACAATGATGCATACAACATTGAGGGGGCACCTCCTGAGATCCCCCACCCATTTTAAAGAGGGTATTTCTATGTCAGAAAGATGAGGGCAAGCCTGAGCTAGGCAACTGCTTATGTAACAAATGGCCTGGAATACAGAGAAAGGTTAAGGACGTAAACTGGAAAGAGGGCTGACTAAGCAACAATTAACGGGGATGTGTTGACAATTTACAAACACTGGCAGTCTGCAAATATCAAGGAGAGAGATTTGCTAAAGAAGAGTAAGAAAAGGTGTAACAAAAGTGAGGCATAAGGGTATAATAATTGCTCCTCAAATTGCATTGAATAAAATTAAGCAAAGAAAAAAATTAGGCCAAATGTCAAGAAAAACTGCCACCGTGCCAGAATTAATATCAGCTGGAGTGTGGAGGGTGTCTTCTTGACTTTGGCTTCACAGCTCCCCCGCTGTAGCAAGGCTTTGGACGTACTTTTGCCCTTGGAGAATAACCCCCCCCTTCCCCCCCACCCCCGCCCCCGCCAGGTCTCCAAGTTGGGGCCTTTGGCCAGTGTGGAAGTATTCTCACACAGAGTTCTGGGGCACAGCACCAAGTCACCTGGTGCTCCAAGTCACCCTTCAATGGAGGCCTCTGTTTCTTACACCTGGCTTTTTGTCTATTTCTAGACGGGTTTCCTCTTTTTATCCTTGTCCTGGGTACCGGTTATCTGTCTTGTTTCCGGAGCCCAAACCCCATTTTATGAAGCTATTCAGTTACCCCTAAGCATAGGGACTGTAGTTCTGCTCTTTCTAACAAAATTCCCATGTATCAGATAACCACCTGCCTCCTCAAGCTGATCAACTACTATTGGGTTTCCTTTGTCAAACTTCATCTCCCTATTAGGAAACCCACAACGTTCACTGACTTTCTTCAGATCTCAACTATCATCTGCAGTATATGGATCTGTCCCAACCACTCCATGCTTAATGTACTGGGCCAGACTTCTTCCCTGTATCTTTCAGCTAGGCAAGTCATCAGCCCCAAATTGCCCCCATTCTATGGTCTGGATCTACTGGCAAGACTTGGCCATGGTGATATGGTGTGGGTATGTTGCCATGACTGTAGACAGTGAACAGAAGGGTCTCTTGGAAGGTCTTTTAGGTGGGGCGACACTTGTGCTGAGTCTTGAAGAATAAGTGGTCCATCAGCTTGCCAGTGGGAGGAAAGGGCACTGAGAGAAAGACATTTCAAATAGAGGGAAGAGCAAAGGTATGCAAGCATGATGTGACCTTAAGCCACAAGCAGTGCAGTGCAGCAGGAGGGTGACGTACTGGATGAGGACTGGCAGAAACGATGCTGGAGAAGTAAGAGGGCAAACGGAGGAGGAATTTATATGCCATGTTAAAGAGTCTGGACTTTGTCTTGAAAGCAATGGGGAGACACCAAATGATTTTAATTGGATTAATTAATTTGATATACATGTACAGATATTTTAGAGCCATAATTTAAGAAAATAGAGTGGGAGGTAGAGATTGAGAGTGCAGACAGGCAACCAGGTGGGAGACGATTGTGATGTTCCAGGCAAGCGTTCATGAAATAATGAATTCAAGTAAATGGCAGTGGGGGAAAAGAGAAGAGTCACATAAAAGACTGGGAGAAATCTTTTTGAGGTAGAATTGATTAGACCTGGTGGCATATTAGCCAGAGAAGGTAAGGAGGAGGGAGGAATCTAAAATAAGTCCCAGTTTCTAGATCAGATCAAGGGATACATTCCTCTCTTAGACAAGCAGTTTGCCTCATGGTGGTTAACGTGTCAGATACTGGATTTCTCTAGGGATGTGGTCCTAGTAAGACCCAGGGATGACCTGTAGGACAGAGAGCACAGCACAAAGGGGACTGGAAAGCCAGGCAGGCACTGTGACAAAAGCATCAATCTAAAGAAGCTAGGCAGAGAAAAAAGCCAAGTACAAGACTATAAACCCAAAACCGGAAGATTCTAAATGGAGAGTACAAGTCAGAGATTCTCTGAGCTACTCTGACACCTAAATTATGGGTCAGGGAGGAGAGATGATGAATTCAATCTGGGGCATGCTGAGTGTGAAGCCAGCCCAGCGGAGATGTTCAGTGGACAGTTGGATTTATGGTCTTGTGCAAGGGAATGAGTTATCAGCATGTAGGCTGGACCTAGTCCATGGGGATGGGTGAGGTTGCCCAGCATGAATGTAGTGTTCTGGGGACGGTTGGTCCATACTTGGGTCCTCTTTCTTGCCCCCCTAAGACATTCTAATTCTCTCTCATCATTCCTCTGCCATTAGGAGCTCCTTTGACTTCTGCTTGTTACACTGATCCACTCACAGCTTCTTTGGAGCCCCTACAATCCTCCTTGAGCCTCCCTTTGCTGTTCTGATCCCTTCTATGCCTCCCCTGTGAGTCTTCAATTATCTCTCAGCTTTTCTGAGTCCCTCAAATCCCTTAAATCTCAGCTGTGAAACACATACTATTCTTAGTAGGCATGCCCCTTTTGAAGTCAATGGGAATTTACAAACAACAACAATAAAAAATAAACACGATCCATCTGCCATAAAACATTGATGCAATTTAAGAGAAAACTAGAAGTGGTAGTTTTTTAACTACAGTATCTAATCTCTCCTTCTTTGGAAAGAATAATATCTAGTAAAGATTTTAGATCATATTTTCCCCCATAATTTCTATATTTTAAGTTTAATCTAAATTGTTCTCCATTAAAAAGGGGTCTCAAGTCAACCACTCTATGTAAGGTCAAGAATTGTACACATCTCTCCATGCCCCAAATCAGATTCTGTAACTAGTAACTGGAGGTAAAGGGAAATCAACTTCTGCATGAGTTTTGAACAGCAGAATTTCAATCGATATTATTACAAAATGGTTGTAAAAGTCATATAAAGCCAGGTTTGGGATCATGAGGTTGATGAGCACTTTTGATGCATTTTTATTAAAGACACTCATCAAGTCATGAGCCACATTTGAAGTTGGGTGTCTATCAATTACACTTTAAACTTGCTTTATGTGCTGTGAGACAATGAATTACTTTAACTTGCATTTATAAAAGACAGAATGGTATGTTGGAAAGGTCCTGAAATTTGGAGGCATGAGTATCTGTCTTCTAATTCACTTCTGAATTCTTTGGAAGCGCTGTGTGTGTGTGTGTGTGTGTGTGTGTGTGTGTATTTTGGAGAAAGAAATAACATTTCATGATCATTTAATGTCTTCAAATCATATCCCAACCTGAATTACAGATATGATTTCCAGTCCTTAACCACTATGAAGTATTATTATCTCATTTTATAGGTAAGAAAACTGAGGCCAAAAAGTCTAAGTGGAAAATCTAATTTTTCAGGTCTACTTAGAAAATAAACAGTCACTTGTGGATCCAGACTCAGGGTTCATATGCTTAGTAAGACTGCAGTCTCTTCTTTGTACACCACTGCTTTTCCTATAAATGGCCCCTTTTACTAATAAGCTATGTTAAAACCTTAACATTGCTAAGCCTCAGTAATCTAGTCTTTAAAATGAGGATACGGGCACCTGTGTGGCTTGGTTGGTTGAGTGTCTGACTCTTGATTTCAGCTCAACTCATGATCCCGAGGTTGTGGGACTGAGCCCTTCACCGGGCTCTGTGCTGAGCATGGAGTCTGCTTAAGACTCTCTCTCTCTTTCTCCCTCTGCCCCTCTCCCCTGGTCACATTTGCACACACACACTCTCTCTCTCTGAAATACAAAAATTAATAAAATAACAAAATGACAGTCATTTGTATGTCAAACTGTTATGGGGATCGAAGGAGGAAATGTATAATTAAGTGCCTGCCACATAATAAGTGCTCACAAAATTGTATTTATTTTTTGGTAACTGAGGATCTTAGAAGTGAAGTATCTTAGTTTTCATTAGTGGGATATGGTATAAGCAGATGAATCACAGAAACCCTTTCATACTCCTCCATGTGAAAAGGGGTTTCTGCATCTTAGAAGAGACACTTTTTGTCTGTCTAGAGTTTTCTAGTTGACCCTAGAGGGATGCCATCAAGTGTTCATTCACTCTACGGTAAATAACAGTATTAAAGTTCTTTTTGTGCTTTTATTTTAACTAGTGGTTCAAGAATATGTTTAGTTAACTTGTGCCCCTGTTTATCACTATGCTGCATCAGCAAAAAATCAGTAAGGAACATTATCAAATGTGCCAGTTTTGTGACCATTAAGTACCTCATTAGATTCTGTTTTGGAAACTGCATTTATGAGCATCTTTACAGAAAAGAGCACACTGTGATTGGCACTGCTTAATCGTAGCATAATCTGAAGCAAAATCACCTATTTAATGCACCTCTTTTATTATTATTATTATGCCACAAAACAACAAAATGACAATTTTTTTTGTAAGCATAACTAAAAAAAATGTACAACATCTGCCTCCAAACACGTACCTTGTTTAAGGGGAAAACTACAATCTTCATATATAAAAAAAAAAAAGACTTTGTAGATGAAAAAAAAGACATATCTTGAAGATCAACCTATAATTTTTGTTTTGTATTTAAGCTCCTTGTTTGAATGGTGAAGCTTGTCTACACCTATAATCATCCTTCCTCATTGTGCTTGCTGGAATGTGGGCAAAACTGGTCTCTGTTGACAGGTTTTATATCATATTGTCCTTATAGGCACTGATTTTTTTTTTTTTTAGTAGTGGTTAGCATGAAAATCTGATATGCTTCAACTGGGAAGGCAAAAAATAGGAAAGAGAAAAAAATAAATTAAAACTACGTTTAAAATATATGATATTGCCTAACCTTTTCTCCATTAGGGAAACTATAGCTGCAAAAAAGATTAAATACAAATTTGCTTTGCTTTTAAACCTACTTAAGAAGCACCTATCCTATCTGTCCATATAAATTCCAATGGAAAACATCATGACATGCAATTACTAATCTCAATGTACACAGCTATGCCTCGGGGACTCGGTGGTTCATATTTTACTGTTCCGTAATCAAATACAAAACTAATGAGTAAAAATATGCTTCCCCCAATAAATTTCCAGCACCTGGACAAGTGTCTGACAGGGAAATGGAGGGTGCGCACACAAAATTCATTCTGCAAAGCTATTAAAGTGTTATACTTGCCAACAAGTGTTCATTAAACAAGAATGAAGGATCTTTATGCCAGTTTCTTACCAAAGGCTTTTTAATATTTTAATGGAGAGTAAAGACTATTTATCTGAACTCTGATCAGTTAACGTTCAGATCTGTTATGAAGAAACAAGGAGTCCTTTATAATACCTTTCATAAAAATCCACTTTGCAATGTTTCAAATAAAGACTAAGGACTGTAAAAGATTATGCTGCATATAAACAAAATCAGTATCGTTTTGAAATTATATGGTTATCCGTGGAACTCTTTAGTACATTAGAATCATGCTGTATTTTTATTTAAAAAGTGGTTAACAAAATCCAGTATACAAATGGAAAATGGGACTAGAGGTGGCATCTCAGCCATGTGACTTTATCCAGGCCCCAGAAAGCAAGTAGCACAGTTAATGGGGCAAATAATGGGAGTGGATGGCTCTTCTGCCATCTAGGACTTGAGGAAGGAAAGGGAGGGAAGGGAAGGGAAGGGAAGGGGAGGAGAGGGGAGGGGAGGGGAGGGGAGGGGAGGGGAGGGGAGGGAAGGGAAGGGAAGGGAAGGGAAGGGGAGGGAAGGGAAGGGAAGGGAAGGGAAGGGAAGGGAAGGGAAGGATGGGTGTTTGCACATACTAAGCTTACCCTTATACATGCCTAGAAGGCAATCAAAGAGATACGATAGAGCAGGAGCAAGGTCTCATCTAACTTATTTTTTCCTTATTCCAAAAAAGAGATTAATAATACTAAGAGTAGTGATGGTAATAATTATCCTTAAGCTAGCACTTACTAGACACTATGTGCCAAGAACTGTTCTAAGAATTTTACCTTTATTTTCCTACATAGTCCTCAAAATAACCCAATGAGAGAGATACTATTATAAACCTTATTTTGCTGATGAGAAAAGTGAACAAGTGAACCTCAGAGACATCATGCCGCTAGTTTGTGCAGGAGGCGAGATTCAGATACAGGTAGTTGGCACTATAACCAGACATTTGATCAAAAGTATCAGGAACGTCAGGAGCAAAAGTTAGGATAGGTGATGCTAATTTGTATTCTTTGTACCCAGATTACCAAAGTGGCCAAGAGCCCAAGGGAAGGGGCATGTTTTATGGAAATGAACCCCATAAAAGGCAGAGGTTGGGACTGCTGGGGCCGCTGATTTCCTTGTGACTTTGCACAAGTTATTTAGCTGCTGAGTTTATGCTTGGGTAATCTAAGATAATAAAGTATAACTAGAAAAAGGCTGGGAGAAATAATGAATACTTTTTGGGATACTTGGAGCTCCCCAGATAAAACATGAAAATGCTAGTGAAAGATACGACAGCATTCCTGGTAAGTTCCCACCTGGCCCCAAAGTGTCTGTGTGCTCACGTGAAACCAATGACATATTTCTGAACTTACCTCTCAGTGCTGGAATCTGCTTGTTACATAAGCTCTGCTAATGATATGTAGGCAATAGGAACATAGTTTCTAAATGTGAGAACCTCACATCTCAGGTTTGGGTTTCAAGTAAGGTCATGCAGTGGGACTATATAAAGCCAGCTTTAGATAGTTATCTTTATATATTATTATTTTTTTTAATGAGAAAAGAGAGAGGGGTCAGAATTTGGATTAATGATTTTGACATTCAGGCCAATGAGCTATTTAGGTCACAGGGAAAATATATTTATAGGCCCATGGCTTTAGTTTCTCAAGAAGACTTGTTCCCCAGATCACAAGGGACTGACTGTCTTTTTCCCCCAGGGTCTGTGTTCACAAAACCACTCAGCTGTTAATAGAGAGGTACAGTGAGACCCCAAACTTCACATCCTCACCAAAACCCTCCAAAGCCAATACGATCTCCCATAACTCACGGACGGATTGCTTTCAGTGTGAAAACCCAGCAGGAATGTTAGCACTGATGTCTGTGAATAAATAGAAGGTTCTGATCTTCCTCCTTGTAACAAGAGGAATCTGAATTTTAAAAACCAATGGGGAAAATAATGACTAACAAAATCCCACTAGCAAGAAAATGCTGGTAAAGAGGGGACAGAGTGGCTAACTGTGATTGTTTTTTGGTAAACATATGCATATACACCATGGAATGGGAAAATGGGTTTCAATTTTATTTATTGAACTTATTTAATAAACAGACAGTGTGCTTGCTCTGTGCCGGGCACTGTTCTAAGTGCTTACCAAATATTAACTCATTGAGCTTTCTTTTCTGATGCGGTATTAGGCCTAAAAGATCATTTTATCCTGAAACCTGGAACAGAGATAAGGTTGTCTCTGTACATTAAAATGTCTTGCCTTATAAGGAAGCGTTTGACTGCACTAGATTAAACTCATAAAAGCTAATGAAGAGTCCTCCTTAATACACATTTCTTTTTTCCTGTTTGGACTTGAAGTGACAACATTACAGAAACACCCTGCAGGTTTTTATCTAAATAGCATCCTATAAAACAATGTCCTCTTGTCAGTCACCACTAATTCAGCACAGTCAAGCTATAAATCTGTCCAAAGGCCAGCAAAGTGCTTAACTTGGCACATCACTAATAAAATTAGGAATGCGGGTTTATTACATGAACCTTAAGTAGGTTTGGCCAAGATATTAAGATTTTTGCTTATGGCAACCATAGCTAATGTGGATTGGTATTTTCATTATAACACACCCCACAGCACTTCCCAGTACGTCTCAGGTTTCCAAATTAGAGAATAATCTTCCATAGGCTCTCACACTCACTGGTAGGTGCTGCTGCTGGAGCCCCATCTCTAAAGCCTCACACACTTTAGGGTACTCAAGAATGGTAAAGACTTTTCAATAATGCTAATTCTGCTGAATAAAATTAGAGCAAATTAATTAATACTTCTATTAACGTAACCTGATTTCACTTTGTTCAAGAACAGAAGCACTTATAGGCTTTTAACATGCGCTCAGAAATATCATTTCAGCTCAGGGCAATTTTGAGAAGTGATTTATAAGCAGTTGCAAATGCTTCTAAAATGGTGAGATTTGAGAAAGCTGAATGTATGTTAACCGAAGTTGTCCTGCGGTCTTGGGTGTTTTATTTTATTTTTTTTTAAATGACGGAAGAACAATAAATATATCCTTTCTCCTGAGCCAACATTTATTGTGATGGCCTATATTTGCATAGCGATTTAGTTTGCAAACTGGGCTCCTATGCTTCCTGCGAATGGAAAAGACTTTACAAGGTGCATGTTGCAGGTATTATTACCCTCATTTTCCAGATGAAGACACAGAGCAAAGACCAGAGTTGAAAGTGAGAATCAGCTCTCTACCTCGTATCGGGAATGCTTCCCAATATAGCACCTCGTATTTATGAATATTTACAGTCTTACAGAATGTTATCACATCCAGTGGATCCGGACGCCATCTAGAAATGTGTGTGTAGAAGTGTGCATTCACATGCATGCTTTATCTTTTTTTTTATTCTTTATTATTTTTTTTGTCTTAATATATCTATTTTCCCTGATCTACGGGTTGTTTGAATTTTCTCTTGCCAATGATACCAGCTTCCTTAGACTTTCCTTTCTTACCAGCCCCGCTGAGGTTGCCTGCACTGGCAGCCTGCTTTACGGTGGCTGCATTATGAGATTTGAAGTGAACCTGTGCAGGGGGAGCTGAGAAGCTCTCCTTAGCATGCCACAATCTCAAAAACCTGTAGATGGGCAAAGTCACTAAAGTTCACTTCATGAAAAATACAACACACCACAGAGAGCAAGTATGATTGATGCCCGCAGAGCAAACTGTTTATCAGACAAACACATTTTGCAAACTTTGACATAAATTGTTAAGTTGCCTTATCACTCAGACAATGTAAGACTAGCATTTTGTAGGAACTTCCCCCAAACTCTTTAATGACCTCTAAAAAGCTTTATCTTATCACGATCTGATTTGCTACAACAATAAATCATTTACACATAGTTGAAACGAAAAACTAGTATTAGAAATATGGAGTCATTTTCCAAATGTAAGAAGGCTTCAGCACTTGCCTGGCTAGTGTGAGTTGTGAAGGCATGAGAAAGCACTCAATATGCTCAATACTAGAAGATTCCACACAAGTCAGAGTGTTGCAGCCTATTTGGGCCTACCTAGAGGCTAATTACAAATTCGGTAAACCACACAGCCCGCTGCGTTTTCGTCCTTCTTGCTTTCTGTCTTATGTTGTTTATGGGAGGGGTGGGAATAAAATAAAAAAAGAAAGTTAAATTATTCACTTTCTAGTGTTTCTGATATTCGAAAATTAAAATGATATCTGCAGGTGGTGGTGTACAACTGGCATTCAGGACAGTGGCGTTCAAATTGTGGCTCTGTCTTAAATAATCTGATTCATTTCAACCAAATCAGTAAATAAACATTTATGGGGCACCTACTGTGAGGCAGGCATCGTGCTAGGTATGAGGGATATGAAGATGATATCACTGATGTCAAGGGATCCTAAATTCTGATAAATCACAACTACTCAACACATGGCTTTCCTCATCTCTAAAATAACGTAGATGGCCTACATAATTTTTAGGTCTTTCTAATTTTTGTGTGGTTGATGATGATGATGGCTTTGCTAAATCTTGTCTATTTGCTCCTCAGACGGTTTCCACTCTTCTTCACCCAACTCTCTGCCCTGGGAGAATGAGAATGGGCCATTTTGTCCTTTGGCTTTTGTTGTGTCTAGTCAATGGGAAATCCCCATGGTAGAACAGAAGGAAGGAGAGAGAGGTCAAAATATTTGGTCTTCTGGTTCATCAATTTGTAGAGATGACTTGAACTGGCTGTGTCAGTCACTCTATGGAAGGTCCCTGGTTCTTCAAGGCAGTGTTTCTCTGCACCCCTCTCTAACAGGGTCCTGGCAATTGGCCTGTCCTATCCCTTTGGGTAAGAGTATGGCAAGAGCACCATTGTTATTAGCCCCAGAGCCCTGACTATCCCTGTGGCTCCCTTATACCCTGCCCACGAATGTTTAATTAGTAAACAGTCCTGAAGTCTACCTAATTTGAGGGGGCCATCTATTGTCTGCCAGGTCCCTGGCTGATACACTGTTGTTTTTTTGTTTTTTTTTTTGTCAGTTGAAATTGATTTTTGAAATCTTGAGAAGTCAATGTAAGGCAGAAATTCTAGGGAAGGGTAGGAGGATAGCAGTTTAGCCATTTCCTTCGGCATAGGAAAGGCATTCTAACATTTCATATATATTTTGTATTTATTATTCATTTGTTTTGAGAGAGACAGAAAGAGAGAGAGAGAGAGCAAGGGAGGGAGGGGTGGAGTGAGGGAGAGAGGGAATCCCAAGCAGGCTCCATGCTGTCAGTACAGAGACCGATGTAGGGCTTGATCTCACGAACTGTGAGATCATGACCTCAGCTGAAACCAAGAGTGCGATGCTTAACTGACTGAGCCATCCAGGCACCCCCATTCTAACATACAATTTAATAGAGCTGACAAGTGGAATATGATGAGAGAATCAGGAGCCACAGTGATTTGGTGAGGCTGAACTACATTTCCCAGAATTCCCTTCCTGTTTGTTCCAGGCAATGATGGGTCACAGTTGGAGGATTCAAGTGAACGAGTGGTCACAGTGTTTACATTTTCAAAAGGTCAGGGCAGTATTGCTAGGCAATTTTGTAGTTCATGCTCTTTGTCTACTTATGATTTGGCTTACTTCATTGGTGTGGGGTAGCTGCTGGGCCCACAACTACTCTCTCTTCCTCTGGATTTTCCTTCAGCTTCCTCAGCTCCTGGGACAGATGTTAAACTCCGTGAGGAGGGGAACTAACTTCTGCAAAACATGATTATCAACAAGGTTATAGGCAATAAGAACTGACAGGGGTTCCCATGAAGAGAACTGACCTGTGGGTTCCAACTTGTGTTGGTGGGTTCCAGCTTGTTATTGCTTTCCTACATGTTACATCCATCTTTCCTTCTCAGTTCCCTGCCCCTAGGACTTCAAACTCTAGCATAACAGGTAAAGACAGCAGCATTAAACAGCTGTTTAGTTTGTTCCCTTAATTATATAAGAAGGAAATAGCTGTAATAAATTTATTTCTCTCTCCCTCTGTCCCACTGGTATACATGCATGTGTGTGTGTGTGTGTGTGTGTGTGTGTGTGTGTGTGTTTAACATATATATTATATCTAAAACCTTGCAAATATATAGTTATTATATATATCTATATATATCTGTATCTATCTATCTATCTATCTATCTATCTTGTGGGTTCTACTTCTCTGACTGACTCCTGACTTGCTTTTTAGTGGCCTAAGATTCAGGCACGTCCCCTCAAAGTTGGATCTGTTCTTCACATTGTCAGCCAAGAACACATTAGCCAACACAACCTTTACTATCATTCCAAAAGCAAAGAAACATTTCTTCCTAAAATAGCTCATTTGGCAAATGGACATAAAAAATGGGTAAGATTTTTTAATTGAGAAATTATATAAAAATAACTAAGAGAGGTTAATAAACATATCTATTAGCTTGATACACTGAACTTTACCCTGGAGATGCCACAAAAGGAAGATTGAAGTTAATGGATCTGAGAAAACAAAGCTGTGAGAAACCCCTGGGGAGTCAGAAAATGTTTGGACCAGGGTGTCTGCATGTGGGGAAAGTAAAGATGAGCAGCCCAGAGTGGATAAATATTTGTATAATAGTGAAGTAATATGTTGGGGGTGAGATTCTTAGATGTACTTATTACCCATTCCAAAACCACCATGAGGCAGAAAAATATTAGTACCATTTCAGCCCAGTGACAGCCAGAATGACAGGGTGACATCGAGATGGTACAGAGGTCTGTACCATTAGTGGAAGGTCACAAGTATAGCTATTATTCTCCTTCTTAAAAGTAGTAAACTATTTGGGGTACGTAAGCCAAGAAAGATCAAAAACCAAAACTACATGTTTTTTACATATGAAGTGAAATTAATGGGTCAAAGAGAATATGAATTTAAAATAAGCATAATAAACATTCTGAAATAGGTATGTTGGTATATTGATAACATGACACAATTACAAACTATAAAGATAAATCAACTCAAAATCTAAGAAAAATATGGCAGAAAAAAGAACTTCACAGATATGTAAAATGGCAGACACATCTCAAAAATAAATTAATGAGTTGGAAGAGTTAATGAGTTAATTAATGAGCCGGTCAAGAGTTTCTCTCAGAAAACAAAGGGGAGGCATAAAAGAAAGGTTGCAAGAAAGAGAGGATAGAAGAGGAAATACCAATATACGGGTAATAGAAGACCCAGAAGGAGAGAGAAAAGTAAATAAGAGCGAAAATATTTGGTGAAATATCTAAGAATTTACCAGCAATAGAGATGAAATACATCTGATTAAAAAGACTCATACATTACCAAACAATAAAGATAGCAGGGGGAAAAAACCCTATACCTGTACCTATGATAGTTAAGTTTTAGGAGCATCAAAGACAAAAAGTAAAGTCTAAAAGCTGCTAGAGAGAAACAGCAGACTAGAAGAAAGGAACGTCTCTGAGCAGAGAGAAAAAATGGTCAAGAAAATAGGGACTATAAAGAAGATTTGTGTCCTGTATCTAATGGAATATTGTCAGGTGCTGAAGAATCATGAAAGCTATATTTGCTCTCCTCTTTATTATAGCTCTGTGAGTGTAAGGGACCCTGTCTCCAGCTGGAGTGAAGGCTGCATACTGGCAGCCTTTCCCTATGCACTGGCTTTCTCACTCAGGTCCCCCGATGGCCTGGGGTTTGTTTGTCAGAGCCTCTTCATCTCCCAACACCTATAGCTTGCTGGTCTAAAAGTCCATGGTTGTTCTCTACTGAGAATTTGATTAAATAAACTAGCTCAACAAATTTACCCAATAAACTGGAAATTGAATAAGCCAAAGACATTCTGTCAACAAATAGTCATTGTATAAAACACAAAGCACTAGGTCCTATGAAAATGTCAAAATGAGTGAAGCCGAACTCTTGAAAGAAAAAGTAGGAACTAATGGGTTATATGCAAAAAAGTGAAGTTACACAATATCTTCAGTATCATTACATGAAGGGGAGGGAGAAGCCTGATTCAGGAATTTAGAGGAACGAGGTGTCACTTTCATTCAAAGTGGTAAGGGAAGTCTTCATGGAAAGAATAGCATTTAGTTTTGGGTTCTAAAGAAATGATTTCAATAGGCAACAAACCGGTGCTTGGATTCCAGGTGGAAGAAATAGCAGAAGCTCAGGAGAAAGGAGGCTGAAACCATCAAAAAGCCAAGTGTGGCTGGAAGGGAGGGTTCACAGGGGATAGTAGGAGATAAGTCTGAAGAGACTGGGTGGGTCCAGACTGTGGAGGACTTCAAAGCAAAACCAAGGTGCTGGACTAAATGTAGTGGGTATGCAGACCACTGAAATTACATCAGCCAGAGAAGAGCATGGTGAAAACCAGATGACTGAATGAAGGTGAATTTTGCACTGATGAAAAATATATATTGGTTGGAGAAATCCTGGAGTCAGAAATAAGACCACACTAACTTGAGCAGAGAAATAATTAGATCATAAACTAGGAAGATGGTAATAGCAAGAAAATGTGAAATGAGATGGTGACTACTTGGCTATTGGTCAGGTATGGGTTTGAAGAAAAGAAAGATAGAGGTCTGACGGGATTCCTGAAAAACATCTACAATGCCTGAAGTATAAGGCATTAATGTTTAATTCTGGTTTCAATAGATGGGAATACACACACACACACACACACACACACACACACACACACACATTTTTCCACTCAGGAACCAAGTCAGTTTTTCACGAACACCTGTTCTTTGCAACTTTTTGACCAAAGAGGATTTTATCCAAAGTATCCAGATATTTTGAACTCTGCCTCTCCTCATCAGCTGACAGATAATGACTAGAAAAGCCAATCCAGTTTGATTATTTTGAATCAATTACCTTTAACAAAGTTCAATTTAACATTTTGAAAACATAAAAGCAACCAAAACTCACCCTGAGTTCCCAAATCTTCCCAGGCACTTGGATTTGTGAAAACTGCAAAGACAAGGCAGGGGTGGAACCTTATTTTGCAAGTGAAAACTCACAGTGAATGATATAAAGTGAATTTACTTCAATTTAATATGGATAATCATATGCAGGTCTAGAGTCTTTATATTTTATAGCTCTCCTTAATTCCACATCTTCCTACTGCAGACAGTACAGACATAAAACATTTCATCACTGTGTTTAGGGATTTTTTTTTCCTTAAAAAAAATAGGAAAGGAAGGAGAAAAAATGTTCTTCCCTAATAGCATATTTTCTCCAAATTCCCAGCTATATTATTTACAGTGATGTTTTCTATGTCAGGGTTACAAAACTGCACTGACGTGTCTAATTGAGAATAAACTGAGAAATGCACAATGAAGGGAGCAATACTAGAAAGAGAGCCGTGGCTTTTTTTTTTTTCAGGCTCCATTTTAGAGAGATAAGTGTTACTGATAAAACGAACATTTTACTACTAAATATTTGCCGTGTTGCATTTAAATCACATCAACTGCCAGCTCTTCGCTCTAAAGGAACAAACGTTATCACCCCCTTAGTATTAACCATGTGTTTTGCCTTCATGGAAATATCACCATAGTTAAGGTACACATGGTGTGGTGGGGCCTGGGTGTGCTCATACACCTGCACACATATATATACAAAGATTCTACTGTATGTCAGCAACCACCCTGGTTATCAAAAGTTAATGGACTCTGAAATTGATACAATTCCAATATCGCAGCTCATAAAAATCAGAGTGATATTTTATTTGTGACCTACATCATTCACATTTAAGATCCAGAGGGAATTAGGGCACCCTTCTGCATTTCACCTACATAACTGCTTCATTCATTTTTTGGATGATGTCCCTTTTAAAATTGTGGTGAGATACACATAATATAAAGTTTGCCATCTTAACCATTTTTAAGTATACAGTGTGATAGCGTTAAGAACATTTACATATTGTGGAACCGATCCTCAGAACTCTTTTCGTTGTGCAAAACTGAAACTCTATACCCATGAGACAATTCCCATTTACCTCTCCCCTTAGCCTCTGGTAGCCACCATTCTACTTTCTGTCTCTATGAATTTGACTATTCTAGGTACTGCATATAAGAGGAATTGTACAACATTGTCTTTTTTGTGACTGGCTTATTTCACTGAGCATAACATCCTCAAGGTTCATCCATGTCATAGTATGTGCCAGTGTTTCCCACCTTTTTAAGGCTAAATAATATTCCATTGTATAGATACACAATATTTTGTTTATCCGTTCATGTGTTGATAGACACTTAAGTTGCTTCTGCCTTTTGGCTATTGTGAATGCTTTGCCAAGATCATGGGTATACAAATATCTGTTTGAGCTCCTGTTTTCACTTCTTTTGGGTATATAGCTGGAAGTGAAATTGATGGATCATATAGTAATTCTATTTTTAACTTTTTTGAGGAACAGTAGTACTGTTTTCCATAGAAGTCGCATCATTTTCTATTTCTACCAACAGTGCACAAGGGTTTTAACTTCTCCACAACTTTGTCAGCACTTGGTATTTTCTATTTTTCTTCTTTTTTCTTTTTCCTTTTGTTTGACAGTAGCCATTCTAATGGGTGTGAGGTTTGGATTTGCATTTGCATTTCCTTAAAGATGTTGAGCATCTTTTCATGTGCTATTGGCCTATATGATACCTTTTGACTTACTGACCAAAACAAGCAGGAAGGCAAGGATGGGAAAGAAATTTCCCAAATTTTTCAGGACTTTGGAGTGGCAATCAACAAACATTTATTGAGTATATCCTCAAGACAAGACTCTGGGCTAGGGCTAGGGATTTTTAAAAATTAATAGTATAGAGGAATTTGAGAGGAGTCTGCCAGCAGGAATCTGGTGGCAAAGACAACGTGCATAAAAATGTGCAGTGACTCTCCTTGAGACCTCAGATCCCGTGAAGAATTTCTAGTACTGGGACATCATATGCGTCATCTTACATAATTTTTTTTTTAAACAAACGAACACAGTCATTCTTTATATGTGTGATCTTCAAAAGAACACTCCAGAGCAAACTTTTTATGCTTTTTCCAAGCGATGAGCTTCAACATGGATCAACATACACCACACTCTTATAAGTCTTCTGAAAACAGTTGCCTTTGAAGAGGTGTGAATTTCCCTTACTTTCCCTAAAAGGGTGTTAACTTCAAAAGGCGACCTGGTGAGTGTTAAAAAATTAACACATTTAAGTCAGTAGCCAAAACATCACCCTCAGATCTGTGAACCTGAAATTTAACTGGTAGACTGAGCTGACTCTGATACGGATGCCAAAAAAGTCATCACTCAGCACTAATCTGGACCAATGAAAATTTGCTCTTCCCTTAGGTTGAGGGGAGGAAAGCATTTGGAGGATGGTGATGTTAGCAGGGCATAAAAGCAGAAGGCAGCTAGTTATAAAATCTTCTAGACCTTTCTAACCCCTTAAACTTGCTTTAAAAGCTGCTTTACTGCGGAGAATGTGCACTTTAGCTGGCAATCATAAAAAGAAACCTCTTTTTATTAAGAGTGGAATTGTTTATTTGTGGAGAAAATTGACTGAAATATCTTTGCTGGGCCCCTTCCCCTCCCTTCTCTCCTTGTTACTCACCCAGTCAGGACACAAACATAGACATTTTTTTCCACCCTCCAGTTCCCTGTCGCTCTATACAGCATCCACCGATATGTCGCTTGGCTCCCCTTTTCTCTCTGTAGTCCTTGTTTGGAAATGATCCTAACTACTAGATTCTGGTCAACAGAAGGGTAGCAAATGCAGAAGTACTGCTGTCAGGCTCCGCATCAGGGACTTTTAATGCTAAGAGGAACTCTCGGAGGGCACCTGGACCTACCCTTCTGCCTCTGGGCATGACTGCACTTAGCTGATGCCATTACAAAGGCTTTCATGCCACATAGAGGCAAGACATCACAGTAGGGTTGTGAAATACTAGGAAACATCAGGAGCAGAAAAAGAAAGCTGATGTGTAACAGAAGTACTGGAAATTTAAAAAAAAAAATAAAGGTTTCTGAAAGAGTTGGAGATCAAGAGGCCGTGACCCAAGCTATAGTTTTGCTAAAGCTCTAAAGCAGTAGATAGCGCCTGAGTGTTTCTAAAAGGGAAAGAACTGGCTGTTGAGCAGTCTCCTTAGTCACTGCTCAGAACTCTGACAATCACACACACACACACACACACACACACACACACGGATCCAAGCCCTGCCCTACAGCCCACTGAGAGCTTTACCCTGGAGATATTTCTAAACTGCTATCCCTGCTCATTCACCAGGTCGTTCATTCCTTCATTCCACAGAGATTTATGAAGTGCTAACGACATGTTGGGCACTTTGCTAGGTGCTGAGAGAAGGGGGATGAATATGACCTTTTAACTCCATGAAGGGTCTTACAGGTTAGATGGGAAAGGACCATCTACCTACGAATTACAATGCAAAGTGGTAAGTACAGCAACAGCACCATGACAGGGACAGAAGCAAACAGAGGAAGAGAGACACTATGTCTCTTGGTGAGTCAGTGAAGAAGCTTTTTGGAGGTTTTTCTTTATCATTTTATTATCTCTCTCCTGATGTGTTCCTCCATTAGCATTCTCACCGGCCCACGGGCCTCTTCCCTTCTCTACCTTCTCTACTGCTGTGAGTTTGGAGCCCAGGAGAGAGAAAACCTAGGGATATGAGGGATGTATGCTTGGTTTTATTTAATTTGTTAGTAGGTATTAATATTTAGTGAGCTCTTACAATGTGCCAGGCGCTTTTCTAAGCAATATACATGAATTATGCTATTGTAATCCTTGCAGCCCCCTTATGAGGTAGGTCCGTTTTCCATCATCATTTTACAGGTGGGTAATCTGATGCATAAAGATGTTACATAATCCTTAAGGTAGCAGACTAAGTGGTCGGGGAGCCTGGATTTTAAGCTAGTACTTTGTGGGTGGCTTAGTCAGTTAAGCATTCGGCTTCAGCTCAGGTCATGATCTCCAGTGCATGAGTTCCAGCCCCACATTGGGCTCCGCACTGATAGTGCGGAGCCTGTTTGGGATTCTCTCTCTCTCTCTCTCTCTCTCTCCCTCTCTCTCTCCCTCCCACTCTGTGTGTGTGTGTGTGTGTGTGTGTGTGTGTCTCTCTTTCTGCCCCTGCCCCCAAATAAGTAAACTTTTAAAAATGGATTTTAAAGCCAGGCGTTTGGCTACGGAGTTAATGGGCTCACGAGCTGTGAATGGAGTGGCTGACCGAATAAGATGAGCTAGGTGCAGTCAGAAGAGAAGCAGGCCAAGCCGGGACACTGAGGAATATACATATTTAGTTTGCAGACCCAGGGGGAGATGGGAATAAAGATGGCCCCAGTAAAGGTAGAAAAGGTGATAGGGGCCTAGAGGTCGTGCTGTCCTGAAAGCTCAGGGACGAGAGAGCTCTAAGAGGACACAACCCCAGGCAGCTTGTGTTCTGAAAAGAGCACTGAAAGGGGGTGGGGGCGGGAAGTGAAGACTTCCCCAGGTCCCAGCCATTGCACTCACATTGTGTGGGCTTGGAAAGGTCACTTAACCCTCTGAGCCCTCGTTTCTTCATTTTCAACACTGATGGTTTTTATGTACTACAGAGGTTGTTATAGGGCTTTTGTCAGAACAGTTTTTGTGACCATCTTGAATATAGTATAAAATGTTCACTATGTGAACGATATGTTTATTATTATACCATTCTTCTGAAACTGACTTAGTTCAAACACTAGTGAAAATTGCCCTTAAGTTTCCTAATTTTTACTTTAAATATATGCATAACTGTATATTTTATCCCTTATGACCTCTATGAGTAAAGCTAATATGAAATCATTAATCCTTATGACTATTAATATCTTAAATTGTTAATGTACGCATGCATTGATTAAAACTTTGAGTGCTTTTGTAGCAAGTTTTGAGTAAAGTTCTGATTGTTCTATTCGAATGAAAACTATGTCCAACTTATGATTTCTTCATAAAGGAATTTGCATCTAGACCAGAAATCTCTCTGTAAACAAGTAACTATAGTACAATGGTTCTGAACGAGGGGTGGCTTTGCCCCTCCATGGGACCCTTGTTAATGGCTGGAGATATTTCTGGTTATTACAATTAGGTGGTGGTGCCAGTGGCATCTTGTCGGTAGCAGTCAGGGAGGCTGCTAATCATCCTACAATGCACAAGACAATGTCCCCTCCCCCACCTCAACAAGAAATTGTTCCGCCCAAAATGTCACCAAGGCTGCAGTTGAGAATGCTGCTCTCATACAATGAAATCGGGCCTGTAATAGAGAGTTGGAAAGATGACACAAAGGAGGAAGTGCTAACACATTTCCTGAGAAAATCAGCAAGTGACCCTTGGCCTTAATAAGTACATTTAGATCTTGTACAATTCATACCAGAGATAATTCCCATTTCACTAAAATTTTTTTAAAAAATGTTTATTAATTTATTTTGAGAGAGAGAGCATGAGCAGGGGAGGGAGAGAGAGAGGATCCCAAGCAGGCTCCGTGCCTCACTGTCAGCACAGAGCCTGGCACAGGGCTCTATCTCATGGTTCCTGAACTGAAACCAAGAGTCAGATGCTTAACCAACTGAGCTGCCCAGGTGCCCCTCACTGAAACTTCCAAATAACGCTTGCATGTTTAAGCAGCTATACAAGCTATCCAAAGCTATTAGCACAACACACTTGAATGGGAAATTTTCCTGAAGTACTTTTGTGCCACGGCTTAGACTATATTATATATTAATTCACTAGTATCTAATTACTTTGTATTATATCTGTCAGGGATTAAGTTAAGAAAATCAAAACCACTGTAGATATTTTGAAAAGAGACAACTGGTCATTTAGATGATGGAAGAGCTGAAAAGCCAAAGAGGAAATAGCAAGGCAACCAAGAGATTGGTGGGAAGCCATGACCACCCTCAGGGGTGGAGGAAACAAGAAACGTTGATGTTACTAGACCTGAAACTAGTGAAAAACATTTTGGGCTAGAACCACAGACAGGCTGCCTAGCAGAAGCTGGAATGGGGAGGGAGGGAGTTCAGTCAAGTAGGAGCCAGAGCAATGGAGGAAATCTAAGACAGCCAGAGATGTTAACTTAGAAGGTATCATTGGGAGAAATACCCCAACTTCTCCCCTGGTCTTTCCTTCCCATCCTCAGTCTTCTTGCAGTCCCTCCTATTGGCTGAAACTATCCAATAACTAGTAAGCAAGGGATTCTGGGAAATGCAGTTCCTTGTAACAAAGACGAAAGCAAGAGAAGGGTTGAGAATGAGTAACAGGCAAACATCTGGCACTCACATAATTGCTAAGAGGATAAAGGAATACATATCCCTTAAAAAAAGTGGTATTAAACCTTAATTATATTTTAAATAAATAATAATTACTCAAATATGTAATCAAAATGGCTGAGACATTTTTAGGTTGGTGGTGAATGACAAAGATGCTCTCTAAAGTTTACTCTGCAGCTTGTGACACCTAAGATTTAGTTTTCTTGTAGTTAAAAAAAAAAAGGTGACTATACAAGGCATTAGTCATTAAGCAGAATCATCACTTACTTTACTGAAGAGAACCCAGCCTTGCGACTATGCATGAGAGTATAGTTAAGTGTTCAAGTAAAAGCAGATCAATGGGAAATGTGTGTCTGTCCATCTAATTAAATACAGTTGTCATAATTATTGTATTATACTGCATATTGTGATATGGAAGCAGTCTTATCTGAGTACTTGCGGTCATGAGGTTACAAGGAAGCAAAAGTTGACATAATATGAAAATATTCTTTAATGTACTGAGCACTTTCAATTAATTCTCACACAAACATCCTTACCAAAGTTGGCCCAGGATGTCTCCCTTCCAGAAAAGTTAAAACTTCTATTGGTAGGCATTTCACTAGCTGTCAAACATTGTACCAAAGAAGGAAAACAAAACAAATTACATTATGGAGTGAAACAAAATCTTAAAAAATTAAAGTTGATGACAATGATGTTGGGTAACATTCTGAATGCCAATGCCAATGTCCAAAACCAGTGACAAAAGACAATCTTGTAGAAATAAACCAGTTACCAATTAAAGAAGAGAAATGGACAAGAAGAGTAAATGGAACTTCAAATGAGGATGATTTTAGTATTTAAGGATAAGAGAGTCCTCTGAGAAAACTGGAGTTTCCTGAATATAACCAAAATTTTTAATGATCTCATAGTAGGTCAAATTTGAAACAAATGTTCAATCAGGCTATCATGAAATTTGTTTGAAAAACATCACCCCCGAAGTAAACATCTGATCTATCCTTGGCTCATTTTAAGAATTAAAGCTAGTTGGGAATATAATTAATTGAGTGGTGTTATTTAAGATAAAATAGTGTACTTTCACATATGCTAGATTCCATTTCAATATGAAAGCAGAGTAAAATGCTTTTTCACTATTGCTTATGAAAATTTGGTCCCCATTTAAAGTGGATTCCCTGTAAGTGGCTTCCTCTTGTACAAATCATCCTCAAATAGAAAAGCTGTGCTCGTCCTCTCATGGCACTAGAGCATCATTTGTTTATGTTTGTCTCCCACTCTAAACACTGAGTCCCTGGAAATAGTCAGGGACAGTGACACAGGCGGTCACTTCAATATCACTGCAAAGTACCATCTATAGCTTTTCCAGTGCACAGATTGGTCCAAAAGCCAATTGCTACAACTTTTAAAAGGCGATCGAAATAGGAAGAGATAATAGAGGAAGCAGACTCATAAAATGTTCTGGCTGAGAGGGACTTTAAAATCATCTAGTGTCCATCCCCCTCATTTTACCATTGAAGAAACTGAAGAGTTGAGAGCCATAACTTGTCCAGTGTCATGCCACTAGCTTATGGCTGAGTTGTTACTTGAAACCAGGTCTCTAGACTCCTGTCTAGAACCTCCTTCCAAATAGCACTTCAGCAATCGTAGCAGGTGATGAACTCTGTGCAGCTGAAGGAGGCATTGTGTACATCAGTGACCTAGTAGGCACTGGCAGAACTCTCTGCAACTTGCAGGTACATTATGGCACAGTGGTGACGAACTCAGGCTCTGGAGCCTGACTGCTTGGGTTTTAATGAGGTTTTGCCACTTCCTAACTGAGTGCTTTGGGCAGCTACCTAGTCTCGCTGTGCCTCAGTTTCCTCAATATATTCTGAGCTCCTACCATGTGCCACAAGATAATAGCCTCTACCACAGAGGGTCTACATTTAGCTAATATTTATGTAAATTACTTAGATTATGGCTTGGTTCACAGTAACCTGTCAGCTGTTCCAATGTGAAATATCAAGGAATTAGCAAGTCGGTATTACAGAAGCACAGCAGAAGGAGTTGTGTAGAAAAACCATCTACATTAACTGACCAACTGATAGCCTGAGGCTGATTAGATAACGTCAGAGGCACCTAGGTGCTATGGACTTACTCTTCTATGGGATCTGTCCTATGTATTTACCTGTTTAAGTTGAAGATTCAATAAACCTATATACTTCAGGGTCTTTCTCAACTCTCACCTCTTTATTTCCCCTTCAAAGTCTTGAGTTAAAAACGAATTCAGATATTATTAACATGCCAGAACAGATCACATTCATTAGTCTGGTTTTCTGACAGGGAGCAACTTAGACCAACTTAGAGTTGATAGACAGGATCAGCAAAGCCTTGAAGAATTGAAGGTGTGGCCAGAAGCAGCCCTGTTTGGCTGATGCAGTTAAACCACCACTTAAAATACACGCTACACACGCATGGATATATGTACACAAACCAACACAGCACTTTGCATTCAGCTTTCCTATCCCATGCTGCAGATTTTTAAGTTCACGCATGCCAAATTTCACCACACATTTTCTCAGTAAGGTATTGGTGAAAGGAAATATATCTCTAAGGCCAGCAGAATTGAGACTTTCTATTTAATAAAAACAAAACAAAACAACAACAACAACAGAACGTTTGTTGAATAAATCTAGCCTGGTTTCTCTGAGATCCAGATCCCATGCTAATTTGCATCTTGTCTCAATCCTATTCTTGAACATTTTTTCCTGATGAGTAGATTCTTCAAACTTGCCTAGACTTCCCTTCAAGTTTCTCACAAGAAATGCCAGGTAACCAGCTAAATTACAAAATGAGAACCTGAAGGAAACAGACAATCCTACAGGTATGTCTTCAATCCCTCTATCCTAGTCCATTAGACTAGGCAGTGCTAATACCATTTTATTCTCTTTTTGGAAGTTGCAGAGAAAAATACCCAAACTATTATAAGATCAGTCCTCCATGGGGGGTGGTGGAGGGAACTCATTCCAGAAGTCTCCTTTTAGAGGATTCTTGAGGACTGTGAAATGCTCCTTCTAAAAACTAGAGAAGAGAGGACACAAAAGACTACAACTGAACATCCGATGCAAATGGAATTAAACTGTGAAAAGCTCCAGGGAACAAAGAAAATCCAGTTAGGCTTTTGTTTTTCTGTAAATATATCAATCATTCTTTCAACATTTATTGAAAGGCAATGGAGGGTGTGGCTAAGAGCTTGGGCTTTGGAGTCAGATACATATGGAGTCAAGTCCTGGTTCCGCCACTTTCTCAGTGTGAGATCTTGGGTATGTTGCAAGCTTCTCTGAACCTCTGTTTTATTGACTGTAAAATGAGTATACTAGGGTACCTATCTCATAAGATGGTGAGGACTAATCAGATAATGCAGACCATGTACCTAGCATTGTTTTTATACCCTGTAAGCATTAACTTGCTATGTGCATACTGAGAGAGTATTGGACGCAGGCAATTAATGGAACCAAGTGTCCAGTGCCTTGAAGGTTCTAGCTGGAAGAATAGGAAATTGACAGCACACACATACACACACACATCTCTCTATTTCTCTCTCTCTCTCTATTTGTCTGTCCATCTACCTACCTATCAATAGTTACAGATATATAATATATATATATATCTATATCTATATCTTACAAGATCAATAGGTACAGATATATAACATATATATACACAATATATATAATATATACATATATATTTTATACATATATATAATTCATACATATATATAATATATATCTGTATATCTGTATATATAGTGGCCACCCAAGATTTAAAGCAACGTAAAAAGAAAGGAATGGAGTTGGGTGATGTTGCCACTTTATATAAGGAGTTCAAGAAAACCTTCTATGATTACTGACATCTAACCAGGGCCCTGAAGGAAGTGGGGAAGTAAGACCTTCAGACATGTAGGAGTCAGGTGTGTCGGGCAGAGGGAACACTGCAAAGGCCCCAGGGCAGGAGAATGCAGTGGTGTGCTGGACGAACCACAAGGAGGCCAACGTGGGTGTAGCGGATCCAAAAGCAGCTGGGGCAAGAACAAGGAGGTCATTGTAGGTTGTTTGTGAGGAGCTGGAATTTGATATTGAGTGAGGCAGAAGTCACAGGAGGTCTGAGCAAGAAGTGACATGAGCTGACTTGGGTTTTAAAAGGATCACTTGGTCTCTGAGGAGAGAATGGTCTGCAGGGCGAAGCTGAGGATGCAGGGAGAGCAGTTAGGAAGGTTTTGCAATAATGCAAGTGGGAGATGATGGAGGCGTGGACTAAGCAGGGAATGGAAGGGGTGGTGTGTAATGGTCAGAGTCTGCATATATTTGAAGGTAAATCTGAAAGGCTCTGCTGTTGAATTTGATGTGTCGTACGAGAGGAAGAGAGAAGTCAAGGATGATGGCAAGTTGTTAGTCTGAGTATGAAAGATACAGGGACTGCTTACTGAGATGTGCAGCACATCTTAAAGGTGAAGTGTTGTTGCAGATAATGTACTTTGCTCAGTCAATACCCTTTCAATCCCCTCTCTCTTTGCTTTGGAGGAGAGATTGAAAAATGAAACTCTCCAATTCCCAACCTCCATGTGATAGAGTTCTGGCTAGTAAGATGTAGGTAGATTTGCTTGGCTTAACTTCCTGGAAAAATATAAAATAAAAGAAGGCCCAGCCTCATGAGGAGGCTTTTTTCCTCTGTACTTTTGGCCTTTCCAGCTTCTTCCTGGAATGCGGAAAGGGGATTTGCGTTGCAGCAGCTGTTGGTGATAATGAGAACCAAATATGCACCATGAAGATGGTGGAGCTGGAAGATAGAAGGAGTGGGTTCTTGATGTCACTGTAGAGCAACAATGTCTGCCCTGGACTGAGTGACAGAAATGTCTGCCATGCCAAATCAAGTTTTCTGTTATTCATAGCAAAATGCATTCTTAACTGATATAAATGTATATTGACCTTCTAAATGGAGATAATGAGTAGGTAGTTTGATTTATAATCTGAAGATCAGAGGAGAGGTTAGGTCTGAAAATATATGCCAGGACATTGGCAGCATGTGGATGGCCGTGTGGATGGCAGCTGTGGACAGTCTGGGTGTGCTCACTGGGAGAGTGAACACAGAGAGCGGAGGGGAGCACTCTGAGCGGTGAGCCTGTAGTATGCTAGGATGAGAGTCAGGAAGGGAGGAGAATCAAAAAAGGAGATGGAAGAGGCATGGCCAGTGAGAAGCTGATCCATGTGGTATCCAAAGAAAATCCTTCAAGGAAGGAGTGATCAGCTGTGTCAGATGTTAATGAGAACTGATGTAAAATGCATCCACAGACATGGAAATATGGAGGTCATTGGTGACCTTGACAAGACCATTTCCAATTCAACGTACAGGAGCTGGAATTCTTACTGTGTATCTACTACACAAGACTCTGATAGGGTCTATGCTTATCCGAAACTAGCCAATACACTATTTCCCTTTTCACTAAAACGAACAAAAACCACAACCAACCAACCATCTAAACAAACAAAAGGACAGTTTTCATTGATCGAACTTCAGTGAATAACAATAACAACATTTTCACAGTCTTCTTATCTGGTTAGGAGCCTTGTAAGGGAAACATGGGAGATGAGCATTCTGAGACTCCACTTCTTCCCCACCACTTCTCACGGCGTCAAGCCTGAATGGGTCATTGGCCCAACCTGGTCTCGTTTCCTTCATCCCTACAGTAGATCGGAGTACGATTACCTTTTAATTCTAATCTGCCATATTTCTAGATGGATTAATGGATATTTTCAAATTTATAGCACCCAAAACAGCACCCAGCTTGTTGTGGGCACTCAAGAAATATATATATATATTTTTTTTTTCTTTTTTTTTTTAAATGTTTATTTATTTTTGAGAGAGAGAGAGAGAGAGAGAGAGTAAACAGGGGAGGGGCAGAGAGAGGGATACACAGAATCCGAAGCAGGCTCCAGGCTCTGAGCTGTCAGCACAGAGCCCGACGTGGGGCTCGAACCTATGAACCGTGAGATCATGACCTGAGCCGAAGTCGGACTCTTAATCGACTGAGCCACCCAGGCGCCCCTCAAGAAATATATTTTAACAAAGAGTGAATATATATGCTAAGAGACCCTGACACAAGGTGACTTGTTGGGTCAGAGCTGGCATGTAGGGAAGCCAAGGGCTTGGTCTTCCAACTCCAAGGTTAGTGATGAATTTTGCCTAGATTTTAGGATTTAAAATACACAATCTTTCTGTCCATAAAAACACCTTTCTCTTTTTTGCACATTTACAATGATATGGACACTAGCCAAATAAAACAGCCAAGTCTCCTTGACTAATTGGTCTGTACTTCTGAGGCCTTCAGGAGATAAATACACCTCAAAATACTGGGACAAGTGATTCAGATACTACAGTTATCATCTAAAATAGCTCAGTGTTTCTTTAGTTAAAAGGCAGGAACAAAGTCATTCAAAGAGTAGAGAAAATATTTTTATTTTTATTTTTGGAAGGTTTATTTGTTTGGTTCCTCAAAGTAAAAATGCCCCAAATTCCCACACAAGCAGAAACATAGCTAAGCTGCATGGTTCTGTCTTGAGTATGCAAATATCACAGCCCAGTCTTATGTCAGCTTGAAAGATAATGTCATGCAGAAAATTAAGACCATCTGATGAAATCGTGTTATGAAATGTGGCTTGAGAGAGCAGCTTTTTGTGTGTTAAGATTTGATATATTTTCACACCAAAACTCAAATGAACAGGCAAAGGGGCCTCAATTAATGCAAAATTTGAAAATTTCAGACAAATTTACAAGGTGTTTACTGAGGAGGAAAGGGAGGGGGGACATCTTAAATACTGTCTTCTTGTAACAGCCTCGATTTTATGTTATGTGTCTGAGGAACCGAATGCCTCAGCTTTTCATTTAGAGTTTTGAATTTAATCTGATGGCAGTTTGGATATAATAATGATGCATTTATTGTTAATTTCCTTAAAGCCTTACTATCTAACAATGTAGACCATTATCACCCCAAATACTTTCTGTGCTTGTAGGGATTTCCATATTCTACAGTGCACAGAAGCTGACTCCAAAGCAAGGCTTAAGAGGAATATATGAGAAGCAAGAATATATTTCCTTAGTAACTAGCTGGGTTTTTTTTTTTTTTCTCTTTTTTTTTCCATCTTTGCAGACCTGTTTTCCAGAAGATGGGAAGGAGACTTGACAGGACTTTATTGGTTCATAAATTAACTTGGTAGATTTACAATCATTACTTGGAATGCCAGGAACTCTTTTTAGGAACTTATTTTCAAGAGAGAGAAAAAAAATAATGTTTAACTCAGAATATGAAATTGGCACTGCAGTTCGCCTAGAAGATGGGTTAGTTTGTTTTTCACCTATGGTCCTGCTCTCATCTGCCATTGGCACAGTTATTTCTAGCCCAAGGGAATATTTAAACAGATATTCACAGTTACTTTTCTTTCCAGTATAAATGAATAAACAATAAACCATCATGAACCATGTGATCACTGAGGTGTAGTCAGTCCAAATTGTTGGCTTCTCTGAGAGACTATGATGAAGTAGAGAGGGTCAAGTGAGCACCTACGCAAGAGTCTAAAATATCCATTGCTTCCTGCTCACCAGCAAGTCTAATCCAGGAGTGAAGAGAGATAGGTTAATATCTGTGTGACCCTCTCCACCCAACTCCCCCCCGCCCCAAAGATGTAAATAAGCCAACTTTTGGAGATAAATGGCCCCATCCTGAGCAGACCTCTGGGCTCAGGGTTCATGGGAGAGGTATTCTCGTAAGTGAATAAGGGAAGGAGATTCTATATTGGAAGTGGTGGGGAGAAATTCCTGTTCATGTCTATTGGCTCAAACTCCCTGTCTGTTTATCTTGTTTCATCCATACCCAAAAGAGAGCTACACAGAGGTCTCCAGCCCTCTCAGAAGAATGGATACAGAAGGACAAATATTTAAATTCAGTGCCCTCCCCTCTGTGGAAAAACATAGGCTACTAATGAAGGAATTGTTCATTTAGCCAAACTTGTGCCCTATATTTTGCTGTAATCCGGGCGAGCAAATAAAAAAAAATTTTTTTTTTCAAATAAAGATGGGGCTAATTATAGGTAGCAGAGAGTAGGTAAAATAGCTCCTTGTTCAGAAGCATCCACATATTTTCCTGAGATGAAGAGCAAATATTTTGTTTAAATAGCAAGCAATTTTCTATAAAAGTGCTACTGCTTGGAAATGCTCTTTATGATTTATTGCTGCCTTTTAACCTGAAAAAAATATTAATAACTGAGGAGCCCTTGTTGGTATCTTTATTATGCTTAAACCCAAATAGCCATAATATTATAACTGGTGTGGTCACATTCAATATTTTTCTTTCATGAATGCAGCACGGGCTTATTAACAGAGACCAGAAAATAAAAATAGAGGCTACCTTCCAGGCGTTAGCTTTGAGGAGTTACCCCAGCAGTAAAAAGGTGGCTAACTTTCAGAAGAAACTGGGGTGAGGCCACGCAGAGAATCTCTCCACGTTTTCCCTTTTTCTCTACCAGATCGAGCACTTTCTCCGCGTATGGGTTCATGTCATCATTCAGCTGTTTCTTCTGGCAAAGCCAGAATCCAGAACAGAATCTCAGTGAAAAAGAAACCAATAAATTAGATCTCTTTGTGAGCAATTTGCCGTTAGTTCTATTCTCCTTGCCTATTAAGATTCTTTATTTACTTCACCAAGAGATTTCTGCTGACAAGTCCATCCATTTACCACTAGCCTAGATAACATGATAATAAACACAATGTCAAAAAATGTATTCATGGGACCTTCCCCATCCCCAGTCCTTCCCCTTCTCCTTTTTCATCAGGCTGGTATATTAGAGAATTGGCGGAGCTAAAAAGTTTAAAACCGACACAGTGGCAGAGGCTTTTAGTTTAGCTAGTTGATTATATTTTACGAGGATGTTTATGTATTATATATTTGTAATTATATATACCCACATGCACACATAAATATTACACCCAAAGCTGGGATGGTTGGAAGGGCAAGGATCGTTCAGTTCCTGCTGCTTATGTTCCTGATCTGATTTGGCTAATAATCACGTCTCCAGAATCGGGAGATGGAATGGAGGCATACTGGGGGAAAGGAAATTTTCCATTTTATTCCCAGAGGAATCTGTTGTTTCAAAGTATCTTTCGAGTCCTTTGGGTGAAAGGCAAGCTCTGAGCAGCTCTATCTTGCACATAACTCCAATACAGACACCTATAATACAAAACAGAGATCCCCCGAGGGCACCGTTATACATTTATTATAAAGCAAAGATTAAAACAATTTTATGGAAATTAAAGATAATATGGAACATTTGTCTCTCTCTCAGTCAAAGAGTAACATGAAGCAGTTTGACAAACAGCTCCAGGCACTTCCACGCGAGGTGATCGAATGGCTGGGACTAAAGGGGCATGCAGGGTGGCGGCGGCAGATTGCTAGGGGTGTGTGTGTGTGTGTGTGTGTGTGTGTGTGTGTGTGTTTTCCACTGGGGCATCTTGCCGGTGCTTGGCAACGGTGCTGAGTGAAAAATGATACGCCTGCAAAATCAGAACAATGGGCCAGTCGAGGGATACTTAGGTGGTTTGCCCTTCTGAAATCTATCTCAGCAGGACAGGATGCAAGCAGCCGGGTGGGGACCAGGAGGGGTGCGCGGGAGAGCTTTTTGTGTTGTGTCTGTTTTGGAGTGACTGTGTGTGTGTGTGTGTGTGTGTACGCGCGCGCGTGCGTGCGTGTGTGCACGCGCGCGGTTTGTTCTGTTCCTACTTGATTCACTTGCTCACTAGAAAAAGAATGTACAAAAGCTGAAAATTTGCAAAAACTCCAAGCTGGTAGCATTTCCATTTTATATATAATAGAATCCTGTTACCAAAAATGTGGTTGTCAGAAGAGAGTAAAACATCTGTGTTAAGCAAGAGATACTCCATTTGCACACAGGGGTCTGATTTGACCTCCAGCGCACCGAATTTATGGCAAAAGGACTGCTTTTAAATTGAGTTTGTTTTATTTTGATCCTCCGTCTGGATATTTCTTTCATACCTCCCAGGCAGTAGCTCTCATGGGTAAGCTTATATTTTTGTTAATAAAAAAAATGCGATTGGTGCTAATCTGGACTTCCATCATGGTCGTTCAAGCTTTCCAATGTTAATAACCACTCCCAAAGAAAGGATCATCAAAAGAGTTCAGACTACGTGGTTTTGCGGTCAAGGCAGTGAGCCATATTCAGAAATATCTGCTTTCCTCTCCCTGGTCCGCTGCTGGATAACTATGTGACATTTATAAGTTAATTGTTTTCTTTCAGTCCTGATTTCTTCAGCTGTAAAAGGCTACTCTTTATTTACTTATTTAACATGGGTCTGGGGATGGCAGTGATTTATGGAGTGAACTAGTTAAGATATTGGGCTCTTGATCTGACTGACCTGGGTAGGAATCGTTCCTCATTACTCACTAGCTGTATGACTTAGGATAGTCACCAACTGTAACTTGTGTGTCTATTATATATTATAATATTCATATTATAATAATATGTATATATATTACATGTGTGTATATAATATGTATATATAATATAATAATATGTATATATTATATACATATACATGTATATACGTATACATTAGTTATTGTGAAGATTACCTAGAGATAAAGTACGTGAAGTACATTCAGACAGTGACTGGCACATGGCACTCAATAAACATACAGATTTCATAAGTAATAATAATAGCTAAATGTACTTAAGCCTCCACACAAATAATTAACTAAAGAGGAAGCATTATCATACAATTATTATTCATAAATAATAACAGCAACATTTATATACAGATTTTTATGAGCTCTACACAGCAATGAATTTTAATGCCAGATCACAAGCACCATACTTCACTTTTCATTTTAAACTATACGACTTTTTCATATAGTGGCATAATGTAGTACAGACGCTTGAAACACCTCCAATTTTAATTCTCCTCCTCCCCCACTGCCTCCCGCTTTGTGCTCTCTAATGAAAAGTAAAGGTTAAGGGCAATCTGTTGGAGGCTAAAGCTTACTAGACAGAGCAGGCCGGCTGATGAAGCAGGGCTCAGAGAGTGATGTGAACAGGAAGGAGACACGGAGAAACTTATGAAACACACAGAAGGTGTCTGCACTTTCGTATTAAAAATACACTAGGGGAAAAAACTCAGCACCAAAAATAGCAGAAAAAATATTTTCAAGCACTTCTCGTTTGCTTCCTTTCGTCCTTCCAATAGGAACTATTTTCCCTCAAATGGATGGATGTGTTAGTACAATAAATACAAAAGCCCTCTTGTTAGAATTCATTAAAAAAAATAAATGTAAAAGAGACCTCTTTTATAATCACAAAAAGACACGGAAGCCAGGGGTTCCTGGGTAATAACACACATCAAGGGGCATTAAAGGGACAAGGCCTTCATTTTTACCTAATAACATCCACCCTGGAGTGTCATTGCTTAATTACGGTTTTTCAAAAGTTTGGGTAATAAAGGAATCGGAATTTATTTTCAAGCACATATTGATGTACAGCCAGACGATATCGTTGTTTCTTATCTATTAATGAGGTTAAGACCTATGCCTTTAAAGAGATCACAAATAAATTCTTGGGTGTATTTTGCCTTTTAAATATTTTGAATATATGAATTCATCAGGATTTGGGGATTAGGTAACTGCTGTCTACAGAAAAAATCTGCAAAATTTTTCATTACTTTTTTATTAGTTGGCAGCAAATACTCTAACTGAACTTTTATGAAGCTATAAACATAAAGGACCTTCTGATACTGGTATGATGATAATTCTAAATTTCCTCTTTGCAGCTGTGGTTGATCTCCTCTATTTGGTACAATCTATTTTTTTGTGACTTAACAGAAAAAAAGTTGGCTCACTACCGTATTGCCTTCAAGCACTTTCTCGGGAAGTTCTTGAATTAAATCCACATGGAAACCCAATTCCCCTCTCCACCTTTCCCTTAAGGTGGTTATAAAATGTCAGTAGAAAGCAAAGCTGTTTATTTTACTTAGAGTTGGATTCTGTTAGTAAATGAGTTTCTGGTGGGGCTTATGTGCAAACCACATCTTTCAATCAGATTCTTTACATTACTAAATGTGTATTAAATTGTGCCATAAATATTAATTTAAAATTCAGAAGTTCAGATTTCACCTAAATCCAAGTGAATAACCAGAGACAAACTGTTTAACAAGTTCTAGATTCATATTCTAGCTCTACTAGCAAAACATTGCTCAACTCGGGGACGCAGTAGGCCAGAGGGACAGCTGTGTCACCTTCCCAGCAGGCAGATTTCCCACCTGGCAGAGATCTGTGGGCAGACTCTACCATGACAGCTTAGAGATCTCTGCAAAGAGAGTGTGGAAATTCTAGAAAGGCGGGAGGCTCCCCTCCTGGAACCCAGAGATGCTATGCGCTAAGACAGGCCCTGGCTGCTGAGCCACGGCTAATGCTTCAAGGGTTCGGACAGTTTTCAAATAAGGCGAAACACGGCAGTAACCTGGGAGGTGTCAGGAAAAGAAGGTGCTGGAAGGTTGATTAATCTGAGATAATATGGGTCTCTGGGCTGGACGTTAGGGGTGTCTCTTGTGACACCAAGCTGTGTTCCCAGGGACTGATAGGCAAGAGACCCTCACAGACCCTTAGTCGCTCCATATGGCTCTCTCTAGCTACAGTCTTTGAAAAGTACTGCACAAAGCACCATAGACAGCAAGATATTGTTGGTACTGCATGTGTAGGTAAAACATGAAGACAACTGTTGTATTTTCCTTCTTCTGTGACTTGGTTTAACTCTGGAGGGATTTGACCTCTTCTCTTGCTACACCCAAGGTCATTTAAAGAAAAGAACGGTGACATCAGCAGAAACTGAGGATGGATGGTAGAGACTGCTACTCCCCTTTGTTTTCTTCCCATTTTCCTGCAGACCTGAGCCTGTTCTTCCTCCATGAAGCTATAAGTGGCCACCATTTGTTTCAGGAGCTTCGAGGTGTCAATGTACAAATTCTTTAATTCAAGAGTTATAAGATACTCTTTGCTACCTGTATTTCTGTCCTGCTTAAATTTAAAGATTCTTGAGGCCAGAATGTGGAATTCAATGCTCCTCCATCCTTTCTGTTGGGAAAAACCATTTAATTTTGTTACAGAGTCTCATGATCCTCCCTATATGTGTCTTAAAATCTGTGTTATTAGTCACATCCACCTCTGTAGATCTTTGAAAGTACACTGAAAAATAATGTATCTGTGTGGAATATAATAATGGAGGTGGCTGCTGGAAGGCATTTGCTACGGTCCTAAGTGCAACCATATTAACTGAATGGATCCTGCAGTACTGTCTGGAATCTGTCTGCTAGCATCATCCTGTTCCCTCTCAGTACACACAAAAAAAGGGTCTGCCTCCCCTGGAAGATAAACCCCAGACAACAGCAAGCATGCAATGGATCAGCATGCCTCCCAACCACATGGGTAACCCTGTCATCTTTGTGTCATCAGCTTGTAGGTTTGTGGTGTTTTTTACCACTCAACCTCCCCCACCCCCCAAAATAAAACAGAGGACTAAGGTCATCATTCTGAGAAGAAAGGTGAAAATAGGTTATGCAGAGTGGTATTTGTGCTTCTATGCAATGTTCCAAGGCTTATGCTTGCCTTTGATTCAAACAGTAAGAATCTATAAAATGTGGAACAGGAGTAGAAGGTAGTGGTTGAGAGAATGGGCTTTGGAGTCATATCTGGGCTTAAATAAATATTTCAATACTCACCAGCTCTACGAGCTTGGGTGAGTAACTCAAACTCTCTCCAAGTCTAGGTTTTATATCCCTAAAGGAGCAATAATATTTATACCTATAAGTTAGTGATTATTAAATAATAAAATGATGTAAAGGCTTAGCACAATTGATGGTGCATAGTAGCACTCAAAAATTGTAGTAACATTTGTAAGGACCTTGTGACAGGCTGGAAGAAAGAGGTTCCGGGGAATAATATTTAGAGTTTAATTTCTTTGGGCTATTTCTCCTTAAAATCAGTTGGCCCTGTCTTCCCTGTGCAGCGTTCTCAGTGCTGGTCAGGTTTAAGTGCTCACGTGTGCTGTTCAGGACATGGGGACAAAGAGGAGTACCACGGGGTTCTGATTAACCTGGCAAGTGTGGCTGTAGCTGAGGGAGCAGAGAGAGTGGAGGAAAGAGAAGTGGGAAGAAAATAAAAAAAAAAAAGAGAGAACATGAAAGAAAAAGAATATTGGCAAACAGCTGAAGGACATTCGGGTAGCTGGGGAAGTACTTCAAATCACTGTAGCAGGGCATTAAGTTGAAAAGGCCCAGAAGCCTGAGAATCTGCAACTGAGTTACCACCAGCAAAGTCTCTAGTATCTGAACCGTCACTGAGAGCTGGGGCAGAGATCCATGCCTTCCCGTTTGGGCCTTCGGTTTTTATGGTGCTCTGGCATTACCACTTGATAAAAAAGAAACTACTACTGAGAGTAATAATAATGATAACTAACATTACCTGGGTTCCGACCATGTGACACGCTTGCAGACATGCATTAGCCCATTAAACCTTCATGACACTCCTATGAAACAGGTAATATTTCATTATTGCCATTTTGTACACGAGAAGCCTGTGGCTCATGGAGATTATATGATTGGTTCATTGCAATGCAAGGAGTAAGTGGCACTGCTTAGACGAACCCCAATCCTTCTCACTCCTCAACCTGAGTCCTTATGGGTTTGATATGTAATGGCTGCACATGTTGTGCACTGCACAATTACTGGTGTTGGCTTTCATTCAGAATATGATTCATTCAGAATAGGTCAAATCTGGGGCTGTGTAATACAGAGGCCTCAGTTCTTAATCTCTGTTCTGTAACCAAAATTTAATGCCTCTAATCTCTCCCTGTAAATGAGCAAGTAAAGCAAAGCTTTATGTCTTAACTTAATGTCTTAATTAGAAGAGGGCTCCTCGGCCTCTGTCTTTTCTTCTGTAGCTTTCACCAAAAATGGCTATTCACGTCTATTAATGTGTTTCAAATGTAGGCAATAGTTAAAAAAGTCAAGATCACTACCAATGATCCTGCTCAAGATAAATTCATGTTAATTAAATATCCTTAAATAAACTCTAGAGTCTGCTAGTCTAAACCAGAATCACTTCTAAAGTTTGAACTTCTGCATTAATTTAAGATGGAAGGAAGAGATCTTTTTCAATGAATCCTTAACGCTGAGGACCACCATCACCAAATTGACAGGTTGTCTGATGATTGTCCAAACTGCCATGATCTGTGAAAACTAAGAGTCTCTGATGTTGGCTGTCTATCCAGGTAAGTGAAATCTTGCTTTGGACTCAAACAATATCGGACTTTTCTAAATCCTGAGGGCAGGATGGTTGGTTGCACATGGAAGCCCAGGTTCAGGTTTCAAGAATCTGGCTGTAGTCTAGAAACCTTAAAAAAATCAAAATTTTATTATACAGCCAAAGCTAAAGGCAGGTGGAAGCTAGACGGTGCAGTGACAGTCACTGGACGGAAAATTAGACAGGGAACAGAAGCACCGGTGATTTCCCTACAAGACAAGAAGATTCTAAAAGAGAAGCACTTTCTTAGCTGGCCAGCTCTATTCTCATCATCGCCATTATTATGTTTAGGATTACTGCTGCTAGTTGATTCATCAACAATCACTTGCAGAAATGAGTCAGGCTTTTTTGCACTTATTAAACACTGAGAGCAGTATGCTTTCTGCGGGTGCCTTTCCCGCATTGTTTTTTTCTTTTTTCTTTTTTCTTTTTTCTTTCTGTAATGGCTTCCTCTTCTATCCACTTATCCTGCATTTACTTTGTTCCTTCCCTGTTATGGCTTACATGTTCTTTCTTCACACACACGTGTCATCAGCTTCTCAAACTCCACTGTATTCCTTTCCTCCCCAAATCGTAGAGACTATTATTTTCCCATTAGAGCAGAACACCAGAACACTGAGAACGGTTTAGTATTCCAAGATTCCATAAACAGCCCAAGCAATTGCTCAGTGTTACACGACCTCCACATATCATTTTAGCAAATGGAGATGCATTAAATGGTTCCAACAGGTGTATGATTATAAAAAGAATGTCAAATTTTTGTGGAAATTAATATTGGAGTATAGGTTCTATTATTACTGCTTAGCAGCAAATGGTTTAAGTAGTATAATAATACAGCAGGCTCAGGGAGCCAATTAATCCATTAGAGGAAAATTCCATGTATTTAAAAAAAAAGTGATTTTAGCTTTAAAGAGGAATTGCAGACAACAGTTCTAAGTGGAATTCATCTTAGCAAGTTACATACTGTGTTGTTGGGTAATGTAAAATCCAGTTGTAGAAGGCAGAAAAGGGTATCAAGAAGACATAATTGCTATTTTTCAGAAAATGCACGTTTGAGGGGCATACTAAACCTTTATATTACTGACACTAATTATTTTGGCATCTTACTGGCAGTCGCAATTGGACAGAAAGTGGAAGTATGTACACTCAACACAAGTTCTTGGCTGCATTTCTTCATCCTTACATACTTCAGGGTTTTATTTATGGCTAAATTGAAGCTGGATGTCAAATCTGGGCCCCTCAGAACAAAATCTTAATAATTAACTGGCAAAACTGAACATGATCACTTCTGACACACCTACACTGGTAATTATTGCTTTGAGGCCATTTACTAATGAAATTAATGTATTCATTGCCCTAACAAATTAGCATAACTCATACATAATGCCCCACATTTCAAGACCTCACTAGAAAAACAACACTTAATACTCGGAATGAGATGGCAAGGGCATTACGTGGAGACAGTATTCACTGAATTACTACATGTTAAAAACCACAATAGCTAAGTGTTCGCTACAATGCAAAATGTAAACACAATGTGGGTATTAAAGCCATTAATAGTGTAGTCAAGAGCGTACAATTGATGATTATCTTTACACTTCAAATAAGCAGATATTACAATAGCAGTAACCATGGAATCTAATTAACTGGCTACTTCTAGAGCTACAAAGTAGGAAAAGAATGCTCTGCAGACAGCCTCTTCTTCCCCACCACATTGATAGAGAATATTCTTCAGCTGTTGCCACTTCTGTGCATTTCTTACTAAACTCAACCACACACTAATTAAATCCTGTCCCCCCTACCCAGCATCAAGAAGGTTAAAAAACAGAAAGTAGACATTTTCAATATCTACATGTTATTCTTCTAAAAAAATTTTTAATGTTTATTTTTTTAGGGAGAGAGAGAGAAAGAGACAGAGTGCAAGAGGGGAAGGGGCGGAGAGACAGAGGGAGACACAGAATCCAAAGCAGACTCCAGGCTCTGAGCTGTCAGCACAGAGCCTGACACGGAGCTCGAACCCACAAACCGTGAGATCGTGACCTGAGCCAAAGTCGGAAGCTCGGCCAACTGAGCCACCCACCCGGGTGCTCCTACATGTTATTCTTGTGTAAGCTTAGTGCTTAGCGTAAAAGGTGATTTTGCTTTTTTATTCCCTACGCACTTTTCACTTCAAATGGCAGAGATCATTGTAAGTCCAGCAGGGTAGAAAGAAAGCAAACCAAAAACAAACAAACAATAAAAGGAAATAGACTCTAAACTATATTTCTTTGACAAATTCTAAGCTAAGCCATCTTCCCAAGCATACAAGTGTAGTGAAAGGTGGTGGTAGAGTTTTCGTCACCTCTGCCCTAGACCCACTTAAAGGGACTTGTACCCTAAAATAACCATATGCCCAACTGGGGTAATGTTTACAGGTGCACCATACATACATGCCCACATTGAGAGCAGTCAGCAGTTACTGGAAAGTCGAGATTTGGGTGTGACTTACGTTTGATGAAATAATGATGTTTATTACAAAAAGAATGGCATTACAGCACCCTTCGATTCGCAAGAGTTAGGCTTTATTCAGTCCACAGAAATACGCATTTCATCACAACGCAGGACATAATAACTGAGAGTGCTTCTGGAACTGATTACAATTGAAGGCTTAAATCTTCACAGGTGGAAGTAAACTTGGGGATCATACCATTCAACTCTTTTACTTTGTAAATAAGGAAATAAACATTTTGAGCATTTAAGCAACTTGTTCAAGGTATCATAGCTAGCAGTTTCTCAGCTGAAGCCTGGGTTTTCTGACTTCAGTTCCACAGCTCCTTTCATTACACTGATGAAAAAGTGAAGGCATGAATTCTAAGGAAAGAAATTGTAGGTGTCCCCTTGCTTCACCTAATGTGAAAAATAACTGATAAGTGTATCTTAGAATCAGGGACTTCTGCAGTTTCATTTATATTTGTTTTTGCATTGCAGAGACCCAGCCTTAAGGTTGCTCACAGATTCTTATGAAAATGAAATCAAACAGAAATAGAACAAAGACTAAAGTGGTGAGAGTACTATATTTCTGTTATACCCGCTACAGGATTGTCATTTGGTCTGTGGACTGGTTTCCATTTAATTTGCACACAAGAGGTTTGTGCTTTTATAATTTCCACAGCTGTCTTTGAGCATGGCTATGATGTAGTACATGTGTCTACTCCCTTCACCTTGATTCCTTCTTTCTTCCTTTCTTTCCTTCTTTTTCTTTCTTTCTTTCTCTTTCTTTCTTTCTTTCTTTCTTTCTTTCTTTCTTTCTTTCTCTTTCTTTCTTTCTTTCTTTCTTTCTTTCTTTCTTTCCTTTCTTTTCCTTCCTTCCTTCCTTCCTTCCTTCCTTCCTTCCTTCTTTTCTTCTCTTTCTTTTCTTTGTTTCTTTCCTTTTCTTCACTCCCTCTCTCCCTCACTTCTTTCTTACTTAACTCCTTCCTTCACTTCCTTCCTCCTTCCCCCTTTCCTTCCTCCTTTCCTCCCTCCCTTTTCCCCTCCCTTCTTTCCCCTTTTCCTCCCTTCCTTCCCTTCCTCCTTCCCTCCCCTCATTCCTTCCTCCTTCCTCCCCCTTCCTCCCCTCTCCTCTCCTCTCCTCTCCTCTCCTCTCCTCTCCTCTCTTTCCTTCCTTCCTTCCCTCCCTCCTTGCTTCCTTCCTCTATTCCTCACTGAATATCCTGCAAAACTGGCCAAACCAGTGACTGATGGTAATAAAAACTTCAGTTCGTTACCCTGAACCAATGGCTCCTTTACTCCCTTATTTGCAGCACACGTTGGCGGTTTGGAGTTTGGAGTCTGCAGTTTGGAGACGAGCCATAGCTAACTCTGTGTTCTTTCCATTCCCTTCTGAGGCCAAAAGGAAGGATATTAATAAGGCGACATGACAAACACTAACAGGCACATTTAGCTATGCATCTAGGTCCTTGAGTGGTAAAGGCAGCATTTACGGGAGACAAGTGAGGAAGGCCTTGAGACAGATATGAAAACTTGAGCATAACAAATGTGCTTTTTTATGTATAGAATATGGACTTGAACCAAATGAAATGTTGGCTAAAGCTCAGTTCTAAGAATATTTTGATACTCTAAGAATATTTTGGGTTTAGTCAATGCAGAAAACATATAGATTTGATACTAGTTGAAGCTTATAGCCAATACTACTATTAATTTAAAAACAACAGTAGTAATAGCTATCAAAAAATAGAGTTTTGAGTCATATATGCTAGGCAATATATATTAAGAATTTTACCATCTCATATAATCCTCAAAGAATACTAGAAGGGTGACTTTAATTTTAGAATTGTACTCAATTTAACCCTCTGAGAGTCAGAACATTTTATGATGATGATGATGACTACTATTATTAGAGTAGTAATAATTCACATTTATTATATGCTTCTTATGTGATAAGCCCTACTCTGCAAGTTTATGTTTAGTCCTATGTGATCTTCATAACAATCCAATAAACTAGGTATTATTATCCCCATTTTACAAAGGAGAAAATGAAGGAACAGAGAGTTTAAGTAATTAGTTAAAGGACACGCATCTGGTAAGTAGAGAAGCCAAGTGAACCCTGTAAGCCTGACTCTATGGTTCACACTTCTAACCATAATATTCACTACCCCCTCCCCCCCAAATAACGTGCTCATATAACACAGAGAAAAACCAAGATTTAGGGGCAAATCTATGAGGTACCACATTCCTCTCCTTTCTGTTTGTTTACACACCAAGTCTGTTCTGCCTCAAAGCCTAGGGTTTCTCCTCTAACCAAAGCTCTGTTCCCCTGACTTTCCCCAAAGCTCATTCTGCAGACCCAAACGGCTCCAGCCCCTTCTCAGAGAGGCCGTCTGGGAACACTGGATTTCAGTTTGCTGCCCAGATACTCCACATTACACTAAATTATCTCCTTGGTGGCATTTATCACCGTATATGTTATGTCATCATATGTTTACATGTTTGCTGATGCTTTATTGTCTGACTCCTCAACTCTTAGCTCCATGAAGGCAAGAACCATAACCTATTTTCTTCACCAGTATACATCAGGGGTTCTCTCTCTCTCTCTTTTTTTAAAAGTTTTTTAATGTTTATTTATTTTTGAGAGAGAGAGAGAGCGAGCAGGGGAGGAGCAGAGAGAGGGAGACACTGTCTGAGCTGTCAGCACAGTCCCTGACGTGGGGCTTGAACTCACAAACCATGAGATCATCACTGAGCCGAAGTCGGACGCATGGCTGACTGAGCCATCCAGGTGCCCAGGGCTTTTAATGCTTTGCAGAGAGTAGATGTTCAAAAGTCTTACTGAGTGAAAGAATAATTGAATATACTTAGCCTCTGTTTTACAACTATGACTCTACCGGGTTCACTGTGTGACTATTTGTGGTTCAAATAGCGGCATAGGCGTAAACAAACTACTTTGCTTCAATGTTTAGCAGGTTTTACTTTAGCATCGTGGTTCAGTTCAGGTTCCTGTTTTCAAAAGTTAAGAGAAGAAAGGTACTAAGGACACAACTTTACACCCTACTTTTACAGGCATTCGTGCTGATTTTTTGGCCCCATAAGTGGCCTTTTCTGTCTACGTGGACCTTCAGAAGTTGCACTGTAATTGGAATTTTCATTTTGCTCTAAGCTAATGGCACAATATTGTTTGAGCAACAGTTACAGAATTGACTATCAGAAGGAGTAGCTGTCCCTTGGAAATTTGCTAAAGAAGAATCTGGAAAGTTGATCACCTTTTCCTTAATTTCCATGACAATCAACTATTTTTTCATTAAAAAAAAATGTGTCCCAGTTTTCTATTTAGAGTATGTGTCTATACCACATTGAGAGAACATAACTTCAGCTTGCATGTGGGTCTGGGTAGGTGTGAAGATAAATTCAATTGAGAGTTTATTTAATGTGGTTCTAATTTGGGGCAGTGCCAGTGGATGGAGGCAGGGGGTGGCAGGGGAGATGCCTGGGACTAAAAGTCTTCTCTTCAGTCACATCCTAACAGTTTCTGGACTGCAGGGATGGGCATAGGAAAGAACAGGGTGGTAAGTAGGCTAAGGGGATAGGTTAGCAAAGATATTTATGTTGTTTAAAATTGGTAAAACATGGACACTGCAGTAAATATCATTGTATGGGAATTAAAGTCTGGGAGCTCTTTTATGTCAGGAATGTCCCTCCAAACCCTATTACTTATTAAGCACTTACTGCATGCCAACCACTACTAGGTATTAGACATATCTTAACTCACTAAATCCTTAAGTCGGGTAATTCTTATGACCTGCATTTTATTGATGAGGAAATTGAAGCATGAAGAATTAACTTGCCAGGGCCACCGGGAAATTAAATGCCAGATCCAGGATTTGAACTCCAGTCTGACCATTGCCCACATCCTTGCCTCCTACGATCCCTTATTCTTTTTGGGAGAAATTTTCTCAGAGGATAGGGTGAGTTCTTAATTAAGAAAGCTCCCCATTTTGAAGGCAGGGTGGAGGCTGGCAGAGGAATAGGCCATTTCCCTTCCACCAAACATGCCTGTCTGCAGCCCCATCATATTTGGACAGAGAGGTAGAGAGTGAGCTGACTGTGTGTTTTAAAAACGCTTTATAAAATCACGCCGACAGGGAAAAACAGAATTGAAAGAGAAACCTAATTTTATGTGTTTCAGAGCATGGCCCAGAGATAGAAGGGGGAAAAGCCACTCCTAATGATCCAAACGCCAGAAAGATGGGATAAGGAGGGAACCCAGCAAAGTTCTGTAAGGCACAAGTCACTGTTGTGGCCACGTAAATCTACTCTGCTTCCGATAGGGACCCTGATATATAATGCCAAAGAGTAACAGCCTAATGCTAATGCGACGCAATTAGCCTATAAGGTGGGTGGTGGTCCTGTCCACTAGCCCCACACTTGTAAAGGGCTAGGATTATCTCCCCATCGCGGCACACGCACACAGACATGCCCACACATCCACTGAACTTCAATATTTGGCATTTTAGGACAATGTCATAACAATGCCAAAAAATTGTTGGGGCCAAGACTGTCGTCTAGGACCTGGAATTTTAACAGCAAGGCTCTGGGAGTGATGATCTCTGAGAATTCCCTGGTGACCTTTACTTCTTAAAGGTCCTGTTTGTGCATGTCTGCGTGGTGAGGGAGGTTAAGCACTAGGAGAGTCTTGCTTAAGGAACAGCCTGAGCTAATCTCTACTCTGCCGATTCTCTGGGCATGGTGGACTTCATGGAAATGGTCTAAGCCTCCCCGGAGGTTGGGGACGAGGCTGCAGTGCCCTGCATCACGTGGCTGTGATTGCCCACATTTACTGGCACTCATAGACCTGTCAGTCCAAGATTCTCACTGCAGCAGTGACTAAAAGTCCGGTCCTCTCAGGAGCTCCAGGGGGGAATGCCACATTGCAGGGGTCAAGTGCTAAGAACCCAGGGACTGAAAAAGACCCAGATCGGTGAAACTTACGAGAAACATTACTAAGAGGCAATCCATCTTCCTCTGCGACGTGCTGGCAGGAGCACAGAGCTGCTGAGCAGGATCACTGGAGGGGTTAGCGCTGGGACAGCCAGTGTGGGCAGCCTGCCTCCCCTTGCAACTGAAGGGTGAGCTGTGTCTGGAGAGGGAACTTTGGGTGACCTCAAGGAGCGACGCATGCGGCCTGGCCGAGGACACCCGTGAGAATGTTCTCTGTTATGTTTATAAACTTTACAAAGTTATGCTCACAGTTATATAACCCCTATGTGGTGCCATAGTTAATGAAGTGCTGGAAGTTAGAAAAATAGCCATGATGTTGTTTTGCCCGTGCTAGGCTTTACTATGTAAGGGTTAAACTCAGTGCTAATTTGCTGATGTGACACAGGATGCGATCTCCCTAGCACCAGCCACAGGTCAAGTCAATCTTCTATTTCAGGAAACTCGTAGCAATCGAATTAATATACAACCATATTAAAGTCATTTCAAAGAAGGAATGCTAATGAGTGACTGAAATTTGTGGCTTCATCCAAAAGCAGGGCAAGATCACCCCATAAAAATCGCTATAATAATAATTTGTTGACTCAATAGTTTATCCTTGTTTTTATTTTTCGTGCATCAATCTGTAATACCAAATGCCCATTTTGAAAAATGCCACCATTCTGTCGCCTCCTCCCACAGCTGCTGCCTGTTTGCCTATTCAGAGAGAACTCATCAGCCTTTTCCGATGGCTTTCTAATTCTTCTCTTTGTAATAATAATAATAATAATAAGAAATACAACTTGGATGCTTTTCATCTTTATATCCCTCTCCCACCACACCTCCATGGATGCACACAGCGTCTAGTGTCGCCTTGCACACTGGAAACACTCGACAAATGTCGGTTGGGTAAACTCAGTGAATCGGCACAACCATTTGCTGATAAAAGCTCACGCTTCCACCTGAAGGAGAACCTGGAGGTTCAAGTCAATATTTAATTAAAGAACTAATAGTTGTGTTAAACCTAACGAATTGCTGTATCTACAAATGTCATAATGTGTCTCTCTTATGAGATCGCAAAGGGGCTCTGATGGCCAAAGAAGTGCTTGGATCGGTAAACTATTTGGAGAACTATAAAAATCTTAGTGTCAGTTGGATGAATAAAACATCATATCAAGTAATAAATGGCTGTAGCCATATCCTCCCACTAAAAATATTCCACTTCATAAGCACACTGGGAGGGAAACAATATGATTGTGATATTCAAATACATTCAAGGCGACAATATGTTCTTTTCCTTAGTTTTCTCAGAGGACGAAGTATTCACCGAAATCACTTGTTGGCATACTTAAAATGCTGAAATGATAATATTTAAAATATTTATATTATTTATTAACATTTTTTAGAGGTAGTATTTTAAGAGTTGGAGCCTCATGATCATTTTTCTACCTTGATACTCTAGCTTGAGGCGGATTCCTCAAAACAGAAAAAGGGAAATAAACCTTTCTTTTTTCTTCTCTTTATAAGACATACAAGACTGGTTACAAGATGAATAAAACTCATAAAAGAAAATAAAACAACCAAATATCAAATTGAACAAGATAAGAATTATGATGTTATTTCACCTTTTATCATCTCAGATATGAAAATTTAAAAATCCTCCATTTTCCTTTGAAAGAAAAATAAGCATATAAAATGTCAACAAGGCTTCTCTTAAATTTTTAACAGACTCATAAAAAAGTAAACTGCAAAAAAACTTGAGAAACATTTTGCATATGATTTCCATAAAGTTGTTTCACTTCCGGAAAACTCAGAATAGTACTGCACATGTTCTGTACAGCACAGCGTGGGGAAGGGTGCCAATGAAGAGAATTGCAGATTTCAGAGTTCTTCTAGCAAAAATAATGTGTTTTATATCTTTAAAATTGAGTATCTCCTTCGATTTTCAAGTCATAAGTTTTGTGGAGCCCACCACCACGTCTTGAAGGAGAATGTGGCATGTTTCATAACATTTCATGTGTTAACTTCTCTGGTGTTTGGGACTGTGGCTGACCCATTAGTTGTCCGTAGGAGGAGAAGCTGTGCTCACATCAGGATAAACAACGTTGCTTTATCCTGGTATAAGGCAGTCAGTTAATCAAGAGGGAACAGAACACTTTAAATCAAATGTAAGAGGCTGGGGGCATTTCGTGCTCTTCCAAAAACCTGCACTAACCTGTTATCCCCTTTAACCTATTCCTGAAATTCTCTTCATGAAAATCTATTGCCACTTTACTGAGTAGAACAGTGGCTAAACAAAGGTGAGTTACAACTTTAAAAACAGAATAAGAAAAACAACAACAACAAAACTCCTAACCCCAGGAAACGCAAAACCTTTCCTGTTGCTAAGCCCCCCAAATATCCTCGAGGGCTACTCAGATTTAAATACATATTTTTGGCCAATATTTTGGCTTATTGTGCTATTTATATGTGAATGACTGAAACTTTGACAATGTATTTTGTAAATCTCATGTAATTCTCCATGGTTTTAATACATGGTATATATGATTTATCTACCTATGAGAAAATTCTTATGTTTAGAAATGATGATCACAGTCCTCTCATCTGTGAGCAATTATTTCATTTCTGTAAGTCCAACACAGGGTGATTTCTTGTGCAGAAAAGCAGAATTTTGCTTTGGAAACATGGCTCTCTCCTCCTCCCAGCCCTGCCACCCATCCAGGCTATGTTCATGGCCTGTTACGCACTCTAAGCTCCATCTCCCAGACGCATCGCGATCTCTTGGATGCCACAAGTGTATGAGGATGAATCCATTCAGAGTTCTGAGAGGAGCTGGTCAGAGCAATTAAACTACTTATGCACAGCTATGGGAATCACTCAATTAGAAACGTAGAAGAAGATAATAAGGCCAAGAAACAGTATATTTGGGGGGAAATTACGGCTACAGGAAAGAAATGGAGGTCAAGAACTGAAAAACTTTGCAGTATATTCTTTAGGAAAACGAGCATGGGACAGAAGTGGCTGTGTACGACTTGACTGGCTATCTGCCTAACGATGACCTCGAGTATTAACGCTGTATGAACAATACTCACCGATATTGCACATTAGCTGTCCTGGACCAACAGCAAATTACTTACTCAGAGTACAATGCCTTTCATATGTGAACTCATGGGTTATAGATCGTTTGTTTCCCATTAACAGAGCTCATCTTTGAGCAAATCACGGCAAGACTAACAGCTGTGCTTCTTACTGCAGAGGTACAACTTTTGATCCAGGACTTTCTTCCTGAGCAGAATTCTATTAGAAAAAATTTGTTTTTAGTGAGAAGACTACTTTAAAAATTATATGTACCAGAAAGATACATATAAAACATATTAGCATCTATCCTACTTCCCCCCCCCCCCGCCCCATGCTAGCAGAAGATGAAAATTACAGAGCCAAAAGGATAGTGAAAAGTACACACTGTAATATTTAAAAATCTGGTTCATATTTTATAATTGGCATCATCTTTGCATTTATATGTGCCATTTTATGGAAACAATCTCCACGAGTCTTCTAGCTAACAAAGCATGAAAAGGCAATCCCTTAAAGGTGTCTTGAACACTGAGTTCACACCAGTACTGTGACTTAGGATGCTCACTGAACCTCCAGAAATATTCAGGGCTCACGGTGTTACACCATCATCCTGAAGAGAACCTACATATCATGTAGCCTGGTTAGGCATGACATAAAACAGGCAAATTAGTGTGTTCTAGGAGCATGGCCTCCAAAAATAAAGCCAAGGTGTGCTTGGAGGAGGAGTGTGCAGGAATTGGCACTTCCTTCTAACTCTGTAACCATATAATGAGTTGGGCCTTAAGGTAAATAAAAAAAGGGGACCCCCCCCCACCTGAGAGGAAGACATGTAAAGGGCACTTCCAAAGTAAGCTACATATAGGAGGCTTCAGTGAAGGCAGGTCAACTACAAACATCTGCCATAAGTAACAGGAGAGTATGATTTGTCTTTTACATTTCTTTTTTCTCTTAGTGGGGAAGCTTGAATCATCCCACAATTATTAAAAAGTGCATATAAATCTACCTTCCCCCCCCCCCGGAAATTAAAGTAGAGAGAGAAATTTTAATACTGGAAAACATCATAAGTCTTGTAAAACCCCTGTTTGTTTTGTAGGTATCTTCAAGTCACAACTGCTTTTACAATTTACTTTTCTGCTGATCTTTAGAACTAAAATGTATTTTCTGAACAGTGTTTTTGTATGAATATCATTACCATTTATTTATTTATTTATATATTTATTTAACAGGGTTCAGGTTTTTTTTTTAACTTTATTTTGAGAGAGAGAGAGAGCACATGAGCCGGGGAGAGGCAGAGAGAGAGGGAGAGAGAATCTCAAGTAGGCTCTGCACTGTCAGTGCAGAGTCTGAGGCAGGGCTCAAATCCACAGACCGTGGGATCATGACCTGAGCTGAAATCAAGAGTCAGGTGCTTAACTGACTGAGCCACCCAGGTGCCTCACTACCTATTATCTAATTACAGCTTTTAAATTAGCTAATTAAGAATTTTGAACAAAATCATCACTATGTATTACTTTTTGACATCTATAAATACATATATACATCCGTAAACAAATGACAAATGAGTTACCCCAGAATGTTGTAACTCTCTTAGGGCCTTCTATAACACCCCAATAGAAAAGATCTCTCCCTCCAGAAATTCTATAATATTGTCTGAGTTCTTACCACTTTGAGCCCACAGTCTTCCCTTGGTGTTGTTAGTGTGCATGACTGGTTGCCACAGAAAACCATAAGCTCTCAAAAAGCCTCTTTCTGAAGGCCTCTACAGTTTGTAGACCTAAACCACGGAACAGCAATGAATAATGTGTGATGAGTGGATAAATAATGTGGATACAATTTTCTCCTTCTAAGGGACACCAGATTAGTCTTCATAATCTCCTTAACTAGAATTTAGTTTCAGCATTAGTAGACTGAGGTTTTAAAAATTAACAGTAGCCAAAATAACTATAACTAAAACAGAGAGGGCAGTTATACCTAAAATCGTCATTCCAAATCTTAGGTACTTCCAAGCAACGTCAAGACTTACTGCTAATTTATTTTTTTCTTACATTTTTATAACGACAACAAAAAAATGGAACCTAAATGTCCAAAAACAAAAGAATCACTAAGTCGATTAAGATGCACTCATACAATTAAATACCTCACACTAACCAAAAATGCTCTTTTGAAAAATTTTTAATGACTTGGAGAGAAGTTTGTATTATGCTTTATAGAAGAAAAAAGCAGGATATAAAACTGAATGTATAGCTCAATTTTGTAACAAAAAAGAAGAAGAAATAGAAGGAGAAAGGGGGAAATGTATAATTGAAATCTCTTTGTAGGACTATGTGGATGAGTTTTATTCTTTCTCCATTTCTGTAGTTTCTGAAATTTCTATAGGGAACATATGATAGTTTTATAATTGAAAGTTTGTAAAATTGTAGGGAAGAATGTGAATTTGAATGACAAAAAGAGCAAAAAAAAAAAAAAAAGGCAAAACAAACAAAACAGACCCTAGGAAAAAACATCTGTTTTTATCAGGGAAACTCCAAAGGAGCTAAGTAAGATACAGGACCATACAGTACATATGTTACAATAGACTTAAAATATTAAAACTTTTTAGTTTTCTCTCTCAAAATTACTACCAAACATCTTCCAGTCTAAGAGGCACATTTTAGCCTTCACAGGAAAACATTCTGAAAGTAGAATGTTCTAAATTTTTCTTTATTTTATCCAAAAGCTGTTAATAAGCCTTACAATACCCTCTTACAAGAGATGTTCTATAAATCTGAGTTGCCAGATATAGTTCTAAGTTCTTTCTTTGCCCACCTGTCTGACTGCCTTCCTTCCTTCTTCCCTCCCTCCTTGCCTTCCTTCCTTCTGTGTAACATGACTGAATATCTACTATGCACTAGGTACTGTGCTTAGGGCAAGTGATATGGTATAAATGTGACATGGTCCCTTTCCTCAAGTTGCTAACGGTCTAGCGCAGAGCACACATTCTGAGGAAGAGGCTGTTTCAATAAAGTGTGAGGAACACTGTGATGGGGTAGATGGACACAGGGTCCCGTGGGGCACAGAGGAGGGCACCACCCCTGTGACATTTGAGCAGAGACCTGGTATATCCAGGTGAGCAGTAGTGAGGTGAAGAGCATTCTGAGTGAGCAGTGAGACAGAGGTCAAACACAGAGAGAGAGAGAGGGGATAAGAAATAGAAAGATGGTCAGTGAGTGACAGAGATACAGTGAAGAAAGACACAGAGAGCAAGGGCTGAGGGAACTGGTAGTAGTTCAGTCTGGCTGGGGTATAGATTTGAAGCTAAAGAAACTCAAGAGCTGGGGCCTACAAGGGAGGCAAGGATCAGGTGATGCTTGTGGCCGTAGGCCTTGTGTACGACATTAAGGATTTTGAACTGACCCCTGAAGGATTGAAGTACAGAGTGAAAGTTTTAAGCATGATGTGGTTTCGTCTCAGAGAGATTGCGATGAATCCTATATGGAAAATGAATTACTTACGTCTCTAATTATTATGCATATTCGTCGATTTGTCATTTTTGTGTCGCTTTTATTCCAACCTGGAGGGATCCTGACTCAGTTTTCCAGGTCACCCCAATCACCAGTCTTCTACGTAGAATTAGTCACGTCTTCTTCTGTGTCTCTCATCACTTTACCTGTGCATGGAATATGGCCTATGTCATGGTTGTCTGTCTGCCCTGGTGATGGCACAGCGCTCTATGGGAGAAAGGGCACGGGCTTTGGGCTTGGGCAGAATAGGCTGCAATCCTGCTCCACCACCTACTTCTGATGTGGCCTTGAACAAATTTAATCACACGCAGAAAGTCTCAGTTTCCTCAACAGAATCAATACCGACCTCATATGGGTTTTGCAAGAATTGGATGAAAAACCTATATAAAATGTTTGGTCCACGGTGTAGGTGGCTCAGTCAGTTGAGCATCTGACCCCCGTTCAGGTCATGATCTCTCAGGTCCATGAGTTCAAGTCCCTCATCGGGCTCTGTGCTAACAGCTCAGAGCCTGGAGCCTGCTTCAGATTCTGTCTCCCTCTCCCTTCTCTCTCTCTCTCTCTCAAAAATAAATACACATTAAAAAAAATTCTTAAAATGTTTGGCCTGTGCTAGATGCTCAGTGCTCACAGTGTCCTGTTCCTCCTATGATTGACTTATCTCCACAGTGTTTCCACAACATCTGGTAAAATGTTTAGTAAAACATAGTAAGTACTAAAGGCATTGGTTGCTAAATGAATGAAGATAATGTCTAATGGACTAACACCTCCCAAGTCAGAGATTTGTCCTTCATTAATTTTTGGACAAACATTTGGATGATTTTATTCAAATCTTTTTAATAGCGGATCCTTTGACGTACCTCCCAAATCTATCTTCAGGATCCAAAGACTTATTTCCTCGATGCTGGGGGTCCTTCCAGCCCTGCCTGCAAACAGCCCTCAGCAGCAGCCCTCCTCTGAAATTGTCTTGATGCAGAGATCTACCTCACCTGGGGGTTATGCCCCCTCCCAAGGCCAGTCTGTGTCCATGACTAGTCCACCCTGAGGGAAAAGGGTGCTTCCCTCACCCTTTTAGAGCTCCCAGCGGCTTGACTGAGGCCATATTTGAAACTGTGTTACAGCCCGATCTCTCCCTCTACTTCAGTTCTACTTCTTTCCTTCCCCTCCCTTCCAAAGAGCGGATCCCATACCAACTGTTGACGTCTGCTCATCTCAGAGTGTGCTCGATCTCAGTGCAGACATATCTGTGACACCTCTGAAGTCAGATTTTCAAAATCAACCTTTTTCCTTAGGAAAATTCCTTTCAGGAGCCTTCGAATGCCCTCGTGTTATTTTTCGGTGATTGGCTATGTTTATTAAGCCTCCTGTAATGCAGAACTATGTCTATGAATGTTTCATGGTACGCTCCTGGGAAACCGCAGTTTTTCAGTGAATCCCCCTACTTCCCAGTTCCCCAGGGACAAATAAAACTTTCCTAGCCAGAGTTGGAGGTAAGCAGACTCCAAGGGAACAGTTTCCTCCTATATTTTAAAATCGTATAATTTATAACATGAAATTAAAAACAACATAAATTAGTAATTCAATCCCAGCATTCCAATTTAATGAACTGGAGTTTTCATTGCATTATTGTTTTGTTCCACTGGACCAATCTTTTGGTGTATGAATAGAAAGTTCTTCTTTATTAATAAATAAGTATATAAAAAAATTAAAGGTGCCCTTTGTGCAATTATGTTGATGTCTCAAAGGAGTGTAAATTCAATAATTTAAAATATTATTTTCTTAGCATATTCACAACTACAGTAGATAAGAAAGTGAAATTTGTGTCTTTTTAGTTTAAACTCTTTTTAAGTGCAGTGCAGCAAAGCAATTGCTCCCCAGTGGCACGTGAGAAGCACTTACCGGGAAAATTGTTATTGGATTACGGTTCTGGCAGCACAAAATGTGAAAAAAGGACATCTCTGACATCCAAAAAGTGGTCAAGGATCAGAGATGTGTAACACCTACATACGATTCAAGGTCAATGCAAGACTTCTTGTCTACCTAAAACAAAAGTGACACCTGATATCTTAGCTATAGTTCACTCATTACTATTTCACAGTACTTTATTGACTGTAATTTGGGATGCACAACAGATGCAAAAATCCTATTACAAACATTTTAAAATTCTGCAGACCTGGTAAAGACATTTCCATAAATGCTCATCCCTATTTAGACATCATCGTCTCTTTAAGAGATTTTATTTGCCCCTGAAGAATGTAGGTCTACACATGGAACGTCACTGCCCTATGCAAGACTGATATTTTCTAGATTAGTTTCTTAACCTTCTTTTGCTTGAACAGCCACTCCTCTCATGATTTATGGCTTTCCTGTTTGCTCTCACCAGCTCTTGTTCATACTTCGGCTTTTCCCCATTCAGACCACTTCAGCTTGTTGTATACATCTTCAGACTAATTCCACACAGACAGTAAGCTCTGTGAGGGTAAGAATCCTATGTGTTTTATTGCCAACTACACCTTTGGCATGTAGCCTAGTTTTTTACCTACAGCAAGTACAGAATGCCCATCTGCTGAATGGATGAATACATGGGTGAATATCAGGTTTCTACCTTCATTTTTCAGGTTGACGGATGTTTCTCACTTCTAACACTATATATGCAGGCTAATACACTTAAAACAATCTTTTAATCTCATAATCTATAGACCCCCCCCACACACACACACAAGTAACCTCTTTGAGGTAGTTCTGTCATGAATTAGAACTAAAATTGTATGATATGATGAACTTTATATCTGTTCAATATTCAAAAACAATATGAATGTTTCAGACAAGGATGAAAGAGAACTTCCATATGTAGAATATGAGAGAGTAGATATCCTAAACAATTATCCAGCTATAAAAATTCTATATAAACATATGCTAAGTTTTTAAAATGTTTAATGGAGTAAGCAAGAAGGTAGAGGAAATCCTCAGGGACAAAATATAAGTGAATCCAGAGCAGTAAGGGCTTTGAAACCCCCAAATAAAAACAAGGTAAACCAAAGTAACTTGAAAGGGGAATTCTTTGGATATGTGAAACTCAGCCTTGATGAATCTGAGGCAGGAGGCAAATCCTAGGCCAACATTACATGAAGCCAAGACCACAAAGGTCTTCACCCATAGGGAACTGGATGAAGGAGCATAAACTTGTTTAACTGGGAAGCAGCAGAGAAACTTCTATCTGGGGAGAGGGAAAAGTTTCTCCTGTTAATTCATAAGCCAGCCCTTGCTCAAGGTTGTAGCACATATATTCACATTACCTATCTTACCAAAAACAAAAAATTCAGATCCAACAATTATGTTAAAAGATATTCTGATTTATAAGTTCCAAATTGGTAGTAACTATCCTCTATAGAGGAAAGCTCCTTGAAACTAAGTCTCATGTCATTTCCCAGATAAAAATTCTATCACACATAAAACTAGACAAAAGTACAAAATGAAATAGAGAAATCAATCTGAATATATTGGTAGCCACGATACAGTGAAATGAATGAGAAACTTCAATTAGAAGACAAATATTGGGAATAAAAGGCAAATATTGGATGATGGAATTTTTTAAAAATCCAAATATATGCAATTTACAAGAAAAATATGTAAAATATGACTAAAAATGCTTAAAGTACAAGGATAAAAAAGAAAAAAAATACAAAAAAGAATTAGTATATTGCAATAATAAAATAATTCAAATAATTCAAAATAGGTTTCAATATCAAGAGCATTACTAGGTATTAAAAGGATCATTTGGTAATTTGAAAAGATTTAATATACCTGGAAGATACCAGGTTTTAAATGTGTTTATTATTATTCACACAGTTTAAGAAAAAAAATAGAAAGAACTACATAAAGAAAATGATAAATATGCTTTCATTGGGGGATATTTTAATAGAAGTTTTTCAATAACTGCTAGAATGAGCAGACAAAAATGAATGAGAATATAAATTTGAAAACTACATATTGCAAACTAAAATACTTGTATAAAACAACATCTAACAATTGAATTTGAAAATTGATCACCCACTAGACCATAAAGCAAGTCTCAACAAAATTCAAAATATTTCTAAATAAATGAATCAAGGCATAAGTCATAATAGAAATTAGAAAATACTTAGTACAGAATAATAATAAAAATACTAAACATAATGGATATCAAAACTTGAGAAATGCAGCTAATGTGGTCATTAGAGGAAAAATTATAGCTTTAGAATACTAACAATCAGAAAAATAGAAAGTTTCAAAATTAATGAGCTATATACCTAAGTTTTGGAGTTAGAGAAAAGTTCAAAACAAAACCTAAGAGAATTGAATAAAGGAAAGACGGTAGATAAAAGCAGAAAATAATGAAATAGAAAACAAACATAGAGAAATTCAACAAAGTCTAAGATTTGTGGTTCAAAAGATTAATAAAATTTATAAAAGTCAGACAAGATTGACCAGATAATTGTAAAACTTTTTAATATTTTAAAATTTAGGGAGTCATTACAACAAAAGCTACACAGATTTAAAAGAATAAAAGATTAATATGAACCACTTTCTGCCAATAAATTTGAAAATATCCACAAAAGGGATATATTCCTAGGAAGATACAACCAAATTTGAATCAAGGAAAAGAAAAACAAAAGGGAAAACATATATAGTTTATAGTTCTTTATTCAAGAAATTAAAACATATTAAAAATTTCCCACCCAAATAATGTAAAGCCCAAGTAGTTTTACAAAGTAGTATACTGAACATTCAAAGAACACATTATTTCTGTACATAAAATCTGGCAGAGAAAGAAGAAGAAAGAACACATCCCAAATAATTTTATGAGACTTTTAGTGTAAACTGAAAACCAACACTATACAAGAACTTTGTGAGAGGCAAATCGCTACCCTCTGTCATCCATCACTTGAGCATAGATGTAAAAATTTCCAAACAAAACTAACAAATGGAATCCCATCATGTATAAAAAAGTATATCAAGAGTCTCTTATGGGTTTGCCTCCCTCTCTGTTTGAAACTACTTCTTCCCCTTCCCTTCCCCCATGGTCTTCTGTTAAGTTTCTCAAGTTTCACATATGACTGAAAACATATATCTATCTTTCTCTGACTTATTTCACTTAGCATAATACCCTCCAGTTCCATCCATCCTGCAAATGGCAGGATTTCATTCTTTCTCATTGCCAAGTAGTATTTCATTCATCCCCAAACCAAGAGCACACTGTATACACTGAATGTAGGCTAACTTGATAATAAATTATATTGTAATTATATAATTATATTTATATAATTATAATTACATATTTATATAATTATATATTTATTTAATATATAATTATAATATAAGATATAATATAATTATGTAATCATAATATAATCATACTAAATTATATTAAAATTCAATAATAACAAAATTTAAAAAGTATATCAAATCTATTATAGGTTTATTACAGAAATACTAGTGTGACTCAAATGAGAAATTCCATCAATGCATATTTTATCATATTTAGCAGCTTAAAGGGGGAAAAACATAAATCTTCTAAAGATGCAGAAGCATTTGATAATATTCAAATTTTATTCATGAAAAAAGTTCTTAGTATAAAAATGAAATGACTTTTCTTAAACTGATAAAGGGTATCTGCAAAAATAAAATCTTTTTACACTCATGGTACTTAATGGTAAAACTTTAAAATATTTTCTTTAAAATAAGTTACCTGACAAGATGCCAGCCATCAATAGTTCTGTTCATCACTATATTTGATTCTCTTGCCAGTCCAATAAGGCAAAAAAAATTATATAAGAATTAGAAAGAAGAAAGAAAATTAATATATGCTGAGAACATAGCTATACACAAAGATCTACAAAGAATATTCCCAGGAAGCTACTGACAAATTATTATTATTAAGAAGAAGATTTACTAAAATGTCACATAAAAAAGAACTAGTTACATTTCTATATTCCAGTGATAATTAAAATATAAAAAATTAAAAGGATTTTATTTATAATAACAGTATGTAAAAAATATAAGGGATCCAGTAATAAATCTGACAGAAGTCATATAAGAACTTTATGGGACAAAATTTTATATTTATTCAAAGGATATTAATGAAGACCAAGAAAAAATTTAGAGGTATACTATATTCAAGGATAGAAAAACTCAATTTTATAAAGATGTCAGTCCTTCCCAATTTTATCCATAGACTTAGTGTAACACCAACTAAATTCCCCAGTTTTTTACCCTATGTATTGTAATGAATATGTAATTCTGAAATTTATATGGAACATAAGAGAATAAAAACAGTCCAAGATGTTCCTAACAATGTTGGGAGTGGTCAGCACTATCCCATGTCAAGACTAATTAGACCTATAGTAATAAAGATATTATAGTATTGGTCAGAAATAGAAAAATAGTCAAGTAGATTCAATAGAGAGTCAAGATATAAACCCAACCATAAATGAGATTTGATGTATAAAAAACTGGTGATTAATGCAGGAGAGAAGCATGGGCAATTTAGTAAGTTAATATGGGACCAATGGTTATAGATATACAACAATCCAACCTCACAACATACACAATTCTTGGTGGCCTGACAGCTTAAATGTGGAAAGCAAAAAGCTTTTGAAAGGAAGTTTAGAGGAACATTTTTATGACTGGGGGATAGGAAAACCTTTTTTAAACTAGGTTGTCAAAGAACAGATTATAAAATTAAATGTTGATAAAATTCCCTTCATTAAAATTTATAACCTTTAATTAAAACTTAGCATAAAGAAAACAAAAAGGCAAGTTACAAAATGGGAGAAGGGATTTGCAGTATTTAGATGTCCAAGGAACAATATCCAGAATATAAAAAGAACAAATCAAGAAAAAAGATAAATAACTCAATATTCAAATGGCCAAAAGATTTGATTTGTGTTATAATAAAAAGAAACATGCATAGCCCTAAGATGTTCAATTCGTTAGTCATCACATAAATGAAAATTAAAGCCATTATATGCCATCATTTGCTATCAAATGGTTATTAAACAGAGATTTTAAATGATATAAAAACCTGACAACATTAAATATCTTCAAGGACATAAACAAGAACTTGTATACACTGCTAGTAAAACCACTTTAAAAACCACTTTAAAAAATAATTTAACATTATTTTGGAAAGCAATTCAACTCCTGGGCAGTGGTTCTCAAAGTGTGATCTAAGAAAATTTTCAGCATGTTTGCAAAGTCCCCTCATTTCAAACTGCATATTTGTGTGAGACCCGATGTTTTTCAAATACTTCAACCAAAACTACAAACCCAATAGACTGAATGAAGAGAGCAGATATGAAAATTTGGTTGTTTTCCTTTAAGCCAGACATTGAAAAATTTGTAAAAAATAAAAAGAATATCACTTTTTTCATTAATTTATTTTCATTTTTAAAAAATAGTTATTTTTGTAAAAATGTTATTGGCATGAACTTGTAATGGGACTACTGTTATTTTTATTTTATTTTTTAATTGAAGCATAATTGAGATACATTATATTAGTTTCAGGCATACAGCATAATGATTCGCTATTTGTATACATTGCAAAATGAACAACACATTAAGTTTATTTACCATCTGTCACCATACAAAGTTACATTTTTTTCCTTGTGATGAGAGCTTTTAAGATTTACTTTATTAGCAACTTTTAAGTTAGCAATACAATATTATTGGCCATAGTTCCCATGCTGTTCATCACATCCAGATGACTTATTTATTTTGTTACTGGAAATTTGTACCCATTGCTCTTTTTCACTATTTTTGCCCAGCCCCCAAGATCCTCCCCTCTGGCGACCACCCATCTGTTCCCTGTATCTATGAGATTTATTTTGTTTTTGTTTATTTTTTAGATTCCAGATATAAGTGAGAATTTATACAGTATTTGGCATTATCTGAGTTATTTCACTTAGCAAAATAGTCTCAAGATCCATCCAGTTGTTGCAAATGGCAAGATTTCATTCTTTTTTTATAGCTAAATAGTATTCCATTATATATATGTATATATATATGTGTGTGTGTATATAAACATATAAACATATAAATATAAACATAAATACAAACATATAAACACACACACATATATATCTCACATCTTCTTTATCCATCCCTCCATTGATGGTCATTTAGATAGTTTCCATGTTTTGGTTATGTAAATAATGATGCAGTGAACATAGGGGAGCATATATCTTTTCCAATTAGTGTTAATTTTCTTGGAATTAATACCAGTTGTGGAATTACTAGGTAATATGATATTTCTATTTTTAAGATTTTGAGGATCTTCCATACTGTTTTCCATAGTGGCTGTACTAATTTATATTCCCACCAACGGTGCACGAAGGTTCCTTTCTCTCCACACCTTTGCCAACACTTGTTATGTTTTTGTCTTTTTGATAATTGCCATTCTGAGAAGTTGAGGTGATATCTCATTGTGGTTTTTAATTTTTTAATTTTTATTTTAGAAAAAGAGAGAGAGCATGTGCAAGCAGGGGAGAAGGGGGGAGGGAGGGAGGAAGGGAGGGAGAGAGAGAGAGAGAGAGAGAGAGAGAGAGAGAGAGAGAGAGAGAATCTTAAGCAGGCTCCATGCTCAGCATAGAGCCTGATGTGGGCCTCAATCCCATGACCCTGGGACCATGAGCTGAGATGAAATCAAGAGTCTGACACTCGACCCACTGAACCACCCAGGTGCCCCTCATTTTGGTTTTGATTTGCATTTCCCTGATGACTAGTGATGTTGAGCATCTTGTCACATGCTTGTTGGCCATCTGTATGTCTTCTTTGGAAAAACTGTTTATTCATATCCTCTGCCAATTGTTAAAGTTGGATTGTTTTTGTTGTTATTGTTATTGAATTATATGAGTTCTTTATATATTTTACATATTAACCTCTTCTCAGGTATATGATTTGCAAATACTTTCTCATTCAACAGGTTGTCTTTTTATTTTGTTGATGCTTTCCTTAGCTATGCAGACACATTTTAATTTGATGGAGTCCCATTTGTTATTTTTGCTTTTGTTGCCATTGTTTCTGGAGTCAGATTCAAAAAGATATCTCTAAGACCAATGTCAAGGAACTTACCACCTATATTTACTTCTATGAGTATTATGGTTTCTGGTCTTCCAGTCAAGTCTTTAATTTATCTTGAGTTAATTTTTGATGGTACACGAAAGTGGTTCAGTTTCTATTTTTTTGCAGCTAGCTGCCTAGTTTTTCCAGCACCAATGTATTAAAGAGACTGTCCTTTCCTCAGTATATATTCTTGCTTCCTTTGTTGTAGTTAACTGTCCATATATGGGTGGGTATTTCTAGGCTCTCTGTTTGCTTCACTGACCTATGTATCTGTTTTGATTACTATAGCTTTGTATAGTATGATTACCATACTGTTTTGATTACTATAGCTTTGTAATTTAGTTTGAAGTCAGGTAGTAGGTCCTCCAGCACATAAATAGAAGCTCTTAGGAGTCCTCAACAATTTTCAAGAGTGAAAAGGAGTCATGAGACCAGAAAATTTATAAACTGTTGCACTAAAAACTTTTTCAAGTATAAATTAGTAGACATGCACAAAGATGATCATAGTCACTTGTTTGCAATAGAAAATAAAACACAAACAAAAACATTCAACAAACTTGTAATACCCATTGACAAATCAATACAAAATTATAAAATTATAATATACTTACCCAGTGGAATACTATATATTCTGAAATAATATGCTATGCATCTAGCATATGTATCTATATCTATATCTGTATCCATCTATCTATGTAGACATCAACATGGGAAAGGCTTCAGAAACATGTTAAATGAGGAAAGCAAATCATACACATAGTATGAATTACTGGACTTAAACAACATGTATGACAAAGCCATGAAGAGAAAGAGGGAAATACAGAACATAAAATGTAGGATAGTGATCATCTCCAGGGAAACAGGAGCATGTGTTCTATTCATCCAGCTATGTGGTAGGTTACATGCACATTGGTTTTATTTTTATTTTTTAAGCCTTGCCCAAATACTACAAATATTCTTCTGTTTGTAATGTTTAATTATAACATTTTTTAATTAAAAAGTCATTTGAATGAAGAAGTGGAAAAGGAGGAGAAAAGAAGGGAGGATGAAGGACCAAGGAAGGAAGGCAGTATTTCCGGAGCTTTAATGAGAGTTAAACAAATCTATTAAATGTACTTCCTCGGATGTTAACCAGCTTTTCTATGCTGAGAGGAGATAATCCATTGGGAAAGATACCACCTGTTCAGCCCTACACATTCTAAAATGCTATTAAAACACCTATTTTAGGACACTTGAAAGGCTCAGTGGGTTAAGCGTCAGACTCTTGATTTCAGTTCAGGTCATGATCTCATAGCTCATGAGTTTGAGCCTCATGGCTGGCTTCACACTGACTGTGGAGCCTGCTTGGGATTCTCTCTCTTCCCCTCTCTCTGCTCCTTCCCTGCACATGCACTCACTCACTCCCTCTCTCTCTCTCTCAAATAAATAAATAAACTTAAAAAAAACCCCCACCTATTTAAAACTCTTTCAGATAAAAAGACACGTTTGTGATGAAAGTGACATGGAGCAGATTTCTCTGTAGGATTGGTCCAATCCCATATACAATTTAAAGAGCTGTACAAGTGACCAGGATCAGAGGAGACAGTCTCAAAAAACGTTGAGAATGTTGGCTTGCAACCATGGTGTTCCTTCCTCAGGACAACCTACTGCTTGCCACCTGCCATTCACTCAGTTCCTTAGGGAGAGCAACACATCAGCCTTTCACACCGAGCCCAGTGACCTTGCTGCCATCTCCTGGAAATACAGCAATGGGTGATGACGCCGTGAAAGGGGGATGTGGGACAGAGACGAGCGCAGAGCCCGCTGCAGGACTTTTCATTATTTCCTAATTGGAACAAGTGCAATTTACACCACTCTTTACATGGCTGTTTTGTACTCTTATAATTATAGAATTAGCAACTTTGGCACCCTTTTTTCCACTTTTTAATTGTGTGGCTGAATATAATTGGAAAAACAAAGACGTACACCTAGGGAAAGGGAAATGGAAAAATAAGGAGGAAAAAGTTTTTTAAAAACGGCATTACTTAGACTCCTGCTTGAGCCAGCAACTGCTCCAACAGTGACTCCAGGGACTGGCAGTGCTTCAGACAAACACCTCCTGTTACAATGTCATTGTTTTGTATATTAGGAATCAAAGATTTAGTGAAATGCTAGGCCCCTTCAGAGTTTGTGAAATATCAGCAGTGTCGACCCACTCTCTCTAATCTGCTTTTTCGAATACCCAACATGCCCGTAGCACAGCGATTTATTGAAAATTTAATGTGGCAGAATAACCACACTGAAAATGAATTGTGCCTTATGGGTTTACCATGAATTATTGGGAATCCTTTTTCCAACACTTTTTCAAGGAGGATGGCGAAGGCTTTAGATTTTGGTGATTTTAGCCCCTCTTTCCTGAGGGGAGAGTTGACAGGTCTGTGCTTTGCAAAAGTTAGACTCTCTGAGGGTCGGTCTGAAAAGATACAGAGGAGAAGAGGAGTGCTCAGCCACAGAGATTCCAACTCGCTCAAGATCTGTAGACTGAAGATGGGACGGGAACACTGAGGGTGGAGGCTTTGGGAAGCATGCGGAAATCTCCAGGGACAGGGTGTGGAAAAGAAAAGGTGGATGCCATGAGGAAAGGGTTTGCTAGGCTGGCCTAGCAAGTACTATGGATTGGCATGGATGTTATGTGTCTCAACGGTGACTGTGGTGGACTGAAAACAAGAGGATAAAATACTCGTCCACAATTTCTTAAATTCTTGGATGGCATAAGCTCCAGGATTCTTACACAATTCAAGGACAACATAGAAGGACCCCAGAAAATTAACCGAGGTTGAATTTCTCACCAACTCTATTAAGTGAACAAGGTAGGTAAAGGAAGAGAAGCCAGAGTCTGATTTAATCTGATTTTAGAAATCATATTTCACAGACCAAATATGTCACACAGAGTCTAAGCAGGCTGGGAGTCAGGTAGGTTGGGCTTGTTCCTTATCGTAGAGCACAGAATATTAGAGTCAAATGGATAAGATTATGGCCTTGGAGGCAGACAGCTTGGTCCTGCTTTTGTCCCTTAGCTACTCAATCTGAACAAATCAGTTTCTTCATCTGTAAAAAGAGGAGTCTATAAATATGGGCTACCATTAATGGGGTTATTGGGAATATTGCATGTAATAGCTACATAAAATGCTCATCCTAATGCTTCACATATTAGTGAATGCTCAATAAATATTAGCTTTCATTTTTAATTATTGTTCTGAAATTCAGTTCTTCTAACTGATGAAAGGAGGGCTATTTAAGTGGCCATATTCCTGCCTGGGCTTCTGGAAAGCCTTATACATTTGAAGAATCAAGTTGCAAAAAAAGAAAGTATCAAAGAAAACTTCCAAAAATATTTCCATGGCTACCATTTACTAAGCATCTAAAGTGGGCCAGATCTCTGCTCATTTCTTTCACCCATATGATCCCACCAATTCTTCTAGCAACCCTGAAAGATAAATTAGGCAAATTAGGAAATTGAAGGCTTAAACAAGCTAAGTTTCTGTTATGTCCACAGTGAGAAAATGTTTAAACCTGGTTCGAAGCATGCTTACTTTGTGCTCTGAGAATTTTAGAAGAATTATCATCTTAAATTCTTCTTTCCCGATTATAATGTTTCATTGATAGTAGTTACCAAATACGGAGTAACTTCAATGTGCTTGGGTTTAGACTGGGAATTTAACTTATATTTTACCATTTGCATATCATGATAGCCACATGTGATAGATACTGGATCTCTACTGTACAAAGGAAATAAAATTAAGACTCACAGAGATACAGTGTAATGTAAGAGTTGTAGCTGAAACTGAGATCTGCCTTAATTCAGACGTTGTTCTCCCCCACTCCCATTATAATTCCCTGTCTTATAGGACCCATGTATTCCACTCTTAGATATCTATCTAAGAGAAATGAAAATATACATACAGCCAGACTTTGACATTACTCACAATCTTAAGAGCAACATTCCTCACATTCCTCAAAAACTAGAAACCATCTAAATGTTCATCAGCTGGTGAAGGAATACACAAAAGCTGGCGTATCTGTACAATGGACTCCCACGTGGCCATAAAAAGGAACAAAGTACTGACACACACTGACAGGGACAACCTCAAAAGCATTATGCAAAGTGAAAGAAGCCAACACTGGAAGCCACATTCTTTATGATTCCATTTATATCAAATGTCTAGAAAAGGCAAACAGATAGAGATAGAAATTGCATTATGGTTGTTTGGGGCAGGGGTTGGGAATGGGGATTAATAGTAAACAGGCATGTAAGATCTCATTGGGATGATGAAAAAGTTCTCAGACGGATTTATGCTAATGATTATACAATTTGGTTAACTGAAAAAAATGTTAATTTAACACTTGAAACAGGTGAATTATATGATATGTAAATATGCCTCACTGAAGTTGTTAAAAAAAAAGCATTGTGAAAAACACAGTATTTAAACCCTTAAAATACTTTGCACTTTGGTTCATTGTGTGTTTTATCTTGTTATTCTAGTCTGTTAAGTTCTTAAATATGGTGCAATATTATTTTTAATGCGTTATGAGTCATTTCAACTAATAAATTAAAATGCTTTTGAAGTTATATGTGTTCCTATTATAATAATTCTTGTCTACTTTATTAAAAATAACTTTATTAATAATGTCTTGTGTTGCAATAATTCTAGGCTACTTCTATTCATTGTCATTTGTAGAAAATATCATTCTCAAAAAAGGAGAACAATATTCTAAAGATGTAGTTCTAAAGAAGATACTGAGGACCTTCTCCTCATGTCTAACTATGTTCTACTCCACTATCAGGTTGTTGGTAATTTTCAAAGGCCTCATTGACAATGAAGGGGAAAACTACAACTTTCTGTTCCCAACCCCACACTTGTGCCTTATCCTAAAATTTCTTATTATCTTGATCCACATTTTATTAATGAGGAAAGGAGAGACAGGAGAGTGGAGAGGAGAGAGAGATCAAGCAAAGAATAAACAAAAATTTAGAAAGAAGATTTTGTGTCTTTGTTGGGGGTGCATGTTTCTTCTAATCCTAATATTGCCTTTGGTATTGCAAAAAAACCTATTCACAGATCTTCAGCTCATTTGCTTAACTGTATAGTAATTGTAATATTCCATAGGAATTCTGTAAAATCTGCTGGTGATAGCTTAGGATGGCCCTTCAACACGGACGACCAGGCTTTGTCAGGAAGAGAAGAGAGCCCATAGTAGCTGTGTGGAGGAGGAAAGAAGGGAACAACAATGCACATAAGTTGTATTTTTCTTTATTATTGCAAGATTTTGGATATCCTTTCAAGAAAATAGATTAGAACTTTTGTTTTCACAGTTCCCCAATCGGGAAGTAGGAACAGGGCTGGTAATTCAGGCTTTATGTACCAATATTGTTAGTATCTGTTCTGACCAGGCAGGGCCTCTATGGTTTGCTAAATATTTTGAACATTATGTCTAATATAAGCATCCCAGAGATACTAGTCCTGAAGTTTTATGAGGTGGCCTGGTCTTCATTTTATCTCTATAGCAAATGCCTAGTACACATGGTATGTACTCCACAAATGTGTGTAAAAAATCGAATGAATGACCTAGGGAGTCTGAAGAATGCTCCATGAGAAAGTGGATACACAATTCAAGGTCGCAGGGATGACCTTCTGCAGAGGCCCATTGTTGTTATGCCATAAACAGTCATGACAGTATTTTAACTTATGGAGATAGAAATTTAGCTACTGCTTCTGAAGCAAAAGTCACAGATTGAGACAGACCTTTCTTATCCCACCAGAAAGTGACGGTGTGCTATGCGCACCCTGTGGTCAGATTGTTCAGTTTGAAAGCATGAAAACTCTGCCTTGGTTTCTTTTCTCTGAAAGATGTGATTCAGTCACTGATCAACTGGAGTTAAAGTTCAGGGAACAAGAGAATAAAATTTAATTTACCTTTGGACAAAATATTATACTTACAGTTCAAATTCTTTATCTGTAGTAAGTGTAAAAGGAGCTAAAAGAATCCTATTTCAACAGCTGACTAGAATAAAGTCATGTTTCCTTTTGCTTCTTCCAGCCAAGTTCCCTCCATTCTTTCTGTTCCAGAAATAGTGGAGAAAATAAAGTGTAGCAAGCAAAGGTACAGATTTGTGTGTCTCTGGTAGGTATGCTTATGCATGTGTGTGTGTGTGTGACTGTGTGTGCGTCAGGAAGGGTAAGGAACTACCAAAGTTGGAAAGAGATTCTTGATATTAGTCCAAAAAGAAGCATAAATTAAATTCCATACCAACTAAGACATTTACATCCTTAGGACCAACTGGGTAAAATTAAAGCTGGAACTCAATAGATATTAAATAACAATAATAAAATAATTGGAGGCTTTAGATTTTAATGAGGGGTCATTAGTTGCTCTTTCTATCAATATAATGGGCTATAAAGATGAGCTCTTGCCCAGTTATAGTTATTAAGGACCACTTTTTTTTCTAAAAATACAATGCCTGAAGACACTCAATTGAGACTCCAATTTGGTTCATGACATCCTGACACCTTGGTTGAGAAAGCCAACAGGGAGATTCTGCATTTTGTCTTTTAAGAACTGACCCTGACCTGGCCTAACCAGGTCACATCTCAAAGATTTATCTCCATATCACTTTTATATAAACCTCAAAGAAAACATACCTGGATGTATGCCACTTTTTTTTTGTCTTGATATTTAACATGTAGTGAGTGGACAAAAGATTCTGGTTGGAGAAGCAGGGGACATACAAGTAGAAGTTTAAGTCACAAACTAGCATTTTAGGGCAAGACACATGACTTCTACATTGGTTGAAACACATCTGGAGAAGCACAAGAACAGACTAAAGTGTTTTCGGGAGGGTGAGAACAATGGTAAGAGGTTTGACAAACATGTTATACCAAAAGAAAGAAAGAAAGAAAGAAAGAAAGAAAGAAAGAAAGAAAGAAAGAAAGAAAGAAAGAAAGAAAGAAAGAAAAGAAGGAAGGAAGGAAGGAAGGAAGGAAGGAAGGAAGGAAGGGAGAAAGAAAGAAAGAAAGAAAGAAAGAAAGAAAGAAAGAAAGAAAGAAAGAAATTAAAGTGCAGGTCATGAACTCAGAAGCATATAAGAGCCAAGCAAATAATACATATGAGCAAAGCAAGCCAGGTAGAAAGAACAATTTTTACCTCCTTAAAGAATTATTTCCACTCCTATTTTTCTGAACATGCAGACTTCTCAGTCCTTCTTTTTCCATCCATCCTTTGAGAGTGAAATGGGTCTAAGAAATAGTTTTTGTCTCAAGAAAAATAGAAGTGTAAGCAGGATGATGAATCATGGAGAGGGCCTAGAGCAGAGGAGACTGCCCATGCAATGGAGCAGTGGCTACTTGGCTGATGGATGCTACCCAGAGATACAGGTAATGTACTTTAGAGAGTATCATTATCAAGAGAAGATGGGGATTCAACTTCCCAATTTTTGAATATTAGCTATACTTAAATTAAAAAGAAAAGCCCTTCTGTGAAGGCCAATATTGTTCAGGCAAAGTAAAATCCCATCTGTGGGACAAATTTCACCACGGGCATCCTTGACATCTTTGAAAAATGGACTATAAAAGAGAAAATTCAGAGCTAGAGACATGAAAGAAGGCCTACCAAAATAGAGTAGACTTATTCTGGATCACTCTAGAAGAGAGGGGTAGCCCCAGTGGGTGGAAGTTACCAAAAGGAGTATTTCAGGAATGGAACTGACTTTGTAGACCATTTTTCTTCTTTCAGGAAGAAGAACAGTCTACAAAGTCAGTTCCATGAGTGAAATGGGTTGGCTCAGGAAGTGACGAGCATCCTTTGATGGTTAATTTTATGTATCAACTTGACTGGGTGAAGAGATGCCCAGATAGCTTGTATATCATTATTCCTGGGCGTGTCTATGAGGTTGTCTCTGGAAAAGATTAGCATTTCGATCAGTGGTAAATAAAGAAGATCAGCCTCACCAATGTGGATGGGCATCATCCAATCCTTTCAGGGCCTGAATGAATGAATAAATGAATAAAACAAAAAGGAGGAGGAAGGGCAAAATGTTCTCTCTGTTTGAGCAGAGACGTCCATCTTATCCTGTCCCCCAACATCAACCTCCCGGTTCTTGGTTTTTCTGACTCACACAAGGGGTTACACCATTGGCCTCGGATTGTCAGGCCTTTGGAATTTGAACATAATTAGATCATGTGGTTTTCTGATTCTCCAGCTTGCAGAGAGTAGATTATCGGATTTCTCCACCTCTGTAATTGTGTAAATGAATTCCTATAATAAATATTTCTCTCTCTCTCTCTCTCTCTCTCTCTCTGTGTATATATATTCATATTATATACTCATATATATATATTCATATATCAAATATATTCAATATATACATTCATATATATATTGTATTGATTCTGTGTCTCCGGAGAGCCCTGAACAATACACACCCAATTGTTGTCCTCAAGCATGATGACCCTCAGAGATACTGCTGAAGAAACTTTTTCTTGGTTCCCCTCTGAGAGCTCTAAGATCCCTTTTAACCAGGAAAGTCAGTGACTCTAGCCCTGCCTCTGCAGTAAAACAAGAGAAACCACGTAGCACATATCAAGTTCAGTTCCTTAAAATTTAAAATGTATTGACTCAACATTGACTTTGTTTGGGTGATAATCATATCTTTGCCAGTTCTGAAGTGAGACTGCCTGAATCTGAAAGGGGCTTTATCATTATTGACTTTGTAACCTTGAGCAAGTTACTTAAGTTCTGTGGAAGCAAATTTACCAATCTGCAAAATGGGTTTGGTAAGAGTACCCATTTCACACTGTGGTTGGGTAGATTAAATGATACATATACAATGCTTAACATAATGCCTATAATACAGTAATTGCTTGATAAATCTGGAGAAGCCCATGGACAGTTTAAAGTGTTTCTGAGAAGGTGAGAACAAAAAGGAGTCTGGCAAACGTGAGTCCTGAGAGAAGTGAAGTAACAGCAGGGGTAGTCATGAGACGTTTTGTGGTGGTGAGAGATATATGTTATAAACTTAGGTAATAGAGACCATGTCTGTCTTCTTCATGGTACTTCCAGTGCTTCACAGTTTTTAAATAAAGGGAGGGACAACAGAGTTTCTTTCTAAACCTGAGTTTGGGGGAGAGTACATGGAAAATAATCATGGTGTGCTCAGGTTTCAGAATATGTAAACACTTGTGTTTGCCTGATTTGAACTACAATTTAGCAGATTCTTCACATTCCTAATAATCTCACAGTGTTAAAAACCCTTATTTTTGTGGACATCAATAAAGCATATTGTCCTGTGAAGTCTAGTTGAAAAATGTAGACATCCCCTTCAGACCTGATGAATGTAATCCAGTTGGGACTCAAGAATGCATCTTCATAAAATTACAAATCACAGGGATGATACTAAAAATCTGTAAAGCCTAGGAGGGCCCATCAACCGATCAAAATGGGCACCCAGCCTATCAGAAAAGATGTCATCCATGAACGACCAGTAGAGATAAACCAATGGGTACTAGCTGAGTATCAGCCCTGCACATCAGATGCCTCACCCTTTGGGTCATCCGCTCATAAAAAGCTGTAATCTTAACTGTTAGGTTCTCAAATGTCAAAGCTCTCTTGTTCAGTCATACATACTTACGTGATTATAGAGTTCTACAGTAATACTTTAAAAATAATATCCCATGAATACACTACCACTATTATATTTTTATCTGAGCAGGTTATAGGGCTGAACTGATACCCTGACCAAATGGCTGTTCCAAGATCTGGAAATGTAGACTGTGTTTTGCTTATGGCACGCTCACAACCCTGTCCTGGGTTTCTCCATGTTCAGTCCAAGAGACATTCATTTCGAAGAGCAGAGTCTTTTATTTTCCCTCAGCAAGTCCAGAGTGTCCTGTACCTTTTTAAGTACTTTGTTAGGACTTAAATCAACACTCTAATTACAGGCAAGAGGAAAGAACATTAGAAACCAATGCCAAGACTGAATGGAGAAAGCTGCTTCTTCTCATGAGCAGAGTTATATAAACTGCTCAGATCTGCTGCCTTCACTAATGTTGAGGCACTTAAGGCAAATGAGAGCATCACTCCTCCCTCTGTCCCCAGCATTTAGTTTATCACCATTTTTAAACATTTTGCAAAACTATTAGGATATTTATGGGTAACATACAGAGGAAGAGATCTGTGGTACCAGGAGAGCAGAGCCGGACAATTCTGGCGAGCAAATGATTGATTTGGGGTCATTAAAGAAATTGAGATGTTGTCAACATACGCTCTTTGTTTACCAAAACCTTCACCAACTGGGCTCAAGATCCTTGTTGCAGACAGGACTAGACATCAGAATTACAGGGCATTTAACATTCTCTACTTTCATGTATTTGAAAATAAAGTTAGGTTTTAGAAAATTGAACCATTGCTAACCAGAGTTTTCTGAAACTTGATCCTCAGACTACGTACATCAGACTTCCCTGATTGTTAAAAATGCAGATTCAAAATTCTCAACTGAGATCTGTTGATCTACCAGTGACTGTATCTTATACATTGTTGTATCCTTAACTCCTGGCATATTATTTAACCCATGGAAAGTGCTCAATAAGTTTGTTGAATAACATGGCTTATTAATTAACACTATCTTGGGATTGATGAGTTGGATGCGATTAAATTAACCAGAGATTTCCTTTTATCTTCTTTCCCACTGATCTTCAGTTGGCAGAACTAAAATAGTTGGAAAAATACAAGTCAAAACATTTTCCACGGTTCCCTTTAGGCTTCCAAATTTCCATCAAGTCAGTAATCTTTAAGAGTTGAAGTTAGTCTTGGAGCAGTTCTATGTTGGCCAAAACTCAAAAGAACCTAAATGGTCTAGAGTTAAAGCTTAAAGCTCAGACAAACAAGAAACTGTTCAGTATCTGAAGAAGAGTGGGGGTGAGGGGATCGAGTCTGTGGAGGAAATGCAGAAGTAAAATTGTGAGATGAGGAGGAAAGCAACCAACAAGTGTGCCTGTCACAGCCCTCAGCTGTCCTGGGTAACCAGCTAGGGCTGACCTGACCTGGAATGAGTAGATGGCATCTGACATGGCATGGTTCAGGTGTCAAAAACCCCTCAGAAACTCCAAAGCTTCTCTGCCACTAGCCTTTCTTACTTAAGCATGAAGAATCAGAATATTATCAGAATATCTAGCCAGAGATTTCTATCCATGGTTCCACAAAACTGGAGCTTACTACATGAAATGCTGGGTGAAATCCAAGTTTTGAGTGCATGCTATCCTCAGAATCTTTACTACTCCAATGGCCAGGTTAACCCACCCCTAAGAGCCCGCAAGTGATGCTTGCTGTATGTGTGGACAAACAGAGGTTGGTTTGCTCAATTAAGAAGCACAAGAGGGGTATGAGAAGAAAGGTGTTAAGGGAGTAAAGTGAGGGTGCATCAAGAAACATAAAACACAAGTGAGCCTGTAGTTGTTTTCATGAAGGCTACTTTACAATTTCACATTTTATACAAGCGCTTCTTACAAATGGCATTGCTGACACCCTAGGGAGGTGGCACACAGCACTGGACCCTAATTAAGCAAACCAATACCTGTTTGAGAAAGAAGGAAGGAAGGAAGGAAGGAAGGAAGGAAGGAAGGAAGGAAGGAAGGAAGGAAGGGAGAAAGAGAGAGAGATGGGGGAAGGAGGGAGGAAGGGAGGGAGGGGGAGAAAAGAAAGAAAGAGAGAGACAGAGATAGAAAGAGAGAGAGGGAGGGAGGGAGGGAGAGAGGGAGGGAAGAGGAGGGAAGGGAAGAAAGGGGAATTTTTAGCTCTTGGAGGTGGTGTTGACAACAAATCCCACTAAAGACAACAGCGGACTAAAAAGAAACCAATCATGTGTTATCTGGAAAAAAGATTATTTAATAATAGGTCCCTTCCCCTATGGAGCTGCCTGTGCTGGTTTTTCTCTTGCTGCATTTCCTTTCTCTTGCAGAGCTCCACAGTTTGACTCCTACAGGTCATTATATACATGAAGAGAGCCAAGAAATTTTGACATTTGCTGTGGGCGATAATGTATTTGAAGGGATTGGAACACACCCTTGGTGGGTCCTATCCCCCACACATGCACAGAATAGCACGCCAAATACAAAAAGACCCAAGGCGGGTCATGTTTGGGAGCATTGACTTAAAAGCTCTTCAGTTTTTTGAAACAGAAAAGCCAAAATTTATCTGTTTTAGCTCTGTGTCCCATCTGATCAAAGTCCAAGAACATGAACTGGATCATAAAATAAGTAACACACACCAGCACCAGGGGATGAGAGGGCAAGAGAGAACAGTATCGGGAAACATGTGCTCTGATATGGCCACAGAACCATTTTCCAGTCCCTATTTCTGCCCCTTCCCTCCACTCACTGCAGGGCGGCAGGTAGGAGGTTGTCCCTGCACCCCTGAAGTCTTCCATACAGCACAGGAGCATTTTTATTTCCTCCTCAGCATCCCCCTGGTCCGGCCTGGACCTGCCTTCAGTCTCAGCGAACCCACCGTGCCCTGCTGTTCCTTCTACCTTCACCTTGTACTACATATATCTCTTGTGTAAGGAGAGCCTGATCTAGATGGTTTCAAACTAGGTTTGAAGAGGAAGTAGGATCTTGTCTATTTAAATAGATGCTGCCATCATCTGAAGTCTCATATGAAGACTCTTCTTTCAGTAGGGCTCCTAATAATTAACTCCTCTCCCAAAGCCTTCTTTCTCCTTTTAAGTATTCATTACACTGACCTATTTTGACTGCAGTACATATGATAAGTGGACTATAAAAGATTTAGCTGCTGTTTGGGAACCATTTAAGTTCATTAGAAAATCTGGAATTGAACTTCTGTTTATTTTTCCCTTAAAACTCTTACTGAATGGGCTAGCACCCTGCCTTATGAGAAAATAACATACATTTTTAAAATTGAAGTTCTTGGAAGCTAATTTCTATTGAACCAGGAGTTACACAAACAACTGAAGGTAACATTTATTGAGTACCTACCTCATGCTAGGTGCTTTCGTTGTCTCTTCACTGAAACTTTTTTTTTTTTAATTTTTTTTAACCATTTATTTATTTTTGAGACAGAGAGAGACAGAGCATGAATGGGGGAGGGTCAGAGGGAGGGAGACACAGAATCCGAAACAGGCTCCAGGCTCTGAGCGGTCAGCACAGAGCCCGACGTGGGGCTCCAACTCACGGACCGCGAGATCATGACCTGAGCCGAAGTCGGCCGCTTAACCGACTGAGCCACCCAGGCGCCCCTTCACTGAAACTCTTGGGGAGGTATTATTCCCTCCTTATGAACAAGAAGACTGAGGCTTGGAGCGAGTGGTAAGCAGAGTTATAATTATTCAGGCACAGGCCCATGTCATTCATGCTGCCACAATTTGGGCATTAGGGAAGGGTGAATCTATTATCCAGAGTCTTTCTAACTCCACGGTTTGTACCCTTAACCCCCACACTCCAATGACTTATTTAAAAAAATTTTTTTATTAAATTTTTTAAAAGTTTATTTATTTATTTAGAGAGAGAATACAAGTGGGAGAGGGGCAGAGAGAGAGGGAGACACAGAATCTGAAGCAAGATCCAGGGTCTGAGCTATCAGCGTGGAGCCTGATGCAGGGCTCAAACCCATGAACTGTGAGATCATGACCTGAACCGAAACCAAGAGTTGGATACTTAACTGACCAAGCCACCCAGGCACCCCTCCAATGACTCCTTATATAAGCTCCATTAGTGGATTCCCATCATACAATAAAGTTCCTTTGGGATTTGGCCTCCGCCTTCCTCTCAAGCTTCACTGTGCATCATTCATCAGATGCAAACCCATGCCAAACTACACAGTTTTCTGAACAGGAAAGGGTGCTTTGTAGCCCCATAGCTTTGAGCAGGCATTCTTTCTACCCAAACAACTTTTCTCCATATATACCCAGAAAATTCTTTGTCTTTGATGAGTCAGCTCATGTGCTTCTCACCCTGTCAAGATCTACCCTGACCTCTTAACTACCTGCCAATTCAATCATTCCTTTATTGTATCTCTATATCCACCTTTGTACCTGTATCATTCTTGAGATTATGACTCTTCCAGGTCCTCTTGCCAGTAATAGCATCCCCAAGGCTCGGTATAGTATGAAGCGTAGTAAGATCTCAATAAAATTTGTTGAATGAGTGTATGATTCTATATCACAGAGCCCAAAGAACTTTAATCAACCTTTACTATTCAAGGAGGGTATTATATCATCCTTCATAACTGTTGATTACTTCACTTATTTTTTTAATTTTTCCCACCCCTGTTTTGTCTTTATTTTGTCAATTCTGTCATCAGCCAGCAATCCCAGTTAATGCTGACCTCATTATTTTTGTTTCTGTGGCCTGAGTACACTTTCTGCCATGATTCTATCATACTCTGGGCTCCCCTTTCAGCCTCCCTGACATCTGCCATTTCAGTTCCTCATCCTTCCTTTCCTGGCAGATGTGAACTCCCAACACTGGTGTGGCAACAATTTAAATTCTCTCCCTTACTCCCTAGTTTAACAGTGCCAGCAAAAACCAATCCAACAGAAAGAAAGGAGGGGGGAAGATTGTTCATGCAGATGATTTGCAGCAAGAGATATAAGAAAAGCCACTCCCAGATGGAAACAAGTGTTCCCAGCTTTGGGTCCATCACCTCCTGGCCCAGGTTAACAGAGACTCTTGGTGAGCAATCGGGTTCTCTAGCCCCAAAGTGCAGCAGGGTATCACAGCCCATCTCATCTCCTTCCCGGCAGATAAAAAATTCTTTTGCTTCTAATTAAAAAGATTAATAAAGGAATAGGACACATCAGGTTCACATCAATCATTGCCCATGTGGTTCTTATTACTGTAATTAAAAGTTATCTTCCCCAAATTTCGGGACGAAAGCTCCATGATCTACAATTGAAAACACATTGGAAGTTTTCCATTTTCTAACTTCATTCATTTTACTTCTTAAGAAAAAAGTGGCAAAGCAATATTCTTATGGCTGATAGGTTTAGAGGTGTCCCTAACAGCAATCTGTCAGCAAAAACACACTTTTTAAAAAAAATTTCTTGAAACACCCTCAGAAAGGTGCATTTCCCTTTCGTATTCAAAATGAATGATTGCTTATTTGTATAATTCCTATGCTTGCCTTTTCTTCCTGTTCAGCTATCAGTGCCCTTGAAAATTCTCATATGAAAGGCACTTTTAATGACAAGTTAAAAATTTACTAAAGTCTCCACTATCATGCTTGGGCTAGAACAAGACAAACTTAATGCTTGAAAATCTATATCTCCCAGAAGGCATCAGCTTTCCCCAAAGGACACACAGCACCAACATGCACTGGCCCCTGGGTCCATGTGGAAATGTGTGTGATTCCTTTTACACAATCTGAAGGAGTGGAGTCAACCCTGGGTCAATATCTGGGGAATTAGAACTTCAGTTTCAGTGCGACTGAATTTTATTAAGAACCAGTCTGGTCATCCAGACACAGTGGGTTTATGAGTTTGTTACAGCTAGGGTGGAAATGGCCAGAGACATAGAAGGTGATTCAGAGTCCATTGTCTGCATGGGTATGAGGTCTTCAGGCATAAATGCTTCTTCTAGAAGGCCAGGAGAACGATCAGATGCTTGGCTTTTGCTATACCACTACATATTCCCACCTACAGTTCTTCCTGGCATTCTTCCTGTCCCCGACTCTCCCGTATCCTGGTTGCTAGAAGCCTTCACTGGTTGAAATGCAGTAGCACTGCCTTTTCTCAAGGCTCCCAGCCTTCCGACCCAGGGCTCTATCTTCTCTCTGCTTCTCTTATCTGTGTCAAAGCAGGGGGCTTGTAACATTCTTTGCACATCTCACATCTGCACAGTTCAAAGCAGGAGCCTGCAGCCTCAGTGTTTTTTCTTATCTATCAAGGCTTTCCTGTGCAAACAAGGGCCTCAGCAGCTTCATCTACATGGCTCCCTAGCAGCTCAACCGAGCACACTTTGGGACAGGGCTGACCACCTCTGTATTCTAGTTTCTTACTTCCATGAAATTGTATACAACTTTAACTTGCAGACAGTCTCCTATTTCAAAACCTTCTTGTTTTTAGCTTATGGATACTTAACCCCACGAGAGTCCATTGCATTGCACCAAAGTCCTTGTCTGCAAGAACTTAAGGACCTATTCTAAGACATTCAAATCTGTGTAGAGCCACACTCCAGATTGAAGTATTTTCTTTCCTAAAATCTTGTGGTCTGTATTATTCCCAACATTCACATGGCACTAAACACAGTGCCCCTTGTATCTATCTCAGCTTTTTTTTTTTTTTTTCAATTCTTTCTCACCTAGACTATGAGTTTCTAGAGGATGGGAAATCTGTCTTTTCTCTTTTTGGTTCCCAAAACCTCTCATAATGTTCTCACATTGCAAGTGCTCAAAGAATGTTCATAAGGATGATACCTTTTAAAGATTCCCACGGTGGGTAAAGTCAGACTGTCACAGAGTTAGGCCCAGCAGGTAGAAAGTGTGCACATGGATATGCTTGTAGTTATGGATAATTAATGCCCTTCTGCCATGCCTGCCTGTGTCAGAGGCTGTCATCTCGGCCCCCCTCGGATTTCTCAAAAGCTGATCATCTGTGCTCTGAGCCTTTCTTGCCTGTGCCATTGTACTCAGGCAATGGGGCAAAGGATGGGGTCAGAATTTCTTTGCCAGAGAAAGCACTTCCATTTACCTAAATGGAGTAGGAAAAAGTGCAGTGCAGACAGCACAAACAGCTGCACTTCCAGGACCTTAAAGGACCAAACTAAAAGTGTGCATGAAGGCAATCAACCTCCACAGCTTTCTAAACAAGTGTCTGAGGGTGGAGCCTTTCATGGATGCTTGTCTCTCTGCAAAACACATAGGATATGGCCCAAACCTCAGGCTGGAGAGCTAAACATCGGGATGGACGAGAACATCTTTTCCTAGAACTGGGGGTTCCTAGTTGAGGTCCAGAGCTATACGAAAGGACTTATCCACATATTGAATGCAGAGGCAGAGGCCAAATATGCAGCAAAAGACAAAAAGCACACAAGAGACTCTATAGTGTCAAAAGACATGGAAGAGACTCAATAGTGCAAAATATCGAAAATGCTCAAAGTGCATTCTCAGAAACAGTCAGTTTGTGTTAACTTGTCACCCACTGATACCTCTATAGTTTTTTACCGAGGAACTTGCTTATATTGAAAGTTAAATTATCCAAGAGAGAGCCATACATTTCAAATATTGTAGATCTGCAAACATTTTCAATGAAATCAAATGAAAACATATCATTTGAGACCACAGATGTTTTCCACATTTTCCTTTGTTCCTCTTGGATACTTTTCTAACTTATGTTTGGTTTCATCACTTTTTAAGACCAGAAAACATTATCAGTGGGACAGCTAGAGCACCAGCCCAACAGAACACTCAGAAACAAGCAACAGAAGCACATTGTTTGGGCTGCAGATCCTTTTTTTACTTTTCCATATGTTGGTCTACATGGAGCTAGTGATAAGGCAGAGTGTCTGTCACCCCGACAGCTAGTCTGGAGGTTCTTGTAGGGAAAAAAATACAGCACAACACATTGGTTGGAAATGGAAATGGACGTTTGGATGAAATGTTTTGTAGGTAAGGGGCTTGCTTTCCAACTAGTCTGCAAAATCCTTGAGACGGAGCCATGTACCTATCATCCATAATGCATGGTTTATTTTTAGTACGCATTTACATACAAAGTTGATGCTAAGTCCTCGATGAACACTTCTTTCCAAAAAAAAAAGTTTACTGGCTGTTGCAGAGATACAATCTCCTTTTAAACGGCATCCGTCGTGCTTTGCCTTGGTGGCTGGCCATGCATTTTAAAGACAGCTTCTTCTACCCTGCTTGAAAAAGGAGTCCCACCCTCACAAACCAAGAGCAACCTAACAATGCTTCATCCTGTCATGTCTGGCCAAAGCTACACTTCTTTTTATCCCTTTCACTCTTTGATCATCAGATAAGTGACATCTACAGCTATGTGTAACTTTCAATGTTATATATTAAAAGCAGATACATATTGAAGACAGATACATATTGAAGACATGCCATAATTCAAGATTCATAGATGGTAATACAGACGGAAGAAGCAAAAGAGATGGGAACTTTAAATGAAACCTGTAAGAAATCCCTCCTCCCTAAGTAATAGTGATAGTAAATGAGAAGATGGGTAATTATTGGCCTCTTGTCACACCCTACCACATGACGAAATGAGTTTAGTTCTAAAGTAGTCCTAGGTAGTAAAACAGGCCCAGATATTTTACTCCAATTTGCACAAGACCTATAAAATCTGGGCTTACGATGGACCGAAGCAAAAGATGCCTAGTGGATCCACATCAGAAATTCAACACTAAGCCAAAACTACTCATGGAGAGTTCAGAGAATTCTGGGCCAGCTTCAGTACACACTGTCCCTAGGGGGGCGAGAGCTTTCTACCTGGAAGACTTCCCATGCCTGCTCTGATCTCCTTGAGACTGGTTTTCCAGAGCTGAGCCAGAAGACACCAGCCTCCAGGGTTTGAGAAAAATAGGGAGAAATGTTTCCTATAATCATACTTTGTCTTGGCCATTGAAAATAACCTCTGAGTTGTGGAGCCAGTGTTTAGAGAAATGGATGGGACGGGCTGCCTATGGCTTAGTACTTGAAGAAATGTTAAAAAATCTATGTGGTGAGTAAGCTAAGTATTCAGATGTTTGAGGTAGCTTTTCTAAACTTTACAATAGCCCAGAATTTGGTCTTAAGTTAGAACAAGAAAGCCACACAGGAACAATATTTCTTTTAAATTACTCCATGCTATGAGATTACATGGGAAGCAGATGAAGGTGGAATAATAGAGTTCAAAATATTGTATTTCAAGAACGAGAAATAGTGTTTAGCAGGCTGTTTGAACATTTTGAGAATGTCTAAAAGCCAGAAAACAAGAGCCTAGCCTAAGGATTAAACATGAGGGGAAGATTATTTGTTCAGACCCCTATTTCATGTTGCACAAAGAAATAATAAACAAGGGTGTTGGGTTTGCTACATAGAATACATTCTGCTGTATGAATATAGATGCAAATGTGGGTGGTAATCATCAGTGTTTATCATCTTACCAACATGATATAGTCTGTAGCTTGGGGGGGGGGGAGGCAAACTGCCTTAGAAAAATGGGCCTCTCCAGCTTCTCCATTCTTTCCGAGAGGAACCACAGGACCAAAGCTGGCCTTTTCCTTGAGCTTTCTAGTCAGAGCATCAATAACTGAGTGTCCAATAGTGAAGGGCCCCCAAAGCAAACTCATCATGGCCTGGGCAATGGAGACCTCATAATTGTGGTGATGCTGTTTTGAGGGAGAATTGCTGTGTGCCCACGTTTCATATCCAGCTGATATGCTGTGACTCACTCATTTGCACTGGCCAGGGACAATAGTCAGCTCCTGGAATGGAAGCATTTCATTTCATTCATTGAAATGAGGCCTTCAGGAACTAGAAATTCTACTGGTTTCATCGCTTCCTGGCTGGTAATGGTGGCTGGATAGTATGGAAGGTAGAGTAATGCCAAAGAAACTAGAGACTGGTCTACTACTGTTTTTCCCCTCTTGCTCTTCTCTCTTCTTCTATAATTCCTGAACGAAGGTTTTTCTTATGGTTTAAACAAACCATAACTCTAACCACTGCTATTTATTGAGCACTATATCATGCATCAACAAACTTAAGCAGTATAGAGACCCTGTATAGTATTTTACAAATAAACAGCAGCAGATAGGTGCTGGTGTAATTTGCCTGAGGTCACACAGCTAATAAATGAGACCCATGCCTTCATAAATCAAAAGCTGTTGATCAGTATGGTATAGATTTTCATGAGCCCTACTGATGTTAGCTCCCAAATTCTTGACTCTCAAATTTATTGTCTCATTCCTACTTCTGCTTATCTATCCTCACAGTCCCTTTTACCTGTATACCATGTTTATCTTCTAATTATATTCAATGAGTCTTTAAATTAAATTTGTTTTGCTTTCAGAATTATTCTCAGAGTCTTGGTTACACAATATCATGCGACACTTCTAAGAGAAACTGACAGAAGAGTGGGCAGAGGGAGGTTGACTTTCCGACCTAGATGCTCATCTATAATTTTGCATTATAAATTAGATTTGTTGTCCTCAAAGTGGCACCCCTAATTCTGTTCCAGGCTCCCAAAGACCTGGAAAGTGGTAGACAATGGTAGAGGAAAATACATGATGATGATGATGATGATGATGACTCTGAAGTGGAAAGCCAACAAAAAATGAAAAAGTTTGTAAAAGATAAGACTGAGATGGAGAACGGAAAGCGCTACAACTCTGAGAATAAAGAGAAGAGGAACTGAGTTAGAACAAGAGAAATAAAAAAAAACAGAACATGTCCATATTGAAGATCAACAACAGTGAAAAGAATAAAGTGAGGTCAACTCATTACTTCTTCAAAAAGCATGCCCTGAGCACCTACTATCTTCTAGAATAGGGATACAATGGTAAACAGCAGATAAACTCCCTGTCCTCCAGTGGAGTCCATAGTTTTAGGGGAAAGATAGATATGGACCCCAAACTATAAAGTCTAAAGAGTGTCTTAAAGCTCTGCAAAGCACTTTAGAATCTGGAAACCGAAGGGCTAGAAGTTGTTTAGGCAAAGATTAGGGAGATAAATGATAAAAAGCACTGCATGAAAAATGCCCCCAAAAGATCTTAACAATGCCCTTTATCTCCTTATGTTCAGGCTAGCCTAGTTCATCGAGAAGTTCATTGAGTTTCTACTGTATTCAATTGTTCAATTTAATAACTATCTTCTGCAGAGGACTCTGGAGTTTGTTTAGGGATCACAACCTATAATAACTTAGAAAAGAAGATGATGGTGTGTCTGTGTATTTTTTTCTTCTGTCATTGAAATGTCTGGCATATTTGGGTGGGCAATAAGCAAACACAGATGTGAATGAAGCAAAATAACAGAAGGAAGTAATGATGGGAAACTGAAAGTGAAAAGGCCATGCAGCAGATTTCACAAACGATTTGAACACCAAAGGTCAGAGCATATCAACCCTACAGTTATGCTCCCACACAAATATCATATTACAGGAAATATATGCTGGAGACAAATAAAAAAGGTGCACAAGAGGGTAACCAAGATCAAAAAGTCTTGGTATGCAGCTGGGTTAGTGACTGAGCTCTATGGAAGAAAAAGCTGAATGTAGGACATCAAGTGGTGTTCCTCATCCAGAGCCTTAGAAGACCTAAGGTTACATGGATGGAAGAAAAAAAAAGAAGAAGATAAATGGAAGACCAAAACTCAACGAACTACAGAGGCACTGGAACCCATGTTGCTACATGTGGAGCAATTTGGGAAGTGATTACTAGAGTCAGCAGGAGACACTGTATGTGTGCATTCGCTGAGCGAGAGCACTGGACTGGTGCAAAACACTGGACGTGCATGACCGCAGTGACCACCAACGGTGAGGGGGGGGGGCACAGCTCATTTGCCTTGACTCCTGTGGAATGCCTTTTTCTGTTTTGGAGAGTGAAGTAGAGGATGTGTACGGGGCTGTTAGCGACATCACCGACTCTTCAGGGCTGATGCGATGGGTCACCAGTGGACAAACAGGTATGAAAGCTGGAAAGTGAAATGGGGCACAGAAAGTGAACCAGGGCAGTTCTTACAAGATCCACAAGAATTTTATCGAGAAACCAACAGAAATATCATGTGACTTAGCACAAAAAGAAGAATTTTGCTATGGTATGGCTAAGAGAACTGCATCAAGGTCCCAGAAGCTCCTGCTCATTTACCAACTGACCCCGTTACTTCCCTTCTGCTGGTTTTCTGTCCTACTTCTTAGACAATGGTTAGGTAGCACTTTCCAGCCACTGTCTACTAGGGAATCCCCCTTCAAATGTTCTCCCCGGACCACAGGACTAGGTGCTTCAGCATCACTGCTTTGGATGATACTCTTAAACATAAAACACTGCCTTGCCATTCATTCCTTCCATCATCACCAAATATGGTTCATGGGCTATCTGCATGCCACACACTGTGTTTAGGGCTGGTCATAAAATAATAAGTGATAATAACAAGGAGAAACTGTTTTGGTGAACACTGATTCAGGAGTGACACAATTCTGAAAAAGAAGACACCCACCCCCCATCCCACTACCATGGGCTTTCTGATTATCTCAAGGTCCATTTAATGACTCCAAACAAAAGCATTTTCTGGTTTTAAACATGTGCTCAAACCTGGCTGCCCCTTAAGGGAGGCAGTAAGTGAGGTCCTAAATGAATGGTGTAAGGTGTTCTAAACCTGCATGCAGCTTAAGTAGAGGTCAGTTCTTACACAGCCTTGGTGACTGTTTTTAACTACACCAAGCTGGCTGGTTACCATAATTTTGGTTCTGATAGATGGATACAGGATAAACCCCAGGGCCAGAAGTCTGAACAGAGAATATAACTAAAAAACGTAGAGAAAAAAAGCACCATTAATGTGTGTCATGCAATTAATAAAAAAAAAATGCTGTGATTTATTTCTCATGCTGAAGAAATATTTACCTTCTAGTTTTGTATTCGTAATGCTGCCTTCCTTTTTTGAAGATGCTCCCCCTAACCGTATATGCCATAGGCTCCACAAAACATGGACCTGCCCCTGCGGGACACATGTGGATTCTTCTTTCTCAGTTCTGCTGCTGTCTAGCCATGAAAATAGGGCTGGTCACTTAATTTACCTATTTATTGTTGTTGGTGTTATTTTATCTCATGTATCTTTAAAGCATGCACAAGAATACTTTCAAGACATAGTAGTGGTGAGTTTTAGAGAAGGTTATCTGTGGCAAAGTATATGGCAACTTAAAAATACTATATTATTTAAGGCATTATTTAAAGCACCACTAGGCCTTCCTTCAGTTTGGAGTTGCATTTGAAGCTTTGGCCTCAAAAGCCACCTGCAGGGCTTACATTATTGTTTGACTCTGGAATTCCTATGTATGTATGTATGTATGTATGTATGTATGTATGTAGTAAAGCCCCACCTCACTATCCAATCCCAAATTTCTTCAAGTAGACATTGAATTATTTACTGCTTTCTAGATCTCAATGGACCTAGCTGTATATGTAACTGCCTAATAAATATTTGTGGATTTGTCAAATTGGCTTGAATTCTAAGATTTTGTGCCCTAATTACCCATCCATCCATCCATCCATCCATCCATCCATCCATCCATCCGTCCATCCATCCATTTAATATATATCTAATAAGAGCCTCACTTGGGCTGCTGCTGAAGCCCAGAATGTGAACAGATAAAAGCCAGGCTGCTCTGGTTGACGTAGGCTGTGGACCGGCAGCCTAGCCTGACTGGCTCCTCTTGGCGGCATTTGAGGATGTGTGCAGATCGCTATCTCCAGAAGGTCACTCTGCCAGGTACAATGCAATGTGCTGCAGATAGAATAATTAATGCTATACAGTGCCTCCCGCCAAAAGCTGACATTGTCATGGGGAAGACCATGAGGTAGAAAGACAGATCAGAATAAACTTGCCTGAAGGAGTTAAGGGAAGCTACACAGAGATATCTTTTGAGGCAGGCCTTGAATGCCAGAAAAGTCTAGCAGGCATAAAAAGCAGGAGAGCACTCCTAAGACAGGCGTCAGCATCGAAAGGCACAGAGATCTGCGAGCATATGCAGTATAGAAGAGGGGGGTCTTCTATGGCTCTGATGCGGCACACGTAGAGGTGGAACAGAGACAGTGAGACATGCTGTAGACCTAAACTGGCTTCTTAATCCTGAATCTTGTTCTTTATTCTGGACGCAGTGAGCAGCCTCTGAAGGCTTTAAACGGAGTGACATGATCAGCCTTGCATTCAAAAACAACACAGAAACAGTCCACTGATTCTGAGCACCCCAAACTGGAATCCTATATCCTCATTCCAAAATGATTCGCCGCTTGGTATATGATGATTGCGTATTTCTTCAGGATGATTTATAGAAGCCACTATCACAGATTCATCCCCTCTGATATTAATTGAATTTAATCTGAAATGGGAAGCTTCAACAGTGTTGAGGAGAAAGAAAATATATTTGAAATAGAACTCCCTTATTTTAAAAGTCTTCAAGAAGTGAGAAATATGGGACTATAACATTTGCTCTCTTTCTCTAACTGTGCATTTCTTCTAAACAATTTTCTGAGATTTCTCCATTGATTAAAGTTAGGACTTCACTGTGGGAACCCTTGAGTTTTAGCCAAACATAGATTACTCTTTGGATAATACTGTGCACAGTAAAATGGAATATGCCTACTTTTGTGTATCTAAAAATGATTAAGAAGTCTGTCCTGAATGTGAAAACCAGAATAAAATGATACACATTAGGTGCAAAGCAAAGAAGTAAAGTACCACCCGGAAGGCAAAAAATATGGGTTTCAACATGGGCATATCTGTAGGTCTATCAAAAATATGATAAGGCAGAAAAAAAACTGCTTCTTGCATTAAGATCCACATCTCTGAATTCTCCAGAAGGCAGGCACCAGTCAGGTGTTTGGAGGTGGAGTACTTCCCCCCGCCGGTCCTCTGGGTAGAAAGAGGTCCCAAAAGGGCAGAAATGTTAATTATTAACCTCAACGTGGAGCCCTGCATTAAGAGTTCATATTTGTAAATGCTTTTGATGCTCAGATAAGCTGTTTTCTGTACCGGCACCCTCTCAGTAACTCCAAACTTTTTTTTTTTCTTTCTTTCTTTCTTTTTTTTTTTTTTTTTTTTCAATGGAGACCTCGGGTGGGGATGGTGGGGGTTGTGTTTGGGGAGAAAGAGAATTAGAGCCCCTCCACACCTGGGAAAATGCTAATTCCTGTTTTTAAGAAAATAGGCTAAGAAAAAGCTCAAGGGAGTCTAGGACATCAAAGAACTCTTCTAAAACAACTTTTTGACGATTTAAATGAAAATGAGGCAGACATATATGGATTAAATTTTCCCCTTAAAGCAGCCTGAGGTTTAAAGATTAAGGGGGAGAGAGATGGACGTAAAATGTATTGGGGGGTTATTATCAGGGCTTCAACGAACCTAAAACCGAGCGCATTAACCATGAGGTGCCCGTGCGCGCTCCGACAGGCACGTCCGCGCACGCGCGCGCGCACGCACATGCGCCGCGCGCACACGTGTGCCACGTGCCGTGAAACAGTCCCCGCACAGCTGATGATTTATGCATCTTGCCAGGAGAGAAGTCGGCCACGCCAGCCTTGAAAGCACTTTAGTTTAGTTGTTTTTACTCATGAAGGACATGTTGTCCTGTAATTATTCTGTCATTTCTTAAAAGGTGAAATCCTTAACAGGTTTGTGCTTTATGTGTTGCAGTGAGTGTTCTTGTCAGAGCACGCCTAACCGAGTCAGAATCCCCATCCCACATCTCTCTCGTGAGAAACAAAGAGGAAGCGGACATTTGAAAAAAATGTGTTAAAGAATCTAGGAGAAAGAATATTAGGGAGGACGTAGATAAGATACAGAAACATCGTAAACAACATTCCTGTTTCCTCTCTGGGCTCTCAAAACACCTACAAAATGATTTCTGTCATTAACTTTTTTTTTTTCTTTTTCTCTGTCAACAAACAAGTATAATTTTGTATCTGTATGTGATAACAGAATAGGGTAGGGTAAAAATAGCTAATGTTTAACTCCGAGACAAAATGAAAAGCATACAACTCCAACCAATGTAAATGTTAAAGTTATGTTTTAATACAGAGGAGAAAGGAGATGTTGGCATTGATCAGGTTAGTTATTTGTTCTCTGTACTCCTGATAAAAATTGCAAGGTTAGTGAATTAAAAAAAAAAAAGTGTTAGCACCTCAAATAATCAAGAATTTTACTGTCTCAAAAATCAAATGCAATAGGAATGCAACTTATTTTTTTTTCCACATCAAAATTAATCTTTCAGTTTGAAAGGTCTAGCACTGCAAAATGTTACAGGGCATTTCCGGGCCAAGTCAGAATGAACAGTTAGCAGGCTTATCAACTTAAGAACGATGTTCTAATTTCATGAATTGTAAAAAGTCTTGTCTTCTCTAACTCCACAGGAAAATCAGATCAATAGGTGAGATGTCTGTGCACTATACGGTTTTGTATGCTTTGGAAAACTCTGTATATGATATTTGCAGTTACTTTCTGGCAAATTCTCAAGGGTAGTTCTCTGGAGGGTCTTAAGCTGTGATCATTAAAAACAGCTACCAACTCATTTAGACCCAGTTCATAGCAACACAACCACTGATCATTCCATCAACTACCTGCCCTCCGCCAGGGGACTTTAATAATCCAACTTTTTTGTCCTCTAACCTCCACGCTATTGCTCAGAAATCTCTGTTAACTTGAACTTTTGAAAACATAACCCAAAACAATGATGGAAATTAAAGCTGAGATTCAGCCAGTGTGCAATGGCTCATAGCTACAGGGTTGTTTACGTCTGGAGTCCTTTCTGATTATTTTTGGCACCAACTTTGTTGGTCACTGTTCTTTCCAAACTGGTTGTTGCATGTTTTGAAGGTTATCCTTGAATGGATGCACAGTGTCTGAAATTCCCCACGTTAATGTTGCTACATCTCAATGAACATGCCATTGACTTGTTTCAGGCCCTTGTCATATCTTGCCAAGAATGTTGCCAAAGGCCCTGATAATGGCATGAGATCAACTGTGTTCACCATAGGATACAGGCATGTTGATATAGATCTAGATAGGAAAGGATGCTTATAGGGCTCTATTATTAGGTTTGGTTTAGTACTTACAAAAAGCAATGAAGATTCAAGGAAGATAGAAACAAAGAAGAGAGTTTTGGTTCGTGAAAGATGGATTAATGTCATAGGAAAGAGATGATTCTGAAGATGACAGCATTTTTGCAGTCATTGTCCTAGTGGCCAGCCTCGCAGACTTTTGTCTGAATCTCAGGTGGATCTAAGGTGAAAAACAAAAGTTAATTTCACCTCAATTTCAACAGACCATTGGAAGGGTAGCCCTTGGCAACATTGATTTCAACACCTTCTGCAGCCAGGGGAAGAATGTGCTTAGTAGGGACCTCAGTTCCATCAGTGACCTTGGTGTAGTTGCCAGTGGGCGGCCGCAGAAACAACAGCCTTTGCCCCTTGACTGTGCATTAGCAACCAAACAGCTCCTTTGGACATTGACAACCACAGGGAACATGACCACAGAAAGCCAGTGTTCTCATGCATCCATTCACTGATCCCAACCAATATTTATGAGTTCCTGCTATATTCCAAGAACTAAGGGTTATGGAAAAAGCAGTAAAAATAACACATGTGCTTTTCTGATCATTAAGTAGAGTGAGATATGTGTTTTCTATCCCAACTGAGTACATACACATGCATATGTACACACACATCCATGTATTCTGAAACAAAGTTTCATGAAAGGATGCTGACCCTTGCCATGCAGTGTGCTCTACTATTTTCTATATTCAACTGAAATTTTCTATTATATTGTATTCTATATGCTTTCATTAAAAAAAACATGCTGGTTAGTCCTACCAAATTGATTTATGGACCAATAATGTATTCTGACTCACAGTATGAAAAATACTTTTCTAATTGGAATTATAACTGTTATGCAAGCATTTAATGTGTGCTAGGCACTGTTCTAAGTACTTTCCATATACTAACTTATTTATTCCTTGTAACCTGACTGCATTCACTTAGCTAGTGAGTGGAGGAGGCAGAACTTACAGGCAGTCTTGCTCCAGGTCCTACACACTTAAACAGGGAAGAAGGAAATTGTGAATATCACAAAATAACCAAAGGGACTTGGCCTTGTAGGAGACACCTTTAAGGACTCTCAGATCTATTTAGGGAAAAAAAAATAGTGGGAGGGGTCTGTGAATACTCAGGAAAATAACGCTTTGTGATTGTTACTGCAAACCTAGTTTTACCCTCAGCCTTTTAGGACCTGGAAGATACAAGTGGTACTTCACTCCATCTCTGCTTCTGCTAGAGTTGAATGTTTTCAATGTAAGTCTGATGTTGCATCTTCTGACTTTAGAACTTTTAGTGCACATCCAGGGCCCGCTTAATAAAATCACTTGCCTTAGTATGGAATGTGCTTTTCTTCTACCCTGCCACTGGCTACCAAACTGGAGGTTGGCCACAGTCCCCTCGCCGTCCCCCTTTCCCTCCCCGCCCCCCACAACCAGGCCTTAGTATTTGACAATCACCAGATATACCCTGGCCTCTCCTGCCTCTCTACTTGTATATACACTCTTAATCTTTGCATATCCTTTTCCTCCTGTCCTGCCTAGAATTCCCTTCTCAACTTCATGCATTGTGAAATTAGTTTTTTGATCAGAAGCACTGTTGTGTGGAATACCACGACAGTGGGTCAAGCATTCTGTACATCCACAGATGGTAGTTTTGACGGAAGCAGTGTGTACAGGGAAAGCAATTCCATTCTCAGGATAAGTGTCCACTCCAGTAAGAACAAAGCATTGTCTGTCCCATGATAAAATCGGTCCAATGCAATCAACCAGGTATCTAACTAAACACTCTAGGGAATGTTGCCATATCAGGGACTCTGTGCTGGCCTCTGATGCTGGCATATTGGGCATTCAGCAATACCTGACACCAGGTAAGTGTCATTGTCAATGACAATGACAATGTCAATATCTGACATTGGTGTTGGTAAGTGGAAGTCTATGTTGCTGAGCCCTCCATCCCTTCCACCATGGCCACATGGTCCATGAGCCTCTTGGGCAATAACAGGGGTGGCTGGGGAAAGAAGCTGCTGATATCCATAGGAGAGCTCATCCTAGCCTCTTGATTACTAAAAACCTCCTCTTCTAAAGTAACCCATTGGTGATCATTCACATGAGACACAAATATCTTCACTTTTTTTTTTTTTTGCTTGTTCAGGGAAGTTTATCCACATACCTCTTCTCCAAATTTCCTTGTTGCCACTTTTCCAATCATGTTCCTTCCAAGTCCCTAACCATCCAGGCAAGCCATTGGCTACCACCTGTGAATCTACACAAACTCCTACCTCTTCTCATTTGCTGTCTAGTGCATCTGGGTGTCCTGCTTGAAGTTCTGTTCTCTGGTAGGATTTCCCCTTACTACTATCCTTCAAGGATGTCCCAGAAAGGGGAGTATGTCTGTTGCAGCTGTCCACTTTTGGATGGTGCGTCAATATCCTGCAGAAACATCCGCAAACTAAGCTTGAGTTTTCTCTTCCTCAGTCACTTGTCATACAAAATACACATACATATATATTTGTGTATATATTTGTGTGTCATCTTCAATCTGATTTGCAAATAAATTGATGCAAAATAAAACAAAAATCATTTTGGTCAAGATGGATCATATGAGGTAGCTAAGCTAAAGCTAGTGCATAAATTAAAAATTGTGTATCATCAAAACCCTTAAATTTCAAAAAGTATAATAAGAATAGTATAATTTATCAGTAAGTGCCATGTAACTAATTTTCCTCTACCATTGGACTAGATGGTTTCCTTGGCTGAGCATCAGATAATATAGTCAGCTCACCAGACAAGTAGCTAGAGACCATTGCTACAAGCCTTACATGCTATCACTTTAAACACCAGAGAAACAACAGTAGATCAAATGCTTACCACATGAGAGGCATGTGAGAACTGAGACCTTAAGACAGAATCGAAAACTCACACTTCTCATTTCGTACTTAAATAAAGAAATAAGAAGCCAACCAGCTAGTCAACCCAGGGTAGGGTTGATCTTCAAAGTTGATATTAAATGCTACGATAACAAAAACAATGGTTTATTGGACACCTATTCTCCTCTGGAAACACACTAAGTTCTGGGGATATATAGCTGTACATCTCTTGTCATTGTTGATATTCTACACTAAAGACAAAACACATATCTTCTCTCTTAAGGGGCCTGCATTCTGAGAGAGATAAAAGATAATTACCAACAGTGTTTACTGAAATTCATAGAAACAGAACTCTCTCTCTTTCTCTTTCTTGCCACCTAAAAGTTACAGAAAAATCTATGGTTATTATTATAACTATTAAACAGACCATTGTGACTTAAACAGATCACTTAACCAATGTCCCCAAACTAGTATAAGGTAAAGGTGGGATTTCCGTTTGGGTCTAAATCTCATATTCTCAGCCACCAAATGAAGCTCTTACAGCAAGACTGCAAATGAATAGTTCAATTCCTCCTGAGTGAGAACCTTATGAGTTGACCCCTTTACCTTAGTTATCCACCCACAGCTTATGTGGTATAAACAATAAAAAGTGCTGCATTCAAATTCCAACTTCTGCATTGCCCGACTGTGTGATCTTGGCAAATTCACTTAACCTTGTTCATCCTCATTTGGTTACATAGTAAGTAGCTTATATTGTTGGCAAGTCTTGGATATTCAAGTGTTTTGTAATTTGAAAAGTTGAATCCAAATGTAAAACACTATCTGCATTTTTTTTGTAATGTCACAAGAGGCTAAATGGAAGTTAAAAATAGTAAGTAACAATTTTGAAAATAAACCTCTGTATCAGTATTTTACCCGAGTTATCATCTGCATTACAAAACACAAAAGCAAAAGGAATCAACATAAAATTCAAGAAAACTGTTAATTCCTAAAAGAATTTGATGGGAGAGTTAAAAGGTCTCTATCTGAAAGGCAAGACGGTGAGTACCTATACAGACCCACTGAGTGGTGTTAGCCATGTCATTTAATTTCTTCAAGCCTCAATTTCCTCCTTTATAAAACTATTGGCTTGTGCTAAATAATCTTCAAGTGCCCTTACAGGCCTCATATTTTATCAGTTGAGACCTTGAGGATCCTCTAGCTGTGACCACCTCCTTCCACTTCATTCTGACCAGACTGGAGAATCTTACAAAATCTTTCACCCAATTGATCTGAGTGCATTTTAACCACAGAAACTCTAAAGATAGTATGCCTTTGGTCTGCTTTTCTGAACTGAATGACCTCTCTGCTTTGTAAAATGTATCTTTCGTTGACTTCAATAGCAACCACTTAATCCCTGGAAATTAATCGAGGGAGTTTGAGTTTGCATTTCCTTGGTGTTATTGGTGTATGGAAAATCTTGTTACTTAAATCTCACTGTTGTGTGTTACATGGTAATTTTTGAGAGATCATCATAGCAATCTCCTATTTCTGTTAAGTCTCTCTGAAAATCCAAATGGGTTTATTTCTTAAATTGCTAATAACCTTACCCAGTCAGACAAATTATCAAGTATATGGACTACAGTTGAACACAAACTCATTTCATTTGATGAAGGCAAGAAAAATATAAAGATTTCCATTTTGAGAGTAAAACTGCCAGGGTGAATTACTTGGAATGCAGTTCAACGTGATGAAATGCCATAAATTATACTGAAAATTTCTTTGTGTAGGTATTCAGCTCTGTATGCTTTTATTGATAAAACAGCAATCCCTCCCCCCTCCCCCCCTTTTTACAAGGAGTAACAATTACATTTCCCTGGAAAAGAATTTGACTTTTATTAGCTGACTACAGCACTAGTACAAAAACTCTTATTGTCTTGCACTAATTTTAGCAGAAAAAATATCCCCCCCTAATAAGGTCAGCCTGGTACCCTCAGCATAATGTCACCTGCCTTGTGTGCTTTTGGTCTCTCCTGTAAGAGCAGTTCAAGAGAGCAAGTTGGCGCACTTAACTTAAAAGCAGGGACCAAGGTGAAAGAAAAGTATTCTCAGATACAACGTAACAAATGTACTGCTTCATAAAGATGCTTTTTCAAACAAAAGTCTGGCAGAGCTCAGGAATCAGAACAGAAGGTAATACAGAGTTCTACCAGGCTGCACTTGTAGCTCTTGAAGTATGCTGGATGATTCCCCACACACTTTTCCCCAACTGGGCATGCGTTTTGGCAGTCAGTCTTCTGCTTAGATTCTGCCATTTGATTTTCAAGAACTTGCTAGAATATACAAAAGTTTAAAAAAAAAAAAGCAAGGTTTTTACATTCCATATCTTTGAGCAGAGTTTTCAATAGCGACCAGCTGCATTCCAAAGAGACCTGTTTGAAAGCTTGGACCAAACCTCTGCAAGTCGGAGAGGAAAGGGCCTCATTCCCCGTGCATTAGTCACTCTGTAAAAGATTAATCCTAATAAGCTACTTTCTACAGGCAGGCACACCCAGGCTTTGCATTACATACCTATGATTTCTCAATATTTAGGCCAAAGTGTGTACACTCAGATGCTGATAGATATCGTCTTTCCAGAAACCATTAACCACAGTATTAACTGTAATAACTTAGTGAGGTTAAGGAATGAGGCCAAGCAGGGGGTTGTTTCGAGTTGCCGGGGAAGCGCTTGCTCAACGCAGTGTAAAAGAACACACGGATGGAACTTATGTTTCTAAAAACACAGCCTGAAGAAAACCTAGTCCAGTATCTCTTTGTTTCATCTCTTCCACACCGCCATCCCTTCCTCTGTGTCTTTGCTAGGTCAGTTTCCAGCAGGTAGTGCTGCTTGCTTAATTGATTTCATCAGTTAATGGCAGCCACCGTGATGGAGTTTGGAGTTTTATACTCCAGAAATCAGCATGGAGACAGAACTTCCCGATACCTTTGCCAGACCCTGGGAGGACAACCACACACAGGGATGCTAAGCTGACCTGAGCCATTGCTGCAGTTCACTACCTTTGCGCCATGACACCGCCCCACACTGGCCCGCTGCTGGGGAGCTGGTGGACAGGCCTGTGGCTGTGACCACATTGCTAGGAGTTCAGGGTTGATGCCTAGCCATCCTTATTCCAGTGCAATTCTTAAATTAAATTTCATTTATATTCCATGACTGCTTTGCCTTATGAAAAGGGTTTTCTTAATCTTATTTTTCTCACCTATCTCTTGGGACTTTCATGACTACTGAGATTGAGAAGACAAAAAGGTAAAGAAACCGAAAGAGATTAAAAAAAATCGAGATAAAACAAAGAGGGATGTGAAGCAGAGAGAAGCATAAATCTAGTGGAGGATTAGATAGGAAATTGAGCTTAATGAATTTAAGAATAAATGTTAATTTTACTGAGCCGTGTGTGTGTGTGTGTGTGTGTGTGTGTGTACACGACTCTATGTATGTCACAGTGCTCGGTGATGCATATTTATCAAGCAGATTGTGACGCAGTCTCTCACCTTCAAAGGCTTACCTTTCAGTGGGGGAAACAGGTCAATAATATTTGCTAACATTATTTTTTGTCATTTGTGCCAAGTTTTAAGCCAAACACACGGTAGGCTGTATCACTTTCGATCCTCCGTATACTATACGATTAGGTACTGTTAATATTCTCATTGTGTAGATTAGGAATCTAAGGCTCAGAAAAATTAAGTAACCTTGCCTAAAATTATACAAGTGATAAAGAGGCAATCTGGGAATCAAGCACAGATCTCCTAAACTCAGGGATCATGTTCTCTAGCATTATGATATAGTGGCTCACCAAGGATACAATGAAGAATAATAGAAGCAGACTGGAATAAAGGCTAAGAAGGAGGTAGGAAAGAGCTGTTTGAGAGAACAAAGGAAGGAATACTTAATTTTAAATGGCTTCATTAGAAAGGTACTGTTGATCTGTGACTGTGTCAGTGGCTTCAAGATCTGTGACTGAATGTCAGTTTAAAGTGTTTGGGTATTGTTTCAGGACCTGAGGTGCCCTCTCCCCTTTCCGATTCAGGGTAAAAACTTCAGGCTCTGTGACCATAATACCCAGCACACTTTCTTTTGTGGAAAGTGGCAGAGCAATAGATGTGTACTTGCACCTGAGGTGAACAGCCTGTAAAATCAAAGAACAGAAACCAACAGAATGTGGCGTTGGGACCACAAGAATTTGCAGAGGCAGCAGGAGCAGCCAGTTTCTGTGCACAGAGCCTTCCTTTCTCCGTGAGAATGTAAATTCTATGAGGTCTGGGACGTTCCTTACCCTGCACGTTGCCACCATGTCAGCCACTAACATGGTGCCCTGCGAATGTAACCAGATAAGTTAATGAGTTTAAGCAACGTTAGCATGGGCCTCATCACGGCCCTATCTTTGCTCACCACTCTGTCTTACATCTCTGACCTTCCTGCTGAGTTTATGTTTCTTTGATTGGAAATATGTTCTTCAGTAGTCAGCACTTCACTGAGATTCTACTTGTGATAAACTCAGGTTTTTTATAGACAATATTCTACTTTACCCCCATTCTTGAATAATAGTTAATTAATCATATATGTAATAGACTGGTTCCACATTTCATGTTTGACTGCTGGTCCTTTTCGAGTCTCATCACTTGCCCATCTCCTTCTGCCACTCATCTGGGAAAACTGATAATAAGAAAGCCTGGGTGACGGGGCGCCTGGGTGGCTCAGTCGGTTGAGCGTCCAACTTTGACTCAGGTCACGATCTCACAGTTTGTGGGTTTGGGCCCCTGGTCGGGTTCTGTGGTGACAGCTCAGAGCCTGGAGCCTGCTTCGGATTCTGTGTCTCTCTCTCTCTCTCTCTCTGCCCCTCCCTCACTTGCACTCTGTCTCTCTCTGTCTCTCAAAAATGAATAAACGTTATTATTTTTTTTTTAAGAAAACCTGAGTGAGGGGTTCCTGGGTTGCTCAATCGGTTAAGCGTCCAACTTCACTCAGCTCAGGTCATGACCTCGCAGTTTGTGAGTTCAAGCCCCACATCAGGCTCTGTGCTGACAGCTCAGGGCCTGGAGCCTGCTTCAGGATTCTGTGTCTCCCTCTCTTGCTGCCCCTCTCCCAAACATGCTCTGTCTCTCTCTCTCTCAAAAAAGAATAAACATTAAAAAAAATTTTTAAAAAGAAACCCTGGGTGCTCCCTCTTTCAGAGTTAATAGGAAATTCAAATCATACAAAAATGGTCCACATGAGAAATTCTTAACCCCTATACGGCTCCTAACTTCACCATCAACCTCAAGCCATTTGCCCCTCTCTGCCGTCAAACCATACATCGGACCTACTTGGGAACCTGCTCTGTTCTCCCCAGAAAGCTTCATCGTGAATGTGAAAAACCTTTCCATATCCTCATCCACACAGATGTGTGGCATTATTAGTTTCGACATCTGAACCATGTTTTGGGCAAGGGTGGATCCATTCTGTCTTTGAGGGGTGACCACAGCAATTGGCACAGTGAGCAAGGTATCCAGGCAGTGACTTCGTGTCTTGCTTTGCCTCACTAAATGACACTGCTGCCTGCTGACTGGTATGTTCCTTTAGCTGTGTTGGTACCTCCTGGAAAGTTTGTGCCTAGAACTGTGCTTCTTCATACTGCATTTGCTGAGTCCCAGTAAACCCAAGTGGAAAGCTTTGATAATTGGCATTTAAGGACAGGGCCTTAAGGATTGAGGCCCTCTTTAAAGGGGCCCTGGGTTGTGTGCCCATCTGTATGTCTCAAGATTGAACGTTTTTTCTTGATTCCAGCCATGGAATCAAGCCATAAGCCGTGACTGATGCTAGTACAATGGCAACAACTCTTACTTTGTGACCCGTGGTTTTGACTCTGGTGTTGGTTCCCATCCTGCAGAGCTCTCAGGAGAAAGACAGATACCCTGTACACCATATAGATCCATTGGGTGGTCAGTCATACGGAGGCAGAACACTTACCATATGGCATGCTGATGTCCATGCACCTACAAGCAGATTTCTCACTGGGACCCAACAAAATGCCTTTGCTGCTGCTGCTAACTATGCCTCTGTCACCTAAAAAATATCTTGGTACTCAGGATTATAGGGCTAATGACCACAGCAGGCCTGTGGCACAGCTAAGTCATTAATTCAACCATTGCCATGAGGTAGGACCTTAACCCTGATGATACTAACATGAAACTCAAAGGGGAAGAAGTATAAATATAAGCAAGGTAGAGAGGACCTCCTTTAACTAATTAAGTAACTGCAAAAGCAAGGAAACAAACAAACAAAACCCTGAATTTTAAAAACCCTGAATATAGGGTAAGAGAAACAAAAAATGAACACAAGGTCCATAAATTGACCCAATTGGAAACCCAAATTTACTAAAATAAATTACACTACAAAAAAGACATCATTGATTGGTTTTTGTGCCTCTATAACATAGGTTCTGAATTTAACATCCACTGAGATAATATCAATGGGGAAACTTCATGGCCTTAATCAATACTGGGGCTCAAATTACAGTTATACCTGGACATTCCACTAAATTCAAACAAGATATCACCTGTAATCTTAGGGGAGTTGTTGAACATAATGTAAAGCACAGAGATATAAAATGTATCTTAACCACTGGAACTATTGTCTTGCTTAAATTTCCCATAGCCATATTACCCAATGCCCTAAAATACCCCATAATGGGCACAAATAATCTGCCCCAGTGATAAGTAAATTAAAATTAAATTCTTTGGGAAGTACAATTGACTTAGGAAAAAGATCTGACAGACATTTTCACCTCCCTGTCCCAAGTTAGAATAGTCAATATGCCCGTTATAAAGTAAAATGAGGCTTTTAAGGATTGAACCCTATTTTAGAAAAGGGCAATTATCTCTACTGTTACTTTATTTCAAAATCCAAACTGGTCTGTTTTTAACCTGGAAGGAATGAATGGCATCTCATGATGGATTACTACAACCATAACACTGTGGTCCTCATATACAAAAAGTTTAAACCATGAAAACTCTGGATCATGCAAGGAAATGCTCACCTCAGCCCCTAACTGTGTAACCATCACAAGAGGGTCTCCATTCCATATGCTCTCAAGCTATTTTCAGAACTGCTTTGGAATCTGTTCTCTCCATAAAGCCTCATTCTGTGATTAATAAAACTTTTCATATCTTATTAGTGTTTGTGTGGCACCATCAGTCATGATATTTGAGCTAAATTTTGACTGGAGACTGCATCCTTATCTGCAGGGTGATCACACAGCATGGTTTCAGTTGATGACTATGTGGGTTCAACATACTGACATCACTCTTTTGATTGCCAGTATTGTCATTAATAATGTTGCTGACAGTATATTTTTATTCTTTCAAAGGTGTTCTTTCTTTTCTTTGGATACTTTTAGAAACTTTTTAAAAATTTGAGGTTCGGGAGTTTCAGTATGATATGTCTAGGTGCAGATTTCAGATTATGTGTACTGCTTGAATCTGATAATTCATAATTATATAAATTTGGAACAAGTCATATAAATTTGGAACAATTTCTCAATTATCATTTCAATATTGTCTCTTCTCCATTCTTCCTGAGATTCTTTTTGGCTTCTTTAGAATATGTATTTGACTTTTTTTTATTTGATCCTCTATGTCTCTTAAACTTTCTTCCATTGTATCCTTCTCTTTATCTTTCTATGCTATATCATAAGAATATTTCCAGAGATCTGTCTTCTTGTTTCCTAATTCTCTCTTTAGCTAGATCTAATCTTATGTTTAAATAGATCATTAGTTTTATATGGCTGTATTTAAAATTTTTACATGTTCTATTTCCACTATTTCAATAGTTGACTAGTTTTTTTTATAGTATCTTATTCCTATATCATGGTATCATTGTCTTTCAAAATAGTTATTTTAAAAGTAATTCTTTTAGAGTATTTAAACTTCTTATGTGAGAGGAGGTGTGAGTTGATTTTGAATAAAGATTTATCTGTGAGAATTATATTCAAACTCTTGGGGGTTGTCTATCCTTTCATTGTGTGTGTGTGTGTGTGTGTGTGTGTGTGTGTGTGTGTGTGTTTGCTTGTATACATCATCCCAGCGTGGGCCCATGATATGTAATTTCTTAGTTCAAGGGGGTTCTTGCTCATACTGATTGGAAATCATACCTGCCTAGAGGAAAGCACAAGATTATAAAGATTATAAATTCTCAAGTATGCAATTCCCTCCCGGCTACTTAGAGCTCATGTTTATACAGAAAAGAATCCTTTTTTCCTACATAGGTGGGCAGTTTTCTCAAATTTATGCTTTTGTTTCAGATTTAGAAATAGGGTCTCAGTTGCTACTCTCTCCCTTACTATGGCTTCTATACCTTGCCTCTTATTCCTTGGTTCCTGAACCTGGTAACCTCTTCCTACAAGCACTGAAGTATCAGTGCCTACTCATGGCACTGCTTGTCAACCAATTTCCTATATATTTTTGAACGATGGGGTTTTCCCTGACATTCCTGTGATCTGGCCTATGCATTTAAAAGGATGTATGTTATATATCTGTTTCTCTAAAATTTCTAGGTGTTTCACTGCTGGGAGAGTTTTCAAGCTATCTGGTTTGTCATTGCTTAGAAATGGAAGTCATCAAAAAAACATTCCTTTCTTCCATTCTCTAGTATGTACCTGGTGTACTTTGAAACTGGAAGGCACGAGAATATGGAACATGTCAAATTTCACAGGTGTAGGTGTCTGGGTGCTTTTGGAGTAAAGGAGTGGTATTTCTACGCATTATCCTAGACTCTTTATGGAACAAGTTTCTCTGATGCAAGATGGAAAGTAGCTATGTTGTGTTGGTATATGTGCATACTTATCATAAATGCATATTTATTTGTGTACTTCAATGGATACATATATAGCCATAGATATTTTACTTTGGAAATCACTGCTTGTCAGCTTCTGATTCTGTCTTACCCAGCTGTGTTTCTTAATTACTTCTCCTGAGGGGTGACACTCACCAGAGTTCCCAAAGCCATCAATATTTTTTTTTTCTCACAACCCACGTGCAGTGGAATCTAATCACCTCAGCCCTAACCACTGTGCTCTTACATTCTGTGTGCTACTAATTATATCAAAGGCCCAGTGCGCCTGCAATGACCATTGAGCTCCTGAGTCTTATCCTCATGTGCCCAAAGTTCCTTGACTCAGATTTTGTTTCATTTCATTTTCTTTTCTGCCACTGTCTTGAAAATTCCTATTCTGGGAAACCCTATGCCTGAATCTGATTCTGTTCCACTTTATTCTGGCAAGCGTCTTGCCTTGAGAACAAAGTACCTGCCCTCAGTTGCTGTTATGATGATGGAGGTACTACAACCATCATCATCATCAAACCTCTTGAAGGATTCTTCCAAGTATAGTTCACCTTGGATTCTCTACCCACTTTAGTTTCTAATTGACCTGAAGCCCTGGGGTCTCCTCTTGGGAAACAGAGTATGAAATATTTTCTAAGTTTCTAAGTTGTCTAGCCATGTTCCTTGGACGCCACATCTTGCAAATCTTTTCCCTATTCATGAGAGGTATCATTAATCTTTATAACCAAGTTTCCAGAGAAGTTATCCAGTGCTTGTATAAAGCAAATAAAAATGTAATCCCTGAGAGTGATTAACTATATATTTATACATATTCTCTTCATTTTATAAACAGAACATATAAACAGAAGATGCACTGCCAAAGTATTCATCTGGGCTAATAATTTTGATATTTATTTGCAGGTTTGCCTTCGCTATCAATCCTCAAAGTAGAAATAAGACCTCTTTCTCTCTGAATTTTTATTTTTATAAGATGATGTGCCTTCAATGGCTGCTCTTATTATGAGCATTCAATCCCTATTCTCCCAACAAGTAACTTAAAGTCATGATACAAACTGTACCATAAAAACTGGCCACTCGAAACGTAGAACCTCAATGCAGATATTCTCAATATTTTAGTAATGAAACAAAACTCTTATTTTAGTTCTCAATGAATGTGGGGGAGAAAGAGAACTCATAAAATTAGTGGGTGAGGGAATAGAACCAATTAGAACAAGAACATGGTGCCAACAAGGGTTTTCAGAGAATGAGGGATGAGCTTTGAGAGAACACAGGGATGGGGACAAAATGGCAAGGAAATGCGGAAGGAGCTATTCAAAGAAAGAGAAGAAACAGTCTACAGAGAAGGCCGGAAAAGATTGGGAGACGTTTTCAATTACCAAGACAAAGGAACCGGGCAAACACTTCTCAAAGGGTAGAAAAGAACAAAGACCCTACTGCAAGAAAGAGTGGTTCCCCCCATTTTTTTTCCAGGGTGGGGGGTGGTGTTTGGAGGTAGAATTTGGTGGAGTCTTCCGGCAGACATTTATTCAACTGAATCTTGTAAAATTTATTTCTGGAATTTAGAATTGGAAAGTTGGATGTAACAGAATATTTAAGTAAAAAAAAAAAAAAAACTATGTAAAATATACCAATAGCAAAAATATGAAGTCTTATATAACTTTTAAAACATTAATCTTATTTTTCCCCAGGAAATGATTATAATTCCATCCATAACCATACGAAAGATTAATTTGAAATTTAAAAAACCTTCACATGCTCAAATTATTCTTAATAATCAGGAGGTAGAATGTGTTTTGTGGGAGTCAGAATTAAAAATAAAGTATATAAAAGGATGCCATGAAGTAAAAAAGCAGCTGAGGTCTATTTTTTTTTAAGTCTTAATATCTACTAAGCAGCCCACATAAAAGAACCATGTATCTTAACATATTTGTCATATTCAAACATAGTAGTCATATTCAATGCATTTTAAAATACCACCATATATATACTTCATAAATGTAATTCAGAAAAACTTTGCTAATTTTCACTTCCCTAATCTGCAAACCCCCAGTTCTCACAAAGAACCCCCAGTCTCCCCTCACTTCTCAGCAAAGATTTAATAGCTGAGAGCTCTATCGTGTTCTCGTATTACTGAGACTTCATTATTTTTATATGCCACACGACGGGACACTTACTAATATACTATTAAGTATTATCATAAATAATTAAAATGCAACCACACTTGACAAAATGAAAGAACAGAGTGTATTCTGTGTTGCAGTCAACTTGTGTGTGTGTTGGCCAGAGCGAGCTAAGCACATATTTTAAAAATAGAAAATCAATTACTGAGAGCTGCCTCCATTGGACTGCAATGGGCCTACCTCTCATTAGTGTGAGTTAGTGAGGTCTCGTTCTGGCTCCTACCTGTCAATTAAATCACAGAGTCATTATAGCATTATCACTGTTAAACTGAAAAAAATTAAAGTACCAATAAAACTTTGTCTTTGTGCCAGCATTTTCCACATGGCCATTGCTTTCCATTCCTTGTTGATTTGGTATGTACAGGTCTTTTGCCGTTCCTCCCTTGCCTCTCACACTCCGAGGCAAGAATTTACTGTCCTATTAATTGGTCAACATAGATTTAGAAGCACACACCATGTGGTCAGCACTACACGGACAATGCTCAGGATATAGAAGTGTAAGTAATAAATAGTCTGCCTTCAAGGAGTTTACAATATAATTTTGGAAATAAGATTAGCATATTAAAAAAAAAAAGAAAAAGAGTGGCCTGCATCAGAACATGTACAATTAAGTTTTAAACCGTGTGGTCTTCACCACTGGAGCTACATGTTAGAGGACACTGAATCCAGAAAAACTTCCCTGATTCCATGAGCCTGGATTAAGTGTTGGTAATTTGTTCTCTGTTAACAGGCTGCATTTGCTGTGTCAGAAGTTGCCCATTTACGTGGCAATAATGGAATCCATGTAACGTCATGTAACATCTCTCACCAGCCCGCAAGCGCCTTGAGGACAGAGGCTGGATCTTGTTTGCAGCATTGTTTCCGCCCACAGGAAGTTGTGGGGAGCACAGGGCCAGATGGAATTGGAGACATAGGTGCGGCTGCCCGCAGGGCCGCTAGGGGCCTTGCTGCTGTTTGGCCCACAGCCTCCAGTAACTGGGAAGCCAGCTAAGGCTTTGCAGCCGCCAAAATGGCAGGAGCGAATTCAGGTTTTGAAAAGAGTCCTCCATCCACAGTGTATGGAAGAGGGGATACAAATGAACGCGGGGAGCTCAGATAATTTGAAATAAACATTTAGTTAAGTAAGGAGGGGCGGCCAAAATTAACATGTGTTTGTGGTGTGATTTACCCAAATTTGGGTAATAGCCAGGTTTTCTTGGCCAGTAACGTGGAAGTGCGGTTATTGCTCTGTTATTATAAATCAGCTCATTATTTCTGAAGGTAAACAACTTACATTACATTACTATCACTTTCGATAATCTTTTATAGTCTAACATATAAATGTTAGAAGTTGGTTATGGATATTGAAGTAAATTCAAGGTGATCCAGAAACAGTCTCAGCACGTTTTACTTGATCTCCTAGCAGGTGGCTTGCTGAGATCCTCCAAATGGAATATTTTGTCTTCTAAGTCTACCATTAGTTGCTAATCTTACTGGGTGTGCAGTCCAAATGGCCACATCTTAAGTAAAAGTTTGCTGTCCCCTTTGTTGGGGAATATGAAAATTTCCAGTCAATGTGCAAGAAAAGAAAATTAGCGTGAGCCTTTAGGACTCCCTTGGTAAACTGGGATTACTTTGGGTTTCCAGATGTGGCTCTGGTCTGGGAGTAGAGTTCGGGGGTGGGGAGCATGAAGTTTTCACAGGCTGTAGCTAATTCCACCTGATCCACAGGACAATTGTTTTCTCCTCATGTTACTCTCCTTCCTTTAAGCCTTTCAATAGCTCTCCATTGCTCTTTGGATCATTTCCAAAGCTTTAATAGGGTCTGCCAAGCCCTGAATTGACGGGCTGCCTTCTACTAACCATGCCAGCTTCATTTCACACCTTTCCCTCCAGGTGTTCAGGTACACAGGTCTTCAAGCTCCTTCAATGGGCCCTTCTTCCTTCCACAAAGGATGCGTGATCTCTTTCCATACGCTGCCTGGAATGTTCTCTACCCCATTCCAATCCCCACCTCCAACTTTCGCTGTATAATTGATTCCCAGAGTTTCTTTAAATCTTTGCTCATTGGTTACTTTTTCAGGCAAGGCTCCTCTGACGTCCTCCTCCCACTCCCTCCACCTCAGACTAGGCAAAACTGGCTCATTTTATGCCCGCAAAACACTTCACATTGTTCGCAGCACTTACACTTGTATTTTTAATTTATTTGTATCATGATTTGATGGATGCCTCCCCGTCATCAAACTGTGAGCTCTGTGAGGATAGTAGGCATGTCAGTATTTGTACAACATCATATCCATGGAGGTTAACACAGTCCCCGACACAGACTAGAAGCTCAATAAATAAATATTTTTGAGTAAACGACTAAGTGATTGAGTACCTAATTCTAATAATATGTTCCTGTACTTTTTCTCCTTCTCTGTGATCTCATAACCATCTGTTGGAACTTGGGTTTTTCTCTGTATCTCACCTTGGGTCACCCACTCTATATGTGCAATGGTACCTGCTCCCATTGTCTTAGACAGTGGACATGAGAGCATGGTACCCACCCCGGCAGAGGCTTACTTCCAGAAAGTCCAGTATAAATCCACAGCAGGAACATTAAGGTCCCCCATTGTGTTCTCTTGCAGCTGAGAAGAGACAATAAAACAAAAATGTAAAAGGGCCAAGAGGCCTTAAAGAGATCTGTATGTACTAGACCTTTTGGCTTATCCTCTGCCATTTAAAAGGGGTGCTCTGGACATTATGAGCCTATATATTTTATTTTTCTAGATAAGGTAAGATTTAAAGAGAGTTGGCCTCAAGTAAAAAATAGGAACTGCACTAAAAACCATGGATAATTAGACTATCATAAATTCACTTAAAAGTTCATCTTTCAGGCTCTACCAGTGGGATTTCTAGAAACATAAATAGCCTGCTGCACGTTCCTTGTAACTTTGAAGAAACACGATTTGTTTCCCTCCTTTCCTGTAGTGCATATGTGGTAATCCTACCATCCCCATAAAGAGAAACTACTGAAGGGCAATTATAACCTTTGCCTAATTTTGTATTCCTTTAATTTCATTCTTGCTATTCTTTGCATGGAAGCGACTGTTGTGGCAGGGGAGACAGAAGGATGTGGGGCAGACGGTCACCGGGAAATGGAGAAAGGCAAGAGGTCGTGATGAAGTAGGAACAATGTCACGATTTGTCTCACTGTTGGTTCTGTGGGCCAGAGTTCCCGCAATTTGCTCTGGCTTCTGGTAGTCACAGGCACAGCCCTGGAAGGCGCGACCGAGGGGTCCCTGTGGGAATGGACAGGGATTGACTCCAGCAGCATCAGCTGTAGGAATGCACACATGCTCTCAGGGGTGGAAGCAGGAAAGCCAGCCAGGGGCCTTCTGGGAGACTTGTTTTTAGACCTCTTTAAAGTTGCAGTAAAACGGCAGAAAGTAGTTTTGAATCCTCTTTTGAACAATTTTATTGTCTGCTCCCTTTGCCACAAGGGGGGTAATGTTGATAAACTGCTAAATAATCAACTTTTGTATATTTCATTTGAAAACTTTAAAATTTTAAATACTCACTTTATGGGCTTGGTAAAGCATGACAGGGACTCAGTGCAGGCCTCCCCGCACTCTTCTGGTGGGTGGATTAGAGATGCTTGGTTTAATAGCACGTTAAGGGATTGCCACTGGCCTGAATCCCACCCCCAGTCCATGACTCACTGATTGGAGAGGGTTACTATGTCTGGGAAGCAAGTTTCACATATTTCCAGGGAAGAGGCTAGGCCCAAGATAGAAGTGGAATCTAGTCTTCCAGCGTTGATTGGGGGAATACATCATATTTATTGGGAAAGAACCACATAGATGGAAGCGGATCCCAGATTGGGGTGGGAGGAACCCAACAACATCACTATTTAATGCTTTGGAATATTCATGTATATTTTGAAGAGAGGGATCGGGTCTTATTCATCTTTGTATCTCCGATGTTTTGTGCAGTGCTTGGCACGTAGTAGGTGTTCAATAAATATGTGAATGAAAAGCAAACTGAGTAAGCCTAAAATACAATTGGCTTCTATATTACTTTCCTAGGATTACTGTGAGGAATTGTAAAAAAGTATGTGACTCGAACAACAGAAATTTATTGCCTCACCATTCTGGAGGCTAGAAGTCTGAAATCAAGATGTCCGCAGTTTTCATGCCCTCTCTGAAGGCAAGAGGGGAGATCTGTTCCAAGCGTCTCCTCTGGCTTCCTGGTAGTTCCCTGATTTGTGACAGCGTAATACCAACTTTTACATGGCGTCTTCCCAGTGTACATGTCAGTTTCCAAGTTTCTCCTTTTGACAATGACCCCAGCCATATTAGATGAGATGTCCACCCTATGCCAGTATGACTTCATCTTAATTTAGCGAATTACATCTGCAACGACTCTGTTTCCAAACAAGATCACATTCTAACATATTGGAGGGTGGAATTTCAACATTTGAATTTGGGGGGTGGTGACACAATTCAACCCACTACATTTCATTGTGCAATGATTACACTTGAATTTGAATTTATCATTCAAATATTCAAAGAGCACTGGTTGGTTAGGTGCTTTCCTGGATGTCAAGAGATGTGTGTTATGGACTCAACTCAGTCATCAACCACTGTGTTAACATAAACAAGAATTTCATTTGGGTTAATAATGAGGCTGGGATATAAGATCTTTCAGGTGCTTTTTAGCTCAAACGCTCTATGATTTTCTTAGCCATCCACTTGAAACACATCTCTTTTGTTTGCTCGTTTGCTTTTTGTTTTGTTTTGTTTTTTCGAGAGAGAGAAAGAGAGAGAGAGAGAGAGAGAGAGAGAGAGAGAGAGGCACGCTCCTAAGCAGGCTCCACATCCTGCATGGAGCCCAATGTGGGGCTCGATCCCATGACTCTGGGATCATTACCTGAGCTGAAATCAAGAGTTGGACGCTCAACTTACCACCCAGGTGCCCTGAAACATACCTCTTATATGGCTTTTTCTTAGTGCTTTTTACATACTGCTGAACATTTATTATTTTTTTAAATTTTAATGTTTATTTTTGAAGGAGAGAGAGACAGAGCACAAGTGGGGCAGGGGCAGAGAGAGAGGGAGACACAGAATCTGAGGCAGGTTCCAGGCTCTGAGCCATCAGCACAGAGCCTGATGTGGGGCTCAAACCCACAAACTGTGAGATCATGACCTGAGCCAAAGTCAGACACTTAACCGACTGAGCCACCCAGGCACCCCTATTGCTGCACATTTAAATTGAACTTTCAGAATTCTATTGCAATTGAGTCCAGCAATATTTCTCTAAAGAATCCAAGAGTTTGGTCCTCCTGTTTCAAAGAACCCAATGTCCAGAGTTCATGAAGTCAGGGACCATATCTGTTTCTCTTACTTCTGAATTATAATAGCTAACATACGGCCTGGCACTCAATAATAGTAAATACTCAATAAATATGTGTTGGATAAACATTGAATGAATGAATGTACTTATTGCAAAATTATTTCCATAAAACTTGGTAGTCATGTTCATATATGTTGAAACCTTTCTTCCTCACTGTTCATATTTACCTATAACTACCAATCCCAATGTATCTTAGAACTTAAAAATCTCATGTTGAGTGTCCAGAAATCAATGGCTGTCTAGAGATAAAATCGTTTCAAGGTATCTAAGGGATTATATGAAATATTTGGAGCATTTTGAAGAAATTAAGATACGAGAAATAGTCATTGTATGAAAAACAGCAGGAAATGGCATTTGTAAATATCCTACAGTGCAATCTGGCAGAGGAAATCAGCACCTCTCCATGGACTTTTCTTAATAAATCTTACAGTCTATATTTCTGTATATATTTTAGGTTATTTTAGGTGATGGAAGACCCAGGTATACATGAAAGACAGAGCATAGTAGGAAGCTGAGAATATAGGAAGCATTAGTTTCTGCGTTACCTCGATGTTTGCGTACAATGGATCACATATGGTACTCAACAGGGGGTACATGGAAAGAGTCAAGAAGAGTTTACTCTGTGCATAGTAAAAACTATAAGAATTTTCTTGAGTTATTATTATCTAAATCCCCAAAACAGTTGGTCTCTTATACCATTTTCAGGGCTTTAACACTATTTCTTTATTTTCAAGGCCTCAGATTTAAACTCGTCCGAGAAAAATGGAAGAAGCATTATTTCCGAAGTCGCTGTGTGGCTAAGCCAAGAGTCCTCTGTACTACCCAGTCAATCCCACCAACAACAAGATTTACAAAGGAGGACATAACCTGCTAAGAGCAATAAATAGCAAAATTTATGATGTAACTAAATTCTAAAAACATTTTAATAATTGGAGGGAGAATTTTAAGTTAGAGGAATCGAGTCTAAGGAGTACTTCATTCCTCCATTTCCACCTAACCCAAGCAACCCCCTGCTAGTCAAACTGCAACACGCCATTAACCTGGAATGGGGAAACTATTTGAAAAATCATACAGGGTACAGAGGTGCCTTCGTCTTCCTGAACAGTAAATGGAACAGGACTCTTCCAATGACAACGCTAGAAAATTATATCTAGTTTAATTTTTCTCCGACATCCTGGTTTCATTTATGAGACTGTTCAGTTCTCCAGGGCTGCAGTCAAAACCAGGAAAGCCTTTCTGCCAAAGAAGAAAAGGTTTCCATTTGACAGAAATACTGTTCAGAGTGATTGATTTAAAAGTGCTGAACTCATATTCAGAGTCTGAAATCCAGGAACCGCCAGCTGGGCTGGGATTCAGAATTACAAGGATGGAGTGAGTTTCTGAGTTGTGATGCATTAAGCAGTGGGGGCAATTGCTTTCCTCACCTATCTCACAAGGGATGGAGGAAGGGAAACCTTTAAGAATTAAGAAAGAAATCTTAGAACTGTTGAGTTACTGTGTCTTGCTCTGCTAGAGGCAGAATCACGGTTTGCATTTAGTAGGCAAACTTTGGTGAGGAATTTAATACATCTTTGGGTAACTATGAATTGTCTGAAAGGAGAGTTGGAGAAGACAACATAAATAATAGAGGAAAACCAGATAACTAGTTTTACTAAAGCTGGACTTTAGTAAATATGTGGGTGTTGGAGAGCATAATGGACCTGTTTAAAACAAGCAAAGCATTTCCAGGGTGTGAACTAAAAGGAGTTGGTCTACTGGAAAAAATATCTTTTGAATATCTGCAAGAAATAGTAAGCACGAACAATGGCGCTAGGGGATTAAGACATATAACGTTAACTTACTCTTTTAATTTGTGTACTGTGGTTTTTAACAGATGGATTTATCAGTGGTTTGCTGTTTCTTCTTCTTTTTTCCCTAACGCATGCTGAGCTATTTCCTTGCATGCCATTTTAAAATAAAAATATTTTTAAAGGGGACACCATGTTAAGGAAGATGTATAAATAAGACAAGTGCTAATTACAGTGTCTAAAAAGAATGCCTTTGCCCTGTAAATCGTGGCACAACTGCTTACACAGGGAATGAGGGAGCTCCATGCTGGGGCTGCACTTTCTTTCCATCAAGTCACGGAGCATAAATCTGGGCAATAAATGATCAGAAGGTACTGTACTGTGTAACTTGTACAATGTTCATAAAAGAAATTAATGAACAAATAAATATTCTCTGATGGACGAGCTGGCAAAAATATATCTCACGAAAATGCCTTCCCCTTTGGTTGGGGGAGAAAGGCATGGAAGTGACATCTCTTTGAACAGTGTGCCTGGTCTCAAAGAGATTAATGCTCAGAAAGTAATCTTAATGGCAGCATCTGAGAGCCCAGACATAGGCCAAACCCCTGTGGCTGTCAGTAGGGGATCTGCCTGTGGCAAGGAGGCAGGATCAAGCTATTCTCGCACCTTCTGCTCACCAAACCACCAACCTACGTGGAATTCTCAGAGACCTAAATATTGATTTGCAACCACACAGAAAAGTTTGTGTGTCTTCATTCTTGAGTAGAAGGAACTCTACAAGCTTGGAAATCTGCAAATAAACAAACAAACAAACAACTTTTCTTGAACAAGTACTCAAAGAATGATAATGTCAATTTCTGTCCTCTGAGTTTTGGTTGGATAGTATAGAAGTGCTCTGAGTCAGTTTCGCTGAGCTGCCTTAACAGTGAATACCACCAAAAATGCCACTCTCATGATCACCATTGCTTGGGCAGGCATACATGATGGCTCCATATTGCCTATGACAGTGAGCCTAAATTCTGTGGTGTGGCCTTTAAGGTCCTGATCAATAGGGCTCTGTTTCCTGTTCACGAACATAAGCCACGACTTCCAAAGAGAAGTATTCTACTTTTTCCTTGCTTTCTGTGTCACCACTGGCTTCTCCTACCCTCATTCTTGGTTTCTTGTCCAAAGTTTCGTGCATATCACTTCTTCCTTGGCCTTGTATTCACCCGCCTCTCCAAGAATGCATTCCCAGCCCACTCTGCAAGGCACACATTAGGCCCCCATTTCTCTGAGAAACTTTCTCAATGGCTCCATCGCATGACTTCTCTATTCTTTAAATTTTTGGTTTTAGAACTTGATAGCACACTGAATAAATTTTCTTGTAATTGCTTCACGTCTGTTCGTATTACCTTCCAAAGTAGGCCTAAGCCTTTTGAGGTCAGAGACGCTTTTATACAAGGCCGTGGCATTTCATATGAATATTGAAAGTGGTCGACTGGAAATAGTGCAACTGAAATATTGACACTCCTCACTTGATGCACAAAACTCAAAATAGTTTAAAAATGAATTTATAATTTAGAAAATTGCCAAGAATTTTTATAATTTCAAAGTTTTATGCTTTCGCCCTTTATGCTTTTTGCCCCTCTCTTCAGCTGCTAAACAGAAATACTCTCCTTCTGTTAGTGTCGTTTGAGCCATGCTTCTGTTGATCCAAAATAAAATTTTAGTAAGTTTTTTGGTAACTATTCTGTGGTTATCGTAATTTTGATATAATTATAATTTTTAAATTACACTCTATTAAAAGTGAATCCAATCATTTGTCAGCATTAATGCTTAATAATTTGTACTAAAGACTGTGTGCCAAATAACCTAAATGGAAATTAGATTGTTAAGAAAATACTAAGAAAGCCAAATTGCCACCATGATATGCTGTGAATCATTTAGGACAAAGTCCCTTTGAAATTCTAGAGGTAGTATGGTACCTCCCCCCACCCCCAAATCAACATTAAAGCAAATACATTTTAGAATTCTCGAAAACTGTGAAATAATATAGTCAAATATGATTTAAAATGAAATAAAAGAGGGGCGCCTGGGTGGCTCAGTCGGTTGAGCGTCTGACTTCCATTCAGGTCATGATCTCCCGGTTCGTGAGTTCGAACATCTGGCTCTGTGCATCTGGCTCTGTGCTGATGGCTCAGAGACTGGAGCCTGCTTCTGATTCTGTGTCTCCCTCTCTCTGCCCCTCCTCTACTCATGCTCTGTCTCAGAAATAAATAAACATTAAAATGAAATAAAAGAGATAAAAACCTCTCCTGATAGTATGGCTTTAAGACCAATACCCCCAAATCTGTGCCAAAACTATAATGCCCGTAGACATTTGAATAAATCCTGGCATGCAACCCCCCACCCCCGCTTTATATTTATTACATTAATTATGAAAATTCTGAATTCTGAAGACTTACATGCCTTTGTTTTGTTATATTGTTCCCTAAAGCATAAGACTGCCACATAAAATATAGGATGTCCAGTTAAATTTGAGTTTCAGATAAACAACAAAGGAAATACTGATACAAGTTTCCTCTCAATATTGCATAAGACCTACTTATAATTAAAAAATACAATTCATTGCTTATCTGAACTTCAACTTTAACTGGGTATCTTCTATTTTAGAAACTAGCTAGATGATCTGTAGTTAAAACCCAATGATTATGTGTATGTGTGCGTGCACATGTGTAGAAAACTAGTTTGAAAGAGACTTAACGATGAGTCATCAGGTACAACTTCTTATCTAAAACAGGATTCTAGTTTACAATGGCCTTCTCAGATTATTTCTGATTTAATACATTGATGGATTTTATTCCACTTTGGGACAGCTCTAATGATAAGAATTTTAAAACAAAATTACCATATCTTCCTAAAATTTTCTGTCATAACAATAGAAAATAAGTCTACTCACTATTTCAGAGGATATCTCCGGAATATTTAAAGACAGCTATATTGTTCCATTCTCTGACTCCTACTCCTATCTCCTCTGTGCTTTGTTTTCTTTAGGCTGAGAAAATTACCATTTCCTTAAGTCATCTTTCATAATGACTTTAGTTTTCAAAGCCTTTACTATTTCTAGTAATTATTCTCAAATATCATTATGATTTGACATTGTAGAACCTTTGAAGAATATTACTGGATAAGAATCTCTCTTTCTCTCTCTTCCTCTCCCGCTCTCCCTCTCTCTGTCCCTTTTCCTTTCCCTCTCCTCTCCACTACCACCAGTGACCTGGGTACATAGTAGATACACATCAATCATCTTTCCTAAGACCTTCATGACACTTCCATCTAGAATCACTCTATATTTTGTCTGCGTCCAAGTGCATTTTGTGCTTTTCCTTGGACGCTAATCCCTATATTGAACAAATGTGTATTGAATACCTACTATAAGCCAGCTGCTATTCTAGTTTTATGAGACTAGTAAGAAATAAAGACAAAGGGCCTGCTTTCATGGAGTTTACATTCAAGTGGCAAAAAGCAAGAAATAACCCCCAAATTATATAGTTTATGTGATGATAAATAATCTGAACACAATGCTCTGGTTTCTCTTCAAATCGCATAAATCTTTCGCCTTTTACTAAATAATCTGAACACAAATAAAGCAGGATAAAGGGGATGGAGGTAGTGGTGGGTAAGTGGAGCTATTCTACAGAAGACGGTCAGGGAAGGCCACTTTGATCAAGTCCCATTTTGCAGAAGCCATGCAGATATCTAGGGTAATAACATTCAGATTAAAAAAAAATCACAAAGATAGCAACCTGAGTTGGGAGTATGCTTAGTGTGAGTGGCAAGAAAGCCAGTATACCTAGAATGGAGAGAGCAAGGTGGGGAGGAAGAGAGAGGAGAAGGAGGAGGGGTCCTGGGATTGCATTCAGGTTATTTCTGAGCAAGTGATACTTGGAATACCAAACAATAAACTCTTAGGGAAAGGACTATCGGGGGAATGTGGGCAATACTATTTGAATATGAGAGTGATATGCCTGGGACACTTCCCTCTCTGTGGATTACAGCTCTGATTGATAGGAGAAAGAGACAGGAATTGTTTTTCTTTCCCTCACTGTCCCACTTGCTTTCCTCCTAAAGATGAAAGCTTGAATGATTACAGTGGGCTTCCTTCAGCTAAGGGAGATGTCCTTTGGTTGAAACCATATCAGCAGGTGCATCTTCTGGCTGGAGCAGCCAAGGGAATTCTTACTTCAGTGTTACTGGCAATCTTTGTTTCAAGAGTACTCAGAATTCTGCCTAACACATAGTAAGGCAGAAACAAATGTTTCCTAAACTAGGCTGTCAAACCACTCAATCTGTGTTTCTTTACCTCTGTTCATTAGGTTGATAAAAGTCTCATCAATTTGGTAAGACTGGCCCTATTTCACTTGATTCATTTGTTGACCGCTCTTCTCCCGGGTGTAATACTTTCCCAGAGACTCTTCCAAATTTTTAATTCAAATTGCATCAAGTGGTCTTCATGAATGGCCACCAGTGATGCTTTCTTTAATCTAATTCCGTTCTTGTGCCCGGTTATCACTGCAGATGACACTGCTATTTATAGATACCCCCACTATATTCATTTGTTCTGGTGTCTTCTGCCCATTACCATAAGGTACACATTGACTTCAGAAACAAATAGTATTTTGACCCCATCTGGTATTTATTACATGCTTGCTTGCAAAATTCAAAGTTCCGAATGCCTATACCAGGTAACTGCCCTTGTCCCATTGGTGATCTTCCTTTTCTCTCCTCAAGATACCTATCAATTCCTCTAAATTCCAGTCCCCATAATCTCTGAACTGGAAGTCTCCAGAATACCCTATAACTTTCCACTGTTGCCCCATCTACTCTTAATTAGTGAAACTTTTAAATTTCTCCCTTCTACAGGATTCCATTTCTTCTTTGTATATTGTTGGAATGCAGTAAATAAAGATTGAGTGACTAGTTTCTATGTGTCATACTGCCTTGCTTTATTTAAAATTTTCTCAAGCACCACTTCCTGGCAGACATCTATTTTGATGAACTGTCTCTCCAAAACTATCATCATTAACACACTTACTCTTATGTGGCAAGTATGCTTAAAGTTACAGAGAGATGGGGTGGGGTAGAGAGATGAGAGAGTTAATTATCAGAAAATGCTCCATTAAGTGAGGCCAATGAATGTCCCATTTAAATTTGAATTCACATTGTGAGTCACAAAATCTGCACTTCCTAAAAGGTTCCTGGTCTGTCCCACACGACAGATGTTCGGCAGATACATTTTAAAAAGCTACCAATGTCTATAATCCACAAAGCTCTTTCTCTTTTGGTAACATTAGTAAAAGAAAAACACATTTATTCTCCTTGCTAAGCTTAAAACAACAACAGGCGAAGCGGGCTAAGGTTTCTTCCTGCCCTGTCCTGTCTTTCTCTTTCAGCCACATTATAGTCTTACTCATGCTCTGAATCAAAATTAGGATGAACAGACAGTTACCTTCGAGTACAAACGAAGAGGGCTAAGTTGAGACTTGGGGAGGGGTGCTCACAATTGTCCCCCAGTGGCCAGTTCTTTCATTTTTGGAGACACGGTCTTCGTATGTATTTATTCTTCTGCCCCATATGGATGTTCGCGAAAACCATTCTGTGGTTCTCCTCCTTTCTGTGTTTCTCCCTGAATTCTACTATGGCAGTCTGGGCACGTATCCAACATCAGTAAATGAAAATCTCTTCATGCAGCCCAGCTTCAGCATTGCATACCAGCAGTTAAATGCTGTCTTTCCTGTCCCACATCCAAACGTTAGCATATACAATATCAATAAGCTATTCCTTTCATCTTCCCAACACTGTAGAGGTGTTTATATTTGTGTGGGACATTTAAGCAATTCTAGCCAATGGGCTTGTACATGAGGCTAGGCCCCAGGCAGGGAGCAGCCTCAATTGGAAACAGGAACTGAAAGTGTTCTTGGTAAAACCTGGCCTCTGCCTGAATGTAGCTGTCTCACTCAATGCCTGACCTTCTTTAAAGAGGTCACCCTCAGAATTATGGGGCAGTTTGATAAGCTGGAATATACTAATTTATTGGCCATTAAAAAAAGAGGAAACTTTATTTGGATTACTCTGCTTTCTTGAAAACTTTTTTTTTCATAATTAAAAACATCTGGAAGGCATTTTAATATATCATAAACAAGAGGAAATCCAAAGCACGTGACTTCGAAGAAAATGATGCAAATAGAACTCCTTGCCAAAATTTACTGTAATCTGTTTTTCTTTTTTCCGGGGTGGGAGTTTGGAGGTGGGGGATTCAAGAAAGGAGGGCAAATGAGAATAACATTGAAAATTCTACAGAGAAAACAGTTATTTCAAAATTAGTGTACTGCTATTTTTGGCCAGCGTTAGAAGACATTACACATTGGCAGAGCCTCTGAAATATATTTGGTTTCTTTTTAAAAATTAGTCATTTTACTGGTAAATTTCTTTCTGAAATGGATAAATAATTAAATAAACACAAACTAAATTAGGAGGTTAAAATAAGAAGTAGAACCAGAGAGGAGACATCTTCTAGGGTGAACTTGGGTAAAGAATCAGCTATTTGCTTAGTATTTTATTCTTCCTTTTTATATCCATCTTTTATTTGGATAACAGCAACATAAGGGTACATGCAGGTCTACTACATATCACCTCAAACTGATGCCTGCCTATGATATTTCAAATGTTTTCCAGCTTGTCTTTCATCAGATAGGGCATAAGCTACCTCATGATATAAATGATGTGTTTTGAGGACTTTCTTCCTGTGTTGACCCTGGAGGTAAATGAGAAATAATCACCCATCGCCAGAATTGAATTCTCTTAGTATTGTGGCTAACACACACACACACACACACACACACACACACACACACACACACACCCCTACCCCTCCGTAAAACAGACCTAAAAATATCAGTGTGGCCAATGTTTACCTTATTTGGCTTCCAATTCTTGGATGTATGCTTAATAATTTCATGAAATAACAATATACTTGGTGCAGAGTCTATTTTTAAATATATAGTTTATAGAAACTCATTGAACTGCTGTAAGTCTATAATTACACAAAGTATGTGAAACAATCAGTTGTATTTTATAAGATGTAGGAACCTCTATTTTCCTGGACAAATTCCAGACTCGGTATCATGGAAAAGCATGAACTAAAGGAAGACAAACCTATGTTGAGATTGTGGCTTGGTACTTCATAGCAGTGACTTCTCTGAATTTCAAATTCCTCACTTCTGAAAGTTGTTATCTATTTTTTCCTAAGAAATAAATGAGATAATACTTATATGTAAAGAATCTGGCACAGTTTCTGGCAGTGAGAGCTCTAATTATTATTATTGGTATTAATTTATCATTATCCAAAATACCCCATAAAAAACAGTTGGCGGCAAGACATTTTGCCAATTTGTTTACAATGCTCCTTCTATTTTGGGGAGGGGGGCTGCGATTCTGCTACGCAGTTCAGTTGATTGATTAACTCACTCCTTCATTACATTTTTCCACCTGGGTTTGGGCTCTGGCCTCTAGGCCCTAAGGCAGACACATTCAAACCCTTAGATGTGGTCCTGATATTCCAGGAGCTCTAGGTCTATGTAGGGAAACAATTAGCTACAAAACACCCATTCATCTAGTGCCAGGCATTGTGAGAGATGGTACAGATAAGAATGAGTGAGACAAGCTTCCTGCTTGGCCAGAGGAGCTCGGGGCTGGATTTGCCTCTCCAAACCCAGGTAGAGATATAAACAGCTGGCCAGCTGAGGAAAAGGTCATCAGTATTCACTATGAAATTTGAGGGGTGGGTCAGAGGTCAAGGTATACTTTGATGCAACATGGGAGACTGAAATAAAGCCCATAAAAATGGGTACTTAGGGTCCTGTTTATAAATATCTGTAAGAAAAAGACTTATTTATCAGTCAGCCAGGGAGCCTATAAACTTATTAAGAAGTTTACATTTTCCAAATTGTGGGAGATGGCTATATGGATAGGGATTAGAGGTGGGGGCAAGATATTCAAAGAGGATGGACACTGAAACCAGAAAGACAGGGCTCAATGTTCCAACTCTGTAATTATCCAACATGAGGCATTGAGCAAGTTACATAGCCTTTCTTCCCTTTGACTTCCTCACCTGCAATATAGGAATAAGATATATTCAGGGTCATTGTGAGGATTAGTGTTAATTTATGTTAAGAATTTAGCAGATGGGTAGCACTCAATAAATGGTGTCTATTATTATTGGCCAGGCCAAAGGACTTATTTAATTTATAATCATTTTCCTTGCAATGAAAATACAATTCATATTATTTATAGATTTACATGCTTTTCCTATATTGATAGTATGAACATTAGCTAGTGTTTGGTCATTGACCATGGTTCTACTATAACTAAAAAAGTACCTTACCTACCATGATATGTGTTGGAAGTTTCGATTACTTACTATTTTCCAAGAAATTTGTTAAAGTAAATGTAGAGTGTAGCTATTTTAAAGATGACAGCCAACATTTTATAAAATTTATGTTAAACTAAAAAAAATAATTTAAAACTCATATCTGAAGTAGATGATAATGGATTATATTTACCATTCTTCTAACTCCTCTGTCTTTAACAGAAACACAAAGCAACAGTGTGAATACTAAACTACAGATTAGGTAAGCGAGAGACTTTTATTACAAAGGAAATTACAAGGCTAATTTGCATTGACTGGTTTAAACAACAGTCTACCAACCAAACTAATCTGGGAAAATATTACCCAGAGACAGAAATGGAAGGGACTAGGCTAAGATAATGCTTTTTCTTTTTAAATTCATATTTCAGAATCATGATATCTTGAAATAGGTTGTCAGATGGGTTAATGGGCCTTACTATTTCATTTTAACACTAAATACAAAAAAAATGTTTATGGAATCTACACTTTGAAACAAGCTTCCATAAGCCATAATCCAATAATTGTTAGCTACACAAGAGGCATAAAAAACATTAAAACTTTCCATGGGGGAGGTGTGTTTAGTAGACTAGAGCTTTCATCATAAATATTGCTATGGGGCTGTAATATAACAAAAATTAAAACAATGAACTGCAGGTAATATATTAATATTATAAAATCATATGCTGTATTGAGAGAAGGATATAGGTAAGCCAAATAATATGTACCAGTATATATGGAGAGAATATTAATAGCTGGTTCACCAATTCTGGTTAGGCCTGGCAAGTTATCTATTACCTTCAAGAGTTTCAGAAATTCCTTTTTGTCATTTTGGATCTTGGCCTATAGTGATATTCTTTAGATGGCAATATCTACTCATATGGTTTACCAATTTGTATTGTCAACCAGTCTGTGTACACACATTTTGAAGAGCTATTTAGCTTTTGCTAGTGGAGCCATTTCCAGATCAGAGAGGAAAACAAAGGGGAAACCTCACCGTCTACTGTTAAGAAATAAACAAACAAAACAAAAGCAAACAAACAAAACCTAAACTCCAGAATTAGAGCAAGGTAAATGTATTTAGAACAAGATAAATATACTCAATGATCATTAACTAGAACCTTATGAACTTAAGGATGTCAGCCATCAACTAATAGATAAGTAAGGGTAAAAAATTTTTAGAGATGTTATTCACACTGCCTATGTTAAAGTATTACTGCTGTAGGAGGTCATCAGTAAATTTTAAAACAGTGCTCGATTACTCTTCCTCTGTGCTCAGTTACTGATGCTATCTGCCAAGCTATAGTCAAACTCTGTAAATAAATAAACCAATAAAACCCTTGGGGGGAAAGTCCTTAATCTACAACACAGTGATTTTGTAGCTTGAAAAAAAAGACTTTGCAAAATAAACTTTTGCGAGATAATACTAGGAATGGTATTCATCCTTCTACTTATGGTGTTGAAACAACACAGGCAGTGTGGTTCATTAATTTAACAGAATAATGTTGAGCCAAACTGGGTACTGGTGTTATTCTGGAGAATAAAACAGACTGGGTCTCTGTCGCCACAGAGCTTAGAGTCCAGTATAATATTTCCTTAAAATCCTTAATATCCTTCCTTTCACCTCCAAGGAAGATGGTATGAACCAAGCCATCATCCAAACATATCAGCTCTGCCTAGAATTTAAAGGGTGTGCGTGGTAAGAAATAATGTTGGAGAGGTAAGAAATCTGCAGTCTTGGGCATAAATCCATCTTAGTGGTAGCCCTCAATTTCCAAATGAGTAATATTACAAATGAGATCAATTTCTAATTTCTTCCTGCATTATAATTTTGTAAAAAATGAGAAAGTATGAGATAATTTTTGAGAGAAAATATGTTACATAAGTCCTAGGTGTTCTCAGTGATAACAATTTATTCAAAACATTTTGGTTATATGCTATTAGAGTTAAGAAGAAGCTCACCATGGTCATGCCCACTTAAAAAAATAGAATGTAGTATATTCACTTAATAAAAGGTGAAGAATGTTAATGATAATGTGATTACAAAAGTAAAATGCTCAGAGGTTGGGTCCTCAGATAATGGAAAAAGATAATTTCTAATGAAAAAGCGAGCATTGGGATGAACCTTGATATATAGGTAAGATTTAGGTGTGTGGAAATGGCAAAGGGGGAATTCAGGAGGAACAAAATAGGCACAGAGTCAACAAGTCTCCCTCATTTGGTCAGTTAGACAATTTCATCATCCAGGGCTTCCCAAATACTTAAGATCTAGGCACAAACTAGGAGTCAGAATCCTGAGATGTGACAGGCTGGAGAGGGACTGAGGGCCAGATTGTGGCTGAGCTTGACTGAAAATTAATGACTCAACTTTGGTATGCAAAGAACATCACTGGCAAATTTTAACTATGATCACAGCTGTTCCTTCATAAGATTAACTTAGCAGCATTTTGCTAAGTTGGTTAGAGATAAGGGAGAAAAGTCTGGCAAGAAATTGGTCAGGAGACATAAAAAATAATAAAGTCTGGAGTGACCTAAGCATTAGAGGACTTGATAGTTGAATGGCTTCAGGGTATGAGGAAAAGAAACGAGGAAAAGAATATACTCCAACATTACCCCCAAGTGTCAAGCTTGGGTGACTGAGAGAGTGGTATGACAATAATGAGTGGTGTGCCAGAAAATGTTCTCAGAAAGAGAGAGTGAGAGAGAAAGAGAGAGAGGAAGAAAGAAAGAAAAATGGAAGGAAGGAAGAAAGAGGAGAGAGAAGAGGAAAATAAAACGAATCTGCAATTTGTAGCATTTGCCATTCTGTGGTGTAAATGCTCCCACCATGGCCAACCTGGAGTTGAGAACAGGTGCACACAGTGAGCCCTCATAAGCTGGTAAGAGCCAGCTCTAGCATGTGACTTCCAGTGATGGATACGGAGTAAAGAGGAGGAGACCCGAGAAGGGAGCTAGGAGTTTTGGCTTTGGACACGTTGAATTTAAAGTGATATTTGCAGGACTATTTAAATGGCAATTTCAGCAAGCATTGGAAATGCTTTGGATTTCCCTTTGGATCCCTTTGGATAAGTCAGGTGGAAATATCTATCGATCTATATCTATTTGTAGATATCTCTATTTTTTATAACTATACCATTTAAATATATAAATATGAATATGTAAATATATGACATATACATATTTACTATGTAATACATATTAATTTAAATTATATATGAATATATGATATATATTTAAGGGTTGTCTGCACAGAAATAGCATTAAAGGTAAATAAGGTTATCTAGGTATAGAATTCAAAGTGAGAAAAAGAGATAATGATAGAATCTTCAAAAATAATCGTATTGGGAAGCAAGAGAAGGCAGAAGAATAGTCAGGGGAGGTAGGAGGCAAATCAGAAGAGTGTTTCATACTAGAAACCAAGAAAAATCATTTTAAGAGGGCTTGGCTAAAGTGCCAACGGTGGTGGCAAGGGCAAAGGTAAGTAAATGAAAATACAAATCTTTGCGATGGGTCTCTTTAGGCCCCTGGGACTGTGGAGGAGGTAGTTTCAGCAGAGTTGTGGGTGGGGAGAGAGTTTTAGCAGTGTATGTCTTCTCATTTTTCCCAACATATTTGGCAGTGAAAGGAATGAGAAAAGATGAAAAGGTAGGATATTTTCTTTTTTTGTTTTTTGAGCTATTATTATTTCAATGGAAATTTAGCTGCAACGTAAGGAGAAAAACAAACTCTCCTAAGTCTCACTAGTAGCAAAAATGGCTTTAGTCCAAAGTTAAAAGCTTGCAAGCCCCATTGGGGCTGACCCTGGGGCTGCCCATTATTTGCTACGAGCCTCGCTTAGACCACTTGGGAGAAGAAAGATTCTCGCGGACAGCTGTGACCAAGCAAACAGGAGCAATGGAATGAGCAACATGAATCCCATGAAGAGGAAGAATATGTATGACAAAGCATTTGCTCTATGAAAAATATGGAGGCGGGGAAAACAAGGGAGGCAATGCCAAGAACAAATATCTGAAAAAGTACATGCTTCTAGAATGACTTGTGTTGTTCAGCCAATTTAAAGCTTAACATAATAGAACTGTCCTCCGAACCCACAGTTCTTTCCCAAGTTGCTCCTCAAGTTGTTTTCCTCTTGCCTGGAACAGATGATTTCCTCATTTCCACATTTCTAGACTCTAAAATGTGAGGTCTAGCCATCTCACTTCCTCCTTAATGTCCTAACTTGCATTATTTTCGAGTTGCCCAGATAGCCTACATTGTGTTCTCTATAGGACACATAATAAAGAACAGTATCTATCATCTATCATGAACAGTACGTGTGTGTTGACACAATTATTCCTAGTCTTGTGTTATATTCTGATTATTTCATGTAGGTAACTGGTTCCTTACATTTGAGGACTTATAAACCTTGTCTTTTCCTTTGATAACCCTCTTTTCCCTATATGATGCATAATTATAGGCTGATTAAAAATAGTAGCTGATGCTTGTTGAATTGGATTGCAATTTGTTTAAAAAACAAATTTTCATTGAAATATGTATGGGTACTACTACATGGAAGCTGTTGTGTAGCTGAAGATAAACTATAGTATATCTTTGTTTAAAAACACTTTGTTTTTAAAAGTAGGTTCTAGAGAAAAGGAATGGTTCCTCTAAAATGAATTTGGAAACAGCTGGAAGATAAAAGTAATTTATCAATATCATCAGTTTCAACTATAACAGGGATAAGACTTTTTGAAATAAATTAATTGACCCTCCCCCTATTCAGCCAGAGACATCCATTATCTCAGGCAGGATTTGGATTATTAAAGCAGGAATACAAAGAGGAACACAGTCATTGTTCAAAGAAGGTTGCTGTTTATTTTTTATCAGTGTGTAGTGAGACAAAGGTCTTGTGAATCAGGATTTGTGGCAAAAGAAAGGAGTTTCTAAATTTCAAGAGGTACCCACATATACAAATTAAACCATGGCTGTATGAAAATATGCTTCAGTATAGAAAGGAAAAAGAATTTAATGTAGGGAGAGCTCAGTTTCCACCAAAAGAAAGCAAAAGGTGTAGTCCTGACAGTGGCTCTGAAAAGAATTTGAGGGAGGGAGGCAGGAATCAAAGTTCAGTGTCCTGGATTTCCCCTCAGGAAGATGCAAGAGAAAAGACAGAAGGTTTGAAAAACTTCTCAGTACTTGATGTTTCAGGCAAGTGTAGCTCAGGAAAATTACAGACCTCTGGAGAAAATACCTCAGTTCAGCATGATGATAGCCACAGGATGCCACCTAAGAAGTTTCTAGGATGTCATTTAGAAATTGCTGACCTGGAAGTATTCAATCAGAGGGAAGTTCTGAGAAGAACTTTCACAGGACGGTTCATATCAACATCAGGCTAACCTCTATAGAGGAGAAAGGGCTGTCTGACCTACTGAAACAGAAGGTGGGAGTGAGGAGGAGATCTAGAAGTCGCCTTATGAATCTAAGAGGCACAAGAAGATAGCTGAGTTGAGAAACAATGGACTTACAAAAAGACCACCAGAATGAGATTAGGAGCAGTTGAAAGGAAGCTGACCAGAGATTCTGCAGAATCGGTAAGAGCCGAGGTAGGGCTGAAAGAGCAGTGAAAGCTGAGCTGGACATTTTTTTTTTTTTTGAAATTGACCAGCCATAAATGTCAATGGCATTATGCCAACAATCCCCCCCTCCCAAAGCAGAATTAACAATTCAGTGGGCACTAGTGCTACATGCTTGGTGACTAAAAAGACCTGAATGGCTTTGTCACATAACAGACCAGCAAAGATGTGAAGGACAGCATGCAGGCTTCCTTCCTCTTTGAAAGGAGGGAGGACACAGAAGCTTTTCTATGAACCCAGACACCATTTTGAGGAACAGAGAAGGAATGAGAGAAATATCATTAAGAAGAATCTACACTTTGAATTAACCCAATATTTATCCGAAAGACTGGTACAAGTCTGGAATTCCTTTAATTACCAAGTTTAAGTTTGTATTCTCTAATATGCAATGGGAGGGAAGGCTTGAACATTTAGATTAGTCATGGCAAATGAATAGCAACATTTCTTTCTTGCACATTTTGAACCACAGACTATCCATTTTGATATGCAAACTAATAGGAGAGTAACAACAATGTTGGAAAATGTGGTTTGGGGGAAACCATTTTTAAGTTGCCGCGATCTTTTTGGCCATTTCTAATCTTAAGTGAAAAGGAGAGAAAGAAAATGATTAAAGAGAAGGAAATTTTTCCTTTGTACAAGAAGGTAGAGAGACTAAGAAGTGAGATCTGAATACCAATAGTAAAGCAAGGCAAAATCTCATAACCCAGGATTCAAGCTATTAAGGCTAATGCCACTGCTGGGAACCTGAGCACAATCCATATTTTCAATATCTGAAGAATCAAAAATGAAATGAAAAATTTTGCTTTCTAAAACAAAGTAGGATTAAATAAAGTTGATTAGGGTAAAGTTTATTGACAAAGGCATAGTATCTATAAAGTTGTGTTCATTTAAATATTGCTCTAAAAGTGCATCCCTTTAATAGACTGTGGAAGTGTTACAATTTAGTGATGTATTTATATTATTTATTTTAGCAAATGTTTTGTTTTATAGGAAAAAGCTTGAGAATAAAACATATGTAAGTTTATGACTGTACAGTATCTTGTAGAATGGGCTTATTTTCACATGTAAGGCATCACCAAACACCTGTGGGCAGTTACCCAGACAGGAGATGTTGATAATCTTGATTATTGTACAAATTGAAGAAACTTCGTCAATTTGAGGGGTTTTTTTTAATACAAAAATAAAATCTTCCCGAAACTATCTTTTTCCTTTTTAATGTTTATTTGTTTTTGACAGAGAGAGAGAGAGAGAGAGAGAGAGAGAGAGAGAGAGAGAGAGACAGCGTGTGAGGGGAGGAGGGGCAGAGGGAGAGGCAGACACAGAATCTGAAGCAAGCTGCAGGCTCTCAGCTGTCAGCACAGAGCCCGATGCGGGGCTCTAACTCATGACCTGTGAGATCATGACCTGAGCTGGTCAGATGCTTAACCAACTGAGCCACCCAAGGTTTCCTGAAACTCTTTTTCTGACTGAAACTTTCAGTTTATTAAAAACAAAATTTGGGGGTACCTGGGTGGCTCAGTCAGTTGAGCGACCAGCTCCTGGTTTTGGCTTAAGTCATGATCTTGTGATTCATGAGTTCAAGCCCTGAGTCAGGCTCTGTGCTGATGGCACAGAGCCGGCTTGCAGTTCTCTCTCTCCCCCTCTATGCCCTTCCCGACCCCAGATAAATAAATAAACTTAAAAAAATAAAAACAAAATTTTGGTACAGTTACTGGAAAATGTATATTTTTTATTGCATAGTGCCTTGCAATGCTGTTGAAAAAGTCATTCATATTTATTGTCATATTATTCTCCTTAAGAAAAAAATTTCCATTTCATAGCTCTATAGGTAACAAGTAATGCCACAATTTTTTAAATTTTAATAAGATAAATATTAAAATAACTTGGTAAGTGCATCCTCTTTAAAATATTCTCCCTCCCTATCTACATTTTGCCCCCACTCAAAAAAAAAAAAAACAAACTATGGAAGAATTTTGAAGATTAAACTTCTCCACAGTTGGGCCTATGGTGAAGAAATGTTATAAAAGTAAACTGGAACATTAAAAGAAGATACAAATGAGTTGCATGGATTTGCAAATATATTCAACTTAACTGGTAATCACAGGAGAATAAGTAAAAACATGATTCAAATTTTTTCCCATTAAATATGATGGACAAGTTTTCTGTTTTGTTTTTATTACTAGTAGTCATTCTTGCCACTGTATAGTAAGAGACGAACTCTCATCCGTGGTTGGTAGAAGCAGAATTTGGTGCAATCTTTCTGTAAAGTACTTTAAAGGTATGTATAGAATGTCTACAAATTGAAAGGATTTGAACTATAATCTTCATACATGACAATCTAACCTAAAGATATAGAGGTAAGTCAATGAACCATGTGCATGCATTTTTATCAAATACTTGTTATTAGAAAAAATAAAAATAATCTAAATGTCCAGAGATAAGAAACACGTTAAATAAAAAACAGAATTCTTTCTTCTTGCCTCAGTTTGGAGATGGCCATATAGGCTGTTGACTTCAGTTCTCTACTAGTCAATATCACATTTGACCCAAGGACCATTTCATGCTGGCATTAATCCATTTGCTAATAGTATAGTAGGCTATTGATTAAGAATATGTTTTCAAAGCCTATGTAAAGCAACAGTAAAATTCTCACCATAAAATTTTCTGTTAGTGTATGTGTATTTGGAAGGGAGTGGAAGAAAAATAGTTCAAAATGCTAACAGAGATAATCTCTCAGTGGTGAAATACCATGTGGTCTTATCCTATTTTCTTCTTTAACTTTTTAACTTTTATAAATTTTCTACTGTGAAAATTCACTAGTTTCAAAATCATAAAAAAGTAAAAATTATTAAAACTGAAGATAAAATAAGTCCTGAAAACATCATGTCTGTTATATTTTATAAATAAAATTCAAGTTCCCCAAATTCATCCATTTGTATACAAAATTCTATTAAATATTTCCATAAAAACAGAAATGAAGTACAGAAACTTTCAAAAAATGATGTTAGATTACTGTCCCAGATCATGAATATTTGGAAAATATTTCATATTTTTATAGGAATCCACAGTTTTCAAAGCAGTTGCATATATATGAATCATGTACCTCTACTCCTCCCTCAATCTCTTTTCATTATAGAATCAGAGAAATTGAGTGGAAAGAAACCCTAGTAACCAGCCAATGGAAATCCTGCTTAGTGCAAAGGAACATATCATAACGCCCCTGAGAGAGACTTTTCAACCGTGTGACTATTTCTAAAGCTCAAGACATCAGAAGGCATTTTCATTTTCTGAATAGTTTCGGTAGTTATAAAGTTATTCTTTTAGTGAATGAAAACAAAAGAATGTAGTGGCTACTTATTCCCTACTTCCTGTAAAAAGACATTGACCATTCCCAGCCCTGATCTTCTATTTGTTTTTTTAAAAGTGTGGTCCACAGACTATCTGCATGAAAACCAGAGAACCTGTTTTGAAATATTGGTTTCTGGCCTCCACCTGAGACTTCCTGAGCCAGAATATTGGAACCTAGGATTATTTTTTCACTAACTTCTTAATTGATTCTTGGACACCCTGGGGGGTAGAAGGCTCAGCTGGGAAGGAATGAGCCATTCTTAGTTGCTTGCTTTGGTTTGAAGACTGCAACAGAGGCTTACACATTCAGTCCTCCACTGGCCAACATGACACATGATGTGAGGGCCACTTCATTTCATCACTATTCTCCTTGTTAAGCTATAATTCATTCAACATTCACCATTTATCGTGTCAGGCACTATGTCAGGTTCTGAGAACACAAAGATGAAGTACATGTGGTCTCTGCTGGTGAGGAGCTCGTTGCCAGGCACAGTATTTTGTGATCTACATAACTGAGAGTGGTTGACCTTTTCTGTTATCAGAATTTGATTTCTTTTCTTCTGTTACCTTGTTCTGGGAGATAATACCAATTGGAAAATTCCTCTCATAAGAGTAGATACGAGGATTTATTTTTCTAAGAATTAGGCACTAGTGATTAGAACCGATCCTTGTCCTTCTTTATTTTGGGACTTGATCCCAACTAAGCATCTCCACATCCTTGGCCTGGATAACTTTCAGTGTTTTATTTTCATCCAATGAATATGCGTGTGTGTGTGTGTGTGTGTGTGTGTGTGTGTGCGTATTCATATACATACACATATATGTTTCTTTACTAAAATGAAGTTCACATAACACAAAATTAACCATTTTATAGTGAACAATTTAGTGACATTTAGTGCATTCTTAATGTGCAACTATCACCTCTATTAAGTTCCAAAACATTTTCATAACCCCAAAAGGAATCTCCATACCCATTAAGCAGTCACTCCCCATCCACCCTCCACTCTGTGAGTGTTTTTGATAGTTTTTTTTCCGTTTAATTTTTTACACCTCCTCACTCTTTGCCTATTAAGTCTTTTTAATACTGAGAGATTGTTTCTGGTTACATCAGCATTTATTCTGTTCAAGGTTTTATATTATAGGCAGTTGATACGATCTCATTTTTTTTTATTTCTCTAATGAACACTTAAATTCCAGTCTCATGTTATAGCTATAACATAAATTATTTTAATTATATATGTATTTATTGTGAATGGTTAAATAATATATAAATAAAATAAAAAGTGAGTCTCTCACAAGTCCCCCACATTTACCAGGGCAACTACTAGTAATAATTTACTGTGTAGCATTCCAGATTATTTCTTGATTCAGTTACATTCATATACTCTTCCCCAAATTATATATTACTTATATTATTATATCAATAATCAGAGTTCTACCACTTGTTCATTAATTTTATATTTAATTTATTTATTCTTCCAAATAATATCTACTGGATATTTTTTAGATGACAAGAATTCTAGGAGATGAGGATACAAGGGTGAATAAATATCCACCTCAGCCTCTTTCAGGTCATTATTTGAAATAAGTATACATCATTCCATTATCTAGATGTGCTATAATTTAACGCGATTAATATAACTATTCTTCTACTAGTGGACAGCAAAAATTCTTTCTACCAACATTTATTGACTATCTACCAGTTACCACAGATTAGTGCAGACTGAGATAGGGAATACATTTGTTTCTTGTTTTTGTAAATACAAATTAAGTAGTATTTAGCTTCACTTTTACAATATAAAGATAACCTGTCTTTTGTATTTGAAGTAAAGTTAGGTTTTTGAGGGAGCTGCGGGTAAAGTAGACTCAATGATTCCAACTATGTGCTCAACAGTATAGGGAATAAATTTATCCAGCCCTAAAACGCTGTACAGCAGAAGAAGTAATCAAAATAATGAAAACATTGCTGGCAAGGGTACCAACCATTCAAATGGACACCTGACCAATGAGATATACCATAAAAATTGGATGCCTATCAGCTTTGTCAGTACATACTTTGGTATATACTGTTGGACTATCCAATCCTCAGTTTGATTGGGTCCTTCTGTACCTCTTTTATGTAGTTTTCTTGTTTGTTTTGTGGGAAATGGGCAATATTTGTGCTTTTTCATTTACATATTTGGCTATGTGGAAACCCCAGGGAATGAATCATTCTGGATAGCTGAAAATTTTAATCATTTTTGATGGAAATCTTTCTAAAATGGATTTCACACTTCCCTGCCTTCTTAAACAGAGTGGATGGAATGTAATTAATCTTTTTTTGATGACTTGGTTTTATCATTATGAACATTAATGACTGTGCTGTGCTATCCAGAGATGACATCCTCAACACTGATTGTGGTATACAGGACAGCCTGTGGTCCTCTTAGTCTTTTTGAATATTTGTGTCTAGGTTACATTCTTCCCTTACTGTGAAGCAGCACAGTGTAGGTGCAAAGAGGTGGGCTTAGGAGGAACAAAAGCTGTGTTCAAATCCCAGTTTCTGGTCTTATGGCCAGTTTCTCTTTTGATCGCTGATTCTTCATCTGTAAAATGCTCATGGTAACGCACCTAACAGACATGTAATAAGGATTAGATAATGGGTCTTAGGTATAGTGGAAAATAAACCAATGTTAGTTTCTGTCCCCTATCAGGGTACTTACTAATTAAAAAGCATTCTTCCTGATTATTTTGCAGTTTCCATTCTGCTGTGGGACTGAAAGCTGGATGGTAGAGTTGAAAGTTGTGACATCAATGTTGCGTGCTTACACTAGTTACTTTTTTTAAAAAAAATTTTTAATGTTTATTGTATTATTGAGAGACAGAGAGACAGAGCATGAGCAGGGGAGGGGCAGAGAGAGAGGGAGACACAGAATCTGAAGCAGACTCCAGGCTCTGAGCTGTCCGCACAAAGCCCGACACAGGGCTCAAACTCATGAACTACGAGAACATGACCTGAGCTGAAGTTGGACACTTAACCAACTGAGCCACCCAGGCACCCCTACACTAGTTATTTCTTAACTACCAACTGTGTTAGAACATTTCTGCCTGCATAAAATAGAGTTTTGGAGAGGAAAATGCAAAATTTATGGATTTTGAAATCCATACCTAATGGAGAAAATTTGTCAAATCAGTCTGCATATCCTCTTCTAGGTTATGAACTTGGTCATTTCCAGAAAACTGGTCATTAAAAAAATTAATCAGCTATATTTACTAAGGACCTAACACATACTGGTTACATGTCTAGGTTCTGGAGATAAAGCAGAGGAACAAGGAAGGAAGGAAGGAAGGAAGGAAGGAAGGAAGGAAGGGAGGTATCCATGTGTACCCACTATTTTAGTGAGAGAGTAGAAAATAAAACACAGATAATAAAATGTATACTGCATCATTTTATAAGTCTTCCACAGAAAAAAATATGGAAAGGTGATATATAAAGCCAGGGAGTCAGGGGGGAGATTCAACTTTAACTACAATAATTAATGACAACCCATGGAGAGGATGACATCTGAAGAAAGACTTAAAGGAGACAACTATAGATATATTTTGCTGGCAGACTCTGTTAAGAAGAGGGAATAGTAAATACAAAAGGAAGCTAGAAAATACCTGTTGTATTCATGGACTATTACGGCATCCCAGAGATTAGAACAGAATAATTATATCAGATGGTGATGAGAGCTAGGACAAAAATCAAGCACAAAAGGATATTAGGAGTGTCTGGACTAGGGTGATAGGTGGTATTAAGATGCAGCTTTATATAAGGTAAGATGACACAAGTGAGAAAAGACTGAAGTTGGCAAGGAAGCAAGCCATACAGGTTTTTGAGGTAATAGCCTTCCAGGCAGAAGGAATACCAAGTGGAAAGGCCCCTAGGCATTGTGTGTCTGAGTGGTTCAAAGAACAGCAAGGAGACCTGTTAACTAAAAAGAAGCAGCCCACAGGGAAAGTAGTTGGAGATGATGTTAAAGGCATAGCAAAATATAAGATTATACAGTACCTTAGACCATTATGTGTGTGTGTGTGTGTGTGTGTGTGTGTGTGTGTGTGTGTGTGTAACTTTCACTATGGGTAAAATGGGGAGCCACTGCATGGTTCTTAGCAGAAGGGTGGCTTTTTTTGCCACAGCTATTAAAGGGATTATTGTTGTTACTGGATTGAGAATAGACTGTTGGTGGATAAGGAAAAGATCAGGGAGAACAATTAAAAAGCACCTGTAATAACCAGGAAAGACATGATGATGGCTTCCATGGTGTTACTTATGAAAAAGATGCAAAGATGTGGTTGTATTCTGAATATATTAAAAGCATAGTCCATAGCCCACTACCCATGGAGAATATCAGAGAAAGGAGATAAAAATGAGCAACAGAAAGTATGCAGCTGTGGAAATAAAAAAAATATATGTACTGTTACTTCAGCCTAGAATGAGTAACAGGAACCAGAGTTACCCTTCTATGTGAAACAACTGAAAAATGGGATGGAATACTTAAAATAAAAGCTTTCAAGGTATTTCACATCAATAATGAGAAACTGATTCTTGACAGAAAAGAAATAAACAAAATGAATTATACATTTTCCCTGACTTAAAGTCTTGAGAGTTTCCAGGTTGTACCACAGATGGGGGAAACCTAGACAAAGCCTGATAGTTTCCAAGAGTTGAGGAAACAAAACTGGGATTCTAGAGAAGCCAAGGAAGCAAGAGTTTCCAGGGAAGAGTAATAGAGAGGAGAGATCTACATAGAGAGGAAGATCCCTAGATCGCTAGAGGGTCTTCCCCTGTGGTCAGTACTGATTGATACAAATGTGTGAAGAAATTATCTGCAGCTGGGAAAAGGAACTTCCAGAAGAAATCAGAGGGAAGAGAGACTAAAGCTCATATGGATACGAATAGTTTCTGTTCCCACCAAGCAGAGTAGAAAAACCTCATAATTCATGGGGCATCAGATAGAATACTCACAAGGATTTTGCCTCAATATTAGGCCAAAATTAATTCTACACTGAACATTTCTCTGGCTCCACCTAAGAAAGCTTAAAAGCAAGACGCAAAAAGATTGAACTTTTTCCAAGTAACTTTACTGCACTATAGGTCATAACTCAGGAATATTTACAGAGATACAAGAAAATCCAGTACTCAGGAAGGCAAATTTTTCATTGCCTACCATACAATCAAGCATTAGGAGGCATGCTAAGAAGCAGGGAAACACAATTCTTAATTAGGAGAAAAATAAATTAATCAAGAAATGACATAGATAATGCAATTAATAGAACAAAGGCATTAAAACAGTTATTGTAGTCATATTCTATTTGTTCAAGAAGCTTAGGGAGAAATTGAGCATGTTAACTAGAAAGAAGATTTAAGAAAGATCCAAATAGAATTTATCAGGCAGAAAGTGTAATGCTGGAATGAAAAACAACACTCAATTGGATTAATAGCATATCAGACATTTTAGAAGAAAAAAATAATGAACTTGAAAATATAGAAACAGAAACTATTCAAAATAAAACTCAGAGAGAAAAGTGACTAAAAAGTAAAATAAAAACATAGCCAAGTTTTAAGGAGACATAGGACTACTTAAAATAATGTAAACTACATGTAATTGAATTACCCAAAGAAGGCGAGGAGGGAAGGCAGGAGGTATACGACAAAAATAATTGCTGAAACATTTTCAAGTTTAGTTAAATCTTTAAAACTATAAATCGAAGAAACTCAATGAACCCCAAGCTTAGAAAACTTGAAGGGAACTACACCAAACTTCATAATAAAATGGCTTAAAACTGATGACCTATAGAAAAATTTAAAAGCAGACAGAGAACAAATGACACATTTTATTCAAAGGAACAAATATAGGAGGATTTATCCAGACTTCTTTCTAGGGAATAAAAATGCAAACCAGAAGACAATGGAGGTACATCTTTAAAGCATTACAGGAAAAAAAAAGTAACCTAAAATTTTATACCCAGATGAAATATCTTTCCAAAATGAAGCAAACGTAAGACTTTAAGACATACAAAAGTAGAAAGAAATTATTAGCTCATCAGCATTATAAGACATGCTAAAGGAAGTTCTTCAAGCAAAAGGAAAATTATACCAGAACGAAATCTGCATCCAGAACTGAAGAAATTCTAAAATAGTAACTATACAGGTACATAAAAATATATTTTCTTATTATTTAAATTCCTTTAAATGATAATTCACGAAAGAAAAAAATTAAAAAATGTATTATGGGGTCTGTAACATATGTAGAAGTAAAATGTATGAAAATAATAGCACATATGCTGGGTGGGGATAAACTGAAGTATACTGTTAAAAGTTTCTTATGCATGAAGTGGCACAATAGCACTTAAAAATAGAGTGTGATAAGTAAACAATGATTACTATAAACTACTGAAATCACACAAAAAAGAGTTATAGATGATAAGCCAAAATATTCAATTACTAGAAAAGAAAGATTTTTAAAAAGGGAAATAAACAACATGGAATAATTAGAAATCAGTAAAACGATGGTAGATTTTAACCCAACTACATCAACAATTACATTAATGGTAAATAGTCCAAATGCCTCAATTAAAAGGCAAAGATTTTCAGATTGGATAAAAGAGCAAGACCTTGCTTGTGCCTGCAAAAAATACACTTTACATATATAGACATAAACAAATTACAAGTAAAGGATGGAAAGAGACATGTGTACTATGCTATTACCAATCAAGAACAAATTTGGAGTGGCCATATTAAAGAGACAAAGCAGATTTCAGAGCAAAGAATACTACCATGGATAAATAAGTATATTTCATAATGAGATATGGTTGAAATTATCAAGAGGATATAATAGTTTTTTTGGTCTTTATTTAAATTCCAATTAGTTAACATACAGCATAATATTAATTTCAGGTGTACAATTTAGTGATTCAATACTTACAACACCTGGTGCTCATCACAACAAATGCACTCCTTAATCTCCATTACCTATTTAATCCATTCCCCTACCTACCTCCCCTCTGGTAACTATCAGTTTGTTCTTTATAGTTGAGAGTCCATGTTTTGGTTTGCTTCTCTCTTTTTTCTACTATGATTGTTTTGTTTCTTAAAATCCACATATGAGTGAAATTAAACGTCTTTCTCTGACTGACTTATTTCACTTAGTGTAATACTCTCCAGCTCCATCCACATAGTTGCAAATGGCAAGATTTCATTCTTTTTTATGGCTGAGTAGTATTCCATTATGTGTGTGTGTGTGTGTGTATTTATATTTATATATATATATTTATAAATATACATATATATATATTTATAAATATACATATAAATATATATATATATCCATAAACACACACTAACTCTTCTTTATCCATTCATCATAGATGTATATAATAATCTTAAATGCTTATGCATTTAACAACAGAACTTCAAAATACATAACACAAAATCCATAGAAGGATGGCGGGAACTAGAGTCAACATGGCAGAGAAACAGGGGGACTTGAAGTTCCCTTGTCCATCAAACACAGCAGTATTGGGGCCAGAATACTTGGAATTCCAGGAATCTGGACTACAGAGTGACAGAAACATCTCCAGGGACCCACAGGGACAACTTGGCAGGTCATAGGTGCATGACAGCGAACTTGGAGAGATAAAATGAGCAGCATAGGCATGGAGGAGAGGGATCCCTTTTTGTGGAGAGACAAAAGGAAGAGGAAGAGGGGCTGTGGAAGTATAGGATGGTATTTGGACAAGAGAAAAACCATGGGCCAGGAAAACATGCTGAAAGAACCAATTTCTAACTCGATCCTTGATTGCAGAGCTTTTTCTGGACCAGGACTGCCACCCTGTACACACACCTGTGGGGGGAGGGGAGCCAGCCCTGGGCTCGGTAGGGAGCTGAGAGGCACAGTCAGAGAGAGCAATCCCCTCCCTTGAGTGCTGTGGGAAGAAGGTATATAGCTGCTCCAAGGACAAAGGCCCTGCAGGTGCCCGCCAGCCAGAGGCCCTTTGTTGGCTGACTGGGCAGATTGGTACTACCCTGGAACTGGGGCATACAGAGTGGTATCCTTTAAGACATTGAGGTTTAAATCTGAGCTAAGTGCCTGGGAGGCACGGGAGACTGTGGAGTGGGACAAGCCAGCCCACTTGTGCCTGTGCAGCACTGTGAGGATGGCCTGAACAGAGTGGTCTGGGACACGTGGTCTGGGGAGGAGAGACTGGGATGTCGCCATTTTTCTCCCCATCACCAACAAGGTGGGTCTTCAGGGAACGGAGAGCGGGCCCACAGTGGAGGTGCGACCACAGACACCAAACCCTGCTCCTCTGTGTCTGGTAACTGCATATCTAATGGAGCAAGATTGACACTGACCAAAACAGATGGCCCCTCCTCCAGACCAGTGAAGCCACCAGTTCCAAGGTACCATCAGATATTGGTCCAGCGGTTTTGTGTTTTCTGATTTGATTCTTGGTCAATTCTTACCATATACACATATGTTATGTGTATATATATGTGTATATATGTATATATACATATATATATATATATATATATATATATATATATATATATATATATACTTGTTTTCTTCCTTTTCTTCCTCTCGTTTCTTCCTTTCTCTATTCTGGTTGTTGGTTTGTTTAAGCAGACATTTTTAATCTAATCTTTTTATAACTCTTCTGTATCTCCTTTATTTTCTTCTCTCTCTCTCTCTCTCTCTCTCTGGATTAAGCTGTATAGTTTCTCTGATTTTCTGCCTGGTCAATTTTTTTTTCTCTTCTTTTTTCCCCTGCCCCTATCACTTCTCTCTTTGTATAGGATAAGTCTTCTTCCACCACCACCACCCCTGCTTTTAAATTTTTTTCCAGGGTAATTTCAATGAACAACTCAAAGCACACCTAGTAGAAGGTCCAAACCACCATTACAAGTAGGGAGATAAAGCAACCAGAGTCACAACACAAGACAGAACACAACACACTCCAAAAAAACCTCCTGAAGGGCCAGGCCCTGGAAAGTGTATGACCCCTTATGTTATGGCAGGACACACAGCAAGCCATCAAAACACACAAAGGTCAGAAAACTAGCCAAAATGATGAAACAGAAGAATTCTCCTCAAAAGAAATTCCAGGAAGAAACTATAGCAAGAGAATTGTTCAAAATGCATATAAACAATATATTTGATCAAGAAGTTAGAATAATAGTCAGAAGATTAACAGCTGGGCTTGAAAAAAAGTAAAGAAGAGAGAAGATAAGTTATTGCTGCAGAGATTCAGGAAGTAAGAAATAGCCACAGTGAATTAAGAAATGTTGTAAATAAGGTGCAAAATAAACTAGATGCAGTGTTGCAAGGATGGAGGAAGCAGAGGGGAGAATGAGTGAAATGGAGGATAAAATTATGGAAAATGATAAAGCCAAGAAAAAGAGAGATAAGAAAATACTAGATCAGAAGGAGAGAATTAGAGAACTAAGTGATTCAATGAGACATAATAATATCTGTATCATAGGAGTTCCAGAAGAAGAAGAGAGAAAGGGACAGGTTTACTTGAACAAATTATAGCTGAGAACTTTCCTAATCTGGGGAAGGAAAGCATACATTCAAATCCAGGAGGCACAGAGAACTCCGTTTAGATTCAGCAAGAATAGGTGTTCACCCTGGCATATCACAGTGAAACTGGAAAAATACAAAGATAGAATTTTGAAAGCAGCTAGGGACAAATAGGCCTTGATCTACAAGTGTAGAGACATAAGGGCAGTAGCATACCTGTCCACTGAAACTTAGCAGGCCAGACAGGAGTGGCAGGGAATGTTCAATGTGCTGAATAGGAAAAATATGCACCCAAGAATCCTTTATCCAGCAAGGCTGTCTTTCAGAATAGGAGGAGAAATAAAGGTTTTCCCAGACAAACAAAAACTGAAGGTTTTTTTTTTAATTTTTTTTAATGTTTATCTATTTTTGAGACAGAGAGAGACAGAGCATGAACGGGGGAGGGTCAGAGAGAGAGGGAGACACAGAATCTGAAGCAGGCTCCAGGCTCTGAGCTGTCAGCACAGAGCCCGACGCGGGGCTCGAACTCATGGACTGTGAGATCATGACCTGAGCCGAAGTCGGACGCCCAACCGACTGAGCCACCCAGGCACCCCAAAAACTGAAGGTTTTTAAACCAGGCCTACAAGAGATCCCAAGGGGGACTCTGTGAGTGGAATGTTGCAAAGACTACAAAGGACCAGAAACATCACCACAAGCATGAAACCTACAGATAGCAAAATGACACTAAATCCATATCTTTCATTAATAACTCTGAATGTAAATGGACTACAAACTCCAATCAAAAGACATAGGGTATCAGAATGGACAAAAAAACAAGATCCATCTATATGCTGTCTACAAGAGACTCATTTTAGAACTGAGGACACTTTCAGATTGAAAGTGAGGGGATGGAGAACCATCTATCATGCTACTGGAATTCAAAAGAAAGCTGGAGTAGCCATACTTATATGAGTTAAACTAAAGGCTGTAACAAGAGATGAAGAAGGGTATCATATCATAATTAAGGGGTCTATCCATCAAGAAGACCTAACAATTATAAATGTTTACGCACCCAATTTGGAAGAACCCAAATATATAAAACAATCACAAACATAAGCAATCCTATTGGTAAGAATGTGGTAATTGCAGGGGACTTTAATACTCCACTTACAACAATGGACAAACTATCTAGGCAGAAAATCAAAAAATAAACAATGGCCCTGAATGATACACTGGACCAGATGGACTTGACAGATATGTTCAGAACTTTTCATCCTAAAGGAGCAGAATGCACATTCTTCTCAAGTGCACATGGAACATTCTCCAAGACAGATCACATACTGGTCATAAAACAGCCCTCAATATATATAAAAGAATTGAGATCATACTATGCATATTTGCAGATCACAATGCTGTGAAACTTGATATCAACCACAAGGAAAATTTTGGAAAGCCTCCAAATGGATGGAGGTTAAAGAACATCCTACTAAAGAATGAATGGGTCAACCAGGAAATTAAGGAAGAAATTAAAAAATATATGGAAGCAAGTGAAAATGAAAATATGACAATCCAAACTTTGGGATGCAGCAAAGGCAGTCCTAAGAGGAAAATACACTGCATCTAGGTCTACCTCAGGAAACAAGAAAAATCCCAAATACAAAACCTAACAGCACACCTAAAGGAACAAGAAGCAGAACAGCAAAGAAACCCCAAAACCAGCAGAAGAAGAGAAATAATAAAGATCAAAGCAGAAATAAACAATATAGAATCCAAAAAATCAGTAGAACAGATCAATGAATCTAAGGCTGATTTTTTTGAAAAAATAAACAAAATTAATAAACCCCTACCCAGACTTCTCAAAAAGAAGAGAGGACCCAAATAGATAAAATCATGAATGAAAGAGGAGAGATCATAACCAATACCACAGAAATACAAACTATTATTAGAGAATACTATATGCCAACAAACTGGACAATCTGGAAGAAATAGACAGATTCCTAGACACCCACACACTACCAAAACTCAAATGGGAAGAAATACAAAACTTGAACAGACTCAAAGAGTGAAGAAATTGAATCAGTTATCAAAAAATCTCCCAACGAATTAAGAACCCTAGGCCAGATGGTTTTCCAGGGGAATTCTACCAGACACTTAAGACGGAGTTAATACTTATCTTTCTCAAGCTGTTCCAAAAAATAGAACTGCAAGGAAAGCTTCTGATCTCATTCTATGAAGCCAGCATTACCTTGATTCCCAAACTAGAAACAGATCCCACAAAAAAGGAGAATTACAGGCCAATATCCCCGATGAACATGGATACAAAAATTCTCAACAAAATACTAGCAAATCGAATTTAACACTATATTAAAAGAATTATTCAGGGGCTCCTGGGTGGCTCAGTCGGTTAAGTGTCCTACTTTGGCTCAGGGCATGATCTCATGGTTTGTGAGTTGGAGCCCCACGTCGGGCTCTGTGCTGACAGCTCAGAGCCTGAAGCCTGCTTCGGATTCTGTGTCTCCTTGTCTCTCTGCCCCTCCGATGCTCACGCTCTCTCTCAGTCTTTCAAAATAAATAAACATTAAAAAATTTTTAAAAATACTTAAAAAAAAAGAATTATTCACCATGATCAAGTGGGAATCATTCCTGGGCTGCAGGGCTGGTTCAGTGTTCACTAATCAATCAATGTGATACATCACATTAATAGAAAAAAGGATTAGAACCATATGATCCTGTCAATAGATGCAGAAAAAGCATTTGACAAAATACATCCTTTCTTAATAAAAACCCTCAAGAAAGTTGGGATAGAAGGAACACACCTTAACATAATAAAAGCCATATTTGAAAAGCCCACAGCTAATATTACCCTCAATGTGGAAAAACTGAGAGCTTTCCCCCTGAGATCAGGAACACAACAGGTATGTCCCACTCTCACCACTGTTGTTTAACATAATGTTGGAAGTCCTAGCCTCAGCAATCAGACAAAATGAAATGCATGGCATCCATATTGGAAAAGAAGAAGTCAAACTTCACCTTTTGCAGATGACATGATATTCTACATAGAAAACCCAAAAGACTCCACCAAAAAGCTGCTAGAACTGATACATGAATTCAGCAAAGTCATAGGATACAAAATCAATGTACAGAAATTGGTTGCATTTCTATACACCAATAATTAAGCAACAGAAAGAGAAATCAAGAAATTGATCCCATTTACAATTACATCAAGAACCATAAAATACCTAGAAATAAACCTAACTAAAGCTGTAAAATATCTGTATGCTAAAAGCTATAGAAAACTTATGAAAGAAATTGAAGAAGACACAAAAAAATAGAAAAAAATTTCCATGCTCATGGATTGGAAGAATAAATATTGTTAATATGTCAATACCACCCAATACTACACATTTAATGCAAAACAATCAAAACTGGACCAGTGTTCTTCTCAGAACTAGAACAAACAAACTTAAAATTTGTATGCAATCACAAAAGACCCCAAATAGCCAAAGTAATGTTGAAAAAGAAAACCAAAGTGGGAGGCATCACAATCCCAGACTTTAGCCTCTACTACAAAGCTGTAATCATCAAGACAGTATGGCATTGGCACAAAAACAGACACATGGACCAATGGAATAGAATAGAGAACCCAGAATTGGACCCACGAATGCATGGCCAACTAATCTTTGACAAAGCAGGAAAGAGTATCCAATGGAAAAGGACAGTCTTTTTAGCAAATGGTACTGGGAGAACTGGACAGCAACATGCAAAAGATTGAAACTTGACCATTTTCCTACATCATACACAAAAATAAACTCAAAATGGATGAAAGACCTACATGTGAGACAGGAAACCATCAAAACCCTAATGGAGAAAACAAGCAACAACCTCTTTGACATCAACCACAGCAACTTCTTACTTGACACATCTCTAAAGGCAAGGGAAATAAAAACAAAAATGAACTATTGGGACATCAAGATAAAAAAAGCTTCTGCACTGAAAAGGAAACAATCAACAAAAGTAAAAGGCAACCGATGGATTGGGAGAAGATACTTGCAAATGACATATTGGATAAAGGGTTAGTATCCAAAATCTATAAAGAACTTACCAAACTCAGCACACGAAAAACAACCCAATGAAGAAATGGGCAGAAGACATGAATACACAATTTCCCAAAGAAGACATCCAGATGGCCAACAGACACATGAAAAGATGCTCAACATCACTCATCACCAGGGAAATATGAATTAAAACCACAATGAGATACCACCTCATACCTGTCAGAATGGCTAAAATGAACAGCTCAGGAAACAACAGATGTTGGCGAGGATGTGGAGAAATGGGAACTCTCTTGCCCTGTTGGTGGGAATGCAAACTGATGCAGCGACTCTGGAAAACAGTATGGAGGCTCCTCAAAAAATTAAAAATAGAATTACCCTACAACCCACAATAGCACTTCTAGGAATTTATCCAAAGGATGCAGGAGTACTGATTCATAAGGGCACATGTACCCCAATGCTTACAGCAGCACTTTCAACAACAGCCAAATTATGAAAAGAGCCCAAATGTCCACTGACTGGTGAATAAAGATTTACATATATAGTTGAATACTACTTGGCAATGAGAAAGAATGAAATATTGTCATTTGCAACAACATGGATGGAACTGGAAGGTATTATGCTAAGTGAAATAAGTCAGTCAGAGAAAGACAGATACATATTTTCACTCATACGTGGAATTTAAGAAGCTTAAAAGAAGACCATGGTGGAAGGGAAGGGGAAAAATTAGTTTCAAACAGACAGGGAGGCAAACCATAAGAGACTCTTAAATACAGAGAACAAACTGAGGGTTGATGGAGGGCAGGAGACAGGGGAAAATGGGTGATGGGCATTGAGGAGGGCACTTGTTGGGATGAGCACTAGGTGTTGTATGGAAGCACTGAATCATGGGAATCTACTCCTGAAGCCAAAAACACATTGTATACACTGTATGCTAGCTATCTTGACAATAAATTATATTAAAAAAAACTCCAAGGATAAACAGACAAATACATAATTATAAATTGGGATTTTAACACTCCTCATTCAATAATTGATAAGAAAATAAGAATGCATCAACCATCTAGATCTAGTTGATATTTAAAAAACCCACTCACCCAAGAGAGAAGAATATTTTTTTCTAGTCTACATATGGCATATACCAAGATACGTCATGTTTTAGGCAATGAAACAAGTCTCAATAAGCTTGAAAAATTCAAGACATACAAGGAATATTTTCTAACTACAATGTAATTGCAATGTAATGTAAATAGAAGTCAAAAGCAGAAGGATATCTGAGAAATCCCCAAACATTTGAAACCAATTAACAGAATTCAAAAGAACCAATGGGTCAGGTAAGAAATAAAAATGGAAATTAGAAAACGTTTTAAAATCAATGAACATGAAAACAAAACATATCCAAATTTGTGGGATGCAGGGAAAGTCACATTTGAGGGGGAAAATATCACTAAACATCTAGATTAGAAATAAATAAATGTCTAAATTAGTAGCCTCAGTTTAATAAATTTTTTTAAAAGGCTAATTAAACCAAAGTAAGCAGAATAAAAGAAATAATATAAAATCAGAGCAGAAATCAGTAAAAGTTTTTTTTTTTATAGAGAAAATTGGGGTGACCATATGGCTCAGTTGGTTGTGTCCAACTTTTGATTTTACCTCAGGTCATGATCCCAGGGTCATGGGATCAATCCCTGTGTGGAGCTCTGTGATGAGTGTGGAGCTTGCTTCAGATTCCCTCTCTCTCTCCTTCTGCTACTCTACCATGCTCATGCTCTCTCTCTCTCTCTCTCTCTCTCTCTCTCAAAAAAAAAAAAAAATTAAGTAGAGAAAACCCATGAAGCCAAAATCTGGTTGTTTCAACAGATCATTAAAACTGACGGATCTTTAGGTGATCAGAGAAAAAAGTAAAGGGAGGAGATACAAATTAGTGTTCTCACAAATGAGAGAGGTGACATCACTACAGATACCACATATACTAAAAGGATTATAAGAGGATATGACAGCTTAGTATCAATAAATCTGACAACTTAGATGGAGTAGATAAATCTTTTCCAAGAAATCACAAACTACTACTGAAAGTTCACTCCAACAGGAATAGATAACCCTAATCATCCCATATATAGTAAATAAATTGTTATATAGTTAAAAACCTTCCCACAAAGAAAACTACAAGCACAGAAGGCTTCACTGCCACTTTTAGGGAAGAAATAACACAAATTCAACACAAACTCTTTCAGAAAACTGAAGAGAATACTTCCTACTCATTTTGTGAAGCCAGCATTACTCCAATACTAACAGCAGATACCAGGGAAACAAAAGAAAACAAATAAACTGGGGCACCTGAGTGGCTCAGTCAGTTGAACATACCACTTCAGCTCAGGCCATGGTCTCGGAGTTCATGAGTTCGAGGCCCATAGTGGGCTCACAGCTGTGGGCCTGTCAGTGCAGAGCCCACTTTAGATCCTTTGTCCCCCTCTCTCTGGCCCTCCCCTGCTTGCACACTCCCCAAAATAAACATTCTTAAAAGAAGAAAACTAAAAATCAATTATAGGCCAATACCTTCATAAACATAGATACAAAAATTCTTTAAAAATTTTAGCTTTTCAATCCAACAATATGTAAAAAGCAAATACATCATAACCAAGTGAGGTTCATGCCATGGATACAAGATGGGTTTAACGTCTGCAAATCAATCAATATAATTCACCATATTAGCAGACTAAAAATAAGCAAAATCATATCATCATCTCAAGAGAGGAAAGAAAGCATTAAACAAAATCCAATATCCATTTCTAATAAACCAGGGGTGCCTGGTTGGCTCAGTTGGTTAAGCGTCTGACTCTTGATTTCCGCTCAGGTCACGATCTCATGGTTCCTGAGTTCAAGCCCCACATCGGGGTCAGTGCTGACAGTGCAGAACCTTCTTGGTATTCTCTCTCTCTCTCTCTCTCTGCCATTCCACCACTTTCTCTCTATTTCTCTCTCTCAAAATACATAAAAATAAACTTTAAATATATCTGCAAACTAGGAATATATGGGAACTTACTTAAATTGTTAAATGGCATCTATTAAAGAACCTACATCATTATAATCATTGATAATGGTGGAAGATTGAATGCTTTCCCCATAAGATGAGGAACAAGGACAGAATTTATACTACCCTTACTTCTATTCAAAATTGTACTGGAAGCTCTAGATGGCAAAATAAGACAAGAAGAAAGAAGTATCTAGATTGAATAGAAAACAGTAAAACTGTCTTTATTTACATATAATCACAAGCGTCTATCATAAAATTTTATGGAAGCATGAGTTAAGTTAGCAAAGTTGCAGGACAGACAATCAATATACAAAATCAGTGTATTTTTACATTCTAACACACAAACAACTGAAATTGAAATTAAAAAATCAGTTTCATTTATAAGAGCATAAAAATATGAAATATTTATATATAGTATATATATTATATATAACCTACAAATTGAAAATACTGCCATAGAAGACTACAAAATAAATGGAGAAATATGAATTCATAGATCAGAATACTCAGTATTAAGATATTCATTATATTCATTAAGATATATCATTAACTTGACCTAGAGATACAATACAACCCTAATCAGAATTGTAAAATGATTTTTTAATGTTGAAATTAACAGGTTGATTCTAAAATTCATGTAGAAGTTCAATTAAGCTAGAAAAGGGAGAACAATTTTGAAGATGAATAAAATTGGAGGATTTATGTGTTATCAAGAATTTTTTATAAAGATATAAAAATCAAGATATAGATAAACATATCAATGAAACAGAATAGAATTCGGAAATAGACCCACACATTATGGTCAATTGATTTTTGACAAAGGTACTAGGTAATTCAGTAGTCTTTTCAACAAATAGAACTGAAATAATTGGCATCTATATGTCAAAAAATAAACTTCAATCTATACCTCATATTATGAACCTAACTGAAAATGGGCCATACATTTAGAACTTTTGTAGTTCTAAAACCAAAAGGAGAAAATCTTTCTGCTCCTGGGTTATATAAAAATTTCTTAGATATATTAAATTAACAATCCACAAAAAAATGATAAATTAAATTTAATCAAAATCAAAAACTTATCTTACTTGAAAGAGATAAAAAATTAGACACAGACTGAGAAAATGAAACTCAATAATAAGGAAAAAAACAATACACCAACAGATTTAGGTATTTCACCAAAGAAATTATACGTTTGTAAAAAAGAACATGAAACTATGTTCAACATTATTAATCACTGGGGTAAATAAACTTACAATTAAGATAATATAATTCTAAACACCTTTTAGAGTGTCTAAAATTACAACATTGATCTACCCAGTGTTGATGAGCATGTGAGAAAACAGGACACTGCTGGTAGGAATGTAAAACCTACTGTTCATTGGAGAATAGTTTGGTGGTTTCTTAAAAAGTTCAACAAAGTTATAAATGACCCAGCCATTCTATCTCTATGTATTTACCCAAGACAAGAGAAAGCACATGTGGCCATCCATATAAAACATATATAAATGTTCATAGCAGGTTTATTTATATTTATTTCCAGATAAAAACTGGAAACAAACCAAATGTTTATCAAGAGGTGAATGAATATCCAAATTGTGGTATATCCATACAAGTTGTATTGCTGAAGAATATTACTTGGCAGTAAAAATGAATAAGCTAGTAATGCATGCAGAAAATGTGGACTAATATCAACACAATTATGCTGTATTGAAGAAGCCAGACCACTGCCCTAACCAAAAGAGTAGAAATTGTACGATTCCATTCATATAGAACTGTAGAAAATGCAAAGTAATGTACAATGAGGAAAGCTTTTAAGTGTTTGCCAGAGGACAGAGGGGAAGAAAAGAGAAATGGATGTGAGGGACTGGAACAGGAGGACATTTTTGAGGGTGTTATATATGTTCATGATTTTGACTGTGGAGATTGTTTTGGAGTTGTGTGTGTGTGTGTGTGTGTGTGTGTGTGTGTGTGTGTGTGTTTGCATGTGTGAAAACTGGTCACATTTTACACTTTAAATATATGCACTTTATTGTCAGTTATGAGTCAGTTTTACCTCAATACAACTATTTAAAAAAGTAAATTAATGTAAAGATGCTAATAAGGAAGTTAATTCTTAAATTTACTTGGTGGGAGACATTTCGGAGCATTAAAAAATTAGGCAAATAATTTTTAAAATTTAAATTTTAAATTTAATGACCACTGATAAAATGCTTACATTGCGCCAGGTATTAGTCTAAGTGCTTTATAAACATTAACTTTAGTCCCTGTGATAATTCTATTCCTTAGGTATGGCATTATCCACACCCATCTTATATATGAAGAAACTGAGCCATTAAGAGTGACATAATTTGTAAATGTGAAGCTCAGATTTACTCGGTGGTCTGGCTTCAGGGATATAATATAGCCCTGTTTAATCTTGCTTATAAGGACAGAGTTTATTTTGACTACTTTACAAAGTCAGGAACTGCACAGGATTTTACTTTCATTTTCTTACTGCTCACATTTCTTGAATAGCTTTTATGCATACAGGTTGGACTATTTACTGCCTTTTTATAAGATAACACTTTAACACTAAGTACTGCTTTCATTAACATGTACTGTACTGCCCACCAGACCTCTACTTTAAAACCTCCCTATTCCTCACTTCTTTTCCAAACTGCTTCCATTCTATAAAGCACAGTCTTTCAGATTTTGAGATAAATATAGCAATACATCACCTATCTTCATTCCCACCCAAATCCATTTGCCCCAGTGTAAAATTTCTATGGCATTTATTATCCATATGAAACCACTGAACACTTGATTCATTTTGCTTCTAATGATTCATGTTTTAAGAATATAAATTTGGGGAGGGCAGCGCCTGGGTGGCTCAGTCGATTAAGTGTCGGACTCTTGATTTGGGCTCAGGACATGATCTTGCAGTCATGAGATCAAGCCCCGCCTTGGGCTCAGTGTGGAGCATGGAGCTTGCTTGGGATTCTCTCTCTGTCCATCTCCTTCAGCCCCTCCCCATCTCATGCTCTCTTTCTCAAAACAAATAAATAAACTTAAAAAAAAAAAAGAATGTTGGGGCACCTAGGTGGGTCAGTCAGTTAGTTAAGCGTCTTTGTCTCAGGGCATGATCTCATGGTTTGTGAGTTTGAGCTCCGCATCAGGCTCTGTGCTGACAGTGGGGAGCCTGCTTGGCATTCTTTCTCTCTCTCTCTCTCTCTCTCTCTCTCTCTCTGTCCCTCTTTCTCTCTAAAAATAAATAAATTAATTTAAAAAATGAGAAAGAATGTAAATGTTTTTGACAATTATATCCTGTGTCTTTCACATCAGAAACCAAGTCCTTATTTTGTGTCATGAATATGCAGAAATACATATATTTGACACAGAATTGCCAGCCCCTCTGGACTTACAGAACCATACATGCTCCACTTGAAAATATCACATTGTCTGTTTAAAGCCCTCATAGAGAATAAGCAGCAAGGAATATGAGAGTTGGCAATACATCTCTCCCCCCATCACTATCTCCAAGTTTCGTCTTGGGTATGTAACGAGAAACGTCCACTCAGGCATGAAGAATAGAGGCTAAATGAATTGCGTTTGGATTGTGAAAATGGTGCGCTTTATGTGGTTAGGGCACATTCCACATTTTTTTTTCTCCCTTAATGAACGTGACATTTGTGTCAACTGGTGAAGAGTGGGGGGTCCTCTTGGTATGGATAAAAATTCATTAAGCTAGTTCAGCAGGGAACACCAGGATCCACATCTTACCCAGTCCTTCCCTCTCAAATAGTTTTCATTAACTCTCCGAGTTCTAAAACAAGTCACTCTCATTTTTTCATTACATGTTTCATATAATTTATTGTACATAATAAATAGTTTGCAAGAGTTGGGTTTATGAATAGCTTGAAACAGGTTTTCCGTGTCCAAATCAAGCTGCCATAGTAACCATTTTTCATTTCTGCCAAACGTATGGTCTTTTCCTTTTTTTTTTTCTTTCTGCCTTGAAATATGTTGTTTAAAAAAATCCCAAATTATTCAGGAAAGTTGATCAGGTTTCATTAAAATAATGACTTCATTGTTAGCAAATGCTTATTTCAATCTCTTATTAAATGACTCCTTCTTGCATTATGAGCATCAAACTGAAAATAAAAATATATAGCTTTAAATTTTGATTTAATGATATTTATCATAAAAGTAAATTAAAATACATTTCTCTTCTCCTCCCATTTCCCCATAAAAGAATCTCTGCCCTTTTCAAACAATAGAACAGGAGCAAGGCCATGTTAAATTTCTGCCAGATAGTTCCATGTAGAAAGTCTAGGAGGACAGAAATCTACTGGGTATTTTTACCCAGACACCCTCCCAAGGCTTCTAATTTCTTGGGCAAGAATAATTTTTAGAAAGGTTGTTTCTACAGGTGTTTTTCCAACTTCTCATCATTCTAATATTTTGACTTTTCAAGTAACTAGCATCCAAAGTCAGAACTTTCGTCAAGTAACCAGTACCTCCCGGCTAAGTCTATAAATTCTAGAAGCCAACTCAACTCAAAAGCTTGCAAAAGCTGTGCTCAACAACCTTTACCTCAAATTCTCAAACAAAAGACTATCATCAGAAGTCACGGTGAGATAGGACCCTTATAACAGCTAGTGTTATGGAGGCTGAAGGGAATAGCTGTGCTACGGCAAACAGAGAAAGATCTGCTTTTATGAAGATTTTTTTTACATTAATGACTTTTAGGGGGTGTTTTTAAAGGATAACTTTAAAATTTTACCTTTCCTAATGATTAGTATATTGCTTAAAGAAAGAAAATGATTTATTTATTAGTCTAGGTTCAGTCTGTAGCTTGGCACCATGAGATGCACAGGTTTTGACCACTGCCCATGAAAATGCCTGCTTTAAAGTACTTATTTTTCACTATATACTCTAGATTCTTACATAGCTAATCAAGCTTTACGTCCTTCACAAGTACCTCCATTTGTTCAACATATATTTAATGAATGACTTCTCTCTGCAATATCATATAGGTTCCATGAAGCTATATATTTGGGAACCTGAACTGCAAAAATATTTGAACCTTGTCTCTTGATTGCTGCCACTAAAGTGAAATCACTTCCAGCTCCCATTCTTAAGGCTCTTGAACCCAAAATTCTTGGAAAGCAAATCTTACTCGCTTGAGTCACTACCCATTACAACTAGCTATGATTAAGTTGACATAGTCAAATATTATTGGCATTGCTGTTGAGACCCAGTCCTGGTGTTGGGGGGTATGGGGCAATTTCTGGAGAAGGGGAAATCTCAATAGGGTAGTTAGCAAAAGGTATCTTCTGCAACCACAACTAGCATTCTCTGGGTTAGGCACTGTACAAAGCACTTTTCATGCATCATCTCAAATAATTTCCAAGAAAGTCTATTGTAATAGATACTACTATTATTCTCATTTTAACTGTAAACATTTGAGATTTCAAAGGGAAAAAATCAATAAGTGATGGAGACAAGATATAGAGTCTGCTTTTTCTGGCTACAACAGCTATACTCTGTCTTTAATCTTGATGACATCAATCCAACAGGTTTACGTGTAGACTGAGCCTGGTGCCTCTGTCCCCATAAACTTTCTGTCCTCAATTCTTCAGTTTGAGTAGGTGAAGAGTTGATTGCATTTAAGGAGCTAATAAATGTCAACTCATACCCCCAAAGTACCTACCTTTTCCTGTCATGTTCTAACATGAAAAGGAAGGGGAAATACGTTCCAGATATACACATGTGTTTTCTCGTGGACTCTGTGTGATACACGGTATTTAGACATAGGTGAACTGATACCACCGGTGTTGTAGTCCAGAGTAAATATGTTCCAGAGCACAGTAGTTGTGTGTGTGTTGTGGGGGTGGAAAGGTAGGGGAACAAATCACCAGTTGTCACGATATTTCTACAGGAAATTCTAAACATATGACTTAGAAATGAAGTGTGAGCACATATTAGAACTACTGACAAGTCAGATACTGTCTATAGAATATTTCTTTTGGACATAGTCAACATGGTAGAAATGTAATACACATTTCCCTAGTGAATGAACTTTAACTTCAACAAAGGGAAATAATCTCTCTCTTCCAATCAGAGGAGGAGAAACACTCTGGGATCTTTTGGTGGAAGGAGAACTCTGAAGTTGGGTGAGATAAATCCAGACCAGTAATAACTTATCTGTGTATGTTTGCATGAGGAGAGGTAATTCTCTAGGCCTGGCACTCTGACTTTTGAAACAAAGTCTATTTCATTATCCCTACAGGGGTGGAGTGGGTGGTGGGGTGGCAAGGGACAGGAGGAAGGTGAAGGGGAAGCAAAGTTGCGGCTACCACTGCTTATTCATATTCTCAGGTTATTACTAAGTCCTAGATTCACAAGTTTGGGACTTGCTGTGCGGAAAGTCACACGACACTTAAATACCACAATAAAATGGGTGGAAATCACCATCAGGGTTAGTATATAAAAACTTTAATAAGGAATCATGAGCTTTTCATGTGCAGTGGCCCTGTTCTTGATAATAAACCGTTCACAAAAGTGCTGCTATTTATTGACTCTCTTTTGGGCTGACTAGAGGAAAACGAACTCTTTGACAAAATGAGAAAGTTTGGTCCTAGATGGGTGCCAGGTCCCCATTTTTGCAGTAGAGTTCTGAGCAAGGAGAAGATGAACGGGACCCCTGGGGTGAATAAATCAGGGGTACCCTAACAAACCTGATTGCCTGTGGCAGTTGTGATGTCTTTATAAACACTGCAAAAAAGTTAAGGAAGAGCTAAGAATGCAAAAACATCCAAATTTACATTGATGAATGAATTAATTAGGACACAACTAATTTAAAAATCCTGCTAACAGAAATAGGAGCCAGTGGGAAAATAAATTACCTCTCCTCTATCAGAGAGGGAAACACACGCAGACCTTATCATTTTAAATTCAGTTTAAATATAGCCCAAACACAGTCCAGATTACTTTTTGCCATCACAGAGAATATGCTTTTGACTAACTCATCTGGCTTAGGTTTCCCAGAAGATTCTGGCACAATAAGGAAGACATTGTCTGAGGGGGCGCACAGAATGTACCTAAATGGCTTAGTGCTAAATGGCTCGGGCAGAAGGGTGAGGCACCCCCACCTGCCACAGCAGAGCTGGAAGGCACTGTGCGGAACTGCTGACATTCTCTCATTTTCTGCCCTGACACAGGCATCCTGCTAAGGGTAGCAGAGGAGAGGAAAGGTGCAGGGAGAGCGGATGGGAAAAATGAGAGGAGAGAGCAAGGAAATAGAGGGATAGAAACCAAGACAAAATTTTCTATGGACAGTGGATATTAAAGCAAGGTGACGTGATACAGGAATATTCCTCCCCTCCTCCTCCAGGTTTAGGATGTTTAGAAAATGATTTCCATTTCAGAAAGAAGCTCTCTGAAAAGCTAAAAACATTTCCAAAAAAATTGGCTACAACTTCCTTCACACAAAGACAAGTTTGAGAGATACGAATAGTCATGGGAGGAATATTTTATGGAACAAAATATTTATTCTTGTTTCGCTTATGAGGATATCAAGACAGAAAATAGTCTCTGGAGGAAATCATGCCCGTGAAAGATATTTTAAGATCAAAGTTTACCTGACACATAAACCAACTCACTAACAATGAAAAGCATGAAACTCTGTTTTGAAAGGCACTGATTTTTCTTTTTTCCTTTATCAATTCGGCCCTTTTGTCTTTTACAAAATGTATGTGCAACTATAACAATGTGATCTTTTTTACCTGTTAAAACTTGAAACTTGTAATATGATCAGAGAATTCAAGTCCCACATAGAATGTGAGGTACTTAGTTTCCTTGACAGACTTGTGATAATTTTTTGAAACAATGAAATTTATCCCATAGTAAATGCCATCAATCTTCCCATTTATATATACAATGCATTCTAAATTTTTGAAAAAAAATTGTTCAATATAATACCTTTTTTGTGGCTCAGTTTCTCTTCAGTTGATGATGAGAAAATCAGAAATACATTATTCTTACTAACTCGAGCTGAATGAAAGTCTTTATTTTAAGTAACTTAATTATATACAGAAAGTATGTAATAAAATAATGACCTCTATTATAAATCATAAGTAGCAATCAAAATAATGATCAAATCAGATAATAAGTTTGATTATGTGTAGAATTTCACTTTCCTTAGGTATGTTATTACTCCCAGAACAAGATGGAAACAAAAGGACTTGGCTGGAAATAGGCTCTCTCTTGATCACATGCCTAGTACAGTTCTCTGTGCCCAGTGGGTTCTCAATAAATATTCAGTGATGATTATAATGAGTCTTCTGGAAACACTGCAATTCGCAGGTATGCACAGATCTGAGATTAGAAAAAAATTGTCAGTGTAATTGATTGTGTCTAAAGAGAAAGAATTCTACATCTGATATCAATCACATAAACTGTGGACCCAGGCAAACACAACTGCCGTATGGCTTTTTTCTTCCCATTTCATTTTTTCCTGGCTACCCCACATACTAAATGGAGACCCACTGGACACATTTGTCACTTGATTAAATTATCCAGGGGCAAGGCAGTACAGCCATACTGTTGCCAAATGTTTCTGAAAGCTTTACCTTGCTTCCGGAATCAGGTCCCTGATTTCTGATCAAGGGAATAGTTCTATACAGCACAGTACTTTGGAAGGTCCTGGGATTACTGTCATTGTGGCAGACTTTAGGTCATTTGGAAGTCAGAGAACAAAGTTGCAAGTGCCATAAGTATTTATGTTATGGAAAAAATGCTGATTTAAAACAAAAAAAAAATCAGATGTGAAACATGGCTCTGGTTATTTGCAGGTTGTGATGGTGTCTGGGGCAAGTTAATAGTAGACCAGTGGAAAAGTAGGCCAATTATTTTGTTCCATTCCCACCACCGAACACTTCACCTTTAGGGAATGTGAGCCTTAGGTCCCCAGAGGGAAAAGGGAAGAACAGATGGTAAGATTGCTCAGGCCAGCAAGCTGGAAGTCCATCTTGATTCTTTAGTCTTCTTTACCTCTCCTCTTGTCCCTGTAGTGCCTGGCCATATTCTCTCTACCCTCCAAAAATACTTGAAATATTTCCACTTCTCTCTAGTCTGCGATCACATTCATTTCTTACGTAGGATGTGCAGTAAACATGTAATTTGCTTTCTATGCATATTTAATCTTTTCAATCCATTCGCCTCTCTGTGGTCTGAGTCATTTTTTAAGTTTCTAGACGTGGTATATTTCTTTTGTGTAAGGCACTGTGCAAGGCACTGTGGTAAGCACTTTATATTCCTCATTTGACCTTCTTAAAAACTGTATTTGAGGGGCGCCTGGGTGGCGCAGTCGGTTAAGCGTCCGACTTCAGCCAGGTCACGATCTCGCGGTCCGTGAGTTCGAGCCCCGCGTCGGGCTCTGGGCTGATGGCTCGGAGCCTGGAGCCTGTTTCCGATTCTGTGTCTCCCTCTCTCTCTGCCCCTCCCCCGTTCATGCTCTGTCTCTCTCTGTCCCAAAAATAAATAAACGTGGAAAAAAAAAATTAAAAAAAAACAACTGTATTTGATTAATATAATTGTATTAATTTCCTGTTGTATCGGTAAAAACAAGATGAGGTTAGTGGCTTAAAACAACAGTGTTAGGGAAATATCCAGAGTGCTACTTATTGCCAGGCCCTGGGATTGCCTAATCAGTGCCCTGGATCTGGAACATTCCCTTATTTGGAGGCTAGTGTCAAGCAATAGTTCGATTCTCTTTCCTTATTAGGATAAATCTTTCCTTATTCTGGGTACACAGTGAACTTCCTTGTACTGGTTCAGTGTGTATCACATGCACCTGGCCAGTGCACTGGTGTCTCTGCCTTTTGAGAGGGTGGAAACAGAGTTTTCACCTGCAGGACAAGTGGGGTCTGTGCGGTCCATCACCCCATGTGGGCTATGAGGAAGGTCCTGCTGACATGGGAGACAGGCACACAATGCAGACCCTTATCTTGCTGTGCCTTTTCTCCATCCTGTGATTAACTGTTCTTCCAACCACACACCTCATGAGCTGAGTTCTCCTTGGTGATTCTGAGCTCACTGGGGATGCAGCAGCCAATATCTGTGGGCTCCAACTTCTGGTGGTTGGCAGTGTAATTCTCTTTGCCAATGCCCACACGGTGGGAAACCTCACCTGGGATTGGTAGCTGGATCTTCCCCCTCAACACACAAAAATTGATTCTCTTTCGGTTCTGGAGGCCAGAAGTCAGAAATGAGTCTATGGAGTTAAAACAAGGTGTCGGTCATAGGGCTCTTTTCTTTTAGAGGCTCTAAAGGGTGATCAGTTCCTTACCTCTTCCAGCCTTTGGTGGATGTCAGCATTCTTTGGTTTGTAGTGGTATATGTTCATCCTTTGCTACATTGTCATTGGTTTCTCTGCTTCTGTAGTCAAGTCTCTTCCTCCACCTCTCTCTAACAAGAACACTTGTGATTACAGTTAGGGTCTGCCTAGATAATCCAGAATAATCTCTTCATCTTAATTTAATTGCATCTTTTTCCATAGGAAGTAATGTTCACAGTTTTCAGGAACGAGGACCTGAATGAATATCCTTGGGGTTACTATTCAGCATAGCACGATAGTTCTTTCTTTTCACTTGTGACAAAAAAGCTTTAATGGGTTGAATAATGTGCCCAAATTTATACACACAGGAAGTAGCAAAGCTGGTACTCAAACCCAAGTCTTTCTGACTCCAAAATAAATGTTTATGTATAATGGAGAAACTAGGTGTGGTAAACTTGACAGAGAAAAATAAAAAACAGGCAGAGAGAGATATCAGGATTATTTCCAAATATCTGAAAGAGCCATCACATGAGAAAATGACTAATAATGATAGCTAACTCATATTTAGAGCTTGTATGTGCCAAGAGGTGTTCTAAGCTTCTTTACAAGTATTAACTCATTTAATTTTTTTAACAACTCCATGAGAAATTTTCATGATTATTGGTGGTTAAGTTAATTGTTAAAAATTACACAGCTAGTAAGTTATAGAGCTGATATTTGAAGCTTCAGAGACTGTGGTCCTAAGTCATCCCTAGATAGACTGATCTCATCCTATAAATTCTGGCAGGAGGACCTTGAACCAATGGAAGAAAAGAGATGAAGACAAACCTTTAGTTAAATATCGGAAATACTGAGGCGAAATTATTTCTTCACAGACTGGGAGAAAATATTTGCAAAAGGCAGAGGTGATAGGGGATTGTTAGGCAAACTGTACAAAGAACCCTTAAAATTCAACAATATGGAAACAACCCAATAAAAAATGAGCAAAAGAACCAAAGACAGCTCATCAGGTGTCAGTGGGGAGGAAGGTAGGGATAGATAGAGCAGTGGAACTATTTTGTATGCTACTATGATGAATGGATGTCACTACACATTTATCAAAACTCACAGAATGTACACCACCAAGGGTGAGCTCTTGTGTAAACTGTGGACTTCAGGTGATAACGATGTGTCAAGTATGTTCATTGATTGTAAACAAACAAACAAATAGTAAAAGAGATTTAAATGAGACAATGTAGAGGCAAGATTCTGAGCTTTAGTCTAGTCAAGAGACTGGACATATTGTGGCAATTTGGATGAATGTGTCAGAGGTTTATGCCTGGACAGAGTGGTGGTGCCATTGGTAAAAATAGAGAAGTCTGAGAGGGAGAGGGAGAGGGAGAGGGAGAGGGAGAGGGAGAGGGAGAGGGAGGGAGGGAGAGAGAGAGAGAGAGAGAGAGAGAGACAGAGGAAAGCTCAGTTTAGATAAATGGAATTTAAGCAAAACAACTAAATAATCATTGTAAGTTATGAACTAGAACTTGATGCCTAGGGCTAGTGATACAGAGCTGACTGTTATTTATATATATGAGTAGCAATTTTCTGCAGCAATTAGCTTTCACTGGACACATTTCATTTTATAGGCACTATCTCATTTGATTCTTACACCACTTCTATAAAGTAGACATTCTTGTCCCATTTCATAGATGAGAAGACTTAGGCTAAGAGAAGTTAGATAACTTGCTCATGGTCACATATCTAACAAAGTGGTGGAACGTGAAGCCATACCCATCTGATTTCAAAGCCCATACTCTTAATCACTTTGCTAAACTATCATAAGAGTAAATGTGATCATCCTGGGCAGATCACATCCTGTGACAGAGAGGAGTTCCAGCCTGTTCTACTTGTGCCTGAGTGAGAATGGTTGGATGTTAAGTGGACAACTGTCTCTCAAGTAACACACTGAACAAAGAAAATTCTTATCTTAAAAATCTGTTTTAATATTGAATTAATGTAAAAATAATGTTTTCTTCTCCCTAGTGTCAAGTAAAATCTACGAGGAGATATGCCCTATGTAACTGTTGCCTTTACTCAGCAGACTACCCTATGTTCTGGGGTTGGGGGAGGAAAGAGATCCCAGCTGAGAAACAGGCCAGAGTAGCACAGAGAGGGCTAGGGACACAGCCTACACACATCAATATTTATGACATAAAAAGGAGGAGGGCTTGAAAGAGGAATGGGACAGTTGTTCAACAAGTGGGGGCCAAACTGGCTTACCACAGCACATCAGAGAAAAAAGCAGAAGGCAATTTCCATACGGTCAAACACTGCAAGGAAATATCCAGAAGGTCAAGAAATTACAGAAACGTCTTTATATTCTGCAATAAGGTATTTTCAAAGGTGCGGTTTAAACGAGACGAGAGATTGTAAAAGGGCAAGAAACAAGTAGGTGCTCAGAAACTGAAGGGGCAATGGGTGGATACTATTGGTTTCTGGAGTTTTAGGAGATAATAAATATTCTGGTTCAAGAAAAACCAGAAACACTGTATCAGTTAAGGTGTTTCTGTTGCTTACAATGCAAATTAATTCTGCATAGCAAAAGCAAAAGAGGGATGTTGAACAATGACAGAGGGTAATCCTCAGAATCCAAAGAATCAGACGTTGGAAGGTATAGGGACCAGATCAGTTCTAATAGGAACTGGTAAATAAAAACGAGTGAACAATCCCTGCAGAACAACATCGGGCGACTATATTTCAACCCTTTTCAGTCTTTGGGTTGCTCTGGCTCAAGTTGTAAATTCTAGGGAGAACATCTGAGTGGCCAAGTTCTGGTCATGTCATCATACTTAGCCAGAGAAGTTCAATGTCTTTAATTATAGTTTATCTACTAAGGGAAGGTTAGTTCCTCAAAGAAAATCTGGAGAATGAATTCCAATGGGGACAAAACTGCTGAAGAGTAGAAAAATGCAGGCAATCCTTGCTTTGCACTGTGCAGCATTAGCTGAAACACAGGCAAACTGGCAATGATTCTTGACTCTGCACAGTTTTGTACTACGTGGCTTTTGAGCTCAGACACCAAGGAATGTTACAGTGAGGAACAGGCACAGGCAGGTACCGGTTTCAGTTAAGATACCATGCAAAGCAAGGGCCGCCCATATATATGACCGAGAACAATTATAAAGAATATGAGACTTCAGAGATAAATTTGTAGAACCAAAATATAGGAAAAAGGGACTTTAGAGATCACCAAATCCAGCCCTTTCCTATTGTAACAAAGGAAACAGGTGCCAGGAGAAGCACATTGACTTATCCAAGTCTTCCTTCTTGGAGAAACAGAAATTGTATTAGCAAAAGAAGCACAAAGAAAAGGAGTGGTTTCCAGAACTGGCTGCAACTTAACAGGGGAAGTGATCTGTGGGAAGTAAGTTCTGAGCTAGGATTTGAAGGACTACTGAAATGTGTTTCCTCAGGTGTAAATTGAGGAGGGCTGGCCTAAATCTCTAAGAGCCTTTTCAACTCTGACATGCTATGATTCAGAGCAGTATGTACTAAAATTAGCAAGTCATATACAGAGAATAGTAAGCAGGGTGGCTTGATTAGAGCAAAGAAGCATGTTAGTGAATAATGACGGCCCCAGGAGGGTCAAGTGATGGATGTCTGGCTGGGGGTTCAGGGTTAATACTGCCCAACATGGGTTAAGGGAATATGCCACCACCCCTGAAGTCCTGCAGTATGCCCACCATTTGTGAAGCAATGAACCAACACACCTGTTAAAACAATAGCACCCCATATCTTCCCATGGAATGTGATTGACACATTATTGGGAACAGTGTTCCTACAGGGTTGTAATAGTTGGGATTCCCTATTGTCTTATTAGAAGAAGCAGCTATAATTTTTAATTCTGATTCTCATAGAGTATATGTGACTTCCAGCAGATGTGTGCAGTCCCTAAGGCCAGGGCCTGGGGACATACAGAATGAACATACAGACTGAAGATTGAATATAACTCACTTTAGTAACCATATGACAAACCTGCTCATAGATGCTAAACAGGGTTTGCTGAGTGTTTTATTCCCTAGTGGAAACATTTACTTTTCATATGTATAGAAGTTAGATGATAAAAAAAAAAAAAAAGAAAATTACCCTAATTCTTTTTGCTTTGTTATCTATTATCTTTTCACAAACCCATACGCTTTTTGATAAGATTACCAAATTAATGGACAAGGAAATATATTCCATTCTTTCACTGAAGTCCAGTTGTATTTTGATATCTTAATACATCAAAAAACCAACATCCTATTCTGGTTTCTCTGCCTGGCCCCTTATTCTTTTTCTTTCTTTATTTCCTTCTTTCTTTCTTTCTTTTGTAAGTTTTACCATCCTTCTCTAATTTCATTCTTTCTTTGTTTCCTTGTGTATTTATCTCTGGCTCTCACTTTCCACCACTTACCCTCTGCACCACATTAGCATTGTATACTGTGAGCTAATTAAGATGCTTTGTCTTCCCCACCACCCCTCCATTTTGGGTCACTTACACTGAGCCTCCACTATATTTTTATAAATGGGGTGGGAATATTTACTTTGTCCAAAACTGCCAGATGGGCTCATTTCAAATCAAATGGACTCAGGAAGTTATACCTGAAAGCTGGGGCAGACCTGGAGTGGGTGAAGGCAGAGAGGATTTCTTATCTCGCTTGTCCACCCTCTCTGTGATACTCTTGTATCGTGAACTGTGGAACACCTGCTCTCCTATTAGCGGCTCTCCGGTACTCACCATTTTCCACAAACATTCTATTTCCTGACTTTGACTGAAACCAAACTTTATTTTCCAGATGCTCATCAGAGTCCATCATTCTATTCATTACAAGTGTAGGATGAAAAAATTTCCCTTCTTCGCTTCTAGGTTCTTTGTCTGGTCTAATAATTAAATTGATATAAGACAGATTAATGGGAGAAAAACAAACAAATTTTGTACATATGGAAGCCCTATAAAAATATGAGACCCAAAGGGCAACCAGGTAATTGAGGCTTATATAACATCCTGAGCTAAGGGGTTAGGAGTCTGGGGATACAAATGGAGAGAAAGGTCATTCACAGGAAGGCAGAGATGTTTGGAAAACAAAGTTTGCCTTGTTATGCAGATAAGTTTCTTAGGTAAAAAGTTATCTCTGGTAATAGCTGTCTTCCTGATACAGGCCCTCTTTCCAATATAAATTTAGATAGTTGAGGGGGAGTTTTTCCTGAATCTGCTGGATTTTGATTGCCTTTAGCTGAAAATAATCCTTATGCCAGAGGCATATTTTGGCATGGCAAAAATGCTCCCCTTCACTAGCCCTTCACTAATTTGCTCAACTATTTTCCCATGGTCCTCACCCACCAGCCTCTCCTTCCCTTCCTTCCTTCCTTCCTTCCTTCCTTCCTTCCTTCCTTCCTTCTCTTTCATGAGAGAGCAGGGAGAGAGTCAGAGGGAGAGGGAGAGGGAGAGGGGGAGGGGGAGGGGGAGAGGGAGAGGGAGAAGGGGAGAGGGAGAGGGAGAGGGGGAGAGGGAGAGGGAGAGGGAGAGAGAGAGAGAGACAGAGAGAGAGAGAATCTTAAGCAGGTTTCACACCTAGCATGGAGCTTAATGCAGGACTTGATCCCTTATCCATGGGATCATGACCTGAGCTGAAATCAAGAGTCAGACAGTTAACCAACTGAGCCACCCAGGTGTCCCTTTGTTTTCTTTCCTAACAACCACATCATAGGCCTATGCAATTTTCCCCATTACTAAGTTTCTATCAAGATACTCTTTCCCTTTTTTTGGATGACATAGCACATCTCTCCATCATCAACAGTTATCATTCTCAAAGATTTAAACATCTAAACAGATTATAGCCTAACCTCAAATTTCTTCTGTTCCTAAACTCCAATGATCCCCAAAGACAGCCATATCTTAGATTGTATTTTTACAGAATTATTCAACTCCATACCTCAAATACTAAGCTTCCCTTGTCTAATTTTCACTTCCTTCCTTCCCATTTTTCAAAGTTTCTTTTTAAATGTAAATTAGATCTTATCATCCTTCTCCACCCCACCCCCACTAAAACTCTCCACGGACTGTTCATTGCACTTGAAATAAAATGCAAATTTCTCACAAGACTGGTTCTAGGAATGGATCTGTCTTTATATCCCTCTCTGCTATTACACACACTGTCTTCTCCCTCCCTCACTATTCCTGCAACACAGGCTTTTCTTCTCTTCTTAGAGCAAGGCAATTTCAGACACCTGGGTGACCTCAGCTCAATGTTGCCTCCTCAGAGAGGACTCCTCCAACACACTTTTCAAAGAAACTCCTTAGCCTGTTTTACTTTACTTTACTTATTCATAGCACTCTCCATTTTTTTTTTTTAAATCTACTTCTCTACTTGTTGATCCTCCAGGATAGTAACTTGCTTGTCTATCCAGATTTTGCAGTATCTCCTGGGGGATAGTACAAAGATCAAGAATAGTCTTTACTTTCTAAGAGTTTCCAGTCAGGAAGAGAAATCGGACAAGTAAGCAAGTAATTATAATACTGAGCAGTCATCCCGAAGCAGTGCAATACCATTATTAAAAATATAGATTCCGCAGCCAGGCTGTAAGGGATTGTCTTCGTTTTCCCGCTTACTGGCTATGAAACGTAGGTTACTTAATTATGTGGTGTTCAGTTTCTGATCATTAAATTAGGATATCAAAAGCATCTACTTTATAGGGTTGTTATAAGGGTTATAAATGTGTTAATGCAGAATACTTAGAACAGGGCCTAGAATGCAGTAAACACTCAAAAAGTGGGAGGTATTATTATTTACCAAATCTTGTTTTTCTCCTCATTCCAGGGATCACAACTCCAGTTCAGCCAGTGTCTCCTTCCTGGACCACTGAAATACCCCTGGCCTTGGTCTTGTAATTTATTCCCTCATCCACTGTATATATTGTTTACACACTGGTCCTTTTCCTAAAACACCCCAGTGTCTTTGCATAACCTTGGATGAAGCCCAACTCATTAATGTGGCTGACAAGGCCTCTGCGACTAATCTCTACCTTCTTCTCTAGCCTCTTACTCTCACTGGCTACTCCCCTCTTATGCTCTAGGAATGCCAAATTTCTCTAGTCTCCTAACCACATCCTGCTATTTCTTTTCCTTATGCTTTTGCCCATGCTGTCTCTTCTGCATGGAACATCTTTTCCCTATATTAGATGTGATTTAAAATCATCCTTTTTAATCCTTTAGGATTCAGCTTTGACTTTCATACTACAAGTATACAGTGGTTCCCAAAGGTAAAGTTGAGAACTCCTAAATATCTGGAACATACTATTACTATGGTATCGAACACACTGGCTTATCATCTATGTCTGACTCCCTGAGTTCTTTGAGGGCAGGTACTGCTTCTTGTCCATTTTTATACCCTTAGTGACAAGTCTGGCACACAGAATGTTTTTTTTTGTATTATTCAATTATTGTCATAATAATTCCATGTGACAACCCCAAATTTTAGTGGCTGCACATCTGCTTCTTGCCATGATGGAGAAACAAGGACCACACTTAAATTGCCATCATAATTATTAGAAGATTTGACAAAACATACGAAGTAACTGTTTTCAGATATTGGACAACAGGCAGTGCAGAACTGTAATCCCCGAGAAAAGGGACACAAAAAAGATGAGCCCTACAATTCCCCTAGATTTTTACCTGGGGTCAATTTCTGGCCCAAGGATAAAGAGAAGGGAACTAAACACAGCCCAGAAAATCAGTCAATGGAAACATACCCGGAGATGATAGCACTAGCAGACAAGGATGTTGAAATGACTATTATACTATGTAAATTAGGGTAACAAAGGAAGAGAAGTGAAAAATATGAGAGAAATAATTAAAACTTCTAAAAATAAAAATCAGAAATGGAAATTTTGCTTGGTGAGATTAGTAATAAATTGGACACTGCAGATGAAACGATATGTTCAGTAACTTCTGAGTTATACCAATAGAATAAAGCAAAAAGTGAAAAAAAGACTAAAGAGAGAGAGAGAGAACAGAATCTCAGTAATCTACAGAACATGATAAAGTGGTTTCAAATATGTGTCATTAGGTCCTAGAGGGGGAGCAGAAAAAGATTTGAAGAAATAATGGCCAAAACTTTCCCCAAATGGCTGAAAGCTATAAAGCTAGATTCTAAAAGATCTCAACATAAGTCCAAAACAAGATAAATACATGCATGTACACGCAAAGCAAGGGAGAACTATATTGAGGAAAGTACTGCTAGGGATAAAATCTTAGAAATAGAGGAAAAAGATACATTACATAGAGTACAAAGATATGAAACTAAAGACTTATTGTGAGAAATATGAAAGTCAGAAGAAAATGGAATGGCATCTTTAAAGTGCTGAAACCAGTTTCCACTTAGAATTCTATACATATGAATATGTCTTTGAAAAGAAGGGGCAAAATAAATGTTCTTGCAGAAAATAAAAACAGAGAAATTAAAACTCGACAAAGAAAACAAATGATTAAAAGATGGGCCAAGACCTTCAGAGACAGCTCACCAAAGAAGATATGCCAATGGAAAATAAGCATATGAAAAGATGTCCACTGGATATGTCATCAGGAATATGCAAATTAAAACAATGTCAATACCTATAAGAATGGCCCAAATCTAGAACAGTAACAATACCAAGTGTTGTCTAGGATGTGGAGCAAAAAGAAATCTCATTCATTGCTGCTGAGAATACAAAATGGTACAGCCACTTTGAAAGACAGTTTGGCAGCTTCTCACCAAACTAAACACCCTTTTACCATACAATACAGCGATTGAACTCCTTGGTATTTATCCAAAGGAGTTGAAAAGTTATGTTCACACAAAAACTTGTACATGGATGATTACAGCAGCTTTATTCATAATTGACAAAACTTGGAAGCAACTAAGATATCCTTCAGTATGTGAATGGATAAACTATAGTACATCCTTAGTGCTAAAAGGAAATGAGCTATCAAGCCATAAGGAGACATGAACTAACTCTAAATGTTATTAAGTGAAAGAAGCCAATCTGTAAAGACTATACAGTGTGTGATTATAACTATATGACATTCTGGAAAAGGAACAATTATGGAGACAGTAAAATATAAGTGGTTTCCAGGTATTGTCCAAACCTACACCAAGAGAAAACTCTACTGTAAAATATGGATTTAGGGTGATTATGATGTGTAAGTGCACGTTTGTCAATTATAAGCAACGTACCACTTTATTTGGGGATGTTGATAATGGGGGATGCTATGCATGCATAAGGGCTAGAGACTTTTAGGAAATCTCTGCACCTTCCTCTCAATTTTGTTGACTTAAACTGCCCTAAGAAAATAATGTCTTAGTAAAATTTAAATTTAAATTTAAAATAAATTGGAGAGTATTTGTTCCCCTCAGACATGAACTGTAACTAATGCTAAACAAAGTTCAACAAAAAAATTTTATCAAAGAAAAAGATACCAAATGGAAACTTGGATCTCACAAAGGAATAAACAATATGAAGAATTGTAAGTATGTGAATAAACATAACAAGCATTCTTACATTTTAAAATTCTTTAAAAGATAATTGACTGCTTAAAGAAAACATAAGTAGTAATGTGTTGTGGGGTTTATAACATACTATTATTATTAGTAGTATTATTATGTTATTATATACATATTATCATGTATTTTTTATTCATAAAAAGTAGGGTGATCCATCTTCTTCCTCAGTGCCTGGGACTTTTCTGGTTTAAGTACTATGAGTTATGTCCTAGGAAACTCCTCAGACTTGGCAAATAGGCATGGTTAGCTATCCTAAATGGAAAAGCAATTGCGATAAGTAAAATTATATTTTGGAAGCCCTAGGGCAATCACGGAAATACCCCAAAGAAACTTCATAAGCCAATACCAGAGGTAAAATGGAATTCAAAAATACATAATTCACAAAAAGGCATGAAAAGAGTGTAGAAGAAACAAAGAACAGACGTCATAAGTAGAAACAAAAAACAGCAAGTTGATAATTTAAACTTGACCATATCAATAATTATATTAAATGTAAATGGTCTGAACCCTCCAGATAAAAGGCAGAAATTGTCAGACTAGATAGTGAAACACCCAATTCTATGTTGTTAACAAGAAACTCATTTTAAATATAAAAACACAGCTAGGTTAAAAGCAGAAAGAAGGAAAAGTTATACCATAATAACTCAAAGCATAAAACAACTGGAGTGGCTCTAAGTAATACCACATAAAATAGATTTTGGAACAAGGTCCAGTGCCTGGAGTTTCATGTTAGAGGAATCAATCCATCAAGGAGACAAAAAAATCCTAAGTACATATGCTCCTGATAAAAGGGTTTCAAAGTACATAGAGCAAAATATAAATAAATTGAAAAGACAAATATTCATAGAGCAACTGACAGAAAGTCAGTAAGAATATAGAAGAGTTGAGCTACACTAAACAACTTGATACAATTGACAGTTATGGAATGCTCCAACTAACACAAGCAGAATATACATTTCTCCAAGTGTACACATTTACCTAGACCATGTAGGAAGTCAAAAACAAATTTAAGTAAACTTAAAATAAAATTGAAATTATATAGTGTATGTTATCTAACCATAAAAATTAAATTAGAAACGAACAACAGAAATTTATCTCTAAACTCCTCAAATATTTGGCAAAAAAAAGCAAGATGCTTGTAAATAACCCATGGAAGATGGGTTCCTGGGTGGCTCAGTCAGTTAAGCATCTGACTTCAGCTTAGGTCATGATCCCATGGTTTGTGGGTTTGAGCCCTGCATTGGGCTCTGTGCTGACAGCCTGCTTTGGATTCTGTGTCTCCCCACCCCTCTCTCTGCCCCTCCCCTGCTTGCCCTCTTTTTCTCTCTCTCAAAAGTAAATAAACATAAAAAAAATTAAATAACCCATAGAAGAAAGAAGAAATCATGAGGAAAATTAGAAAATATGTTGAAACGAACAAACATTAAAAAAAACAATGTATCAAAAACATGGGTGCAGCTAAACTTGCTTGAAGCAAATTTTATAGCTTCAATTGCTTATATTGGAAAAGATAAAAATTCTGAACTCAAATGATCTAACCTCCTACATTAAGAAACTAAAGAAGGAAGAGAAAATTAAACTCAGAATAAGCAGAAGGAAAGAAATAATAAAGAAGAGAAGAAGTTGATAAAATAGAAAGAGAATAGAGTGAACCAATAAAACCAAATGATGTTCCACTGAAAAAGTCAACAAAATTGACACATGTCTAACTAATGAAGATATAAAGAGAGAGGAGACAAACTACCAACATCCAGGATGAAATAAAGGACATCAGTATAAATCCTATAGGGAATATGCTGGTAATTAGAGATTATGAAAATTTTGTATCAATAAACAACTTAGATTAAATGGATAAATTCTTTGAAGAATGTGAATTACCCAAACTGACTAAACAAATCCCATTGCAATTGGCTCTACAACAATTACTCCCATGAAATCACTTTTTGACAAAGACACTGATGTCTGCCCTGCTACTGAATGCAATGAGTCTTTCAGTATCCACTTCTGTATTTGATAGTATTAAGCACTTCTTGATGTGTTTTCTTCCCCTTTTTGGTGACACGATGCTCTCTTTTGATTTATTCCTACCTCTATTCTTCTTCTTCTTATTTTTTTTTAAAGTTTATTTATTATTTTGAGAGAAAGACAGAGAGCAAGTGGGGGAGGGGCAGAGGGAGAGGGAAAGAGAAAATCCCAAGCAGGCTCCATGCCACCAGCCTGAGACTGATGCGGGGCTCAAACTCACAAACTGTGAGGTCATGACCTAAGCTGAAACCAAGAGTCGGCGCTTAACAAACTGAGCCACCCAGACACCCCACTCTATGGCTATTTTTTATCATTATCCTCCGTGCTTCATTTTCTTTCATGTATATCTCAAATGTCACAGACTCCCTAATTTCACTCTAAAATCTCTCTGGGGGTGGTCTCATTTATTCTTAAGACTTCACTACCCTCTCTAAACTGATGGATCCTGTAATTATGACTCAATCAGCCGGCTGTATATCTGTACCTGAGTGCACAACACACACCACAAATTCAACATGTGCCAAACGGAATCTATTTCCTATCCAGACTGGACCTTTCATCGTTGTATTTTCTTTCTCAATGAGTGAATCATCTCTATAATTCCCTTGTTTTCTCAAGCTTAAACACCAAGAGCCATCCTCCACTGCTTTATACTTACTCTCACCATCACTTAACAAGTCACCAAACTATGGATTCTACCTGGCTGGCTTTTTGCATTATTGCCACCTGCTTTTGGGGCACTGTTTTCTGCTTCGTTTTCTAAAATATCCTCCTATCACTCTTAACTTTTCTCCTACCTTAATCCATTTTGCACATGTTGCCAGAGTGATCTTTCAAAAACAGAAATCCAACTGTTCTCCTTCTTAAAACGCTTTATTACTTCTCTTTACCATTAGGATAAAGACCTAACCCTACTGAAGTAGGCAATGTCTTTACAATTTGATTCTTGCTTTTCTCTCTTGTCTAATCACCTTTTGCTCAATCTTCACCATTTACCTTCTTTTCACAATGAACTCATAGCTTGAGGTTTTATTCATTTTTTCCCCTCTGCCCACTCCTCTTGAGTTCTCCACGCACAATGACTTCTCAGCCAAGAAAACTTTCCCCTACCCCTTCCTTGCACCTCAGCAATTTGAGATGGTATCTCTTCTAAGTGCTCCTATATCACCCTCTTATGACAACTTGAATAGTGCTTCTTACACTATGGAAAAAATAATTAAAACAAATAATGAAATTTGGAAAAGCAAAGTCACAACTCTACAGACACAGGAAATAGACAAGTGTGAAAGGAAACGTGAACAGAGCTCAACACGTCAAACTTGGTTAAATGGAGATGATAGAGGAAGATACTAGCTACAAAACTGTTTGATGGATTTTAACACACACACACACACACACACACGCACATGAAAGGAAGAAAAAAGAAGGGAACACTTGTTTTTTTTTTTTTGTTCTTTTCCAACGTTTATTTATTTTGGGGACAGAGAGAGACAGAGCATGAACGGGGGAGGGGCAGAGAGAGAGGGAGACACAGAATCGGAAACAGGCTCCAGGCTCTGAGCCATCAGCCCAGAGCCTGACGCGGGGCTCGAACTCACGGACCGCGAGATCGTGACCTGGCTGAAGTCAGATGCTTAACCGACTGCGCCACCCAGGCGTCCCAGAATACTTGTTTATATTAGCATCACTAGTAGCTGTAGAATGAAATTAAGCCAAATGCAATGCAGGCAGCTTCTCTAGGGGAAAAACAATCTCAATAATCAGATCCATTGGTCTGTGGTATGGTCTCCTTAGAGATAGAGTAATAAGCCTCAACATTTAGGCATCTGATACTGAAAATATCTAGCACTAAAAACATAAACTGGGCGAGAGGGGAAAAAAACCTCTTATGGACTGAGATTTCTAGGATTTTACAAATGTTTCCTCTTTCTAATTCTTGGAGGCATTGATTTCTGTGATGCATCCCCAGAAAGCCCATGTCTATTTGGGCCAAATACCTGAAATATGCCACAAATCTCATTCCCTGGGTCTAGAACTTTGATTCAGCTTTATGTCTGGAGAGGTTGCCATAGTCCATGAACACAGAGGAAGCATCGTCACACCAGCATATATTGTTGAAAGGACTGAAGACTTGTCACTCTCCAGACATGGTGAAGAGCACTTCATGTGATTGGAGGGAAGCCTTGTAGCCAAATTGAGCATGGCAACCTTTGGGAGCCACAGGGAGCAATAACTCAAAAAAGTTTGAGTGATTGATCACTAGAAACTTTCACTCTAAGAGTCTGTTATTTAAAAAAGAAATTAAATTAGTTCAAATATTGAATTTGCCTGCTTTTGACTTTACATAGGCAGCTGTTAGGAAGTATTTGATACTAAGTGCTGAGAATTATGGCATGTGCCAAAAGGATTTTAGAATCAGGATCTAAGTTGTGATCTAATTAAACAATAAGACCTGACAAAACAGTCACTACTGATGTGTTAATGACTTCCTGGGGCAGTTCAACTCCCAGGTCAAGGCAGAACAAGGGCACAGTCATCTGCCTTTGGCTGAGGCGTTTTTCTCCCCTTAAGAATAATGTTTCCACTGTTTTTCTCTTTCTCTCTCTCTTTCCCTCTCTATCTGCTATAAAATCATACCCTAAAACAGTGACCAGAAAGTCTGATTCAGGAGTCTCAAAACAGCAAGACTAAAATTAAAAAAAAAAAAAAAAAAAAAAAAAAAAAAAAAAAAAGAGTTCTTAACAATCATATAAAAATATGCAAGAAAGAAATAGCACACCACAGCCCACAGCCTTACCAAATAGAGGCATAAAGTAAGGCAAAGGAGCTCGACAGCATGAAAACACACATCCTCACCATGAATGATAGAAAGGAAAAGGCAGAGGCAGCAAATAGACTCAAACCCCAACTCCCACATGTGGAAACATCTGTTCCACTTGCGGCCACACCTGTTGCCCTGTTTAGAACACAGGGACAGATCAAAATGCTGGAGAGATGCTTATCATCATCGGCTACTTCGTATAGACTTCCTGAAGGTCTTGGTGGCTATGTACATTTTAGTATTGGTACCTTTTTTAAGTACAACTTTGAGTTTGGGAGACAGTTACGTTTCTTTCAGGCTATTTTTACTGAATAATAATTTTGTTCTTCAAAAACGACAACAACAATGCATTGAATTAAAAGTGAATTAAGAAAAGTCATGAAAAAGTTTACAACAGAGGCCACTACATTATCAAGGCCACTTTTGAATCCTTGTTTCCCAAAGGAACATTTGTAAGACTTAGACTAATTATGTTATTTGAGATGACAAATGTAATTGTCTCTGCACCAGTTCACATGTGAGGTCATCTGCAAATGGTATTACTTACTAGCTGCCTTCGCACTATAACTCCTGCCATTTTGTATAGAGTAGCCAGATAAAATTTAAGATGCCTAGTTAAATTTGAATTCGAGGTAAAGAATGAATCATTTTTTTTAGTATAAATATGTCTCCAGTAATGTCTGGGACATTTTTCCCTGCTGAATCCAAAGCCCCTATTTTCACACTATTTTGGTTTTTGATACTTTGCATCATTATATCTTCAAAAGGAAAGGAAATATAAAAGCCCTATGCATGTGACACAAACTAAATTAACCAAAAAAATTAAAATGCATTTGAGGAAAATGAAGACTTTCTCTGCAAGGGTCTTTATCTGTCAGGAGTCTTCACAGTGCTGATACAGCCATACAATCTCTCCAGAAGCCTGTTAGGGGCAGGGGCCTGAACCCATCCCTACAGATTGGACTGTCAGCTTCCTTGGGCCTGAGATGGAGACCATCATTCGGGAGGATTCTAGTGCACAATTACTGTTGGTCGTGATCTTCAAAAAACTTTGTCTGCCTATCATGTGTACAGTATTGTCAATTACTAAAAATTCCCTCTCAAACTTTTCCCATAATTATGATTACACCTTAGAATATGGCCATGGGAATCTAATTTAGACAGGTAAAACCAATTCAGTCATTTAATCATCCTGGTAAGCATTATTCACCTTCCTGTCCTCTAAAACACTGAGCTTTCTTTTTAAGTTTTTAATTCAGCAAACATTATCCTACCTGCCTGTTTCCTTTGGGATTTCTGCATGGTTTACTCTAATTACTCCTGATGCCAGACCTTGTGTGCTATGAACAACTTCAAAGAAAAAAACTAGAAAAGGAACAGTGTGGTGTTTCTTTCTTTCATATATATATATATATATATATATATATATATATATATTTTAAGACATTGTATCAAGGAGACAAGATAGCATTTTGTTCTCATAATGTGATGGACAAATCATATGGATAATCTATTAGGATGATGGATGGTATAAATTTTAATGGGAAACACCAACCGTAGTGAATTTCTCCTAGAACGTCTTTGAAACTTAACTGCCTCTGTTTGGTCCAAATTTAATAGTCAAACCTCTTAAGTTTAAAATTTCTCTGGATATAAACATTTTGATTAATTTTAATTCTACTCATTGCAAGAATCAGTGAAATCTTAGTTTGGAACAATTGTTTCAGGAAGAAGTTCCTGAAAATGAATCCCATTTCCTGCCTCAAGGTTAAAAAGTATGTTACCTCCAATGTCTATTTATCCTCCTGCCCTGATAAAATATTACTTCCCTAGTCTCTGTATTTCTGTTTTTATTCCATAAAGCTGAATTAACCCCCCAAAATTGTTTTTGTTCTGTTCTGCTTTATTTTGCCATAGACTCTGTATTTTCTTAAAATCTATTTTGTTAAAAAGACACTTCTTGGGGCTCCTGGGTGGCTCGGTCTGTTAAGCATCAGACTTCAGCTCAGGTCATGATCTCACAGTTCATGGGTTCGAGCCCCGCATCCGGTTCTGTGCTGACAGCTCAGAGCCTGGAGCCTACTTCGGATTCTGTGTCTCCCTCTCTCTCTGTCCTTCCTCTGCTCTTGCTGGTGGGCTCTCTCTCTTAATAAACATTAAAAAAAAAAGACAGACATTTCTTATATGTCTACTATGTGCCAGGATCCATGTCCCTTGGCCTTGTAAACCATGATTCTTATCCTCAAAAAGCTCACTGGCTGCTGTTGGTCAGACAAGTGAAAAAACAAAGTAAAAGACATGATGAATGCTTTGCTGGTTAAATGTACAAAGTGCTTTGAGAGTGAAAAGATGGAACAACTAACTCATAAGTGCCATTCTGCAATTCTACTCCAAGTAGAATTTTTATAGAATTATAAAGCTAGAAAGTAGCCTTCCTATGGTTAGAATTAAACAGACCTGGTTTCAACATCAGGCTGTTACTTCCCAGCCACATGACATTTCCAAAATTGCTTAACCTCCCTGACCTTCAGTTACTTCTTCTATAAAATATGGATATTAATACTTACTAGGTTGCCGGCTGTAAGAATTAAATTAAGGAGCAAGCTCCTGGTCACCACCGCTATCCCATTGCTACCACCGGCTGACATTCATTCTTGAGCTGTGGCAAACATCTCAGGCATATTATTCAATTAACCCTCACAACAGCCCTCTGAGGTTCATATTACTCCTGCTCCCATTTTACAGGTGAGGAAATTAAAGTGCCCAAGGTCACATTGTCAGTTCTTTGAACTCAAGCAAACTTCAGGGACTCACCTATAATCACAATACTGGATTAAGTCAGGGAGCTGCTATTCTTTTCATTTTTATAATTATTGCTATGACTGTCATAATTGAAGACAAATCCAGCGTTACCCAGTTGAAGCCCCTTCTTTTACAGATGAAAGATCAGAATAGAGAGGTTAAGACACTGAGGAAATCAGAGTCACTAAAAAGTCTAAAACTCTAAAACTTCTGTGGAAGTATGGTACACCGTATTACCACCGGTTTTATTATTGAACGTTGACCGTTCAATTGCAAAATATTGTTTTTGTACACATATTGTGTAATATATGTAATATATAATACACATGTTATAAAATATCACAGGTGATTTCTGTGATCCTGAAATGATCCTGACTTAAGTATATGAACAAAGGATCCTTTCCTGAGTTCAAGGAGCACAGGATCACATTTCCCTATTTGTATATCACAGAATCATACTGCCTTCAGGAACTGAAGGGACCTTGGACCTTACCCTGACCTAACCCTTCATATTACAGAAACTGAACATGTGGTCCAACAATCCAAATAGCTGATGGGTGTTCAGAATGTCCTTTAAACAAGAAAATTAAAATCAAATTACTTCATTTCCGAAACTGCCTATAAAGCAATTATTTTTTAGGCTTTTCAATTGGACTCACCTAACAATTTAATTCTCTTACTGTCCTACCCAATGTTTGCATCAAAGAAACTGAGAAATAAATGTAAATTTCTTTGTCATTTAGTAAAGGGAGAAAGTACCTGAAAACAAATTCTTCTTTCGCTGGACAAAGAGTATTTCCCCAGAAATGACATTGCATCTACTGAAAAAAAGGCAAAGACACCAGATTACAATGCCCTATATTTTCACTTATCTGTTTATGTTCCATTATTATTATAATTGGGTCCCTACAACGTAACTTATACTGTGTTGGTCACTATGTTTATAACGTTTAATTAAATTCTCACAAACCACTCTGCAAGGTAGGCAATCCTATTTCCACTTTGCAGATAAGGAATCTGAATATTAATCAAAAGATTAAATAATTTGCCCAAGGTCCTACACGTTATTTGTGGCAGAGTCAGGACCACGGCTCAGGTTTCACGGACTCTAAAGCTGCTGTCGCTTCTATCATGTTAGGTAGCCTCTGAAAAGACCATGGGCTGGAGTTCTAACTGAAGGAGCAAAAAGACCAAAAAACAAAACCAAAACCAAAATGTAACTAGAAAAGAGAACAAGGTGTGGCCGGGCCAGGGATAAATCCAGATCTATAAATCCTCTTGCTCAGTGACTGTGGACATTAGCCCCCATCATTTGGTTTGGGAAGAAAATGCAGCATACAAAGCAGGAAGGCTAGAAAAAGTACTTGCCAAGGGCAATGACAGGTCCTTCAAATCCATATTCCTTTGGAAGAGACCTTCACTGTGGTCTGTACTATAGTACCTGCATCACATCTTCCACCTCCTAAGTCAGTAATGCAATATTCATATACACCTGACACCACCCACCATACCACATCTCCTACTTCTGCTGTTCATCTTTGCCTTTCGTTCGTGATGCAAATCACATTGTTCTTCTCTGTAATTTTTGAGAAACAAAGCCCATTCGGCATCATATATATGTCAAGCATATTCTCACTAAGAGACGGTATAAAATTTCACATTTGAGTCAACTGCAGGAAGAGTTTTTCAGGTCAACATAAAAACGTATGGGTCACATCAGGGATGGTGTCCTGGTTAGCCATGATGAAGCAGGCACATCCATGTTTATACAGTGTTTGTGAAAATGATGCAAATGCATTTCATGCTGTCTAAAAATATTTTTAAACTTGAAAGTGGAGAGAAAAAAAAAATTCACCCTGAGTCACTGATTCTATTTTTTGTGGAACAGAATTAAATTGTCTAAAATATCACATAAGGAAGATCACCTGGGGACTCCTGTTCACATGATGACTTTTTAAATTCTCCACCCAATGCCACAGATTTTTTAAACTCCAGAAATTTGGTGGAGATGCCAAAGGGTCTTTAAGCAAAGAAGAAGTAGAAATCAATGCTAGAATTATGATTTTCAACAGGGTATTGACAGCTATAATAAAGTTATTGCAACTGGACCCGGAATGTAAAGTCAGTTAATGGACTTTATTTAGACAACATCAGATAAGGGCATTAGTAATAACTGTTATCTTGATGGATAACCTTAAATTCAAGAAAATGTTTCCCCAAACACGAGTTGTTGTGAATTCCTTTCCCTTTTATCTTATAGTAGGCAGAAGATTGCAACCTCCTATTATGAAACAGCATCATAAAATGCAGAGCACAGCCACCCTGACTAAAACCACCTTTCTCCTCTGCTGATACAGACAAACTAGCAGTAAATGCTTTTTGAGCTCCTGGCGTGCAGATAAATTCCTCCGGATGTCCCCAATTGGACTGGGAGATTGAGAGACTCAAGGGAGAGAATAGCTGAGGCCAGGAGAATTTAACATGGCAATTAGCAACCCTTTGGCTTTGCTAGACCCCACAGCACAGGACAGGATGCAAGCAACCAAAAATCTCTCCAGCAGAGTAGATGATAAATTGGTTGGGTCCCAGGGGTTGCTGGACACAGTTATTATCCAATGGCAGGCCTGGATGGTGTGGAAGTCTATGTGGTAAGGTCAGAAAATGAAGCACAGGGCTCTAAATTCCCAAGGAGAGTGCCTTTGCTTACATCTCAATTGGACTGCCCTTTCCCCTCGTTTTGGAAGGCTCTGGATCACATCACATAATCCGTATTACCTTCTCTATCTTAGCAAATAACTTCCAAAACATCAAGTATATAAAGTACTGTAACCATTATCACCAGTGATGCTCTTCTTAAAAAGTTAGAAAAGTAAAAGATAAAATTTAAATTAAAAATATTTAAAGCCTTTCGGATTTGTGTTTTTTTTTTTTTTCTATAAGCAGAGGGAGGATATGTGGAGGAAGAGGAATCTTAATCCTCTTTTTCTATCGATGCCAATAGCTGCTTTGAGGCATCATTTTAACCGTCACATTATGATTCATACAACTTCAGCACTGTACTGAAATTCACTTTTTAGAGAACCTCATTTTCTGGAGCCTTTGTTTCCCCATGAAAAATAAATGACGCTAATATTATTATCTATTTCAAATGTTGCTATGAAGATTAAGTGAGTTAATATATGTAAAATGCTGTAAGGATACCTGTCACTGAGTTATGTATTAGTGATGATGGTGGTGATGATAATGATGATGGTTTTCAAATGTCATTCTGGCTAGATTTTATAATCTCTGGACCAAGGACCATATGTGCTTTTTTTATAGTGAAAACCCCAGCATCTAAGAACACTGCCTGAAGTGCAATTAATATTTATTGATTGATGGAATGAATGACTACATGAGTTTTTTAATGCTGAATTCCACACTTGTGTTATTATTGATTTAACTTAATTATGAGGATTATTAGGGGTCATTAAAAAGAAAGTGGAAAATGGATTTAGTAAAATCAATATCATCAGGATACATTTATTGAAGGACTACTATGTGTAGGGCACAATGCTAGGAATATCAATTTTCAATGGATATAAAAAAGAATCAAAATACAGAGGTAGCTTATTATAAAGATAATTTTCTAACTGGCAAAATAAAGAAGGCATGTGAGAATTTTAATTCTATTTTTAATTCTATTTTTTTTTTTGCAAATTTCTAATATTCCTCAAAATGTCAGTATCAAGGGTCTCTCCTTCTTCCTCCTTTTCCTGCCTTCTTTCTCTCTCTCTTCCCTTTTTCCCTTCCTCCTTTTCTCCTTTCCTCTCCCTTTACCCCTATTCTCTCTCTCTCTCTCTCTCTCTCCCCCTCCCTCCCTGCCCCCCCCCCCCGCCCCCATCCCCTCAGTGTCCTTAAAGGCTACATCCGAAGAAGAAGAAGGGGGGGAAATAAAGCCCTGGAAAGATTTTCCTGTTGAAATTGGCCCTTGAGATTTTCCATTTAGATCTCATTTTAATTGAAACTGAGCCAATTCTATATGTGGGTTCTGCAGCTTTGACCAAATAACATTCCTGACTGGCTTGGGTCTCAGGATTGAAGGAGGCATCTTTCCCTCTCCAGTTAGTTCCTCTGATCTTCAGAGGCCAAAAGTGACATTTGGTGGGTTGCTTAGCAATGCCAGTATTAAAATTGAAGAGTATTTCATTTCTTGAGCTTTTTGTCTTTTATAATACTTTGTCCTCACTCCTTTTGTCTTTCACTGACATTTCAAAATACACAGTCACCAATTTGGGAAACATTTAGGAAGGTGAAGGCCAGCCACGGATGGGCGAACACCGCTTGGTCCAAGTGTAATAGTCTGGTGTCTACATTTAGAGCTCTCTTGAACTTGTAAAATCTCAGCTGAGTGCAACAGTTCAGAAGGAAGTGCCTAAAAAAGAATCACATGTCCTGCCCTGATGCTACACATTGAAGTTTAATGACCAATTGTTTCTTCTGCCCTGACAAATGCCATTTGCCTAGCCTTGTGGTTCACAAAAACAACTAGCTTGCAATCGTCTTTTGCTGTTTTCTGTTTGGTTTTGTGCTTGCTTCGTTCTGTCATGAATACTGGATTCTATCACTGTCCAATTTACTCAACACAGTTATTAATTCACACTTTAGGCTAGGCACCAGGGACACAACCAAAAACTACAATGTCCCTCCTGTTAACCCCTCAGATACAGTAGCTGTCCCCCTCCTATGTCCTCACCCTCTGTGTCCCTTATCCTGCAGAGCACATCTCTGCCTAAAGTGTTACATCTTTATTTGCACATTGTTTGTATTTTCAGCTATACAGTAAGTATGCCTAGGACAGTGCTTGGTACAGCAGGGACACAGAAAATATCCGAATTAATTAATGAATAGAAGGAACACTTTAACACCCAGTACATTTTTAGGCCTGGATGGTGGGCACAGAGGTGTTTGTTTTGTGATAAATCATTGAGCTGCACATTTTTGTGACTTGTGGGGTTTTCCTGTTTACATTATCCTTCACGACAAAGAAAGTTAAAAAAAAATCCCCAGCTTCTTTTAAGCTTAAAATCACATTAAATTATTTATTTGCTGGCTACACCAACTGGTTCTTAATTGCCAATGTCAAAAAGCATTGAATAAAATCTCTACATTTTGTGCTGTCAAAGCTTAACCTAGGTAGCAAAATGTCTAACCGAAAGCATTATTGAGTGGCGACTCTGTTTAGGTTTTACCAAGTAAAAGTTTAAAGGGCATAACATTCTTTAGAATATGGCAATTCCCCACAGGCCAGGGGGTATCAAAAACATCAGACCAAGTAGCCTAACTTCTCAGGTCAATTTGGGAAACACCCACTTGGGTGAGGGAATTGAAGCCTTAACTGTGGTTCACAGAGGAAGGTGGGTAGACCAAATACTTAGTAAGATAGAACTTGTTCCAGACTGGAAGTGGGTACAAAACTATATCCAGATTCATTGTAAAAAGTCACAGATGCAATGAAACATTCCAATTTGGCTTCAGTATTTAAAATAAATTCATTTGATGAGTGTGTTCTGCTTTTCAGAACCATAAATCTGTTTCATAGATAAAATGTGGCTGGCGAGGTTGGTGGGGATTCAGCATGGAGAATGAGATGGTGCATGCTTCTGGCATTTTTATCACCGCGACCCCCCTCTCCAGTGTGTCCCAGCAAGAGACGACCTCCCCCTACAGCGGACATCACCCACACGTTGGTGAGCTGGTGCCAGGATAATGCCTGGGACTCTGGTTCTATTTGATAAACAGGTTAGGGTCAGTAGCATTAAATAAATATTGTCATTGCTTATGAAAGCCAATATTTTAGAAACCAAAGAAAATAATTATGTCCTACTTAAGGAAGGTTTATTTCAAATCCTAGCTAGGGCCCCACCGCGGCCACTGCTTACATTTTTCAAAATTGATTTTCCACCACATAAACAGTTAGTCTGAAGTTACGTGTGACACTTCCTCCCGGTAACAATGATACAGTATCTTCTAAACATTTCCTGGTACTTCTCATTTTTCCTTCTTTCTGTAATGCTCATTTCTTTAACACATTCCTTCCAGGAGAATTTGTTCCTGGGTGTTACCACACTAAGGACTGGCCAGTGTGACCCAGGGAGGTAGGGGATCAGGAGCCTTTAGAAGGAGAATTTTAGTCATTCCTTGGAAATGAAGGTTCGGCTTGCATTTGCCTCCCCTCAATGAATGTTACTCACTTGCACATACAAAGCATTAAGGCCTTCACTAATCGCTTTCCGATGTATTGCTCCCCAAGGCAAACTTGGGAACTAGAAGAAGTTGGTCTTTAGAGTTTATCCCAGCTCCCTTCCTGTCTCTATTAGGAACACTTACTATCTGTTTCTTCCCTGAGGCCCCCATGCACTAGCTTCCCCCCCACCTGCAAATCTCCCTAGGCTTTCCCCCCATGGTGTGATATCAGGGTACAAATCTATCCAGCCTCCTCCAAGTTCACCTGCCTCTTTCTTCAGCAGTAAGATCTCTGCTTCCTGTTTCCCTGTGGTAGCTATGAAAAGAACTAAGTAAAGGTGTTAATATCTGACAAATGACCTAAAGCTGTTTTTGGAGGCAGAAATCAATAGACTTACAGAGGACCGCAATTCCCTTCAACATTCCCTATTAGGATCTGAGTGGCAAATCTCATAGTTTATAAACCTTGGTTTTCTCACCTATCAAATGGGGTGGACAATACATATCCTACACTGTCATGAGGCTCAAACTAGGTGAAGGAGGTGATTGCTTGCCTGCTGTAAGTTTTGCAACCGTACAATATTGTTTTAATTAATGATACGGGGGTGGGGATTTCATCCTTCTTGACTCTCAGTTGTGAAAGTTATCACCTGCTCCACCAGTGAGCTGGGCTCTTCCTGGAGAGCAGAGGATACTTTGTTTTCCTGAGTTAAGAAACAAGTGCTCCATTTCTCAATTTGAACCCCACACCCAACCCCCTGCCCTCAATCTTTCTGTTCATAAATGCTTGAGCCCCACCGAACCTTCAGTGAGAAACGCCTCTGAGAAACACAACCCTCACCGGGCAGGTGGCTTACTGTGGAGAATCAGGGTACACACAATGATAGCATTTATAACCTGAGAGTAAGAACCTTGCCTCTGTTCCAGGCCTGTAGCCCCACTAACTAAATTCAGGGCAAGTGGTACTTGAGAGGGATGGAATATACTTCTGACTCATTAGGAATCTCTGGCAAGAGAAGTCAACTGTAACTGAATATTGCCTGGCAAGGTGTGATGTCTAGGTGGAGCTAGTCGTCAAGGGATCCTCTTCATAGGAAGTTCTCGAGGGTGGGGGGGGGGGGAGGGGAGGGGAGGGGAGGGAGCTTACCCTTCAGTATCTGAGCCAAGTGTTTCCAAAATGTCTAAGCATACATTGTGCCATGCTGGAGAAGAGCAGAGAAAGGAGAAATATTCTAAAAGCTCATCCACTGAAAAACACACATATTGCCCAGTCTTGACATCAGTACTGCCAACTAGCACACCAAATACCACGTTAGGTTTCTGAAAAGGATACAAATTGAGACAAGCTTTCGTTCTGAGGCTCAGGTCAGTGAAGAAGGTTATGTGGCCAAAGCTGCAGGATTCTAGTATTAGTGGGTTTGCTGGTTTCCCCTCATACAGAATTGACCCAGGGCTTCAATTAAAATGGAATCTCAAAGAAAAATCCTCAAAGGCCAAATTCAGTAGGAAAAATACTTTCAGTGATTTTTATTGGCTTGAGACATTGCTGCTGATACTCCCAGCCACGTCTTGATCTGATTTTGGTCTAAAAAGAAATCTAAATGCCTCATATCTCTAGGTTAAAACTCCTTTCTATGGGTTAAATTTAAATCACACTGAGATAACTGTACTATTTACACTTAGCACAAATGGAAATTTGCAGGAATAGAGGACCCCGCATGTCCCACATGCCAGTAAAATGATTGCTTACCATTGTATTTAACGAATCGGTTACAATCAGCCTAATATTGCATCAGTCTGTTGCTGTTTTGTGACAGTTAAGCATCAGAGAATGAAAATATCGTGGGTAAACCTCTCTCCTCAGTTCCAAGGATCATCGGAAGACTTCCTAGCCAGCTCTTTGAATTGCTGTGGTTCCTAGAAAACTTTATTTGAGCGGTTTGTGAGCAGGACAGCTGCCTCTGTTTTTCCAGCATTACTGTGGCTTCAGAGCAAGAGCTCATGGGCTCATTTGAAAATTCTTTCAGTGTTTTCATCCTCGCTCGTGGCATCACATTATATTTTGGTGTACAGAAAGCGCAGTGTGTGAGGAGGATAATATCATATCAAAAAGAACCCTGGAGATAGCTGTAAAGTATACCAGTTAGCAACTCGGCAGAGAACCTTCCATCAAACAACCTGAAGTGAGGTTGCTTTGTTCATTAAACTGACCTACATGAACCATTATTGCTATTTGGCTCTGAATTATTAAAAATCAGTAGCAAGATTTAGCACACCTCTAACTCCGGGCTCTCCTGTTCTTCAAGATAAAAACAGTCTCTCTTTGTGCTGGTTAGAAAACATATGTGAACGTACTAGCACTCAGCTTCTCGTGATAACCTTGTTAGTGTCTATATAACTGCATGTAACCACTCAGCATGACATCCTTTTCCATTTCTCTTTATGAATAATTTTGTTATACCTCATCCATTTTCTAGTGCTCTTTATTACAGCATGCTACTACATTTATTAGAGTTCCCATCAGAGAATTCTTCTTGTTATCCTTAATAGTGCCATGTACTGCCCTCTCTTGACTGTAAACCTGGCACCGTTCAAAGCACATTTATTAGTTTATAACCCTTACATTTTAAATTCCTGCCAAGAACTTCCTAGGTGAAGACTAAGTTTGTAATAAATATTCACACACACACACACACACACACACACACACACAATACCACCACTCATATTAGAATTATAGCACCCAGGACCTGCGTTTTAGCTCACGAACATCAGAAAACTCACAGGTTAATAACTTCTTCATTTATACCTGTTATGACCAGGCACTGTGGCAAACTCTAAGCAGCAGGTACTTCCATTTGCTTCTAGAATACGCACTTGGATTTGAAGCTTTGAGTTAAATTGGGGGGCCTGTTGATTTTAGTGCAACAACACTGCTGTCCTGGGTTTTATTGTGTGGACTACCTCACCTTGACTAGAAACAGAAACAGGCTTGGAGTAAATAGAAGCCTCAGTTTTTTGATGATTTCTCAGCAGCGTAATCCAACATCCTTCTGAGGCTGGCCAGATTAGATATTAGTTGCTTGATGCTAGCAAACTGCCAATGTGGGGCTTCTTACAAGATCACCTTTGAAAATAGCCATCCATATGCAGAGATAACGGAAAATGAGTGGGTAGCACACCCCTTTGTTGTTTCTGTAGTCGCCTTCTCCCAAGGAACTGAGAAGTCACTCTGTGTTTCTGTCCTATTCTTCAGAGGGAGGAGTGAAGAGTTTAGAAAAGGAAGGGTATCGCCAATCAGAGCAAGAAGAGCGAACATGAGAAGGACAGTTGGGGTGGAGGGGGAGCCGTTACTACCTACAGAAAAAAAAAACCTTTCAGAAACGGAATGTGCCAAATGTATCTTCACATATAACCATAAAAATCACTAAAAGCTTTCGCCACTTTTGCTTCATATGGATTTACTTCTTCTTTTACCAAACAATAAAATACATTGTTACAGGAAGATGTAGGTGTACACATGCCAAATATCTTAGACTTTTTGGAGCTCAAAAGGCCCTTATTATGCAGCTGGCTCCCCAAACTCTCCATAGATTGAAAGAAGCAGCCATCGACAGTAATAAGGGGACCTGGCATGTGGCGGAAATCCATGGGACTTCATTCAAAATTACATTCTGCTTTGATTCCCTACCACCAAGGGATGTGTGTTCTCTACCACCAAGTCCAGGAACGGCTATACATATCATCAAGAGCAGTCCTTGGACAGACAAGAGGCACGTCCTCTCTGGCTTCTGTTTGTATTAGCTGTTATTATTATTCCACAGTACACTTTTTTTTTGCAGCCTTTGTCACCCCCTTGTTGCTGTTGGCATCAAGAATATGCTGGCCATTTGCTTTCTGGGAAGATTCATGCCTAGTAGCCTTTGTCACTGTTACTACCATTTCACACTCACAACAGAGGTGGCAGATTAAAAACACTTTTTTTTAATGTTTTATTTTTGAGACAGAGCAAGAGCAGGGGAGGGGCAGAGAGAGAGGGAGACACAGCATCCGAGGCAGGCTCTAGGTTCTGAGCTCTGAGCTCTGAGCTGTCAGCACAGAGCCCGACACGAGGCTCAAACTCACGAGCTATGAGAACTATGAGATCATGACCTGAGCCGAAGTTGGACGCTTAACCGACTGAGCCACCCAGGAGCCCCTAGAGGTGGCAGATTTAAGACAAACTATCCAGAGGTGGGAGGAGTTTGCAATTGGATATATCCTAGTTGGTTATTTTTGTGCATTTGTACAAGGACTGTTAGAATGTTGGCAGTTTTTTCTTTTCTTTTTTCCCCCTTGGTCATCCACAAAAGACAGCAACATTTCATTCCCTTTTCCCCATCCCCTACCCATCTGCTTCCTGATATTAACTTCTCCACAACTGCCTCTGTAAATACTAATTGCATGCTATGTTTCATTTTCAGCAAAATGGAGGCCATTTCTTAAGTGTCTAGTTAAGAGAACTGCCTGCCAATCTCTGTAGTTCTTAACACGTGAATTCTGGAGTATGTTCAAAGATGAAGCTTCAGTGATGTCTTAGAAGAAAGTTTGATATTGATATTTGAAGGGCAAGAAGAACTGGCTTATGAAATCTTAGTGTGAGGAGACCTCTCGATATCATCTAAGGGACAGACCAAGTGAAATGTGTCCAAGACATGCAAATATGAGCTGTAGAAGCAAGAAAGGTATAAGAGGGAGGAAAATCTAAGAAAACTGGAAAAATTCCAGAAGATCTCTTATGCTGGTGAGAACAGAAGGCAGAAGAAGAGGAAGCATAAATGTCAAGAAGATGAAAAGCTTAGCCTCAAGAAAGATGAGCAGCCAAGGGGGACCAGAGGCTTGGACTTAACACCTGGGATCAAAAGCCAGCAAAAGGAGAACTAGTCAGTGACTCAGCATGAAGTAAGGAGGCCAAGTGCAGGTGGTTTCGTTTTAATATATTTCACTGGGGTAGGGACTGTTGGTAGGGGTACAAACCAGTAACAGAGATGAGGGAAATAGTCCACTTTTAAGCCCAACGAAAATCTCAGCCAATCACCACTAAAAAATTGGTCAATATATATTGAAGATAAGATTGATTGCTATTTGATTACAATTGATTTGTACATAATACAAATTTTGCAATAGACTCACAAAACTGCCCCCAGATGTACATGAATTCCTGCTTAGATAAACACAAGATGCCAAAGCCATGTTCTATCTGGAATCTCTCCATGGGCAGTTTTTGCTGAGACTTTGGCACCTCTTCTCTTATTTTTGAAGTCCTCCTCTAATCAGAAGATTACGGTTTTAATACTCTTACTCTATTTTGCTCCCATATCACCTCCTTAGTTTCCCGAAAGTGTTTCTAATTCAGCAAACCATTTTTCTTCCCCTTGGTGAAAATAAGTGTTTGTAATGTGGACCCCATTTTTGGTTCGGTGGTTAAGATTCTTCCTGAACGATCATTTCTTTTGATCGTCATTGCTCAGTGTTGGATGTACCCAGAGAATTTGGATCCTAGGACAAATGTACAAATTGTAGGCTTACTATTTATCTTTGTGAGAGAGACTGTTTACCCCAACTTCTTGAGCCAACTTGGAAACAAGTTGAGAAATACTATGGTTAGATAAAATTCTGAATCCCTGTGATGACTGTAAAATTTTTTCTGTAATTACTTGCATGTGTCACTGATGGGAGGTAATTAGAATGGGTCCATGAAGGTGGCTTAATATTCTTACACTATGCTTTTTATAAGCGTTATTCAGCTTCTTAATCTCTCCTATCACTACACTCCCTCACTGCCATATTCTTCTTCACATTGGGATTTACCTGGCCTTTGCTCACCAAGAATCTTAGACACCAAATACTAATTCTTGTAATATTTTACCTACCCGACAAATGTTATTCATTTATATCTCCAGATTTGTAGAGTTTGTATTATTTTCCTCCCAAGTTATGAAAAATACTCATTTCCTTGAAAGAAACCTAAATTTATTATGTTCAAAATTTTTGTTTTTAAATTTTGTCAATTTCATTCATCAACAATCATCTAATTCCTAGATATTAGTATATGTATGTAACCATCATTGAAAGTCTAATTTTTGGCTTTACTGAATGTACTGATATTATTTTCCTTTAGCTCTTAACATTCTGGGAATTGTAATGCATCAAAGAAATTCAAGTATTGACAGTAAATGGGGTTCACACAATACTTTCCATGTTGGATTTACTTCTATAAGCCTTTAACTAAGATTTCTAGTGAAGATTGCACTCTTTGATCACCCAGAACCAACAGTGGCTATGGAAAAATTCATGAGTCTTAAGGATGGCCAATATTCCAGTATCGATGCCACAGCTTGCAATATATAGCTATATTATTCACATGGAAGTTTGCATGATTAAATGGAAGCATATTGATAAGTAAACTTTTCTTCATGGATTTCTTGTTATGAAAGTCTTTTATGTTACCTGAATCAAATAAAATAGTCCAAACAGAAACAGGTTGTTTGCTTAATGGTCTGTGAAACTAGGACTGATGATTGCACTTGTAATTTCTGGCACTGAGGCTCTCAAACATTTAATAAAATCATCACATTGCTAAAATTTCTCCTCCTCTTGCCTCTGCACCTTGTTATGGCTCAGAGATTTAATTTCAATACTGTAATCAATAGTGTGATGAGGAGATTGTGGGTTTCTTTTCAGAAATGCATTACACAAAGAAACACAGAGAACCCCTTTCTCAGCTTGTACGAAAGAGGATGTAAGCAATGGACATCCATTTTGACTTTCCTGAACTCTGCTCAAATATCCCTCCACTCTGTAACTCACTGCTCCCCAGATCTTATTGCTTGTTTGTTCCCACCTTTAAAAAATGCAAGATACCAAACTAAACTTCTGTATACATGCTTTATTTATCAATTATGTTACCTTGTATTCTCTCAATAGATGAAAATATATGCACAGAATATAAATTTATAAGAATAAAGTCAAATAAACACTATTTTTCAAGATCATTAGCTGATATCTCAGTGCATATGTTCCATTTGAGGTTTATTGTCATGATAGTGAATGATAAACCCATATTTTGAGTTTATTTTTTAATATTTTTTACTCATTTGGAAGGATGTTGGAAGATCCAAATAAATCTTAATTGCTTTTAGCTCACAGAAAGAGTTTATTCTGTGAATGGACCTGTCAGCTTTATACCTTCCCTATATTCATCTGTGCTTGCATTGCGGGTACTATCTTCAATCAGTGTTATTTCTTTGCCAGAAAATTTGTGAACCACTTGTCCATTTTAGCAGGGTTTTTTTAGTTAAAATCCAATAACACAATCTATAAATTCACATGCCTGGCCCTGCATAAACCAGAAGATAGCACAATATGGGTAAAATAAACAGATGAATTGAAGGTGACTCTATTTCACCATTTCACCTTATAGAACTGTTAGCCTTCTTCCAACGACCCTTAGATGACACATGGTCCTCTCAAACATGGGGTGAGTGAGGACTATTTTAATCTGTTATTAAATCTTAGTAAAGGTTAATTTCATTATTATTTATATGGACAACAAACACACATGGAAGCCACTGTATTTTCTTTTCCTACTCCAATGGATCATCTTTCACAGAGGGTCATATTTACATATTCCAAGTCTGGAGATTCCTGTCTTAATTGATAAATCTGAAGTTCAGGCTCATACCTTTGTTTCTGCTTCTGCTTCTTCTTTTTCATTCATTCTTTTTTTTTTTTTAAGTGATCTTGATGTTAAGGTCTCCTTTCACCTTTTTAGAATGACAGTATGAGAAGCTATTTGAGAGCTCAGGGTATATGGACAGGGTTTGTCCACTGAAGGCCTCTCCTTTAGGACAATTGCTCAGAGAACTCAAACTCTTTAGAGTCTCATACTTTTTCTCTTCTGTTTTTAAATAATTTCTCTGGATGAGTTTATAAACCCTGAAGATACCAGATATATTACCACCTAAACTTCTCTTCTGAGCTAAACCCATATATGTAATAACTACCTCCTGGACATCTCCACATGAAAATCGAACTTTTTTAAAACTGAATTTACATTTTTGATTACTGGCTTTACCATCCGCCCTTTACCCAAGTAAGAAACCTTGACCTTTCCTTCTTTGCTTGCCTCATTCACGTCAGTAGGTTCCTTTTATTTTAGCCTTACAATCTCTCCAAGTTGCCACCCTACTACCCTGCTTTAATTAATATTTTCATTATTTCTCCTTAAATTATGAGACATTTCCTATTTCCTCCAGTCATTTTACCTTCCAGCAAATTCTCATGCTATTGCTAGATTGATCTTTTTTAAGAGACAAAAACTATGTTACTCCATTTTGATAACTCTATATTAATGGATCCCCTTTGCTCATAACATAAAAGAGTTTGCCTTTTAAGGGCACGAAGACTTCCCATGATGGGTCAGTACTGCCTCATCTCCTTGCTTGCTCCTTGTGACTATTCTTTCACACCATGGGCTCTGATCATTTCAAACTGTTTGAAAATACTGACAGTGCTGTGGTTTTCCATAAAGCCAATCATTCCTAGACTGTCCCTCTGTCTGTACATCCTCCAACTTCAATTTATGCTGATCTGGAACACTCCTACTGACTTGAAAACTTAAATTTTTCATCCCCAAATTCTGCAGGCAGAATTGCCATTATTCTACACCAAGCATCTACCTTTCACTTCATTTCAGTTGATTTACATATTTTCTCTTCCAGTGTGTGGTAAGTGCGATCTTAGCAGGAGCCATTTCTTACCTATGTTAATAGAATCTGGCACAAAATCCAGTATGTAGCAGCAAAAGATTTCATTATCAATGTGTATCAGGAGCTGGTCTAGGTGCTAAGGGTTCAGGAGTGTACAAAAAGGGTTCTTGCAGCACACATTAAGCTACAAAGAATGTTACCATATTTTATAATCTAGGTAACAATACTGTATAGTTCACATTACACGGATTTAAGAGAATTGTCCCAAGTGGTAAAAATCACTTTGGAATCACCAAGCTGACCACAGACTGAAAATTAACTCTGCATCCTAACAAGAAAATTTCTATCTTATAATCAGACCACAAGCTCTTATTCCCTGAATGCAGTTTTTATGGCATTACATTTTTAAAGTAAAAATGGAAAGATTTATATAAAATGAAGTGCATTACCTTTTAAATGTCTGTTTTTGATAATGTCTACTAGGCTACATCTTTTGAGCATAATTTATCTGGTAAATAATACCTGCTAAGTAGTCAGTATTCAATAGTTATTTGTGAATATAACTAAATAATAACTAATTAATTTGGGTCAAGAATCAACATGATTTTTATAAGTTCCCTTTAAGGAATAAAACTAGATTAAAAGTTGAATGAGCTGGAGCTAATGTTAATTTCACCATATGCAATTCATATGATGCTCAATGTTCTACTCTAATCTTTACAAATCACTGATCCATAGGCCTGATGCTTCTGTCTTTGAACCAACTTCAAAATTTTGCCACATATAATAATGATAAATTACTATGGGCCAGATCCTATATGAAGTATTTTCTTCCCAGTTTTATTGCTATATAATTGACATAATGTATGAAGTGCTTTGCATAAACTGTCTTGTTGAGTCTTTACAACAACCCCACGAACTAGATTCTATTATTCTTTCCATTTTACAGATAAGGAAGCTGAGCTTCAGTGATGCTGAACGATCCGCCTATTCTCACAATGTTACTAAATAACAGAGCAAGATTTTGAACTCAGGGATTTTGGCCTTCACATGCCCTGGCTTTAACCTCTGCCTCCCTGCAACTCCTGCAGGGCACTGATCCTGAAGGACAGGACTCAATGGTTAATGAAATCACCAAACCCTGTCTGCAAACATATCTGTTATCTCCTGGGATTGAGGGATATGCACAAAGTACACACAGTAAAGGGGGGAAATGGGGAAGAGAAGAGGGGAAAGATGTGACCTGAACACGGAGGCTACTGGTCTTCAACCTCAAAGATTTTCAAACAAGAACATGTCATTGGCTCAGAAAGAATCAAGAGGAAGTAGTACCACACCAATGTGAAAACCGTTTATGAGAAAAATACATGAGAGCTACTTTCTGCCTCTGCTTCACGTCAGTTTTAAATCTGTGCTGGCGTGCTCAATGTTACGGTGTCCTGAAGGTGTCTGGAAGCAGCAGAGTAGGCTGGACGGAAGGACCAGAAATGCATCACTGCAAGTTGAGATGAGTAGATTCAGGATAAACTGGTCTATTGGGTTAGCTCTAGTTACCAAGCATGATCCTGATAACTGGGACTTAGGCAATCAGCTTTTGAAAGAGTATTGGATTTGGATTTGGTGAGTTGAGGACAGAATGAGAAAAAACAGATATCACAGTGAAGGATCGGGAAGGTTGACGACAGGGAGATGGATGAAGGGAGAGCCAGGAACAAACTTCACCTATGTATTCTATTCTGTGTGGCTATTTCCACGATGTAGCAACTTCTGAACTCCTAAAGGTAGGTCCACCTCACGAGTGGGTTCTGTATGATGAGCCAGAAAATGTGCCTTGGAGGCAGACCTATACTCAAATCTGGGTTCCATTTCTTACTATTCTGCAAGCTCATCTCATCTGAACCTTGGCTTTCTCTTCTTTCAAATGGGAATAAGAATATCTCTCAAAATTATTGTAAGGATCAAACGGCTCATGTATGATGTCCCCAGTGCATGGCTAGGAGCTAGTAAAGTTTCAATTCTCCTTCTTCTCACTTGGTAATTTCACTACAAAAGTGAACGTGCCATCTATGAATAGTTAGATTCACACATGCACACTCACACACACCCCTCACTGGCTTAAAGGAGAAAAAATGGAAACAGCCACAATTCGAATGTGGAAAATAGAAAGATTATGCTCTGACCCTGTTTCTTCCCAAATGTCATGCTAAAATTTACAGCAACCTTTAAAAAAGAGATTGTTATTCAACAGTCAGAGCTCAAAAAGCAGCTTCTTACAAAAGTCAGACTACCAAGGGTCTGCTAGGAAAGTACCCCGTCTACCCACTAAGCTGATTCTTATCTTTGGGAAAAGTTGTTTAGAAGAACCTTCAGATTTTCTTTAGAGTCAACCATACATAATCTTAAATGATAAGACCTTTTGGGAAATAAGATCTGAGACTAATATCTGCTTGAGACTCAAGTTAACCAAGATCAAAACCATGACTTTTGCTGGACATGCTACCCTCAGTCCAGCATACACCCTCTCTCCCACTTAAGGGTTCAGCTCTGTCTGCATCTATCTCCCTTTCTGTAAGTATGACAGCATTTCACAGAGTTCTGTTTCTTGTCCCTAGACTGTGTCTAAGCAAAAAGATAAACGTGGAATATCCTACTTACAGTTGCTCTCTGACTATGCATGATACATAATGACTATAATAATTATGTTTTATGTTAACCTCTAGATACCTCAAAACACTGCTTCATTATCAGTGAGTATGTCTGGATGAGAATTTAGAAGATTTAGCCAGCTCTCTAAGATAAGATTAAATAGAAACACACAGTTCTTTTATGTGTCTGGCACTATTCTAAACGTTTGTCATATATTAACTAATACAGCGCTCCTCCAAACCTTATAAGGTGGATACTATTATTATCCTCATTGTGCACATGAGGAATTTTCAGGGACGGAGAGGTTAAATAATTTGCCCAAAGTGAAGAAGCTGGTAACTTCAGAGGCTGCTCTGTGTTCTAATCTACTCTGACACAGGGTACTGTTCTTCAAGGCACTTGGAACACTTTGTTTCTGAAAAACAGAGTAGCTTCTTCCTCCCCATGACAAAATTTTCCTAGTACAATGAAATTCTTGTTCTGTTCCACCCTTTCCCCAACTCCTTGAAGATGGACAAACAACTTTCTTACAATATGGAGAAGTATTACTGAAAAATTTACTGCCAGGTTGAGACCTTGCATGCCACACTAAATTTTTATGACAGTTATAAACACCTAAAAAATCTAAGTCTATCATGGGACTGCTTATAAATCCTAATAATAACTCAGACCAAGCAGCATCATAAAAGAGTAGAGTGGCTAAAGTGGAATAAGCAAGAACAAAGGTTTGGATGATTTCTTTAGTTTGATGTGTGGCTCTTCTTGTCTTTCTCTGTAAGATATTGAGAGAGGGGTGGGGGGGGGTTGGAGGGTGGAAGAAAAAGGAAGCTTCCCATAGGAGCCCCACTAGATCTAATTTTCTGAGCTCCAGTTTTCTTTTAAGTAAAATGGTATTCAATACATTGTAACGCCCTTTGAAATTCCATCTTACTAAATCCGCTCAGGATTTAGGAGGCCAATTTAATAAGTGATTGTAGAATTCCCGCCATCTGAGTGCTGCCTCAGGAGTTATTCTCCTGTTGTGTGTTTCTTTTTAAGTATTGGAAGGCCTGGGAAATACTAAACAGAATTATAAAAATGAATTAAACAAGCTATGACTTTAAAGTAATGAGACTAATTCTACAGTCACACCTGAAAATCAATGCTATTGCCATATTCATACTTGCACTTTTAGTCAAAAAAGCACAACACACAATCAGAGGGATTAGGGAGCAAAAATAAAAGGATTAGAAGAATACACATCAAACTCAGAATAGTGGTTACCTCTGGGATTACAGAAACTCTAGCTTATGCTATAATGTTCTAATTTTTTAAGCACAGTATGTTCATATATTTAAAAAAATCATCTAACATATTCTAGTCTAAAAAGTATCTTGAATAACTCAAAATTTGTCGTTCAACATTTTTTTTTCATGAATTTTCAAAGAATGAGATTTTCTGCATTCAAGTAGTAACCATTCCATTCTGAGGCAATACTGTATTCTCACATTACTTCCATTTTAGGGTTGGCATAATGATTGTTTCTAATAAGAAACAGAATAAGGTTGCCATGAGTGGGATCACACTGATTTCTTTGATGTAAGAATCAAACCCTGTCGCATTCCTAATTAGACTTTATGCATTAATATATCCAGTCAATCTCTTCAATATACTTAAGAATCTCACCATTTAAAAAAAAAGGAGGAAGAAAGAAAGAATCTCACTATTCACTGCATTTCTTTCAGTTGACTTATGACATTATCACCCACTGCAGTAGGCCCAGTGATTGGGTTCCATATACATTTCTCAGATATCTAGAAGAAAATTCACTTTCTCTCCCCAGAGAAGAAGAAAAGTGAAGAGAAATCATGGAGACCTAAACCTGAATTTGTCATCATGAGCAAGTGCTAATGGATGATGGTGGGAGAACTGTACCTTCAAGCAAAAATGATCTGTTCGTTGGTCTGGCCCTTGGAAGAAGTTGCGTATATACCCTAGAATACCCAACATTAATAAACATATATCTTGGTAAAGACTCGGGAAAAAGTATATTTTCATTTTACTCACAGTAAAAATATTGGTCAACGTGAAATTAAGTGAAAACAATACTCCTCCTTGTCCCCTTCCCCCCCCATGCCAAATCTCAACCTCCTATAAAGCCTTTAAAAACAAAATAACAAAAATTTATGTGTTTTTTTCTATTAACATTTGATTGGTATTTATTTTTTTTTTCAACGTTTATTCATTTTTTGGGACAGAGAGAGACAGAGCATGAATGGGGGAGGGGCAGAGAGAGAGGGAGACACAGAATCGGAAACAGGCTCCAGGCTCCGAGCCATCAGCCCAGAGCCCGACGCGGGGCTCGAACTCACGGACCGTGAGATCGTGACCTGGCTGAAGTTGGACGCCTAACCGACTGCGCCACCCAGGCGCCCCTTGATTGGTATTTATAATGCAGTATAGAAAGATGAAGTTTTTTTTTTTTTTTTTTTTTTAGGAAAACTTTTAAGAGGAGAAAATGGCAAGTTAACAACAACATACCAATGTGCTTTGTGCTGACATTGCATAGGGTACCCACTGACACCATGGTACTCTCTCCCACAAGCTGGGCAGAAACAGAGAACAGCAGGGGAACAAGATAGCTTCCTGCTCTTCAGAATGACTCCAATGTGGAAAAAATAGTTTTTCAGAAAAATCATGGAGGTAGGGGGAATAAACGGTGCAGGTGTGGATCCATGTATCTATTCACATACACAATTATTGACAGTAAAATACAAGTACAATAGATCATAATCATTGAGAACTTATCAAGCCTTCTTGTAAAGGCTGTTGACAGTATGAAGTGGAAGACGAATCCCTGTGGAGGGACCTGGGATAAGATTCTTGACTCTTTCTTTATGAAATAGTGAAATTAACTGGGAACGTCTCCTATGACTGCACCCTGAGGCCTAGTGATATTCATACATTAACGCTCCAACCCAGGGAATTAAGGTATAAATACTAGCTTCAATCCATCCCCCAACCTGCTCCTATTTGACCAGAAAGCCTTGCAATACTCTGTGCTTACAGGGATAGTATGTGTGCATTAGCAAATGAGACATCATGGGAAAATTAACTCCTTAGAAAATTCAAGTGGGTGTATTTGTAAATATCAGAATTTATATTGAAAAGTTTCAACCAAGGAATTTTAAGAAAATTAAGAAATAAAAGCTTGTAATTAATAAACATCAGAGGCATAAGAAAATATGCCCAGACAATACTAAGATGTCTCTTATAGTGAAGTGCTTTTGATGCTATATCCACTCTTACAATGATTTCTGTAAATGACTGATCAGCTTTTAATCATCACCTCCTGACTGATATGTGTGCATAGATAGAAAGGGTATGGGCTTTAGAATCAGGCCTAGAATCACATGCAGCTTCCCTTACTAGTTATATGTCCCTGATCGAGTCATCTAACCTCTCTGGGTCTTATTTTCTTTATATGCAAAATGGAAGTAATAAGGCTTCCTTCATGTAATTGTGCGATATAAACATAATATATTATTCATCTGGAACAAAGTTGGTCCTCAATAATTGGCAGATAACTTTTTAATTCTAATATCAGTAAAATGAATGCCATTTTAACAAGAGCTTTACCTTCTCCTGGGAGTAAATCACATACAGCACTAACAAGAACAGAAAGGACACGGCATCTATTCAGCTCCTAGTATATGCCAGGAATTTCATTTTGCACTTTATATACGTTATCTCATGAAATTGTCCCAGTAATCTTAAGAAGTAGGTATTCTTAGCTATGTCTGAAGATGAGATGACTGGGACTGAATTAGATTAGGCATCCTCCTTAAAGTCACACAGCTATAAATGTCAAAGTATCACAGAGTGAGGAATTCTGGAATGCTGCTTATTCGTCATTGCCTTGCTAATTGAGTCCCTGTATCTTTCCAAATTCATTTTTAACCATGATATAGCGTCAGGTGTAATATCTATGATCGTAAAATCCCAGTTCTTACTAAAGTTGTCTTCTGGCAAGCTTTGCAAAGAGCTGCGAATACTGCTTAGCAGTTTTGTGACGATGTCCAGAAATTTTAGTAATGCAGAGCGTGGGGTTTCAACCTCGGTGTTCCATAGATCTTCTCTATAAGGGTTTATTTTTCTTCATCATGGCAAAAAGGAAGACCTTGCATTTTCAAGGTTCAAATAGACCCTTCTATTTCTCGCATTTCCTTCAAATCGCCTTGGGTGACAGTTGATCAAGTATTCTATACTACGTCAAAACTGTTTGTGGAAAAGCTCCAGGAAGCTGTAAATTTCAAAATGTGTAGGCTTGTTGTCTTCAGAGTACAATAGCTAATAAAGTCATAAGGGCCTCAAGGTCTCGTTCTTACCTTGTAGGCCCCCAACTTGCAAAAACTGCAAAGATACACACAAACACTCCCTGACAGTCACACACAATCTCCTGGATTTGCCAGATCACTGGAACATTTGTATTTGCAAAGTTTGAAGAGATTTTATTTAAGAAGACTAATCTTAGAATTGTCAGAGTAACTGTAAAACAATGCAGAATGCACAGTTGCTTTGTCTCTCACTGGATGTTTAAGAACTACTTTAGTGAGTCATCATAAAATATGTCTAGTATAGCACCTTGCATTAAAATACCTTAATACAGTTGCTAAATGAATGAATAAGTTACTTTAAGAGTAAAACATACCAAAATTGTCTTTCCTCTTTAAAGCGTATAAAAATAATTTTTGATTAAGGTAGACAGATAAATCATACTAAACGCATGCTTTCAGAATGGACAAGTTTATTCTCACTTAACTAATTCTTAAAGCATCTTTTTAAAAAGTTTTTATTTACTTGAGAAACAGAGAGACAGAGAGAGAGAGAGAGAGAGAGAGAGAGAGAGGGACAGCGTGCACGCACATAAGCAGAAGGAGGGGCAGAGAGAAAGACAGAATCCCAAGCAGGCTCTGCACCATCAGCACAGAGCCCAGTGAGGGGCTCAAACTCACGAACTGTGAGATCATGACCTGAGCTGAGATCAAGAGTCAGACATTTAACTGACTGTGCCACCCAGGCACCCCTTGAAGAATCTATTCTTAATATTTATGCTCAGAATGTACAAAAGTGTATGAAAATCACAAAGAAAACGTATATATGATGCTACTCCTGTGTATTTATAAACAACTTAATCTAGGTAGCAATTATTATTTCATGATCTAAATACTAAAAAGAAGAAGTACAGAGAGTGCTATGAGCTCAATATTTATTCATTTATGAGCAAAATTAAGTAGTTTGAAAAGTTACATTTATTTTAAGAATAAATGTATAAAAGAATAATAATAAAATCTACCATGTTTTTGTTTTGTTTTGTTTTGTTTTTGTCTTAGTGGGAGCCACCTGTTTAACGTATTACGCTCTATGGAGAATTCCAGATCCTTATGAAGTTGGTCAGTTGGAGCAGCCAGACATTTTGGCAAATGATTTAACCATTTCATTCATGTTACTATATTTTTTTCGTAATTCTTCATTGCCTTCAAATAAAGTCCAAACTCCACAGCATGGAATTCAAGGCCTCTAATAATCAATTTTGCTTTCTTCTAATATCAGCTAGGACTCTTTGATTCCCATCAAATGACACCAACTATGACTTCCTTAATCAAAACTCAAATTTGTTAGAAGGCTCTGCAGTGTTTGCAGGTTGGAAAGGAAGGCTGCAGAGATTTAGTGCAGGGAGAAACCATGCTGTTCCAAAAGGCCTCTAAGTTAGAAGCTGCTTGACTGTTCCACATGGAAATGCTCTGTAAACAAAAGGACCTCAGTGATTTTCAGCATTTTGTCACTCTTTTTTGCCTTCAGTCTAACAGAAAGGAGGGCATCCTCCTAGCCCTGCCCAACAATAGCCAATGGGGAGAATCTAAATAAAATCAGGTTCATATTACCCAAGAAAAGGGGAATGAATGCTGGCAGAAAATAGCAATAACTGCCCATCTCTCCTCTACAACTTTTTGCCCCTCTTTCTCTGTTTCTTCAACCATATGGAAGGAACTTTCAGGTCCATGAATTTCCACATGATCTCACTCCTCTGTGCCTTTACACATCTTTCCCTCTACTAAAAAGCCCTTCGTTCCTCTTCTGCCCTCATAACATAATTTTAAGCCAGCCTCCACAGCTCAATTTCTTCTCTAAGAGCCTTGCCAACATCCCTCTTCCACTCTCATTCCCTAGCTGGGTTGCTGTCCTCCTTCAGTTTTTCCATAGCATTTTCTGTTCACTTCCATCGTACCACTTAATCATGGGTAGTGCTGTAATTGCTGATTTCCCTACTTCCCCTTCTCGGGGCTTTCCCTAATGTTTGTTTGTCTTGAGCTGTCCACTCTTCTCTTTTCATCCTTATCTGCACCTTGTGGGCCCTTGAGGCTGGAATCCTATTGGGTCTAGAGATGAGTGGTGTGCCCTCGGGAGGGTGAACCTGGGGAAGAGGCTATGCACAAGCCCAGAAAGTAGGGCTTCCTCATTGGGCAAGGAATTCTGGGTCTCTGGTGTGTGGTCTAGAAGGGAGGGTGGCTCAAATTCTGGGTAAGCACATCTCCTTGGCCCCATGGAGAGAACAGTCAGAAGAGGAATTTAAGGCCCTCTAAAGCTTAGAGTCTAGTATGGGGGGGTCCTGGCTACCTCAGTCTAAGGGCAATGTTGCCTCAAGTAGGCTGTCAGCTACTTCAGAGGAAGTTACGGTTAGTTTTGTAGATCTAGCAACTCCTGTGGGTCAAGCATAGGTAGTGTCCTTTTTAAGGACCAAATGAACATATATTAATGAATCTCCATTTTCTTTGCAAAATGGAGATAATACTATCTGTCCTGTCCACTTCTCATGGCTGATGTGAGAGAAAGGAACTGATGCAAGAGTGCTTTGAAGGGAAATAGTTTTTAAATATTGTTTCTAACAGCTTCTCAAACAGGTAAAGTGACATATTTTTGTTGTTCTTTCAGAATAAGAAATAGTAAAATGCTTTATCAAATCAAATACATTAAAGTTCAGATTATATACTTAGCTCTTAGCACAGAACCTTAAGAATTGGATTATGATTATGAACAATAATGTAAATAGAAACATTTGTATTTTTAATTTCCATAATTTATACTTTTCTTTTTCCCATTAAAAAATAATGTTAGGAAATCTATAATAAGGGGCCTCAAACAGGAAGAACAGAAGCACCAACGGACGTAGGACATTAATTATTCTCAAGACACATAGGCTCATGAAAGATAATCATTTTAACACAGCAATTTCAGACTGACCTCCATTTTGAATGTGATTATAACCTAATTTTCTTTTCTGGAAGTTTACTCATATAGAAAGGAGGAGAATATGGGGTATGAAATAACCCCAGTAAGGTGGAAAGAGCAATAAGGATTTGATGCACACAGGTTCTATTCTGGACTAAGATATGGTCATTCATTCATTCACTAATTCATCCATTACTCCTACAGTGTAGAAGAGTTATTAAGCAGCTATCCTGTTATAGAAGTTATAGAAGCTGGTGTGGATAAAAAAAAGAAAAGAAGCAATGACATGAAAGGAAGACATTCTGCAAGGAACTTGTCTAGTGAGAAAGACAAAAGTAAGGCACAAAATATGGAAAAATGCCATAATGGTAAATACAAGCATAAATCTTAGTATAGAGATAGACATTTACCTCATTCTTTCTAAACCCTAAGGATTCCACAAATTTCAGCATTACAGAGTTGGTGATAAAAGAGAAATTAGCCCATTGAATTCATTCCTATTATGTTCTATGTTTGCTTGATTTTCAGTGCATTTTATGTTTCTCATTTTTGTCAACAGATTGGTTGAGTAGCTACTACAAAACAAGATGAAGACAACCATGGCTTATTAAGCCTCAGTGTCAGCCAGGCTGAAACTGTCCTAGAGGACAGGGACAGTGTATTTAACTCCCTCCACTTACCACTTAGATCAGTGACACACAGACTCATTTCATAAGTGTTACTTGATGAATCAGATGTCTACATTTAAGTCTAAACCACGTATCCAAGCTTCCTATTATATAGTCAAGACCTTTGGACACCAACTACTTACTAGGAGAAAAATGTAGTTAACAGAAGCTGAGCCCACACTCACTTTTACCACCCTCCTCGCCCCCTAAGCTCACATTGGTACCATTGAGTTGCAACCATGGCTTGAGAGAAAAATGATCTCATTGATTTTTCAAGATAAGATTAAAAATAACATAAATCAAATTTTGCAATTAAAACCAACAAAAATTGAGGAACACTAGCATTATGGTGATCAACAATTTTCACAATTGTATGATGCCATGCCAAGAAAACTGTAGCAAAAGGACCTAAAGAATTCCAAAGAAGAAACAAGTAACGGCCTTTTTAAAAAAGTTATTGACTCTGATACTCCAATGCTTGACACTTAACACCTGAAATGACCATGAACCACACCGGGCCCTTTGTCATGTTGTATATGTAATACTTCTGAGTTCCTGGTACAAGCCTATATTTGTTTAACATCAGTCATGCATTTACTTCTCTCCAGCCAGGGAGATTGCATGTACCAGCTGTTTACACGTCTTCAGGAGGAGGAAAGGGAGTGACTAGCTCGCTCTGCACACTGTCTCATGTCAGAAAACTTTCCAAGTCACTGAGGGATGTGTGAGACCACAGAGTTGAAGGAAAGTTCGGTCTTTAGTATTTCCTTTTCTGTCTCCTTATGTTAGGAGTACTATCCACAGACTCAGTCGGGTTCTCCTTTCAAGGCACGACTGCACCGCCTCTGTTTCCTGATGACTGGGACCATTGGCAGTCAATTGTTGAGCCAGTAATGACTCCAAAACCTTTTGTAACCTCCCCAAGCTGTCTAGGAGATGACTCAATATATGCAGCCATCTTTGGGGGTTTTGTTTAGGCAGCTGAAAAGATTTCCCTAGGGGAACTGGGGGGAGAGAGAGAAGGAGAAAACCTGCTGATGGTAAAGAGAAACTAATGGTATAAAATAAAAATGATATGAAAATTATACAATGGTACAGGCAGGGTAGCCCTTAACATTGACTTACTTCATGGTCACCAGAGTCCTTTGCCCACCGTGTTCTCCTAAAGACCCTAGCGTGGGCGCCACATCTTTGCACTGCCACTGACAGGCCAATTGTGAAGACAGTGCTTTGGTTGCTTAGATGACAGAGACAAACTGCGATTTAGAGCCCTTTTTCGAGTTGTAGTTTTTAAAGTCATTTTGAAAAGAACGACATATATGTTATGGACAAAATAATGGTGGTGTAGAAACAGGTACAGAAAACTAAAGACCATTTAGAGAGTACTCAGGATCAGTTCTGAGTCCTGACAGTGTAAAAGACCCTGTACAGGATGTGCATACATGACTATAACCCAAACCTGATGCCCAAGCAGTTTTATAAGCAAGTTCTAACTTACACTAGACCTTCACTTTACAAAAGACACTCACAAATATCAGCTCACGTGATTCTCTCTGCAGTGCTGCAAAGTTGAGAGTGCACATAGGGAAATAAACTTTACTAGTTTAAGTGCATTCCCCAAGGCCATGGGGGTAAAATATAGCAGAGCCATATTGGTCATCAGATTCTAACTCCTGTGTTCTTTGTGCTTACAATAGGTGACTTCTTTGTGCTTACAACAGTTTACACAGGGAAGAGAGAAAAGGTATAAAACTATCGAGCAAACCATAACCTAGGAGGTAATATCCTAGGAATACAGTCTCATATTTTGTTTCCTTTTTTTTGCTGTTTGTTTTTTTCATCCATCCATAGATACTGTTATGGCAATCCTTTGAACAGTCAATTACATGTTGGCCAATTAGAAATGGATACTACTTATATAACTATAAGTGATAGCTATACCACTATATCTGTTATATCACTATTATAGTTTTATTAGGAAGGGAAGATTTCTTAAAACATGTCCATGTGCTAAACTTCATTCTGAGAATTGAAGTGGTTGGGTCTTCATTGAATGTCTTAAATTTCCTTTATTTTTATACTATATAGGACTATAATTGTGAATTTTCAGAAACATGTTCCTGTTAGAAGCAATGGAAATCTAAGGGAAACACATACGCGCGCACACGCACACAAATGCCTTACTAACACCCCACAACATTCTTCCAACTATGCACTAAGGATGGCAGTTTTCTACCAAATGCACCAAATGGCAGAGGATAATTCATAGTTCTCTGTTTTCCATTTGGTATGCCTGTACTCACAACCTTGATAGCAATAAGTAAACCTTCTGTTTCTTTTTCAAGAATTTTATAGGATGCTCTCATGTCCTTTTCTTACCCGATTCCTCCCACACCACAATTCAGCTCACTTAGAGAATGCTATAAAGTTTCAGAGAAGAGGTTTGCTCAAAGCAACTACAAATAAAGTGCATGTACATAAATAACTTAGCCTGACTTTTTGTTTAATGTCCAAGATGATTGGAACAGATTGTATCATGAACTACTTTCCCTTTGGCTAATTAAATAGCAGTCCCCACTTACCATAAAGCATATTCTTATTAAAACAAGTATCTATAGTCACACTGCTGGATAAATTACTCCCAAGTAAGTGCCATAAAGCCCATTACATTCCTGCTTTAGGAATGGAGCAGGTCCAAACAGACAATCAAAGGATTTCACTGGGATTATTTTAGATTAGAAAAACTAAGGGAGACATGCGGCCCTGACAAGATCGTAAAGACATAAAGGATAAATTAGCGGTTCCATACTAAACAAAGTGCTTTAGTGGTATCACAGTATATCCAAAAGTAAAAACAAATTCCTACTGTATTAACCTTCGCCAAAATGGAAATCTGTTTATGCAGAAATAAAAATGTCATGAACAACTGTTATCTCCTGTGCAAATCAAAATGACTGTTTTGAATAATAATAAAAAAGAAACCTTTCAAACCAATGACTATGGAAATGCACCATAGGAAGGATGTCTTCATTTCAATAAATTGCTTTTTACATTTAATAGAAAAGGTTATGTTATGATTTGTCATATTAATGAACCATTATTGCATAACCATATTTTTATTGCAATATATTACCTGCTAAATGATGTCTCTTTTTTTTTTTTTTTTCCAGGAGAAAAAATTTCATAGAACACATTCTAAGGGAGTTTTTCTTGCTGCCAGTTGTTAAATCTTTCAAAAGCTGTCAGCAGCCTCAGAAATCAAGTTCAAAATACCATAGCCAACATGAGTATAGGCATAGGGTAGTCTATTTTTAAATTGTAATACAAAACTGCCAGAGAAATACCTAAACACAAAAGATTATTTAAGACGAGATCATCTTATCTGCCTTGTCAATGTAAAGGACAAAGTCACTGAAGTGAAACTTAACCCACAACTTCTATAAATATCACTAGACATTTGAGAGCTAAGTGATTTTTTTTTTCAGGCTAATTTTTCCTTAAACTCATTATGCTCCAGAGCCTTCATGTACCAGAGACCCTGTCCACGCCAGGCACAGTGGAGCAGGCGACGCTAACCACCCAAGGAGATCAACTGGCTCGATCGCCTACTGTGCTTCAGCCAAGCAAGCCCTTCTCCTCAAGGGTGAATGAATGGCAACGACATTGGCATCTGCCCTGGAAACTTCTGCAGGAAAGGAGTCATACTTGTTTCTACAAATGCCGTTCTGGATTTGCCCTGTGTCTGCAAGCACTGACTCACCATACTGCTTCTGAGTGACAGGGTTCTGTCCTCAGCATGACAAGCAGAGCAGGCCAGCTGGGATCCCCTCAGAATATCCCAAGCTTCTAACAGTGGGCTAGTTATCTGATGGAAACAGAGGTGGGACATTTGGGTGTGTGCTTAAGCTGCTGCTGCTGTCGTATTTTTGGAGGGAAGGTCTAAGGAAACGAAGGTCTATGCTGTCATTCCTTACGGCTCTGCCTGCCTTTGCTGTCTGTTCATGACTGTGCTCACCTTTGGCTGCTACTGATAGATGTTACAGCCCGTCATTCATTCCACATATATATGCATATTTTTAGAGTATAACATGTGACAGCAGTGCACTAGGTGCTGGAGACAAAAGTGAACAAGACAGGTGAAGTTCCTACTCTCAAGCAACTTTAAGTCTAGTGAAGGAGACAAACATTAAATAAGCATTCAAAGAGATTGCATATTGGAAATCTGTCAAAATGTAGTTTGGGGGAAACATCTATCACATTTTCATATATAAAAACGATAAAAATAATATACAAATAAACACATGTTACAAAATACCTAAATAACATAATACTATGAAAATTCCCCTTTTTCTCCTGTAACTTACTCCTATGGGTAATCTCTGCCACTTGTAGTTAAAAATAATATCTACACTAGTACCTATCTACATATTTATATGTATACACATACGGGTTTACTTTTTTCACATATATGAGGTTAGTTTAGGCTATAAATAGTATGCAACAGCAGTTTATGTCTTAGAACAGTTTCCATGTAAATAATAGACACACCCGTTGGTGCAACAATTAAATTCCCATCTCTGGACATAACGATTTATATAACTGTCTTTCTTTTCGTGGGATATTATTTTCCTGTGGCCACTATAACAAGTTAGCACAAACTAGATGACTTAAAACAATGCATTCTTTCATAGTTCTGGAGACTAGAAATCTGAGGTCAGCATCACCGGGCTGAAATCATTGTCAGCAGGGCTACCCTCCCTCCAGAGGCACTAGGGGAGAATCTATTCCCCTGCCTCCTCCAGCTTCTCGTGGCTGCTGGCATCCTTCGACTCTTGGCCACATCACTCCAACCCCTGAGACCAGCAGCATCAAAGGTCTCTCTGCTCCATCTTCATATGGCCTTCTCTGTGTGGGTCAGATCTTTCCCTGTCTCCTTTTTCTAAGGATACTTGGGATTGAAAAGGGCCCATCTGGATAATCTGAGAGAATCTCCTCATCGCAAGATCTTTAACTTAAATGACACTTCATTTTGTAAGTTATGAGTTACATTTATAACTAGGTTATAGTCCTCTTTTTGTCACAGAAAGTAACAATCCCAGGTTCCAGACATTAGAACTAGATCACTTTGGAGGCCATTGTCCAGCCTACTACAGGGGATATGTAGGTTGTTTCTATGTTTTAATAGAAACAATGTGGCAATTATGACCACTGAAATTTACATTCGTGTGTATGTGTAAATATTTCAATAGGTGAGATTTCTCAAAGTAAAATTTCAGAGCCAAAGAGAACATGTAGCAAAATATTGTTAAATAATGGCCAAGCATTCTCTAGAATAAATGTGCCACAACACTGTATGTTATCCAAAATAGCTTTCGGAGTGTACATTTTCCCACATTTTTGTCAATGTCACATACTTTATCTTTGTTCTTATCCATTTGAAAAGTGAAAATTGGCAACCTGTCATTGTTGATTTGAATTTTCTTCATTATTAATAGATTTAAAAATTCCTACTTAGGGGTACCTGGGTGGCTCGGTTGGTTGAGTGTACGACTTTGGCTCAGGTCATGGTCTCACGGTTTGTGGGTTTGAGCCCCACGTCGGGCTATGTACTGACAGCTCAGAGCCTAGAGCCTGCTTCGGATTCTGTGTCTCCCTGTCTCTCTGCCCCCTCCCCTGCTCATGCTCTGTCTCTCTCTGTCTCAAAAATAAATAAAACATTAAAAAAAAATTTTAAAAGAAAAAAAATTACTATTTATGTAGTTTCTCCGTAGTTCATTTTTTTTTACCTTTCTTCTTGATTTGTTGGGATTATGCATAAATTAATATTAATATTTAATATTTTATTCTTACATATGCTACAAATATTTCCTACTCATCAATGTATTACTTGTCTTTAATAGATTTGTTGAAAGAAGCCGTAATTAATGTAAAATCTACCAATATTTTTCTCTGTGTATTTTCAGTTTTGCATCTTGCTTAGAAATACCTTGCTCATCCTAAAACAATGAAAATATTTTCTTAGATATTTTTCAATTTTTTTTTAGCTGTCAGAATTTAAATTTTGCATGTAGTATAAGTTTGCAGTCTGGATGTATTAAGTCTCTTTCCAATGGAAACCCAATTATACCATTGATATTTTAAAAATAATTTGTCTACTTTTCCACTAACATGAAATACTATCTGTATTATGTACTAGGTGCTTGAATTCGCTCGGATCTGTTTTGAATTGTATATCACTGATCTATTTTTGCTATTTCTGAGAGTTCTATGAGGACCGAAATTTTGCCCATTTCTCTGTTTTGTTCCCCATATATGTATATATGCGTGTAAAAAAGTATATGCATATTTATTTATACATATATGCCACATATATATGGTTAAATATACTACATATATATGGTTAAACACTTAATAGTTAAATACTAGAGGCATTATCATTGAATAAAGTACAAGGATGAAAACTATCACCACTGGAAATCTAGCTTCTGTAAAAAAAAAAAGTTAAAGGAATAGGAAATATAAATATTGGGACAGGTAAGTTATTTGCCTATAATACATCTACATAAATACAGGTATTGAGTTGAGGTGCTATATAAAACATAGGACTTCCAATTAAGTTTGAATTTCAAAAAAACAAGGTATTTTTTTTTTTTTGTATAACTGTGTTCCAAGTATTGTATGGAACATACTTACACTACAAAGTTATTCACTGTTTATCTGAAATACAAATTTAACTGGTGTCCTATATTTTTATCTACTAAATCTAGCAAATCTATACTCAGTAGGTACTGAGTGAATGAATGAACACTTTATCATAATTTTATAATTATATTTACTATTCTATTTTGTAAATATATTTATTATGAGGCAGGAGAAATTTCTTGTCATTATTCTTCTTTTGTAGAAGTTTTTTTGGATATTTTTAAGAATTCGCATTCCTGCATAAATTTCAGAATTACTTATAGCACCAAGTATTTTTATTGGCATTCCATTAGATTTATCAATGGTCTTTGTTTTACTTTCTGTATCTCTATAATTCTTAAGTCTCAGCTATGTTGACAAAGAAGAAGAATAAAATCATTCAATCAATTATCAATCAATCCTGCCAATGCATGCTTAATTGTTAAATAGAAAAGGCAATATTATTGAATAATGATCAAGACAAGAATGAAAACTACCACCAATGGAAATTCTAGCTCCTGAAAAAAGCAATGAAAAGAAATGAGAGATATAAATATTGAGATGAGGAAATTAGTTACCTGTGATACAATTTCTTACCTATAATTTCCTACTTAGAAAGCCCAAAAGAATCAATGAAGCATATTCAAAGTAATATGATCTACTTTAGTAAATGGATCATTTACAAAATAAATATATAAAAAAGCAACTTTTATATATTTTAATAAAAACTAGTTGAAAATTATTGTGAAACAAATATCTAATTCTTAATAGGAACAAAAAATATAAAATACGTAGAAATAAGCTTATCAAAATATAAGTATATATGGAAACCCCAGAAATACAAAATTTTACTAAAAGATACAAGAAGCCTTGAATGCATAAAGTGATTTGTCATATTTATTAAATTTATTATAATCTTTATTATACAGTATGAATTTTGATATGTCTTTTGTAAGTTTGAAAAATCTCTCTAACATATCCTCTATCCCTCCTTATAATTAAGTACCATGACTGTGTCTTCCCAAGGCTGTGGAATATTATTATATCTCTTATAAAACTAGTTTATTAACTTAAAATATGGATGACTTGAAATGATGATAAAATTATTTGATTGCTATCTTTACATGTCAAAGACCAGTTACATGTGTACCCAGAGTCAATAAAATTGTATCGATGGAAAAAGAAAGATCAAGATCATTTAGAGAAAAAATAACCACTATTAAGTCAAAAATAAAGAAGGAGAATGAAAGGAACTTGTATTAGCAGATAAGAAAGAGTAAAACAAAGGTGTAAAAATCAGAAAATGGTTTAATATAAGAAAAACAGAAAATAAGGTTAAAATAGAAAATATACAGAACTTCTCAGAAAATGTACAACACTGTCCTTTAATCTCCTTGCCACATTTTATCCCAATACTGAGATATATCTTTGTCCAAGGGATCTTTCTTACAAGAACCTGTTTCAAAATGGCAGACTTAGTCTGTGAATCTACCTTCCCTCTCATGGTTCCCCTTAGTGTAGAAGAGGTATATACACATATACCACAAAGCAACAGTAAAACATAAAAAGGGAGCAGAAATAGATCAGAAAAACAAAATTGAGAAAAGTCAGGAAATTAGACATAAGATGGTGTTGGACTGACCAGTAAAGTATTAGAGGGAAATCCACAGCTTGAAATACTAGAAATAAGAGTAGGTCTTTTCATCTAAAAAAGTGTCCAAGTTTAGGGTCATATATTTTAACAGCAGGTGAGTGGGAGGGGTCAATGTCAGGGGAATGAGTTGAAGAAAGATTCAGAGTAACTGAGCAAATTGTGCCTCTTCCCCCCTACTTTCTCTGTGAAGCAAGGGAAGAAGGATTTTGTTGTAATGTTTCTCTAATTCTTCCTTTGATTCTTAACAATTACTTTTTCACGAATTCATAGTTTACAAGTCTGTATTCACCCTTTAATTTATCTTAACAAAACCAACATGTACAAATAGAGTTCTGGAAACAGGTTGTTAGAAGATATTCCTCTGTAATTTGTTAATTGTCCATTAATGATTCCAAGGTGACTCCTAAGTCTTAATAAAGAAATTAAAGAGTAATAATATAAAATACTTTAAAAATCTAACTATAACCCGTGCTATAGTCATTTCAACACTGCAAAGTTTCGTAAATGTAGATGCATCGTGATCCAGCATCATCCATTAGAGTGAGTACATTCTGCCTCTAGTTAGTGACTCATTGTTATGGTCTGTTCTACTTGTTTCGGATTCTGTTGGAAAACATATGTCACCTGATCAGTACTTGGTGACAATAACCTTTAAGATAATCTAAATCCACTCCTCATTGGAACGTAGAATGTTCGTTCCTTTATTTCCTCATTTCTTTATTTCCCGAATAGATGTTTTTATGATGCAGACAATTCCATACAGCTAATAGAGGCATTTTTTTATCAGATATATCTGCTGTTTTAGATTAACAGATGAGCGAGCATTCTGATATACTAATCTATCCATTGTGAATGTGGATGACAATAATTAGGGCTCATTCCTATTTTGCTCTGCCCAATCTAATTAAAATATATAAGTGAACTGATTATACTGTGTTCTTGGTTGTGTCTGAGACTCAACATACCTATTAACCCCATCAAATAATCATCTAATTTTTCAGGATTCATTTTCTGACTGCCTACACTGTGACATAGAGACCCCAAAGCCTTAGCTAGCCTGTGGGCCTTTCTAATAATTCATTTTCTGCCTCATGTTCCTGTTTTACCCAATTCCTGTTCTCTGTGATAAACTCACCCCCTGCCATTACCTGAATGTGAAATTGTCATTTGGCCGGCATAGTTTTTGAAAATTGCACCTCACATCACTATTGTTCCACTCTTGCATGACAAGCTCTTGTTTTAATTGTTAATCAGTTTATAAACAGCTTCCTGTCTGAAAGTTGGGGCCCTATTTTTACTATTTGACTCAGAAATGTGGTTTATATCTGCTTGGGCTTATAATTTTGCTCTACATTTGCTCTTAGGATAGATCCTGTAGTATGTCATTTTGGCAGAGGATTTAACAGACAATTGTCAAAATTAAACATTAAAGTAATGCTTTACTACACAAGAAGTTGGAGGAAAGAGTGAAGGAAGCCTTCCTGGCATGGGAGCCCACAGCCCCACATAGCTGCATCTCTGGCATATCTTAGCCTTTAATAAAAGAGTTTTTATGCACCATCCTGCTTATCTGTGTGTTCACAGGTGTGTGAAAGACTATCATCTGCAGAATAAAACACCCTGTGGCACCATGACAATAAAAAGTGGTGACTCTCATCTATCTTTGCCTGAGGATAAGAAGGCTTGAGAACACATAGAAATAGAACATGGAAGAGAAAGAAAAGGCCACAAGCAAAGTTTAAATTGTTTCCAATTTGGGTCAGCAGAAGGGGTATGCCCCACATAGAGCTGGGAGGCATTGACCTTGTAATCCACCAAGTGCAGCTGTAGACGTGGCAAGATGGTCCAGTACAAGGCCCTGGTTGGCACAAATGCAGCTGTGACCTAAATTAAGGAAGCAGAAAGCCACATTAAAAAAGCAAGATAAGAACCTAATCGCATCTTTCTGGAGAGAGAGCGAAAGATATTGTTAATAGGATAGATTGGGGAGAAAGGACAAAAGTACAAAGAAATATCCTGACGAGTAGACAAATTCCCTTCAAATACAAAATTGAGGAATCTAGTTCTAAAGGATAAATCTGGCCAAGTGGGCCAAGAGTACATTTATTTTGCTGCTATATTAGCTTTATCCTCTCTGGTATATCAAACATGCCACTAAAGAGGATGAGGTCTTTCCTGTTTTGAGCACAAGAAAAATTTTATCTTAAAAAGTTTACTTTTAATGGTCCAAACTATTCCAAACCTGTCTCTATATGAAAACATTAAATGAATTAAGGGGCGCCTGGGTGGCTCAGTCGGTTGAGTGTCAGACTCTTGATTTCAGCTCAGGTCAGGATCTCACGGTTCTGTGGGTTTGAGCCCCACATTGGGCTCTGTGCGAAAGGGCACGGAGCCTGCTTCAGATTCTCTCTCTCCCTCTCTCTCTACCCCTCCCTTGCTTGTGCTCTCTCAAAATAAATAAACCTAAAAATTGAAAACAAAAAAACCCATTAAATAAATTAAATGGATTCTGAACTGAAAGTCAAGGGTCTTATCATTAGCAAACTAATGCCACTTTCAGAACGAGGCAGAGTAAAGATAAAGCATTAGGACAAAAAAATCTTCTTCCCAGTGTTTCCAGCTAATTGTTCTAAAGCACTGTTGCCCGAATGCCATCCTGCATAGCCCGAGGAGGAATGTCACTGTAACCAGAGTGCTAAGGAGGCCTGAGTGATATTATTTCATTGTGGAGGACGGTGGCCATCTGAGCAAACAAACCAAAAACTGGGCCTTGATTTAAAACAGCATCGCTTCTCTTCACACACTTAGCCTCTCGCTAAGCCAGCTACCTGTTAGACAGGATGCCACAGATTCAGCATCTATTTTAAAAGATTTCATCAATTCAGATATGGAGAGAACACACATTCCCAGACACACAAACTCTAAATGTATCGAAGGGCATCGATTTCCTTGTATCTAGAACGCTTATGCTTTTGAGTACAGCATTCTGAGTACGCAAGGAAGGTACATCGTCAAAACAGTGGGGTGTAATGATTTTCACGGCACTAGAGTAAGGTTTATATCATACTGATGAGCATCTGAAAGAAAAAAAAGGTCTATACATGTGCAGAGTGGACACATTTTACTGGCTTTCTCCCTCTCCACAATTTTACCTTCCCAAGCTTGAATTTATAGGCTTAGGTTTCATAGTGTAATTACCGGGTTTAATATCAGAGAGGAGAGCAGCTTTGGTTTTTAGAGTATGTTTGGTGTTTATTCAAGGGAAACAATCTCCAATACAGTTTCATTTTCTTTTCATTTTCACGGGAGGTGGGGGTGGGGGGGATGAATACTGATGTTTATGGAGTTTAAGGGTCTGGCAGCACTGGGAACGGCAGAACTTTGTTTATCCAGAGTCCAGTTTCAATCCAGAGGGTGCCAACGCAAACTTCTGCAGACGACCGCGCCAAAAATGTCAGCCCCGACTTGGAGGAGCAGGCTTCCCAAGCAGGGAGAGGTACTCAGAGCCAGCTCAGTTTGCAACTGAGCTATGGAGAGAGCGCGAGCACTAAACCATGCTGTCTCAGACACAGCAGTTTAAAAATATGCTTTTTATCAGATTTTCCTCATATTTTGCCTCATATTTTTTATCACAGCAGGAGCCTGCCATCACCAGCTAAGCTGATTGACTACGTCCTCTACCAGCATCCGCCTTTGATATTCATGTCTTCGGGAAAGCTCCATCCCTGTCACGTACCCTCTTGCTGGGGTCTCTTTACGCACCCACTATTACTACAGTTACAGCATCTGTCCCCCAACTGCAAAGGAAGCCTTAGCTCATCAGGATCACCTGCATATCTACCAACTGTGGGTGCCATCAGAAATGCAAAATCGTCAGCACTTTCCTTCCATTCTTGAGGCATTACATCTTCCACAGCCTTTGGGGTGTTTCATTCTAACAGCTGGAAATTCCTGATTTTCAATACAATTTGCTTCTTCCTCTTCATATTGCTTAGTATCGGGGCCAACTTTGCAAGGCAGTTTTTAATGAATCTGTAGCCAGTGTGTTAAATATGTTAGTTGAGTTTTTCCATAAAGCTAAGCTAATATAACATGATTGTTTTCTTAGGCACCCTGTGGGGAATAAGGAACGTAGAGGGAAGAAAAAGTGGGGGTGTGCAATTGATATAGTTGGTACATTGCCAAATTTACCCACCTTTCAGGACCCCCCACCCAACAGTGAGCCAATGGCCTTCACATTTGCTGAACTTTCTAAAATCAGAAGCTCATCTATAGATTGGAGCCAAGAACTCAAACTTGAAGTATAAGCCTTTGGGAAAGGCTGCCATGGTGGGGAAAATGAACTCTTAATAACAAGCACAGACAAATTTCAGTGGTGAACTCTATGCCACTGCCATTTTCCTCCCCAAAATTCTTGTCACTGCAGAACTATTGAAAAAGATCACCACCAAACTGGCTGTGGTGTTAATCAGATGTAATAAAAGACTGGTAGAGCTGTATTTGTTTTCTGTAACTTGTGCTGCCTGTGGTATTTGTCCAGTACCTGGTACGCAGCAGATTCTCAAGTGCTGGGGATTGTTTCTGGTTATTCCTGTGTGAGCTCACTACTCACTCCTATGAGTGCTGTCCGTAGCCAGAGCAGTTAATTTAAGCTTAAACATTTAAAACTGTGTAGTGAGAAGACAGTATTGAAAACTGTTTAAATGATCAAGTGCAATAAACTAGTTAGAATCCCAGACAGGAGCCAGACGACTTGAGTTTCAGTTCTGGCCATTTATTGGCTGTATGATGTCCTGACTTTTGTGTGGCTTAGTTTTTTTTCCTCATCTGTAACACTGGGTATGATAATAGTATTTAGTCATCTTATTAGAGTGAAAATTAATTAAGTTGCTATCTGTAAAATGTTGGTGCTTGGTACACAGTAAGTGCATTTATGTACTAATTGTTAAATGGAAGACTGTATTATCAAGATGTAGTCATTGATCGGAAGACATTTCCTTGTCTGATTTAGCACCATAAAAGGAAAGAACACATATACTTCTCAGAAGAACTACATCTATCAACTATAAAGCACTGCAGTAACATGGCACATATTTAAATTAAAATAAACTTTAGGAAACTAAGCATTCGCAGCCTTGTTAATGATGTTAAAGACATTGATAGAGTTTAAAGCCAAAGCGACAAAGGTTTTGATTTCCAATTCTCACATTTACAATTTATGTGATGAAAATTTCTACATTCTCATTTCCTCGTCTATAAAAATGGGTTTTTACAGCACTTCCTACAGTTGTGAGGACCAAGGAAGTGCTTAGCACAGTGTCTGACATATAGTGATCATACAATAATATGGAGATTATTTTTTTCAATGAGGAGCCATAAAGCATTTTTAGCCATAAAATTTCAATATCTTCTCTAGTTATCAAGAAATAAGATTCTAAAAACATCAAAATTCTAGAAACTTTAGAGATTCAAACAATAAATGCCAAGTTTAAAGATTAACCCAAACCATAAACTTTGCTTTTCTTTTGTGACATATCCTGGGACTTGTTGTCAAACCATGGCACCTCATGAAAAGGAACGTCCCTCTCCCTCCACTTTATATTCACATTCAAAAAGAGAGAGAAGTGGAAACATGATATGAGAAGTGACAATTGTTAGTGGTTAGCAAAGCTCTCTAAATTTTTCAGGTGTTGCTGAAAAATACGTATAAAACTAGAAATTACTGGGCAAGAGTACATAGCATCCTAAAAAAGATGTTACGTAATTACATATTTCTAAGAAATTTTATCTGGAGTTTATATTTTTATTTCAATTCTTTTGGCACTTTTATTTCAAAGTCATACACGTTCTATTTCCTATTAAAACTGATTTGTCTCCATCTTCCTTCAAACTCACATGTATGCAATTCAGAGTCACATAATATTAGAGACAGAAGATACTTTGTAAATCATCTAGTCAAATCTCTCCATAAGGAAACTGAGGCTTCAACAGACGAAGTAACCAGCCTAAAGCCACAAAGACGCTCAGAGGCAAAGGCAGGGTTAGAATCTAGAATTCCCAGTGTTCTTCCCACTTAGTTCAGTGGAATGCAAGAATTTTGTTAAAGTTGCTAGAGAAGTGACAAGAGCTATCACTTTTAGTATTTTGTTTGCAAGGTTTGCATGTGTAAGACTGTTTATTTCCTTTCAGATACCATATCTACAGCTCGGGTACCTGTCACCAGGTGAATAATGGTGCCCAGGCTGCAGTCTTCTGTAGAAGTTTTCACTTTTCAGTTTTCCCAGATAGACTGAGTATTCAATTTTACTACTTGCTTCCATTTATACACACACACACACACACACACACACACACACACACACACCCCACTTTTACTATTTTAACCTTTTTAACACTTACTACATGTGTGTGTATATATATGATGTTTAAGTTTATATATAAATACAAATATATAAAAATATAAATATAAATATAAGTTTATATATAAATATAAATATAAATATAAATATAAATATAAATATAAATATAAATATAAATATATAATGTGAACCTTAAACATCATGGTTTAGGTACAAATAAATACAATCTTCACATGTTAACAGTCCCAGCTAAATCCAATCTTGACTTTCGGTTCAAATAGAAAACAATATTTACAATAACTCTGAACTTAATCTGAGAGTCAACTGGGGTAAATAGACAACTACTGAGTCTAGAATCTGCAAGTCTTCAGTTAATGATATTTAATATTTCCGTGGGCTTTCAATGATCTCTGTTCATAACTCATCACAAATAAGATATGGCATTCCCTGGCAAAAACTTCAAACAACTTTCTTATGATATGAGTTCCCAACTCTGCTATCATTTTGAGAAAGGGAAAACTGATTTAGTAAAAAATATGTAAGAGATTTAGCTTTACAGGTTTTTTGTTATTCCCCCCCTCCTTTTATTAAGGTTTTGCTTATTTATTTATTTATTTAGAGTGTGTGATCAGGAGAGGGGCAGACAGAGAAAGACAGAGAGAATCCCATGCAGACTCTGCGCTATCATTGCAGAGCCCGAGAGGGGCTCAAACTCACAAACTATGAGATCATGACCTGACCCAAAACAAAGAGTCAAATGCTCAACTGACTGAGCCACCCAGGCACCCCTGTTGTTATTCCCATTTTACACTTGAGGAGACTAAGGCCCAGAAAGGTTAAGTAATTTGTTCAGTAGGTAATAGATCTGAGAAATGAACCCATACAATAGGGCTGCAGAGTCCAGGTTCTTTACCACAACATTTACAATCTCTCTAACAAGCCAGGTGATTCTCTAGGAGGAGAGCAGTGTTCTATTCTCTTCTACCTGAAATGCGGGGAAAAATCCAATTATTTGGTAGCTTTATTGTCCCCTAGCTTATTCTTAACCTTACTTCAAATTCAGAGAGCAAACCTATACTCTATTTAATAAATTATGCATTATTTCAAATCATATATTATTAATATTATATATTTTATAATACATGTAGGCAAAATATCATAGAGTTTCAAAGTATGTATATAAAATACATATGTGGTTTTGTTAAGAATATCTTTCATTACTACTATGCTTTGGATATGTATTCAGGTTTTGTTAATTGTTTGTTTTGAAAGTTGAGGACAATTAATCACGCTCCTCCTTTAAAAAAATTGTAATACTCAAGCAACAAACTCTGAAACCTGAACATAAAGAGAAAATAGTATGTAATCAATCTATAAGTATCAGCAGCAGATTTTTCTAGCATATCTCATGAGAGCCTGGTTACCTACTCACACTGACATACATATTCGAAGATGATGTCCCGAACCTCACAAACTAGTATCTAGGGTTCATATCCATGTTCTCTGGGCACATTGCTCTACCCACTGTCCTCTAGGCCTCACATTGCATGCTGTCTAGAGCCAAATATGGAGTGGCTTCCTGCCTGGATTGTAAAAGTCATCCACTGAGGGCTCTGTGTCCCCCTAAGCCTCAGGACAGGGGGATTCTGAACTATAGGTATAGAGGTGGAAGCTTTAGACCATGCCAGCAGCACCCACCACCATAGCTAAGTCACCATCCTGAGGGACCGTGAACTGAGTTACTGCATGTGTGATGATGGAAACTTGATAGGGTGGACGCCGTGGGAATGAGTGCCCCAGAGCCTTGCTGAAGGTAGACCTCAGCCACTTGTGGAGGTTGGCAGTGGGAGGAGAGGGGAGCTGAAAGCTATGGAAGGGAGCAGGACTAGGAGAAACAATATTTGGCATCAGAAAGGGAGGTGGGCTGGGAGGACTGAGAAAAGTAGTACCTGTGCAAGTATGCTCAGTCCAGGGAGGATGAACTCAAGAGCGTTTGGTCTCTTGAGCAGGAAGCTGAAGGTTCTGCTATTGCAGAACAGGTCCACCCCTAGTCTCCAGAAATCTTCCAAGGATATTCTACTGTTTCATGGGTAGAGGGATGGTAAATCTGAGATCACTGCTAGGTGGGATTATTGCCCTTAGATTCTCTCTACAACCTGAAGAGAGAGAAAGAAGTGGGAAACATTAACTCCTTCTAGGTAGCCTATATTATTAATAACCCTTTACCTCCAGAAGAAGCCCAATGGGTACAAATATTATATAAGATCTCAAACCCTAAAGCTCCTCTTGATTTAAGTCCAGTGTATATACAAAATGCCTCCCTTATTTTCTCACTATGAAATACTTCATTTTACAATTAGAAAATGGGTTTAAAATGCCATTGCCCTTGGGAACAGTACCATAAAATTTTCATTCTTACTAAATGGTTGAGCCTTGTTGTGTTTATATTTCAATAAATATTGGTGCAAGGGGAGAGAACTCTAGACAACTGAGCTACTGCAATAGGGGATACCTGAAAAGGTGTGCTGGGTATCTTAAAGAAAACTGAGCTGTGCTATATTTGATCCCAGGCTGCATCTTCAACGAGCCTGGCAAAGCCAAGACATAACCATAACCAAGAGAGCAAAGAGCACTAGGCAAGGACTCGAGAGTTTTCTCACCACTTGTAATTCTTGGTTTTCTTGTTAGTAAAATCAGGCAGTTTTAGTAGAAGACTTCCAAAGTCACTTTACATGTTAATACTATAATTGCTTATGTGTTTTTAAACATTTACTGTAAGCCAGCAGAATTTTTTTTCCCAATAAAATCTGACATGAGAAACAAATAAAAGCACTATTCTGACTAAAGATGGGATCGGAAAGCCCAAACCCTACATGCTCAGCCTCTTTATCTCCTAAGGAAACCCTGAGGGATCATCAAGGGGTCCTAAGGAGAAACTCATCCTTGACATTTGTGGAGCCCAGGACAAGAGTATAAATGGAGACCATATACCTAAATATTTTAAATGAACCATTATAAATGAAACTAAATGATCACCAAATAAAACACATTCTATCTTCTTACTTTGTCAAATATATATTCATAAGGATTGAGAAGAACATGATCCAATCTAGAATTCTTGGACTCCTGAGTTTGTGATGAAAACTTCTAGAATGAAGTTAGGCCAACTCCTGGCTCTCTGCCCCTGGTACTCAGCCTATAGTCTGCTCACAGTTTCTTACCATTCCCAGTTGCATCTCCTACAGGAGGACTTCACATGAACTCTGGGAGCACCAAGCCCACAACCAGACACCCTGTCCACAGCCTATACAAATTTGCCTGTGGTACATCCTTAGATGGTAAAGCTTGGAGGAGACAACTGTTCAAGTTCAGGTCATCAGAGCAAATAAATCCAAAGTCTGGGGTACCTAGACCATGGTCTAGACAGCAGGAATAAGGTCCTGGAGGGACATTCCCATCAGCCCCACAGACCCCAGGTTGTAATTCATGGGGAAGGTTACAAACACCAAGGCAAGGTGCTCTGAAGAGCAGAACCTTGGTCTGAAGGCTCTCTTGCCTTCAGGTAGGATATTCAGTGGACATCAAAGGTAGTTCATCACAACCAATCCCATCATCTATGCCTCAGGACTGCAGCGTCAGCTCCTGCTGAGTCTCCAGCCTGCCTGCCTCCCTGCCTCACAGGTTCTGGATTTGCCAACCCCATAACAGCAATGAGACAATTCATTCCTTAAAATAAATTCTAACATATATAATTTTATTTGTAATATTTTAATATTATTTATGATAAGTATATATATCATACATATGTGAATATATCATATTATTTATGATAAGTATATCATATATATGTGATATATATACTTATCATAAATAATATTATTTATTTATGTGTATATATTATTTAGTGTATATATATATTATTTAGTGTATATATATCATACATATGTGAATATATCATATTATTTATGATAAGTATATCATATATATGTGATATATATACTTATCATAAATAATATTATGATATATTCACATATGTATGATATATATACTTATAAATAATATTAAAATATTACAAATAAAATTATATATATGTTATTATATATATCAGACCCTCTGTTTGGCATTTATGCTATATGACCTGGGGCTAGTTCTGGACTTCTTCAACAGTTCATTACTTCTGTCAGTATCATCAGAATAGTAACAGCCTTGGAGCCGGTGAAGGATTAAAGTGGGATAAAGGATGGCAAGTATATTGTACTGAGTTTGATGCTGAATAACAACTTCAAACACGTATTATTTTACCTTTAACACTGGGACAAAATCTATTGAGCTGGAAGTTCACATAGAAACATCAAAACTGCATTCAGCATAATGTAGTAACTGAGACCATGGGCTTTGGATTTAAGCCACGGTGTCTGTGTGTTTGCTCTACTCTATGTCACTGGACGTTCTGGGCTGGTTACTACACTTCTCTGTGCTCCTAGCTTCTCATTTGTAAAATCTATCTCATAGAGTGGTGGGTTTTTTTTGTTTTTGTTTTTTCTTTTTGTTTTGTTTTTGAGAGAGACAGACAGACAGAGAGAGAGAGAGAGAGAGAGAATGAAACTTAGGCTCCATGCCCAGTGCAGAGCCTGACAAGGGGCTCGATCCAATGACCCTGGGATCATTACCTAGGCTGAAATCAAGAGGCAGATGCTTAATCAGCTGGGCTACCCAAGCGCCCCCTCTCATAGTTTTAATGAGAAAAAAAGCCAAGATGATACATTTGCAACAATGAGAACCAGGTTCTGTGTCTTGGAATCTCTCAGTATATGCAACCTATCATTATTACTGTTATAATATGCTTTTCTTTAAAGTTTGAATTTATATATTTTGAGACAGAGGTAGAGTGAGTGAGCATAAGCAGGGGAGCAGCAGAGAGAGAGGGAGAGAATCTGAATCAGGCTCCACGTTCAGCATGGAGCCAACCCAGGGCTCAATCTCATGAACATGAGATCATGACCTGAGCTGAAATCAAGAGTCAGACAATCAACCAACTGAGCCACCCAAGTCCCCCTGTTACAACATTCTTAACTCCTTAACAAATGTCTATTAATACCTACAATGTGCCACATAGTCTGCTAGGCACAATCCCTGCCTCACAGAATGATGGCCTGACTTATATGAGTGCAAACCTCATGAGAGTTTGAATGACTATTCATTCCTACCATATTGACTTACATTTTATTTTTCTTAAGTTTATTTTTAGTTTAAGCTCTTATATTTGAAGGCACGAACAGTTCTCAAATACAGAGCACAGATATTAGTCAGTAAGGACTTGGGGTGCTTTGGAAAACTGAGTCTGGCAATGACAGAATTTACACAATTTTTGGACAACAGCATGGCAGCTTGGAGGAAACAGCTCATTGTCTGAAACGAGTATTATATTCATAATTAGAAACATCACAGTCAGGATGCATGCAAATCCAAACTGTTTCTAACCTATGGGATCTCACAACATTTAATTTGTAAAGTAATTTTACTGATGACTTTTTAGTACTGGCCCACTGGAAGAAATAAAGTTTAAGTAAAAGGATTTTTTTTCCTGTCTACTAAAAGACGTTTAAGGATACAGCATTTAATATGATAATGGCATAAATTTCTCTGTTACCTATCAATTGAAGGTTATTTTTTAAACATAAACATTATATTTGTACGAAGGAAAGCAAGACCAGGAATGACAATTGTCATTTTTATGGAAGCCAGATCTCTCTAAGATAATTGCATGTGTACATTCAAGGATAGAGATTTATAGCTGAAGCACACTTTGTAGATTTCAGTGACAGATACGGGCCTTGAAATACATCTCCAATACAGGAGATCAAACAGATTTTTTTTTTTATTTTTAGTTAAAGCTCATGATAGCACAGTAAGAAAATGAGCTGACAACTTACTGAGTTAATCTCTCCCCTTTTACCTCCTGTACAATAGATTTTTCACAGTTCCTACTACTTTTATTGTCTCTTATCGCAGACATTCTCCCACATCACACCTGGAATTTGTGGCCACTGAGTCAGGCCCCGGAGCTTTTCATTGTGGGTGGGAGGCTCTGGCACTGAGGCTGTCCTGGCTGTAAGAGTAAGAAGTGCTGCTAAGGGGGGGGGGGGATTAATCTAAACTAAGCCCAGGGGTTCTCTAACCCTTGGAAAAACTGGTCTTATCCCTGGAGCTGCACTCTTGTCTGCAAGTGTTAAACCTTATAACAACCTAGGGAAACATAACAACTACAATTCACCCAACCTCTAGTTCATCGGGGTGTGGAGTGTCAAATTGCTGTGAGCTCCATATATTAACATACTGAAGAGCTGAACCAACACCTAAGCTTGTTTCTCTGAATAAGAAATTCATGGAATCTCAGTCATGCAAAGGACTTTTAATAGTGAGGGGTGAACAAAAGTGGATAAAGGATTAAAGGCGTTCAGATGACAGAGAGAGAAAGAAGGGGGAGACAGGTGTGGAGCCCCTAGAAAATGGCATGGTGAGAAATGAAAATCTAAACTATTCAAGTTAAGTCTTACCATAACAAAGAAAATGTTCAATCCTCCAAATGTTTCCAAGTCCTAGCAAATGCCTCACTTATGTTAAGGGAGATTTTACACAGTAAAAATTGCCTACAGCAATGGAATTTATATGAGCCTTTGGTGTGGTATAAAATAAGGACTGCATGGCAAAGAGGAAAGGTGTGTTGGGGTCAGACAGACCCATGTTCAAATCGTGTATCTACCAATTCATATCTGGGTGGTCTTGGCCAAATCACTTAGTCTACAGCCTTAATTTCCTCATCTGTCAAAAAGAAGTAGTTTATGCACAGTCTAGTCTCTAATGGGTGTACTAGAAGTAGTGGTTATTATAAAAGAATATGACCTTCAGTTAGAAAAATACTGAGCTAAGGGCACCTGGCTGTCTCAGTTGGTTAAGCATCCGACTCTTGATTTTGGCCAGTTCATGATCTCATGGTTCATGGGCTTGAGTCCCGTGTTGGGCTCTGTGCTGACAGTGAGGAGCCTGCTTGGGATTCTCTGTCTCTCTCTCTGCTCAAGTATGCTCATACTCTCTCTCTCTCTCTGCATAAGTGTGCTCATGTGCTCGCTCGCTCTCAGGAATAAACAAACATTAAAAAAAAATATTGGTCTGTAAATCTCTGGCAAACACGAAGTTAAGCAGTCAACAGTAGAGTGGTCATACATCCCAGCTTGCTCAGGACAATCCCAGTTTATACCTGTTGTCTTGGTATAATTATTAACAGTGCTTCCTTTCATTCTGTGACAGATAATATGGTTATTCTGGTAATGGGCCAAGTATTCACTGGTCAGCTAAGGCAGAAATGAGCAGGTGCAGGCATGAGGCAACCAAGAGTCCTAATGAAAGAACAGAGGGGTCTTAGCAAACCAAGGGGATCTGCTGTTGAGCTCTCAACCTAGGTCAGTCACTTATTCATTAGAGAGTCAGATTCCAGGGAGAAAATGTCCTTATGCATACAGATTTTTGGAAATCTTTTGTTTTACCAAATATTGTTGGGTTGACACTAGGTGCCGAGTATTACCTTAAGAGTATCTGTCCTTTAAAAGTGTCTATTCCTGAGGCACCTGAGTGGCTCAGCCGGTTAAACGTCTGACTTCAGCTCAGGTCATGATCTCACAGCTTATGTTTGAGCCCTGCATCAGGCTCTATGCTGACAGCTCAGAGCCTGGAGCCCGCTTCAGATTCTGTGTCTCCCTCTCTCTCTGCCCCTCCCTCCTCATACTCTGTCTCTCTGTCTCTCAAAAATAAATAAACATTAAAAAATTTTTTTAATGTCTATCTATTCTACTGCCCAAGAAAGACTCATAATGTTATTTCACATTATAAAATTAGAGTTTTTAATAAAGGTCAAATGAGAGGATTTCTAAGGAATATTTAACTTTGCCTAAGAAGGAAGCAACAAAGGACAGGTTTAGAGCCTGGCTTTGAAATTTGGGTAGGTACTTGCCAGGCAGACAAGGGGGAGACCATCTCTTTTTCCAGAGTGAAATGCTTGAGGACAGAGACATGAAGGATGCCTGACTTGTCCAGCCAATTCTGAGGAGTCAGATGTGAGAACAGAGTATATTTTATAATGGCAGATGAGGCTGGAAAGGACCTGAGTCAGGTGAGGACAGCCTTGTACAGGCCAGAATAATCTTGAGCCAACTAAGAATTATTTTATGTAATAAAATAACTGAAGGGGATGAGGATCTCAGCATGCTGTCAAAACCAAATTCCTGGGTTTTAGTAAAATTCCTGACAATGAATATTTGAGAGGAGAAAAGAAGGTTACAGGGAATCTAGCATATTGACGGATATCTGTTCAAATTATATTTCACAACTGCTAAAAATAAACATAATTAGTTCTTTGTTTTATTGCTTTCCGTGTCTCCTTTATTTTTTTCAGGTGCCTCTTCCTGAGTCTGGAGGTCCCTTCCTAATTGTGAAACCTAATGCCCCTCTGCCATTTAGGTAAGGACAATTTTCTCTAGGCTGCTGTCAGGTGGAAAGCATGGAGCCAGTTTGAACCATGGTATAAACTTGTGAGTGGATAGAATTAATGACTTTGTGAATGTTTTGTTGTGTTCTTTTTATTCAGCTCTATCCCTCTGTGATCTTAGACAAGTTGATTAACAGAATCTCAGACATCTAGTGATAATAAATCTTGTATGAGCTTTATGTCTAAACAGAGGTATTCATCAAAAGTAGGGTGTGGCAAGAAAATGCTTGTCCAGTCATCTTATCCCTTAATTAATGCATTTATTCCACAAGGATTTACTCTGGGCCAGGAAATATTATAGGTGTCATAAGGATACAAATTTTGATGAGCTATGGTTCCTTCCTTAAAATAGGAGAGAGACCCTCACATAAACCCAGGAATACATGGTAGAAGGTAATAATGTATATAGAAGCATTCTGGGGTAAACCAGTGATATTAAGAACATATTTAACATCCACCTCTTCTGTTCTAAGTGCTTAGAAATACCAGATAAAACTGTTGTCCCCCTCCCCAAATATATAGCTGATCTTGAACGGAAGAAAGAGAAAACTTTAGGTACTAGATACATTAAAAAAAAAAAAAAAAGTCCAGAGACACCTGGGTGGCTCAGTCAGTTGAACATCTGACTTTGGCTCAGGCCATGATCTCATGGTTCCTGAGTTTAAGCCCCACATCAGGCTCATTGCTGTCAGCATAGAGCCAGCTTTGGATCCTCTGTACATCCCTCTCCGCTCCTCCCCCACTGGTGCCCTCTCTCCCCAAAATAAATAAAACATTAAAAAAAATCCACGGTAGTAACTGGGATGATTTATGACTTATGAAAGAAAATCTTAGGAGTTTTAACAACCACATGGTGATAATAGTTTCAAATGCAAACTGCGTATAAAAGGAAGTGAAAGTGGGATCACTGCCTAAAGTTGGGAATCAAGAACAAGATGACTTCCATAAAAGGTAACTGGAATAGATATGTCCGCTGGCAGGGTTGAGGCTTAAAGCCAGCAGCCCACCTTGGCCCACAAATATAAATAATAATCTGTGATGGATGGAAATCCATGTTCAGGGACTGGGTTTGAATTTGAGCCACGTGGTGTGGGAATGTAAAGAGCAGAGACATTAATTAGAAAATCGTAGAGCCTAATTACATAACAACTACAAAACCCCCTTATAACGGGCCACCACAGCTAGGCCACACATGGAAGAAAGCAAGCATGGAAAATGAGGAATTCTGCTATCAGTGGGAGACAATGAGCAACGAAAGGAAAAATCTCCTAGGGAATGAGAGATAAGAGAGATATATGATTACCATGAGGTTATGAAGTAAGCATATGCAATTAGGCAGACATGAAAAAACGAAAAAGAAATGTAGCCAGCTTAAAAAAAACCTTAGGTCACCAAGATGGCAGCATAGGTCATTCCTCAATTTGCTGCCTCTCATAAGAAGAATGACTAACAAATATTCAAGAACAAGACACCACGGAGAGAATCCAAAAACATGGGGATGAGGTTGAAGCACTCCCCCTGTACCACAGAGACCAACACAGGCTGCATTAGGAGGGCGAGAGAAGCTGCTGCACATTGATGACATTGACCTTCCCCCATGCCGGCACAGCACCACGTGAAGCAGTCTCCCCCAAGCCTCCAGTTCTTCCAGTTGGGAACCCAAGGAAAACAACGAGCCAGCCCCCACCCCTGCACTGCGGATTATTTTGCAAGACCCCTTACTCATACTACAGGGATTGCAAGGGAATCTGTGGGGATCAACCACAGGGGATCTATGACGAAGAAGGAGGACAGGCTTGCAACAACCAGGACATGGGTCTTGGCAGACCAAGTTCATACCTGTAGTGCCTAAACAAGTGGCTTTGCTCACTTGCAGAAGCAAGTCAGGGGCGCACTTTGACCAGGAGACCAGGTGAGGTGCAGATCTGCCCAATTCAGATCCTCAAACAAGGAATTTTACTAGCCCTAGAGCCCAGTTTGCCCAAGCCCAGGCCAGGAGCTGCATCACAGCCCCCTTACTGTGGAGGGGTCTTCTGCTCCAATCTGACCAGAATTGTTGGTAACAACTTCTGGAAGCAGTGGGCCCCAGTGCTGCTCTACTTGAAAGGTAAGCAGGAACAGCTGATCACCCCCCAGAGCAAAACCAGGACCAGGTGTAGAATATTCCCATGATATATGCAGCCAGGGTGATTAGTTCATAGCCAAAGCTGAAGCTCCCTGCGCCTCATGGGAAACTGAGTAAAGCCTGGAGCAGCCCCTCCCCTTCCCACCCAGGCAAAAGAATTGATACCTAGCCCCACCTGCTGTGGGGCGTCTTCTCATCTAATCAGTGCCTCCCTCATCTGACTAGAAAAGCTAAAGAAAATTCCTCAAAGCCCAGGAGCACTTGAGCCAAAAAGCTGGCAGGCAGAGCTGATAGTTTGCAGAACAAAGCCAGTAGCCTTGTTCAGTCAGGGAACCCAGGGTGTGGATCGGCTTGAGTTAAGACAAAGAGTTTTACCAGCTTTAGAGCTGCTTCACCCTTTGGTAGCGTGTCTAATTCATAGCCCCGCTCATTGCTGAAGACAGCCTTCAGCCTGTCTGACCAGGGAACCTAACCAGAGCACATGGGAGGCAGCATAGCCCATTCAACAGCCCTCTGTATAGTGACACTTGAACAGAGAGAGAGCACAGACTGTGGCTTCCTTGTCCGCAGAGCAAAATCGGTGTCCTAATCTGACCAGGGAACACAGTGCACACTCTGGCCTGATTCAGGTCCACAAACAACGAATTCTACAGGTCCTGGGTCCTATCCTACTGCGGTGTTGGGGATGGGAAGCTAATTCATGGCCCTGTTTACTAGTGAATATAGTACTCAGTTCCAACCATCTAGTAAGCCTGACCTGTGAATCCAGGCAACCACGGAGCCCATCCCACAGCCTCACATGGGTAGGAAACCAAGTCAGCAGTCCTATCCAACTATTCTTAGCAGTGGAATAACTCCATCCTCAGAGCTTGAATAGTTGCCTCACCCCCAAACCCCACCTGTCCCAGGATAGTGCCAGCCGACACACCCAAAAACCCAAACTGAGCTGACTGGTGAAAAACTGCCTTTGTCGAATCAAACCAGTAAAGTCTCATAGAGGAGCCCTATTACTCAAATGCACAGATACCAACATAAGGAATCAAGGATCACAAAATTTTGAGTAATGATGATACCACCAATGAAAACTAATAAAGGTCTAATAACTGACCCCTAAAGAAATGAGTTTTGTGAACTGCCAAAGAATTCAGAATAATCCTTTTAAGATCAGTGAGCTACAAGAAAATATAGACAACTAAACAAAATTAGAGCAATGCTTGAACAAAAGGAGAAGCTCAACAAGAAAATGGCAACCATCAAAAACAAACAAATAAAAAACAGAAATCCTAGAGTGGGAAAACATAATAACTGAACTAAAATATTCAAAAGAGCTTCAAAAACAGACTTGACCATGCAGAAGAAATAATCAGCCACGTGGAGTATGGGACATTGGAAACTACCCAGAGAAGCAAAAAGATGTCCATCAGTGGATGAATGGATAAAGAAATTGTTCTATATACATACAATGAAATAGTATTCAGCCCTAAAAAATGAAGAAATCCTACCAACTGCAGTAGAATGGATGGACCTTGGAGGCATTCTGCTAAGTGAAATAAGTCAGAGAAAGACAAACACTGCATGATCTCACTTATATGTAGAATCTAAGACAAAATAAAATGAACAACAAAAAAAACCTCATAGGAAAAGAGATTAGACTGGTGGTACCAGAGGTGAAGGATGGGGGAGGGGAATTGGAGAAAGGTGGTCAAAGGTACAAATTTCCAGTTATAAGATAAATAATCACTAGGGATATAATGTACAACAGAATAACTATACTTAGCACTGCTGTGTGACATATAGGAAAGTTAAGAGCGTTAATCCCAACAGTTCTCATCATAAGGAGGATTTTTTCTCCATTTTTCTTTTTTCCTTTCCTTTCTTTTTATTGTGTCTATATGAGAAGACAGATGTTAGCTGAACCTATTGTGGCAATCATTTCACAATATATGTAAATGAAACCATTTGCTGTTCAACTTAAACTTATATAGTATTGCATGTCAATTATTTCTCAATAAAACTGGAAAAAGAAGGGGCATCTGTGTGGCTCAGTTGATTAAGTGTTCTACTCTTGATTTTGGCTTCAGGTCATGATCTCATGGTTTTGTGAGTTCAAGCCCCACATGGATTCTGTGCTGACAGGGCGGAGCCTGACTGAGATTCTCCCTCTTTCTCTGCCCCTTTCCCATTCACATTCTCTCTCTCTCAAAATAAATAAATAAACTTATAAGAAAAACTGGAAAAGAAAAGAAAAAATCTAAATAGGTAAAAAGATACAGCTAAAGAGAGAATTGGAAGAAAGAACAGAGGAAATCGCCCCTAAAAGAACACAAAGAAATTAGAAATGGAAGCAATGAAAGGCAAGAAATATGAAAAACAGCATGCAAAGCTCCAATAAATATCCAATCATTTTAAAAAATGTTTTATTTTAGAATAGTTATAGATTCACAGGAATTTGTAAAAATAGTAAACTGAGGTCTCATACCCCTTTACCCAGTTTTCTCCAATGGTTACATCTTACACATTACATTTAATATAATTACTAAGAAATTAACATTTGTACAATATGTATGTATAATTGTGTGAATGTCTCCTTGCTCCTCATCATTTTCTTTGCTCTGAAGTCTACTTATTCTGATAATAAAATAGCCACACCTGTTTTTTTTGGATTAATATTTGCATGTCTTATATTTTTCCAATCTTTTAGTTTCAGCTTGCCTAAATATATACACAGGTGTCCCCTGCTTTCCAAAAGTTCACATTACACCACTTTGCTTTTATGAAAGATCTACATTAATGCCTGTTTTCATTATGTGAAAGAAATCTGAGGAGGATTTTTGCTTCTATGAAAAATGTCAATACTATACTAATTTAAACCTTTCATAAAAGCAAAGTGGTGTAATGTGAACTTTCAGAAAACAGGATATTTTTCCCTTTGTACCTTTCAGCTTACAAAAGGTTTCATAGGAATCTTCTATTTTTGGATAGCGAAGGAAACCTGTGTTTGAAATGAGTTTCTCACAGCAGCATGTACTTGAGTTATGGTTTTTTTTTTTTGAGTTATGTTTTTAACCCACTTTGTCAAGTTGTCTTTTAATTGGTATATTTAGATCATTTACTTATTTCTGAAATAAACTTTAGTTTTTAGAACAATTCTGGAGTTACAGAAAAATTGCAAAGGCAGTACAGGAGAGTTCCTATCTACTACATACTCATTTTCCCCTATTATTAACATCTTAAACTGGATGGTACATTTGTTGTAATTAATTAATCAATATCGAGGCATTATTACTAACTAAAGTCCACACTTCATTCATATTTTCTTGGTTTTTATCTAATATCCTTTCTCTATTCCAGGATCTTATACAGGATACTACATTACATTACCTGTCACGGCTCCTCTTGGCTATGACAGTATATCAGGCTTTCCTTGTTTTTCATGTTCTTAACAGTTTTGAGAAGTAATGGTCAGGTATTTTATAGAATGTCCCCTTCTTGGGATTTGTCTATTCTTTTTCTCATGATTAGACTGGGATTGTGAATTTTAGGAAGAAATCCACAGAAGTAAAGTGCCATTTCATCACATCATATTAAGGGTACATACTATCAATATGACTTCTCCCTGTTGATTTTGACCTTGATCATTTGGCTGATCTAAAATCACTGCCATCCAAATAGTTTCCCCCCTGTAGGTAAACTGCCATTTCTTGCTGCTTTCAGGATTCTTTCTTTGCCTTTAGTTTTCAGAAGATTGATTATTATATGTCTTAGAGTAGATTTCCTTGAGTTTATTCTGAATTTTGTTGGATTCTTGAATCTATAGATTTATGGTTTCTTGTTTGTTTTTCTAAATCTGGGAAATTTTCATCTATTTTCTCAAATGTTTTTTCAATCCTGTCTTATCTCCATCCTTTGGATTTGGATTATACATATGTTAGATTATAGTTCCTGAGGTTCTAATGTTTTCTCCCTCTCTTCCCACCCTGCCCCCAGTCTATTTCTCTGTGTTTAGATTGGGTGATTTCTATTGTTATATCTTCAAGTTCACTCTTTTTTTCCTTTGTCCTCGCCATTCTTCTGCTGAGATCATCCACAGAGTTTTTTTTTTTTTTTAGTTTTGCATATTTCAATTAAAAAATTTCCCTTTGGTTCTTCTTCATATCTTCTATTTCTGAGAATTTCTATTTTTTTCATTTGTGTCAAGCTTCTTTGTAATTGCTCATTCAAAGCATTTTTATGATGACTGCTTTAAAATCCTTGTCAGATAATTTTAATATCTGTATCATCCCAGTGTTGGCATCTGTTGATTCTCTTTTCTCATTCAAATTGAGATTTCCCTCATTCCTGGTATGATGAATGATTTTCAATTGTACCCTGGAAATTTAAGGTATTATGTTTCGTGACTCTAGATTTTATCTAAATCTTCTGTTTTGGCAGAGCTTTTCTGATGCCGCATAAGCACCACCATGTTATTACTGCCAGATTAGGGTGTGGGTCCAGGTTCCCTGCTGGGCCTCTGAGGTGTAGGGGTTCTCATTACTGCCAGTAAGGGGTAAGTGTTCAGACTCCCCACATCACTTCTGCTGACACTGTAGTGGTGGGGATACTTCGTTATCTTTGACAGGTGGTGGAAGCCCTGGCTCTCCACTAGGTTTCCTCTGACACCACCATCAGGTAGTAGGGGAAGTCTAGGCTCTCCAACGGTCTCCACTGAAATCACAGAGGAGGGAGTTTCCTTGTTACTTTCCCTGGGTTAAAAATCCTGGCTTCCCACTCAGGCTTCTCTGCTATCACCCTAGTGGGTGGGGGCTGGAAACACCAAATTCTAATCAGGCAGGGATGGAAGTCTGGACTCCTCACTAGGCCTTTGCTGGGAAAGGTGTGGGTGGGACCACAGATTTTTTCCATGGTGTCTGGCTGGAGTAGTTACTTTTTGTAAGTTTTCTGTTTTGCTAGCTTTCTCTTTTCCTTGTCTTTTGGATAGAAAGAGTCAGCTTTTCTTGGGCTTTTTCTGTTTATGCCCTAGGTGTTTCTGGGTTGCTGCCCCCTCCAGGACCCACTCTGGGATATATGTGGTAAAAATAAGGCCCATGGGATTCACCACCATGTTGTCGAAGGTTCTGTGGTCCCTAAACAGTCTGCCTGTTTCTCATTGCCTTTTGTTCTTCTTACTGTTTATTTTATATGTGATGTCCAAGATTTCTTAGCTGTACTTAGTAGGAGAAACAGGTAGAGGAGCATCTATTTCTTTTTAAAAAAATTTTTTTTACTGTTTATTTATTTTTGAGAGAGATAGAAAGAGACAGAGTGCAAGCGAGGGAGGGGCAGAGAGAGAGGGAGACACAGAATCCGAAGCAGGTTCCAGGCTCCGAGCTGCCAGCATAGAGCCCAACGCGGGGCTCGAACTCATGAGCCGTGAGATCATGACCTGAGCCGACGTCAGATGCTCAACTGACTGAGCCAGCCACCCAGGAGCCCTAGGTGTGTCTATTTCTGATAAGAGTTTTGAAAGTAGAGCACAGAAAGAATGGCCGGTAGATGACGTTTGATGAGAAATAGTTGAGAACATTTCAGATATGACAAAAACAGGAATTTAAATGGAAAAGACACATTGAGTGCTTGGTAGAATTAAAAATAAGACCACACTTAGAAACACTGTAGGGAATTTATAGGATATCATGGATAAAGAAAAAAAAATCATAAAAACCACTAGTGAAAAGAGAGATTATCCCAAAGGAATGACAACAAATTTAGCAACAGACACATCATCAGCAAACATGTATGTCTGAAAATAATTGAATATATTTGAAAATTTGAGCAAAATTTGCCATTAGCCTAGAATTCAAAAACAAGCCAAGCTATTGCTTCAGATGAGATTAAAACAGATGTATTAACAGACATCCTAGAGATTATAAAGTTTTCTACCCACAGGGCCTCATTCAAGGAACTACTTTAAAATTGCTTCCGTGAGATAAAAATATATTAAAAGGAAAGTGTGGGATGCAAGAAAAAGATGAACCAGGACATTGGTAATGTGAGGTGGTAAATCTACAGCAGAAATGACTATAAATATATTAAACATACCTTTACTACTAATATTTCTAAATAATCAGGCATGATAATCATCATAAAACCGGAGTTAATATTTTAAAAGAGTTAATAACATTCGTTAGAAAATAAGAAACAATAAGTAACAACGTGGGCATCAAAATGATGCTAATTTAGAGGAAAGTTTGAAATATGCTGGAATTTTATTCAGGAAGAAAAGAAAAATACTGATTAATTCTAACTTACCTAAAACACATCAATTTAAGTAAAAGTTTATCAGTAAAAGAATAAGCTTGGAATATCTAACTTTCAAAGGAGGAGAGAGGGAAAAAAAGAAACAAGCAAAGCTTATTACCCACTAGAAAACAAGAACAAAGGCGTGAGAAGCCAAGATTGTGAGAGAACAAATTTATAAGTAATAACAACTCATGTGAGCAGCAAACTCATAGAATAGAGACAGAGACTCCCAGATTAGATAAAATAATAGCTAGATATAGCTATTTTGAAGAGATGAGTCTGAAAACAAATGACAGAGAAAACAAAGGTATGGAAGAAGACGGATCAGGTAAATATCATCAAAAAGCCTACTAGCAAAGCAATGCAAACATAAAACAGGGTTTCTCCACCCCAGCACTAGTGACATTTTAGGGGAGATGTTCTTTGTTGTGGGAGGCTGTCCAGCGAATTGTGGTATCTATGTCACTAGATACCAGTTCCACCATCTTCCCTAGTCCTGACAACTTAAAACGTTTTTAGATATTGCCAAATATCCCCAGGAAGCAAACTTATCCCCGTCAGACAACCACAGATTTAAAGGGAAGTGTACTCAAAGGGAGGGAAAAAAGTACCTTCTATAGTGGACAGAATTCAAAGGTGACCAAAGATTCTGGCCCCTTGCTATACATACGTCTTTTCCCTGTCATTCAGTCAAACACTAATCTGGGTATTGTTGAAGAGATTTGCAGATGTAATTAAAGTTTCAAATCAGTTGACCTTAAAATAGGGAGATTTTCTGTATGGACCTGACCTAATCAGGTGAACTTTTAAAAGGGACTGGGCTCTTCTGGAAGTCAGAGATTTGAAGTGAGGAGAATTTGATGCAAGGTAGAGTCTCCATTACTGTCTTTGAACCTGGATGTGGCCATGTAGTGAGGACCATGCATGGGTGTCTTCTAGACACTGAGTTTAGCCCCTGGGTCTGATAGCCACCAAAAATATGGGGACCTCAGTACTACAGCTACAAGAAACTGCCACGGCCACACCACCTCTTTGCTCATCTGTTTTAAATTTTCTCTGTTATTCATATACTTTTACTCTCCCACATGAATTTTTAGAATTCATTTTCAAGTTTTCTGTATCCCATACTTTCGCCTGTAAAATGAACATGATAATAATACAGAAATAAAATAATGATGACACACCGTAGGAGATATTTGCAACATGCAGTAGATAACTGATTAACAATTAACTTCCAAAATACATACAAAGAACTTTTTAAAACAGTGAGGAAAAAAACAACAACAACAAATCAGAAAATAAGTCAAGATATTGAATTGCAATTCACAGAAAAGAAAATTCTAATGGCCCTAAAATGTTCAAACTCAGTGATAAGGAAATACAAATTATTATCCCCCCCAAAAGTGGTAATCCACCAATATTAGGAACTCTTTTGTAGTTTTTTTAAATCAAAATGTGTAACAATTTAAAAATTCAGGAATATGAAATACTGGCAACGAGAGCACTAAGAGATGAGTTGTTACCATCATTTTGGAAAGAATTTGGCATTCTACAGTAAACTGTTTAAATGCCTTAGGGTCCAACAAGCCACTTTTAGATGCACATTTAGAGAGGCGCTTACAGCTACAGACAGGTGGAGACCTAACTATGAAAAGCTATACGAGTATACATTTTATGGAGGGAAAAAACTGCCTAAAAGCTCATAAATAGGGAAACAAATAAAATGTGGACTCTTCATATGAAGAAAAACTATACAACAGTTAAAAAAAAAATCAACCTGGCCACATCTCATTTACATAATCCTAAGCAGAAATTAAAACAAACAAACAAAAAACTCCAAGAAACAGAACATTACATCTATTACAAAATCATAGCAAAAAATGTCATATATTATTTATGGAAGCATATGTAAGTTTTGTTTCATTTTTGTCTTAAAATATAGATGAAAAGGATGCACAACAAATTCATGATAATGACTGCCTCTGGGAAGAGAGAAATAAATAAATAAATAATATTAAATATTTAATTAAATAATTTATTGCTTAATAAATATGTACAAGTAATATTATATATTTTTGTGCAATATATATCTTCAAATATATACTGTATAAGTAGAGTTTTGTTTCTTTTTTTGAAAATTTGTAATGTTTATTTATTTTTGAGAGAGGGAAGTGGCAGGGGAGAGAGAGAGAGAGAGAGAGTAAGCGTGGAAGGGCAGAGAGAGAGGGAGACACAGAATCCAAAGCAGGCTCCAGGCCTCCATGCAGGGCTAGAACCCACAAACTGTGAGATCATGACCTGAGCCAAAGTCGGACACTTAACTGACTGAGCCACCCAGGTACCCCAGTAAAGTTCTATCTCTTAAAAATATTAAAAACAAATAAGACAAAATGTTACCAATATTAGGTGTTATGAATATGAGCATTTGTTTTATTGTTTTTCTATTTTTTTAATATCTCTGAAATTTCTCAAAATAAAAAAGAATGGAGGAGACTGGAGGAAACACAACAGAAAAAACTCTGGGCAAGACCTTGGGTGACAGAAGACAGAGGATAAAAACCTTCCTAGGAAGAAGCTGGAAGGAGTAGGGCAAGTCATTTCAACCAATGGTTTTCTGAGGTGCCTGTGGATTCAGAAGGAGGGGGGCTGACATAGGATGCACAGAAGTCAGGCAAGTGGAGCTTTGGACACCTATCCGCATTTCAGTTCCAACAGTTCCATCGGTATCTGTTGTGTAAAATGGGCTTCCAGGTACACTGCCTTTGAACTCAGATAAAGACTTAGATGCTATGGCCCAGCCCAACTCTCTCAGATTAATGGTGGAAACTGGCTCAAGGTAATGTTGAAAGCTGGTCTCAGAGGCCCAGTTAAACTGGTGTCCCAAGCTTCTTCAGGGCTTAATGTTTCTGGCTCCCCTCTGGTTTGAGTAAGTGAATCCTCAGATTTATGGATTGAGCCTTGGTAAATTCCTACAAGGAGCAGGAAATGCACAATTCCCAGCACTCAGTATGTCGTGGCCCATGGAAGACCTCTTAGGGGCTGCATGACTACTTACTGATTGTATCATTTTACTGATTATGGAAAGTCACAGATTTTTTTTTTTTTAAGATTTTGTTTAGAAATAATGGCACTGTGTAATTTGGGTTGATTGACATCTTTAAGTTGTCATGCCATGCTACTTGTTAGCACAAATACCCTTGGTCAAAGCTTTGATTATAGAATTCAAATGAACATGCTTTAGTCCCGATGAAACTTGAAGAACAAAGAATATGAACAAAGAACAAAGAATATGAATATTTGCCTTTTAAATAATATTTATCAATATTCATAAAATTCTTTCGTATTGACAAAATATTTTCACATACATTTCTTCCTTGATGGTCAGGACACTGCTAGGGATGTCACCTTTGTTGTATGCATGAGGAGATCACGACTCAAAGAGGTAAGTGCCACCTCTGGGGAACAATTTCTATGTTGGTATTTGCACTTTCTTTACAATTAACTAAGTACTAGCCTCTATGTTATCTCATGTGACCTATGCAAACAGATCAGGCATTTCAAACAGAGAACGCCCTCTGCACACAAGCTAATTGCTATGTGGTTCAGACTCCTTTTATAAGAAATTTTAGAAGTTTTGGCTTCCAGATCAGCACTGTCTACAAAATATAACTAGTGAACTGAAATCTGAAGACTGTATTAATTTCAAGTCAATGTCCAACTTAAAAAAATAGTGCTTGTTTTGAGTTGCGGAAAAGGTATATATATAATTTTTTCAGAAATAACATGCATACATAATGTATACACGCACACACACACACACACACACACACACACATATCACTAACATCATACAAAGCCCAGCAAAATTAGAGAACATCTGATACCACTTGGAGAACTCTGAAATATATTTTGTTCAAAAGAGAACAAATAGGATACAATATAACTTTCATTTCCAGAGCTTCTTTCATGCTAATCACTGCCCCCAGAAGCTTTACAGATCAATATAATAGGACGCAGCAGCAGAAAGCATATGGTCCAGTGTAAATTACTAGAAAAAACGAGTTACAAAGACATTATATGATGAATAAATTAAAGTATTCAGTCATAAATCCAATAAGAAAGGGAGAAATTAAGAAGCAGTGAATAGGGGGAAAGAAAGGGCTTGGAATTAACTCGGAGATGAAACGAAGGATACACGTGACAAATGTGTGTCTCCAAGGGGCAGCAGAAGAGAAAAGGGAGTGTGAGAGCCTTGAACTCCCCAGCAAGGCCTCCAGGAGCCAGAGTGAAATATTGGCAAGAACAGGGCCCAGCCAGGAAAATAAATACTGGGTCACTGCCTAGGATCTAAAAGAAATAAGGTTAAACCTAATGAAAATCAGACATCAGATCTAAAGAAAAATGTATAATATTCTGTTCTTTCTTTTTTCCATTTTGATTGGTTTTGATAGGAACATGTGTTTATGGGAGGGTTCTAATCTATGCATGCAGATGTTTGTTTTCTTTTAAAACCCTGAGATGGAGAGGAATAGAAATGGGAGAACACTGTGCTGGGAAATTGGCTTAAGCCAGTGCAAATTTTGTGGGATGTTAAATGTTGGCGTCCAAATGATATTCTTAAATTATTTGTATACTCTTTATATGTTTTAGAGACCAGAGAGCCAGGATTTGGTTTTTGAGGCCTCCAGAACAGGCAGGTGAGCCAAGAACACACTCAGGACATTTGTTAAATGCTTTATTTAAAAAATATTGGGAGTATCAGGCACCACTATCAAAGGGGAGTTTGTGCAGGTGACCAGCTCTAAGTTTCAGCAGGGGCTGTTACACCAAGGAGGCATGGCTGATAATTGTACTACAATTCTTGGGCAAGTGTCGATGAGCCAAAATATTACTAAATTCCTAACCTGTGATATGGAGAAGCATTAAAAGTGAAGTCAAATATGTCGTACGCACATACATGCATACACACATAATACACACATGCATAAAGTGAGGATCACAGGGAGGCAGGAGGGCTGTGATCAGAGAAACACTGTCCTGTTGCGGGGGCAAAGGAGAACTCTACCAGAAATCATACTAGAGCTCTCTGTCTCATACTTATGACAGTTTCCAAAGTTATTTCTCCATTTACTCATTCATTCAGCCACTAAATACTTATTGCTCATCTGCCACATATCCGGCACTGTGTTAGGTAGTGGGCACACAAAGATGAATAAGGGGCCACCATCCTTGGGAAACTCAGAATTTAGAGGAGTTATTTTCAGGAGAAAAGCATGAAAAGGAGGAAAGGAAGGCTTTTTTTTTTTAATGGTGTGCTTGAAAATGAAGGGAGGTCAGCTCTAATTGAAAGAAGAAAAATAAAATGGGTTTTGAAAACCTTAAAAGGCAGGCGGAGACATCGACCAAAATGGAAAGTGAATTTAGGGGTCCTGAGGATGGGCCTGCTATTGCTTTTATTACATGGAGAAAGCAGAATGTTCACAAAATTGAATCAGCCTGCAGAAAAAAAGAGCTGCTCACCTTCCCTGCTTAGCCATCTACATGGAAGGGTATAATAGGGGCCAAATGCACAGCATTTGAGTTTCTAGCATTGAACGGAGTATAGCTTAGGGCAGATACTCACTACATGCTGCACAACTGAAATGTCCACCTAGATCTTGCTTTGTAGTTCAGGGTGGCAGGAGGCAATGGGTGAGGAGGGGAGGGTCAGAAGCATTTTTCTGATGGCCACCGAAATTCTCCAGAGAGACGTCTTCTGTTGGATGCGCGGTATGCATCTATACCTTCTGCTAGTGGGTAGGTTCACACTGACAGGATAAAGGTGCAAAAGGGGCAAAAGAGGATGATGGGGAAAAAAAGGGAAGGGAATGGTCTAACTTATATAATCTAATGCCTTTTCCTTTATTTCTTTGCTCTTGTTGGACCATTTCTTTAGAGCAGCTCTCAGTTAAATCAGAACTTGTTCACGCTATAGTTTATCAATGTCCCATCGTGTTCCCCATATTTAGTAGCTTACTCACCCTTTCAGCCAAGATTATTTCAGAAAACATTATAAATTAGGTTGGAAGAAAAGCTACAAAGAAGGACAGAGAGCATACAAAAGAAGGTCTCAAACACAGTGGTCAAATTGATGAGAAAGAATGGAAAGAAAGTTGGAGAAAAAGGTAAGATGAGTTGCACTAAGCCCATAATTCACTTAAGGCAATCTATGTTAACACCCGTGCATAGAAAGAAATGAAATCAACCACAAATCAAATCATTTTGCATATTTTCATAAGTAACAGAACGATTGTAAATTTTTATTATAAACTGTATTATGAACTGTAAATATATCTTTCTTTCCTTCAGAAATCTGAGTGAACAAGTTGACACTGAACATTTAAAAAAAAATACCAAAGAACAAAAGATGGGTTTTCGAGACTGCTCAACACTTTCACTGTTTGCTCTTTCGAAGCTCTCCAGCAATGGTTTTCTAGTATCTACTGTTTTGTACCTTAAAAACAAAACAACGCAAAGCAAAACAAAACAAAACAAAACAAAACAAAACAAGGAAAGAAAAAGCAGTGCATTTGCGTTCACTTTTCCATGTTTCAGAGAATGTTAGGTTTTCACTCTGCTCTTTCATCAAAAACCTCTTCCACGTGCAGAGGTATCTGCCTGGCTCTCTGCTCATCACAGTACACCAGCTCAGCTTCCTAGTGCCATCTTCCTTTTTCTAACAAGATCATCATTGGTGCCAGACTCCATTGATCTATGCAGAAACATTCTGAAAAGACGGTTTCTATGGGGGTCTAAGTGCAGATCACCGCATTATAAAACAAAACATTTGACTACAAAACCGATTTACAGCAAACAAACTATGGCTTACAAACTCCAATGATCTTCAATCACATCACCACTTAGTCATGCCATGCTTGGCCAGACACCATTAACCCATTACTGTGAGCTACAACAATGCTTATGCCCGAAGTGTAATGAATGTTCTAGGAATAATTATCCTTATGCCTTTTAGACTCATATCAGCTTCTAAAAATGTCTTAGGGTCGTCCATGCCGTGCACTGGAGGCCACCTGAGTCAAATTAGCATGGGCTGAGGGGGGTGTAGTGAGGAAGGAGCAAATCACAATCATCCAACATGGTCTTCTCTGAAAAGTAGACAATATTTCTGATGTCTGGATGCCTATTTAGTTATTCCACTCAAGTTCATTCTTGGGGGGCGGGGGTCTTGTCAATAAAGTCAAACCAGGCTCTTGGTGTGTAACAGGGTTTTTGAGGGTCTTTTTTGAGAGCTTCATTAAAAGCAGACAGTTTCTCTAACCTTTTAGCAGAACCTGTTATCTGATGACGTGAATTAAAGTCTCTCAAATGACTAATAATCATATCAGGGCTGCCATGTCAGCTTGTAGATTTGAATAAGAGGGTCTGAAAACATTTGCATGCCTCGATGTGCCAGTGCTAAGAAGCTAATGTGATAGTGCTGTCATAAAGCACTGGAAAGACATGACTTAATGTAATCTGTCATGTCATATGCTAATCTTCAACCATTACTTGAGTGCTGTAAGTAAGTAGAAAGCATTTGGGAGAAATCCTTTCCAATTTCTCTGAGTACCACTTCTGCTGCTGGTCAGCTCAAATGGGTTTTGTGCATTTAATGCAGAGCTCAAGTCAAGTTGGTTTAGGTCACACTTAATTAACCAGCACACTGATGGGCTGGGCCACTATAGCTCTATGGAAAACGGTTATTTCAGAGGCAGCCTAACAAGTAAATATTTCATATGCTGAAGGAAAAAGGGAAAAAGACATTTTCTCAGTCCTTGATAAAGAAAATGCTCTTTTCAGAGGAAACACTATGAATCTTAAGGAGACATCTTTTTTGGTTTCTGCTTGCCTCCTTCTATATTTGAGTTGAGTTTACAGAAAGTGATAATAAATAGTTAAAGACATTCCTCTCACCCTACTAGCAAGACTCTGTTCACCAGATACGGGCTTATCACTCAAACAATAGAGGCTGCTTAAATGCGAAGTCCACAGAAACAGAGGACAGGTGATCAAAAGGAGACATCCGCTTGGCACACTCTTTAACAAGATGACAACATCTCTTAACATACAGCCATTAAGAAAGGAGAGTGGTTCTTAGAGCTAAGCACAGTTTGTGAGACAGACAATGAGTGAGACTAGAGAGACTGACAAATTTTTGCCCAATTTTTTTAGGAAAGTGTGCATGGGATTGTGATTCAAAATACGAAGGTTATTTTTATCAGCCACACTGAGTCAAGTCAAAAAGACGCTTAAGAACTCGAAGAACTGCCTTCTGGAATAGCATTTTTGAGGATGCTGAGCAGATGGCATGAGATTGGCCCCAACGATTCTGCCTGAATTTCCCGACATTCCTACGAGGCTTGCTATTGGTAACCCAAGGGAACTTTTGTGCACGTGGGAACTGGCTTTTTATAGGGTCTAATTAGAAAGCACAGGCAATTTCTACCTACAGCATTAAAAAAATGCTCCTATGAAATATTTTTTCCTTGACAAATGTGTGTCATATTCACACAGAAAAACGAATATAAATCAAAATTGATAGAGATGTGAGGTTGTATTTTCCTTCTAGCCAAGGATTCTGCTAAAATTGGGGACTATCTCTCAAAAAAAGATAAAAATCTTATCACAGAAGTGGTGTGTATCAGCACTACTTACACCTCTTCCAGAGTATCTTGACCATTGATCATCACTTGATGGTGCCTGGCATAGCTGCCTCCTCCCTTATGTCCACTTACAAAATTCCACCTGACATTTCAAAGAGGTAAAGGGTGAGGGTGATTCTCGGCACCAATGAAATGTGGCTCCTTATCTAGGTTTTTGCTCATATGCAACCTAATCATCAGGGAACCATGTGTCTGAACTTTTCAGCTCTTATTCAGCTGTGAAAACTGGTCAGATGACTTCATTGGGCTTGTAGAAGCTGGTCTCGTTGGCACACATTTCCGAGTCCAATCATCATTTGAACCGTCCATTTTGCAGGACACTTTCAACTCAGTCCAGGCATCTTGAATTTGTATATTGCTAGTTCTGGGAAAATTCATTATTGTTATTAACAGAACAAAGTAACACATTCCTAGGATTTGACTTCAATGGCTTCACCTTCCAAATGAGGCCAATAAAATGCCTTCTAAGTCCTCCAGGGACTTATCAGCTTGAGTTTAACATCACAGAAGTCTGTATGACTGGGTCCCAGAAAATGATACTCCTTGATAACATGTAGCCAAAGTAAGCCCCCACCCCCTTGCAGTTCTCCCCCCATATCTTCCTGTTCATGATAGACTATTCAAATACTCTGTTTGGGCTAATCCCTCTGAACTGCCATAACTTCCTGATGGCCTCTCAAATTTCTGACACCACCAACTTAAATTATTCTCTACCCAACCTCTTTTCATACTCACTTCTCCAATGCTCACCACTCTCTGGGGGGCACATGATCTCCCTTCCTGCATTATCTCTTAACCCTCTCTCTTAAAAATAAAAAGCATTCTACTGCTTTCTCTTCCCTACGATTTCTTATAGCTTTTGCCTAAGCAGTCTCCTTCCCTGTGAAACCTCAAACTATATCCCTTCTTACAATTAAATCAATATGGTTCCCAATTTATCTGGGAAATATTCCCTCATTAATCTAGCCAATTACTAATATTATCACTGATTCCTGCCTAACCTTTTTCATCTGTTTATTCATTCATCACATATGATTGAGTTCCTCTATTGTGTTGGGTTTTGGGCTAGCCAGTAGTGATGGCGATCAAGTAAGGAAATGATTCTCTCTCATCTTCGATTTGTCTCAACACTTATATAAACAGTATCAATTATGTTGGCTGTATACCCCTCCATCTGACTTTATATATTGACTTTTATATTATATGCTCCTTAAACGTCCTATGCAGAGAAGGCTTTGTGACTAGGCCTATTTTATGCATCAACACACTCTTTGGCTCCCTCTCTACCAGTACCTTCTGAAGCATCCTGGGCAGTTTTCAGTGACATGGAGATGCTCTGTTCAGCTCTAAAAGGCCTTATTACCCTTTAAGTTTTATTGTGTAAATAGCACCGTATGAAGCAGTAGCGAAGAAAATGAATCACGAGGCATGCTCCTGCTTGTCAAGCGGTTTGTAATCTTTGGTAGAAGGTAACACTTTATACATTAGACAACTGAATGGCTCAAAGACAACATGAAATAAAGTGCCAAACTGAATATGATCAGATTGGATCAATAGGGATGGTGGAGATGGAATATAAAAGCAAGGGGAAGGAAGAAATGACGATTGGCTGGAAGTTTTCAAAAGATTCTCACAGAATATTGTGGGGCACTACATAAAATAACCCATAGGTTTCTGCCAATTTGTCACGAATTGGTGCATTTCAGTTTATCAGAGGATATTAGGGAACCATGAATGTCTGGCATGGATTCTGATGGATTTATATTTATAAGAGAAATAAGAGAAATCAGTAGGAAGATGGGGTCTTGAGGTGATCAGAGGCAGGGAGAAAGTAAACTGAAAAGCATGGGGCCTGGGAACTCTGTTTGAGATAATATAACCCTGAACTACTGGATTTATTACTGTATCTCCAAACTCAAACCTCTTGCCATCAAAAGAGAAACAGAACTGAGAGGCAAATGAATGAAGGTACTAGGGACCTTATGTCCACTTACCAATTTTGACGTCAGGTCAGGATCACTCCTGTATCTCATGTAGTTTAAAAATATATCTCTAGATGTTATGAACTTACTCATTATCTTCCTTATTAAAAACCCTGATTTATGGCTAGGCATAATATAAAACCTTTAACCAATATCTACTTTTCATTTTTAATTAGGGGATTTAGGTTTTGCTGAAGGTTCACTGGTAAAGGCAGCTCATTCATTTCTGAATCAAGTTTTTACTTTTTAGAGGCCATTGTGTCTCTGCAGCCCCTTGTCAGCTTCCTGCTGGGTTTCTGTCCAAGAACTTAATTGTTAATGGCTCCCAGCTGTGCCACAACCATGCTTCTTTAACCCCTTCCTTCCTGGCTGCCAAATGGTGTTCTGTCTTTGAGAAATCAAGCTCCCAGTGTGGGCTTTTGGTAGCAATGAGAACTAATTGCAGGTAGGGAGATTTGATTCGCAAGAGAACACGTGAATCTTAACCAGATCCAAAGCCATGCCATAGAAACACCTCTGTTCCAGTCTCTAAGGTTGAGGCAAACATGAGCATTTTTATCTTCAATCTTGGGCAACAACATCAAAGATCTTTTCCCTTGATCTTGTATGTATTCTCAACTGATTTTTAAACATTTATTTCTTTATTTACTTAGGTATCAACTGCCTCCTTAAAGCTGTTATCTGTATTCAGTCCCTACTGGCAATTCTTCAGCTCCACCTTCACGTTTCTATCTTGCCTTGATGAGCTATGATCTTTCATGATCTTCAGCTCAAACCCCCAATGAGCCCTGCTGTCAAACCCTATCCATGTCAATACACCAGGCAAACTCAGAGCATCTTAACACCTGTGAAAGTCATCCAATTTTCTTTTAATTCCTGCACACACTGGCTGCTAGTTCACGTTGCAAAGCAAGGTCTCCAGTAGCCCAGGCAAAACTGGTTTCATTCCTCATTCTGTGCGTTTTGTCACAAGATTTTCCCTTTTATGGATCCTGCCAGAGAGAAAGACTTTCCATTACCTCTACTTCTTACTCTTCAAACTCCCTTAGGAACTTGCTTCTCTTCTTCCTGCATCCTACCTGCAGTCTTCCGAGGTCTCCTGAAGTCTTCCTACTATTTTTGTCCTAAGTCCTCATTTGCATCAGTAATGAAGCTCCAGTGGCCCTTCACGCCTTCACGCAGAGTCCCTCTTCCACTGCTGTTCCAAGAACCTGGCCCTAAACCCTCAGCTCACCACATGCTCCCTTCTCTTCCCAATCTATTGCCAGAATTTACACTCAGTGGTAAGAGTCCATAGAATCATCTCCTTCAGAAATGACCAACAAGCAGCTTAGGAGTTGGCTACTTAGATCATAACATATTTCTATATCTTTTTTCTTGTAGCTTTGTCCACTCAGTATTTCCTTCAACTCTTTTGATGATAGCTCCCACTGAGGGATCCCCTCAATACTGAAGGAAGGATGGTTCTAAAAATTATGGTATACTATTATTCCAGGCTTTGTATGTGCTTCTTTACAAGCTTTATCTCATTTAATTAACTAATTTGTTTGTTAATTCAACTAATATTTATCACCTACAGTAGCTAACATCTGTTACATATTCTGTGTTGAGCAGTGAACTATAGCATTTTATCATGTTTTCTCATTTTACCCGCACATAGTTCTATGGGAATAAATACTATTAATTCTCCACCCTCACCCTTTATGGAGACAGCAAGTAGCTTTTCAAGATTACCCAGCTAGAGAATGCAAATTGGTGCAGCCGCTCTGGAAAGCAGTGTGGAGGTTCCTCAGAAAATTAAAAATAGACCTACCCTATGACCCAGCAATAGCACTGCTAGGAATTTATCCAAGGGATACAGGAGTACTGATGCATAGGGGCACTTGTACCCCAATGTTTATAGCAGCACTCTCAATAGCCAAATTATGGAAAGAGCCTAAATGTCCATCAACTGATGAATGGATAAAGAAATTGTGGTTTATATACACAATGGAATACTACGTGGCAATGAGAAAGAATGAAATATGGCCTTTTGTAGCAACGTGGATGGAACTGGAGAGTGTGATGCTAAGTGAAATAAGCCATACAGAGAAAGACAGATACCATATGGTTTCACTCTTATGTGGATCCTGAGAAACTTAACAGAAACCCATGGGGGAGGGGAAGGAAAAAAAAAAAAGAGGTTAGAGTGGGAGAGAGCCAAAACATAAGAGACTGTTGAAAACTGAGAACAAACTGAGGGTTGATGGGGGGTGGGAGGGAGGGGAGGGTGGGTGATGGGTATTGAGGAGGGCACCTTTTGGGATGAGCACTGGGTGTTGTATGGAAACCAATTTGACAATAAATTTCATATATTAAAAAAAAAAAAAAAAAAGATTACCCAGCTAGAGGGATTCAAATGAAGGGAGTGTAATTCCAAAGGCCATGCCCTGAGGTAATAGTAATGAACAAGATACTCATAGTTCCTGCCTTCCTGGAATTTAAACTCCAGCAGGAGGAGCCCATATTATGCAAATAATTATATCAACAATTATTGGATTACATCTGTGGGCTCTAAAGACCAAGAACAGGCTCCCATGATGGTATAGAACATAAGGACCTGACCTGATGGAGTTGAGGAATTCTTCCTCAACATGGTGGCATTTACATTGAAACATAAAGGATGAGAATGAGTGGAATGGGGGTCAGGATGGGGGGGAGATCATTTCAGACAGAAGAAAGAGCAGGGGGCGCAGGCTATAAACAACATAATGCCTGGAGCCATAAAGAATTCAGTGAAGACAAGTACAGTATCATTTTCGGCTAAATGTGTTTAACAGAAGGAAAGAAAGGAACAGAGTAAGGCTGGAGAGATGGTCTAAGATCATATCATGTGGTGCCTTGTGGTGCAGGGCAAAGGTTTTGGTCTATTTGAAGTGTAATGGAAAACCATGGAAAGTTGTTAAGCAATGACTTAGATTTGCTTTTTTAAATTGACACTTACATGGAATAAAAAAATTGGAGGCGCTTGGAAGCAGGTATGTTCTATTAATTAGAAGGACATTTTAACTGGCCAGTGATAGTTCACTGTAATGCCTATTTTACAGCTGAAGAAACTAAAGTTTAGAGACACTGCTTGCCTAAGTTGACACAGCTTGGGTCAAATTCAAAGATCTGAATTCAGGTCTGACACTCAAGTTCATGTTACTTTCCACCACATCAATCCCACTTGGCATGACTCCTGCCTCTCTACTTGCTAAATGTAACACTAGGCTAGCGCTTAGGAGACCTTCCCCAGAGCACACACCTGGTAAGTGGCACACTGTGAATCTTAACACATGTCTTTGAGGCCCAATCTAGTGTTCTTTCCACATTGCACTGCCTCTTGTTATTAGCAAACAACACGTTTCAAAATGCTTCCTCTTTATGATGAAAATGTAAACCATTAAGTCTTAAATGCCACTGCAGTCTCAAATACAATGTGTGTGTGTGTGTGTGTGTGTGTGTGTGTGTGTATACACCTATATATATATATATAGGTGTGTGTGTATACACCTATATATATATATATATACACACCTGCCCAGTATACCTCACAGAAATGTTATGAGGTGGAGGTAATATGCATTTAAACACTTCGCAAATTGCCAAGTACTATGCAGAAGTAAAGGCATTACTGATGTTTGTTATGTAGGAAAGCAGAATGCCATGGCAATTTGTCCAGAAGGAATGGGATCTCATCTCAATTTATTTTGATATCATTTGCCAAAAGAACTTGCAGATTTTAAGGTATCAGCGTATGTCAAAGATTTTTGTAAATCAGGGACAAAGAGAAGTAGTTGATATCCCTGTTTCTACCACACTCTATTACGTGGTTCAATTCTTCAGAGTTCAATTGGATAACGCTCAGCATAATTACTAGTCCTAGAGAAACCTATGTGTCCCAGAATGCCACCTGGTGTGCTATTACTTCTGCTTTGTAAAGCAACGCCATTTTTTAAAGAAACACACCTGAAGCTGAGAATTTATCTTTGCAATTTAAATTCTCAAGGAGAAAGAAACATGGGTACACAGACCCAAATCAATAGTCATCTTTCTTCCACTAAAGAACTTTTAGAGTCTTTTATAGGATTCCATTTCTTATCATTAGCCTGTTCCTAAAGATACTTTTGGTCTGACTTGATGTTTGTCAAACTACAGATCATGACCCATTGGTGGGTTCTGAAATCAATTTAGTAGTCATAAACAGTATTTTAAAAAATGAAATAGGAGGAAGAGAAAATATCCAAGTGTGTTGTATATAGCACGAGTATCGCTTTAAGGAGCTTTTGTTTCAGCCATCAACATACTTGCCTCTGTACTGGGTCACAACAGAAAATGTTTTTATTACTATAGGTCACTATTTAAAAAAAAGTTTGCAACCACTGGTCTATTGGCTTCAGGAAAAAGGCAGATGTCTATACTTTCATAGGCTAGACCCATTCAAGTCTTAACCCAACTTCAGGTTAGAGAAATGCTATCCATTTTTTGATGCAGATTAAACTTGCTTCAATATATGTAATCCCTTAAAGTTTTCTTAAAGCTACACCCTAAGTTGTAAGTTGGTATAAGTGGATAAGTTGGTAAGTGGGGACCCAGAACTACCTAGCAGCTGTTCATGGAAAGAAACCTGCATGGATGGCTCCTCTAAGGTGGTTGGGGGAAATTTAAAGCAATAGTTAAGAACCGAGCTTCTTCAATAACATATAGAGGTTGTACTGTATGCTGGGCTCTGGACTTACATGTTCATTTTATGTATTTACTGAACACTTAAGGTACTCACAGTATGCCAAGCCCTGTTCTTAGTGCTTTACAGATGTTAATTCATGTCACTGATGAGGCAGGCGAGACTGTTAGCCCCCTTTTAATGGACAAGAAATTAAGAGATCTAGGAGATAAGAAACAACAAAGGAAATATTCTTCAGTGTTATGCTCTGCTAGTTTGGTACTTCCCCTTGGTTCCCATCTATGTCTCTTAATAAGGGCATTTCGGCATTGATTCTAGTTCAACTTCCGACCTTGTCAAGGCTGTTTGCCTGTGTGTGCATGTGTATGCACGCGCATGTGTACATGAGGGTGTGTGTGTATAAATGCGTTATGTCCAACACGTACCCACTCACTGCAGTGGTGGGAAAGACAGCATATAAGAATCCTGCCAACACAAGCCTAGAAAAAAAGCCAATTTGCATAAAATGTCAAAAAGCAGTTTCTTCTCCTTTACTCTGGCACCTTGTTTGCCTGTCCTTCATCCTGGTTAAAATAATAACAGTCAAAAGGTGGCCTTAAGCTCTCGTTCTTATACACACATGAGTATTACAGTAAAATTCAGGAGGTTAAAATCCTCTGCCATGGGGCAAAACTTTTAAAATAATTGGGCTTGGGAATGAAGAGGAGAGTGGGAAGGGATTTGAAGGCAGGGAGGCTCACATGCGTACAGGTTTTTAGGAGGCCGTGTTACAAGCCAGGGAGGAAGAACAAAGCCTTACGATTTGGGTACAAAGGGTTCCCAGGTTGGTCAAAAGTTTAAATGCTTCCGCAGTCAGAAAAGGAAGGAGAAGAAGTTATCTTCATCTTAGAACTAAGAGGAGGGAGAAGGTAATGGGAAAAGGACTCAAATGAGGCTGATCGATGGTTATGATGAAGATATATCAATTTATCCTTGTGCATGCAAGTGCTACAAGTGTCCTTTGGAAGAAGCATCTGAGTATCTAGGTGTCCTTTGAGAAACCATTTTCAGGGAGACAGAAAAGCCTCATGTGACAGAAGACTGAACCTCTTCCTCAGGTGGGAGTGGAGAATGGTAATGTTTTGGTCCTATAGGAAAATAAAAGACAGAGTTCCCAGAGGCCCCAAATCCCATTAAGTAAGTTAGTAAAAGTTGGTTATTGTTTCCACATGTTCTTTAGTGTCTACCAGGGGATTTTCAACATGACAGCCACTCATACCTCAGTCCTAAGTGTGTGGAGGGTGGCGTGGGTGTCAGGCAGTGAACAGATAAGTCTCCTGATAACCCTATCACTCCAGCAACATCTGGTCAACTGGCTAGGCTTCCAGGGAGCCTTCTAGGTAATCCTGGCTGGCAGCAATTTCCCCTTTTCCTGACTCCTTTTTTATTTGTTTTACTGATGCCATTTTTTCACTCAGTATATGAGCTTATTAAGTCAATTTCTTATTCCCCACATTAAAGGGACAGCTCCTTGAAGACAGGAACTGTGTTATTTATGTCATAGCATCCACAGCACAGTGTCCTGTCCTACATATATTAAACCCTCAATATTTATTTATCAATGGAAATTTAAGACCTCACAAAGTTCCAGACAAGAGGACTTTGTGCAGCCCTGAAGCTCTCACTCCTGTCCCTTTTTCCCCCATTGCTTTTAAAGGCCTTCTAGTCCTTTTGATCGTGTCACAGTCTTTTGGGACATTTGTAGGAGATGACCTACCCACAACCCCAACTACGGTCCCAGCTCTGCTGTGGCAACTCAAGTCAGGAGCCACTGTGGCTAATTTGGGCACACAGAAGATGGCTGCCCCAAACACACAGGTGGCCTGCTTCTTGTGTTCATTGACTCACTCTTACATGGGTACTTCCCTTAGGTGCAGAGCCAGCTCCAGATAGTAGATCTCTCAAAGGTGGTTTGCCTTTTCTCTTTGGAAGTTCCATGCATAGCTTTCCTGACATTGGGGTTGACCTCTCAGAAGTATGATGACCACAGGCTACCATGCCCATGAGCTGCCATACCCACAGGCATGGAAAGAAACGAGGGTGGTCTCATCAGCTGTTGTGCTGATGTGATGAATAAAGGCCACAGACCCTGAAGGTCCTAAGAGGCGTGGCATTTCCACACAGGCCACCCATTTGTGGCTACACTTTGGGCTACACTTCAGCTACACTTTGGGCTGCAGGCTGACATCAGTGCAGACTACATGGACTACTCTGTTACTTAGAGGTAACAAGGTGCATTAAGAGAGAGTGCAGGGAAATGCCATCAGTTCCCCACTTAGCGCTTCTTCATACATAATGTTCTAGTGTGAAATGTCAGCTTTAGCTTCTACAGGTTATCTGTGTGTGGATAATTTATGAAGTGATCTGCCTTAAAAAGAAAAGTGGATTGTGGAGGCACCTCTGGTTTTGTGGCTGAAAACACCAGGATAATGGCATCAGCAGAAAGGAGTGGTGGGGAGGTGAGGAAGGGGTCAAGAGAGAGGAGAGTCTATAACTTTGCATGTACAGTTAGAAGCCCCAAATCCCTCTGCCCCCCATTCAACCTCCATGACGCTTGTAAGGGTCTGCAAGAATCCCCTACATCCATTCCCTCTCAGAGTGTGGTCAGCTTCTCGACCTGCCGGCTTTTCTCCATTTGGATTTTTTTTAAACAACCCATGACCCAGTGTGTTGGATGCCAGTCCTTCATCAAGGATGGATACTTTCCTAAGTGCAGGGTGAATAAGCTCTCTGTGACTTCACAAACAGTAAAATCATCCTTCCTGCCCACCTGTTTACTAGTCTTTTGCATAGTCCTTGATGCAAGGTGAGTTTGCTTTTTCTTCCGTTCACTGAACAATTATTTTTACTGAGTATCTATTTTGTAAGCGTCACTGTGCTAGGTGCTGATGAAGCAAAGGTGAACAAAATAGAGTCCCTGCACTCAGGATGCCCCCCCGGGGAAGACAGATACACAAGCAAATAATTTCAGCATTATCTCAGTGTGTTTTATGCCGGGTTGCTATGGGAACACATTAGAGAGGCCTTTACCCCAGTCTGGGGAGGAGGTGGTCCAGGTAAGATTCCAAAGACAGTGATGCTTGGGCAGCAGATGATTAGGAGTTAGCTTGGGAATCGTTGGGAGGAAGAGAAGGGAAGAGCAGGATGTGGACGTTCCCAGCAGTGGTCAGCTTCTGCAAGAGCTTGGAAGGGAGGAAAAGCATAGCCAGCCTGAGGAAATGCAAATGGCTCGATATGGCTGGAGCATCGAATTAAGACTGGGAAATGAGACATACAACAGGCAATGAAGGCCATAGGAAGGAGCCATGGCAAGGAGTTTGAACTTATCCTGAGGGTCATGAGGAATCACCGAAGCGTTTAAAATGGGGGACTGACCAATCTGGTTTGCATTTTATACGGATCTCTCCAACTGCAGTGTGGGGAGCAGAGTGGAATGATCTAAGAGACTGGCTGGATGGCCATCACAGTAATCCAGAGGAGAATGTGGAGGGCCTGGCCTAAGGGGCTCGCTAGAGGGTGGCGAGGATTGCTAGACACAACAGGATGTGGTGTGGACGGGATGGGGGAATGTGAGGGAGAAGCACAGCCAAGGATGACCTCTGGGTTCCAATGACGGAGTCCTGCCAGCTTCCCAGCAGGCTAAGTAGGTGAGATATGCAATCATCAGGTACGGTTTCCTCCTTACTTTTTCTCGCATTTTATTCTTTTTATACTATTTGTGCTTCTTTAGGAGAAAATAACATTAATTCAGGTCTCGGCTGTGATATTTTTCTAACTTTGAAAAGCAGTAGTAACACATAAAGATGAGGCGGGCTAGTAGAAAAGTTGGAAAAAATACTATTAATTTTTTCAGGGGAAAAAAAAAACCTATGCCATATGTAGAAAGTTTCCAATTAGGTTAATGTACCTTAAACTGTATTAGTAATTAAGTGCTTTGGGTATTAAAATACCTAATCTAGCTTCAGGCTGTTTTTGATAAATCCTTTGACATTTTCCCAGCTGAGGGGGAGAGACAGAGCAGAGGAGGCCTCGCCTGGGATTATAGAGCGCTTGGCTCTATTCCCCAGCTTTTAGCAGCTTACTGTGTGACCTTGGTAAAGCTGCTTTAGATCCCTAGCCTTTAGTTGCCATATCTGTAAAATGGCAAAAATAAGAATAAGGCAACATGACTGATCATGTTAATAACTTCCTCTAACACAGGGCTTGGAACTCAGTGGGATAAGGCTTCTTGGGGGGTGGGAAGGTTAATTTGGGTTTGGTTTTTATGTTATTTATTCTATTTAGGGACATAATAATCTGTAAGTAACAGAACACCTGATATTTCTGACTTCAATTTTTTTTTTTTTTGTAACCTAACAAGAAATTGGAAAACAGATAATCTAGGATATCCATACAAGATGGATGGAGCTATGGTAACTCAACCAAGTCAACAAGAACCGAGTTCCTTCTTTATCTCCACTCTGATAGCCTTAGTATTTCTTATTGCCAGATAGTGACTGTACCTTCAAGCATCACCTATATTCAGTGGAAAAAGTAAGATGGTTGGTGCTGGCTTTATTTCTGCCATTTGTTAGGAAGAAAACCACTTTCCCAAAAGCAGCGCTATGATTGCCTCGGACTCCCATTAACAAAACTGCAAACCCCACCCCCACCCTCTCTCTGCCTGATCTAAAGGAGGCTGGGAAAGTGAGTGGGAAAGCACTATGGAGCTTTTCCTGCTTCCACACTGAAGGGGGGCAAGAAAGGAGGGGGTTGGAAAGAGGTGTTGAGTGAGCAAATCAACAGCATCTGTCACACCTGCTAAACAGGGCACCATCAAAAGCAGGAGAGTGAATCATTTCTCAGGAAGAAAAGTATCGAAGGTTAAGCCAGAGAGGAGACTTTCAAAAGGAAGCCCCTACTTGGGAGCTTGCTTCAAATTTGGTGGGACTTTAGTGATTTCTTTGGTCCAAATTTGTGAAAATCTGGCTCACCCAAGAAGGCAAATTATAGGGAAACCTGAATTCTTTATCCAGGAGGTAGACCCAACAATGAATAAAAAGCACAAGTAGAGTAAGGAAAAGAAAGAAAGTGGTATCCATGAAAGTTAGATGGGGGCCAATTCCTAAAGAAGCCTCGTTTATCTCTGACCCTTCAGACTTGTTCATTGTGGGCTGTGATTGGAGAGAAGGAAAGAAAAATCAAAACCCTCACCTGTGTGATGCCCCTGAAAGAGTTATTGACCCAGCATTTGGGGTCACAGGGGTTGAAGGGTCAATACAGTTGAACGTGTTCCTAATTCTCATAGCGGTTGGCCTTCCGAGGTTCATCGATCCTCCACTGTTTCCCTGGAGAGAGCCCTCCTCTGCTTATAACAAGATGGCAGGGAGTGTATGAGTGTGTTTTCTCCATCAACATTGAATAAAGTCTCAATTTTCCTTTTCAGATGATCATTTAACAAAGCTTATTGTTCATGCTTATATGCCTCAGGCAGTCTATTAGGACATTAGGGAAAAACTGCCCACCACTTTCTTTTTTCTGTTTTTTTTTTTTTTTTTTTTTCACCCAGAAACAAAACATGCAGAACTACAATTTCTATTCCTAGAGAGAAGGGACAGTTCCCAGGTCTGACCACCCACCTATACCTCCTTCTCTCCTTGGTTTGTGATCCCACAATCTGGTGAGCTTGATTTGTGCTGTGGCTGGGAAGTCTCTCCAACTACAGACCATCTTTCCTTTAAGCCTTTACCAGCATGTAGGCTTCCATAGTCAGTGAGATTAAAAAAAAAAATCCTGTTTAAAGAGTTAGCTTTCTTAATAAGATTGTCACTTCTCCTTTTTTCATGTGAAATATTTTCCTGCAGAGGGGATTGTGAGTATTTCCAAATATCCCTGGTCTGGCTCATGATCCCAAGTAGATTCAGCAGGGCAGGGGTAAAGCATGTAACTCTCACATGCTAGTCAAGTAACAGAGGGGCTCTCAGACAGAGCTCAGTGAGGAGAAGCAGACTCCTTAGCTGGTGTAAGTAAATTGGCAACTTAATTTCAAGGACCCAGGAGAATTACCAGGGAGGCTTCCACTACAGAGCAAAGACTTGTCTGTGTATTTTTGCATGCATTTGTGCCACTACTAATCTGTCAGCCTGCAATGCAATAGCCCGGGTCCTTTACTAGACTGAGTATATCCAGGAGAAGAGAAGGAAGCTCACACATAATTAAGACACATTTGTGAAGACTACAATGAGTGAAATTAAGGTTAATAAGCATTAACCTAACTGGATACATTTTCATATCATTCTGCTAACAATTGCTCCAGTGACTCGAAGTCAGAGAGATCACACTCTGAAACTCCATTGAACAGACAATGATGCCCTTCATGAAGTTTACATATCAATTTCCAAGAGCTTTATCAACTCATGGCAGCATATTAAAGGCCCCTAACATCATATTGGCCAAAATCTATTTGACAGTATAGGTTCTAGTTCCATTATCCTTAAATTCTTCCAGAGATGACACATGAATACCCCAGAATTAAGGGTAGAACAGGAATTCTAACGAGATTGTCTTGGTGAATGGAATATGGCATTGGATACCCATCACCATTTCCCTTGTGATTTTCTATATCAGGGTCAAGGAGGGAGGATGAAATGGAAGCCAGGTAAAGAAAGAGTAGTTAAGAAAGCAGGGGTTTCTTATGGAATGAGCTGATCTATTTAGCTTCTAGTTCTACTTAGACATCCTAATGTGTTCACAGTTTCAGGCCTTAATCTCCTCTGAGACTATCATCATCTAAGGGTCTGAGCCACAGCAATTCTAAAAAGGTTCTCAGGTTTGGGAAGCAGCCTTTCTGAATTTATGGTTGTGGGTAAATCAGTACCCTGCTCTGCAGTGAACTGAGAGAGAATTATCTCTCTCTAGGATTTTTCAGATTTCCTTCAAACTTTTTTGGATAGTGTTGTTTTGGGGATTCCAACTCCTTGCCAACCCTATGTCATCTAACAGAGGTACAACCTGAGTTAAATGAACATATATTGACCTAATATACACCCATTTAAAGTCAGGGAAACTGATACAAAACTTTCTATTCAAATCATTGATCAAAGTTCAAAAAGAATGCTCACGTTTACATTTTACACATTTTATTATAGTTATCCGGTACTCCCTGAATGAGGAACATCATTCAGGAAAGGTCAGTTGCTTATTTATGGCCCCTTTCTGGACTTATCAGCCATCTTGACTACACTGACTATTGCACTAGTGCAGCCTCTTCTCCTGGGCCGCATGAGAAGTCCTGAGACTCTTCTGCTGACAACACGCCCACACAAGCTATTTGTCTATACTCTGGGGTTTGGGGCAGTAGGTATTAGCTTTTGGATGAAGAACTGCTAGGAAATTTTTCTTTTAGGCGTATCCTTTGGGGGGCAGTTATACAGGCTTTTTTTTTTCTGGTAGCCATAGCTCCCCCTGCTGCCCAGTTAGGGGTAAGAGATGCCACAGTAATGTGAAATGAGACAAAAACAAAGCCTACTGGGAGTCAAGGCTCCAGAAGGCAATTTATCTCAGGTTAAGAGTCTAGGACAGGCTTGGGTCTTTGAGGATGGGTGTGCAGCAAGAGAGGGGGATGAAAATTTAAACATGGAGCCACCAACTGTTACGCAAAAGTCAAAAATACAAGTAAAAGAAAACCTTAGATTCAGGCACAAATGTTCATTAATGAGCAAGTTCTCTGCTCCTACATCAAATGCTTACTTCCAGTTGACATTGCTCTTTTTGCCTTCTAGTATCAGTACCACCAGCTATTCAGCTACATAACCTCTGCCTGTTTCCCGATCTGCAAAAGGGGTTTATCTGATGATTCCACTTTAAAAATGTATATATTTATCATAATACCTGGTATTTGTATAAAAGCAGACAACACAGGTTAGCTGCTGTTATTATTCTAGTTAACGCACTTTGTTTAAGCCACTGCTTCTCAAACTTGGCTGTGCATTGGGATCATCTGGAGAATTTTTAAAAATACTGATGCCTGGGTTCTATTCACAGAGATTCTGATTAATTGATAAGGGGTGTGGCCAGAGCATTAGGGTTTTTAAAGATCCTAGAGAACTGAAATACATAGACAAATCTGAGATCCACTGATCTAGGACTTCTAAGCATCCATCCTCAGAGACTAATGTCTCACAAGGAGATGGTCTCCTGTGCCAGGTAAAGTGAGAGGAGGGGCACCTTCGTGGCTCAGTAGGTTGAGCGTCCAACTTCTGCTCAGGTTATGATCTCAGGGTGCGTGGGTTCGAGCCCCACATCAGGCTTGCTGCTGTCAGTCGGTCTGTCAGCACGGAGCCTGCTTCAGATCCTCTGTCTCTCTCTCTCTCTCTCTCTGCCCCTCCCCTGCTTATGCTTTCCCAAAAATAAATAAATATTAAACAAAAAAGTGAGAGATAAAGTGTCAGACTAGCTATGGGGCACGGAGAAACCTTCTACCTCTGCCAACGAGTGGTCCCTGGATCAGCAGTAGCTGAATCACTTGGAGACATGTTAAACCCCGAGGTCCCACTCCAATCCTATTGGATTAGAGTCTTCATTTTAACAAGGTCCTCCTATGTTCTGTAAACACATTCAAGAAAAGCCCTACTCTAGCTCACACTGTTTCTTGTCCCTCTTGCTTTGGCTTCTTTTATTCATGATGGAGAATAGTGTTAAGCATTTCTGACAAGGAAATATCCTTACAAAAAAAGCTCCTGGTCTTTGTTTCAATAATTTCTTCAGATTCAAATCTCCTTAGAGCTATTTTTTCGGCTGCCAGATGTAGTTTGAGTTTTTAATACCTGTGTCAACTCACAAGCACCCACTTCATGTCTGCGGATGGGTTTGTACTGGTCCTCTTACGTTGTTTCTAAAAATATTCTTTTTTAGGGCTAGTGCAAATGCCCTGACCGGGCCAACTTTGGTCTATTGTTGAGACTGGGTTGACATATGATAGAGGATCTTTGGTACATCACAGCTAAGAGACCAAATTTAGAGGATGATTCTTATTTACTAAACGTTCAGAAAGGAAATAAAATCCTCCATTAGAACCCAGTCATTAAGGTTAACAGTAAACCATAAAATGAATGGAATGTTGGCCCTGTGGACAGGTTCCTAAAAAAGACAACACAAATGTTTTTAACTAAAACGTGGGGAGACTGGACAGAGCTTTGGAAAAAAAGGAGGGGAGTACAGTGAGTGACTTAGAAAAAGAAAAAACCTTACAGGAATTTAACTTTTATAACATTAGCATAATTCTATGACATTAGCACTTCTTTCTCCCTCCCTCGCCCACCCCGTTTCAAAAAGAAAAATATTTAAACATGAGTTTTAAGAGATTTTACATGTGAATTTTCAATGATGCATATTGAGATAGAAATAATACAGGAATTATTACTGCTGTCTTCACTTTTTTTCTCTCCTATCCTCTTTCTAAAGACACAATGCCCTCTTTATGATGCTTTTATGTCTATAAACGACTTAGGGGAAGACACTGAAACCAAATCTGTAAACGTGCAAGGCTCCTGGATTGGTGGGGAGGGGATGGAGTGAGGGGGAGACACAAATTGCAAAGAGCAGAATAATCAGATACAGAGGGACTTTGATCTTCTGGAGACCTAAGCTAATAGATGTTAAGTGCAGTTCAGTGGAAGTAATAACCCATGAAGAAAACAAAATCCGCAAAATGATAAAATGCTGCAGTCTACTGATCAAGGAAGACATTGGAAAATTACTATGAAAGCATCCTTAGCCCAGCAGATCCAAGGTGAAGAAAGGGCCGCGTCTGCCAACCAGCAGCCAGACATTCCAGGCAGACTTAGCCGTCTCCCATTTTGTGGCCAGATTAACACTCTGTGGAGCCGGAATGCTTTCTCACTGAAAAGGCATGGACTGGCACCATCACAGCCGTGGGTTTCGCGATCTCTCCCAGTGACGCCATAGTGAATCACCCACGGCTGGCCGTGCACTCTGTGGGGGTGTTTTGGGGGCAGTTGTCACTGGGAATCAGTTCATACAAGTAAAAGAGTTTTTCAATAGTCTCTAAATGAAATGATGAAGTGCTGGTCATTTTTTTTTCATTATCAGGACACAGTTAAGACTTATTAGATATCTTTCAAAAACTTAAACTCTTACCAAGCAAACGACTCAGAAAGAAATTGTGAAATTATGGACATTGAAATGCAAGTTTAAAATTCTGAAACTTCACAAAAGGGAACTCCTTAACACAAGCTTAAGTAATATTTTATCATGCATATCCACTTATCGAGTGGTGACTGCATTATACACATAATGCAAGGTAGGCAGAATTAATTTTTGTAAATTTTTTTTTAACACTTATTTTTTTGAGAGACAGAGAGAGACAGGGTGTGAGTGGGAGCAGGGCAGGGAGAAGGGAGTCACAGATTCCGAAGCAGGGTCCAGGCTCTGAGCTGTCAGCACAGAGCCCTACGTGGGGCTTGAACTCACAATCCATTAGATCATGACCTGAGCCGAAGTTGGATGCTTAACCGGCTGAGACACTCAGGCGCCCCAGGACAGAATTTAATGGGTCTATTGACCAAACTAAAGAAAACCTAAACCCCGAAGCGGTTAGGTAAGTTTAGTCTGGACAGACTCTTACTCTGGAAAGAATGAAAACAAAGAAGCAAACAAACAAGAAAAACAAGCAAAAAAGCCACCAGACACTGTGAATTAGAAAAAAACTGGGAGAAAATGAAGAACATGTTTCAAAAGCCACACCTTCCTACATGTTATGTAACGGCTAATTAAACATACCGAATACATTATCGGAGCCACACATTCATGTGTTTGGTTCGGGTGGGAGAAAACAAATGAAAATAAAGGGAAGCCATGCAGTTGTAAGCTAAACACAATGTGGACAAGCTGTGCTGGGCACAAGCCTTGGTCCATCTTCGATACACTTACTTTAGAACACTTAAAAGCAACATCTTGCTTAGAGCATTCTTCTTATCAAGAGAAAAATTGAAGTTGGCAAGCCTCAGATAACAATACAGACTAGCATTATTGATGGCCAAAAAGAAAAGAACGTCACATTATCCCACTGACTCGTTCCAATGCATTTAAACTCTCAGGACTGTGTCCTCATGTGGAAAAGGGTATTGGTCGGCATCTACACGTATCCTTGGGAACCGCTGAGCGGTCCCTCAATGGAGAGACTTCAGAGACTGGCCCTTTAAAATCTCTCTTACCTATGAGGACAGCTGAGACGGGGCCCACATGACACCAAAGGGAAATAAAAACTGCAGGCCCTTCCAACGACTGTTGGAAAAGATATTCTCTAGAATATACGCATTTATTTTTCAGACAAGTTGAATCCTTGTTTTGACCTCCCGCGGTAGAGGCCTGGCTCCCGTGGTGGACAAACGGGGTGGTTCAGACGAGAAGTCACAGCCCCTGACTTAGCAGTGTGCTCCTCAGCCTGCCGTGTCATGCGGCCGCTCCCCAACAACCGTCCTTATCTATTATATGCATATAACACAATTTAGACTAAGCATGCTGAGTGGATTAACTAATGATTGCAAACCACTTTGGAAACAGAAAATAGCCCATACGTGCACAGAATTACTAATGATTAGATAATAGAGCGTCCTAAATTTTACTTTTAATTCAAATAAACCTTTTCCTGATGATGAAAGTTGTGCTATTAAACTAAAGACTTTTTTTTTACTAGAGGTTTTCACGGTATTTTCATTTGAGTTGAATTTCTGTTCTTCAGACCCATATTTCTGCCAATTTCTGTCTCTTGTGCTTTCTCTGGCACAACCGAAAGAACAAAGTTAATAACAGAGAAAGGACAAGCTTTAAAAAGTGCTGCATTTATCGTCAGTTGTAATTCTGCTATTAAACGGTCTTGGCATTTGGGAAATTCTTCTCAATCTTACTTTTTTTCTTAGACAAAAAAACAGAAAACATGGAGTTTATACTAAAAATAATCCTTCTCCATCTTTCTCAATCTTCTCTCCTTTTGCCTACAAGGTTCGGTCTCCTACCTCTGCAGGATAGCACAAGATAAATCCTGAGCCTCTGCTTCTCCTTTAACTTTTCTAGAAGTAACACGTAGTCATGTTCTTTCACACACACACACACACACACACACACACACACACGTACACGCGCACACAATTTGTGTAGAATTATTCTTCACTCTGATTTCTGCCTGTGGAACAGATTGAAGATTTTACCATCCAAAACCCACAAAGAGAAAACTCCTACTGTGGTCTCCAGAATTTCCATTCAGTTGGTTCGCCTGCCAAGTCCAGTGACCAGTACCGCCGCTCCTGATGGTGGGGAGCATATGGTACTGCTGTGAATAGTTTTGCTCTCACTGCTGTGAAATCCCACGCCCTCCTACAGAATGTGTTTGGAGGAGCAAATGGTAAGTGTCGCTATTCAGCACAGCTCCTTCTCTGCCTATGGAACCCAGTCCTTTAAACAACAAAATGAAGACATAACTGCACATCTTCACAGGCACGGGTTTAGTATTCAGCTTCAGGGTTAATGGTTACTGTTACTGTTAATTGTTGTTTCTCCCTGGGAAGGGGGGATCACCCTTTACACATCCTGAACCGACCAGGATCCATAATGGTAAACCAAGCACCCGTCATTTTTGTTTCTCTTTATCTTCCTCTTCTTCCTTCTCTTCTTTTTACAAAAGGAAAAAAAAAAAAACCCGAAAGTGGATGCAATCTCTAAGTTAAATTGGGGCTCCAGAGAGAGCACTGGACCAGGAGTCGGAAAGCCTGGAGGATCAAACAGTAGCCAGCCTTGAAACCTTGGGTAAATGTATTCTGTGCCCTTTCTGTGATGCAGATGGTGTGGGCCCTTAATGCCCTTTCCAGTTCTAAGATGATATGTATTTGTCTAGTGCAATCCCATCCCACTCCCAACCTCACCTCCAGGAAAATCTCTTTCTAAACTACTCAAAATACATGATTATCTTTCATTTTGTAACACAGCTTTCAGGAACTTACTTGGTTGCTTGTTTCTGGGATTATTCACCTCTAATGTCAAGTGGCTCTTCTTTATGTTTAGCAAAACTCTCTCCTGCTGCAATATAAGGCCATGTTTCTCTTCTTCTATTTCCTGTGAGAGCACAGAGCAACTCGTTGGGAATCCTGCTTATAATAACTTCTCTTATTCCCGCTGACTCTTCCTAAGTCACTCTATGCTGTGGCCTTTGAGATGTGTGTTCTAACGTCCTCATGTCCCTTTCTCCTCCTCCTATGCCGATAACCATGGTCACCACTCTCCTGCTTTGCTGACACAGGTGTACGCTGGGTTGGGGCTGTTTGGAGGGCTGGGCATGATTCTGTGGGTGCCACGTTTGTGGGTGTGCGATGAGAAGGAAGAAGAGAGAGCAGACGTTCCGCTGCTGATGAAGAGGGCTGTGGAAACTTAAGTCGTAGACATGCTTCAGTGGAGGATGAGGATTTGCCCAGATGGGAAGCCTCAAGTACAGAGGCACTTGTACATCTACTTATCTTGAGTCTCAATGATGCTGTTTATGAGTGAGCTATTCAAATGGAGGGAGAAACCCTCAGAGAAGGAAAAAATAACAGGTTGGAGTGATTATGTACAGGAGGAGAGGCCCTAGTGGAAGTCTGGGGGGAAAGGAAGAAGGGGATAAAATTAAGAATGATTAATGGCGGGTCTCTAATGGTTTCATTGGATCCAAAGGAACAGGGCAATACCACGTAAGAAACACTTGATGCAGGAAAGGGGCATAAGTGTGGAGGAAAATACATCATTCTACAGATGCTGACAGTCTCTGAGGATGGGGAAGAATCCCTCAAGAACAGAAAGGAGCTGCCCTCCCCCCTCCTCCACACACACACACAAAGGTACACTGGCCGGACTGGCTTCTTCTGGTCTTGCTGGGAAATTCCCTGCAGCTGCATTCTAGAATAAGTGTCCAAGTAGAATAATGGTCCATAAGATGGGAGTGACTCCAGAATAAGGGATTTCAACTTTTAGGAAGATTTAAGTTAGAGAAACAGGCACTCCTCCTCTAAAAGTGCTGTAAATTTCAAAATATTTGCCTGAGAATCTGAGAACAGGTCAAATTTTAGTTGCCTGAGACCCAGCTTCACTCCCCTCCTAATCTACACCCCTACCACTTCCCACCTCCTCCACATCAAGTTAGAATGGCTATAGGGTTTAAAGTTACTTGTAACAGGTTGCACCCCCATGTTTATAGCAGCACTATCAACAATAGCCAAAGTATGGAAAGAGCCCAAATGTCCATCGATGGATGAATGGATAAAGAAGATGTGGTATATATATATACAATGGAGTATTACTCGGCTTTCAAAAAGAATGAAATCTTGCCATTTGCAACTATGTGGATGGAACTGGAGGGTATTATGCTAAGCGAAATTAGTCAGAGAAAGACAAAAATCATGACTTCACTCATATGAGGACTTTAAGAGATAAAACAGATGAACATAAGGGAAGGGAAACAAAAATAATATAAAAACAGGGAGGGGGACAACACAGAAGAAACTCATAAATATGGAGAACAAACTGAGGGTTACTGGGGGGGGGTTGTGGGAGGGGGGGATGGGCTAAATGGGTAAGGGGCACTAAGGAATCTACTCCTGAAATCATTGTTGCACTATATGCTAACTAATTTGGATGTAAATTTAAAAAAATAAAAAAATAAAATTAAACAAAATAAAGTTACTCATAACAGGTAATAATAATATCTATGGTTTATGAAGTTCTTAATCTATATGGCAGCATCATGGTCAGCAGCTCTTCACATGCATTTTCACATGGAATCCTCACAGCGATATATGAAGCGGTCACAAACATTTACTTAGTGCTTTTTGGATGTCAGACAATATTCTAAATGCTTTATATATATATTAATTGAAATTGAATTAGGTACTATTACTACACTTTTGTTTTTTTATTTTTTTACATAGGAGGACTCTGAGGCACAAAGATGTGCCTCATAGGAGGCACCTGTGCCCACACGGGAGGACCCTGTGCCCACAAAGAACTGGTAAGTGGCAAGGTCAGGGTTAAAAACTCAGGTCTAATTGATCTCATCAGGCTGCAAGTTCTTCAAGAGTAGCAACTGCATAGATTTGTGAACTGTCACATCCTCAGTGCCCAGATCACAGTAAACTCTCATACGTGATGGTTGAATGATTGAAGACACAGCCTAAACCATTATCCTCTATGCAGTACCCGGGCCCTGAGCAAAGAGACTTTCCCCCAAATCAAGTGAAACACAACCAGAAAGCAACAGCACTAGGGAGAGTCATTCACTCCGTCATCATTCATTCACCAAATGTTATGGAGCACCTACTATGTGCCAGGCCCCAGCCTGGGTACAGGTGGCCCTTTCTTTTTCAAGAGAGGAAAGGCTACGGGACTCACCCCAACACCTCCCATACACAGGCAGGCTTGCCTCCAAATTTCCTCCCCACCCTCTTTGTCCCCCACAGCTAATACAATGAGCCCAGCCACATGGGGAGGGCGGCTTTGACCCCACGCAAACCACTCTAAACCTTGTTTTCCATCAGTCTTAGGCTTGCAGGACCCACTGGGGATAATGACTCAGTGCAGGGGAGAGCATGGGGGCGCATGAAGCAGATCTCAGAGGGAGGGACTGCAAATTGGAGGCATTTTATTGTTTTCTCCTTTTCACTCTGAAAACTTTCCAAAAAGAGAGATCTATTTAAGTGGCTTGCAAAATTCATCTTAAGGTCAGCTCTAATTAAGTTGGGGCCTGGCAGCTGTATGATTTCAGCGTTGTTACACCGCTGCCAACGTTGAGCTAGGTGCTCAGCTTCGCCATGAGCAGTGAGCACGAGGCTGCCTGCACAGTTCTCAGCCTCCCAGGCCCACCTGGCCGCTGGGGAATGTGCAGTGGGTGAGTGCCAGAGAGAAAATCTGTCCTGCGCTTTGGAGGAAACAGACTGATGCAGCAGTTCGGACTTTCAGTTTATGGTAAATTTCAGGAAAACATGGTCATCCATTGGGTCACACAGTAGACACTCAAAAGACCTTCTCTTCTCTTTATTTCCATAATAAGAATATGATGTTAGCAACAGAGAATTGAATTGACACAATGCCTGACACATAGCAGGCATTCAGAAAATTTGTGTATGATAATAATAATAAAAAAGGTATGAAACAATAGAGAAAATAAGGAAGCAAAAAAGTCAGTTTCTGGTCCCTTGGTTTTCTATTAATTAATATGACAAAAATGTGGAAATCCTCCCTCTGGGGCTCAGTTGTTTCCTCTACAAAACAAAAAAGATTAGATGAGAGAGGAGTTCCAAAATTCCTTCCTGTTCTTAAATTTCACAAGTGAAATTTTACACAGAGGCAGTGTTACACAGGAGAAGGAACAGAACGCAAAGCCCAGAGCCCACAGGCAGGCGGGATTTAAGTCCAGACTCTGCCACTGACCAGCCATGAAAGCCTAAGCGTGTTACGCGGCATCTCTGAGCCTCAATTGCTTCATCTGCAAATAGGGATGGTGAAATGTATTTTGTAGGCCTGCAGGACAATAATGAGAGAATAAGTCAGTGCCCAAATTATAGAAGGCTTTAAATAAACGGTAATTAAAAAATAATAAACCTATTTAAAGCCCGTTCTTCTTTGTAGAACAGTGCTATGGCCTTTTGGGGTAGAGCGTGCTAACAGCCCCATTCCTCGCTGTATCTGTGCTGTTTGGTGTAACTGCAAGGCTCTCCCAAACCTTGACTCAGCTAAGTGACTTGTCTGGCCAGTAGGATATTGGCAGAAAGGCTGCAAGCAGAGGTATGAAAAGCATTCAGACTGCCTTTTGTGACTCTGCCATTGTCATGAGAAGGATAGGCCTAAACTAACCCAAAGGTCCTAAGAAAAGGACGGCACATGGAACAGAGCCACTAGGCATGCCACTAGGCATGACCAGTCAAGGTCAGTCAAAGCCCGGTTAACTAAACCCTCAGAAGCTAAATGAATGACTGTTTTGAGCCACTGAATTGTGGAGTGGATTATCATGCTGTAGTTTGACAGCCACAGCTAACTGATGCACCATTGGTTTAAATTTCTTTTTTTGACATTTATTCATTTTTCAGAGACAGAGAGATAGAGTGTGAGCAGGGGAGGGGCAGAGAGAGGGGGAGACACACACAGAATCCGAAGAAGGCTCCAGGCTCTGAGCTGTCAGCACAGAGTCCAATGCAGGCCTCGAACTCACAGACCGCAAGATCATGACCCGAGCTGAAGTCGGACACTCAACTGACTGAGCCACCCTTTGGTTTATAACAGAGGACAGGAGATGCAGATTGTTTTATTTTAAAATTGGAGTTCATTAGTAAAATTTGCAAATATACTTACCTTCCCATATATTGGCAAACATTCAGATATACTTCTGGATAAAATTTTGGAAGGAGAAAAAAATTACTAAAATTATCTTTCTGGTTCAAATGACAACTTTAATGCTGCCTGAAACATTTTAATTTGCTAAATTATGAATGTTTGAAAACTTGCCGTTAGGTCTGAGTATTCAAGCTTTAATTTAAGATTTGGGAACTTTTAGTAGAAAGGGACTTAATACACACAGGCCCAAATCTGATTACTGAGCACGTCTGTATGTTGCTTCATGCCATTGTCCTTTTGTAAAACCTACACATTTTAGTAACAGTTTTATTCACATTAACGAGGCTTTAAAATAACAGTGTCAAAAGGTGACCCCTGGGTCAACACGACCCTTTGTTTACAAGGTTAGCAAAAAGAAGAAATTCACTTTCCACCTTCTGTGTAGGGAAAAACCCCAGTTCTTCCCTGCTGCGTCTCTCTCCTTTGAGTCTCCTTGTCTACTCACATGGGACTCACACTTCTGGTCACCAAATGCATGGAGGTTTTTTCCCCCATCACAAGAAATTCTCTGTAACACTAGCTGGGCATCCTACACTGAACTGAATTCTGATACTGTCTACCACGAGACAGTGTCAAATCCCATAAGGTTTAAAGCCAGCTCCACGAGACTGCCCCCCACCCACTTCAGATACCATTGGATCAAAGGTCCCAATGATCCCCTCCTTGGGTTCCATTAATTTGCCAGAGCAGCTCACAGAACTCAGAGAAACATTTACTTGCATTTACCAGTTTATTATAAAAGGATACAGATGACCATACAGATGGAAGAGACGCACAGGGCAAGGCATGGGGCTTCCATGCCCTCTTTGAGCTTGCTACTCCCCCAGCATGGCTACCTTTTTACCAACCTGGACACTCCCTGAACCCCATACTTCTAGGACTTTCACGGAGGCTTTGTCCCATAAGCATATCCATCCATTAATTCCATTTTCAGCCCTTCTCCCCTCACTGGGGGATGGAAGGGTGAGACTAAAACTTCCAAGCTTCTCATCATGGCCTGGCCTTTCTGGTGACTAGCCCTCATCCAGGTGTTATCCAGGAGTCCAGAGCCCACCCAGAGTCCCCTCCTTAGAACAAAAGACACCCCCCCAAACCTTTGTCAGTTCATGAGCTCTGTGTCAGGAACTGGGGCACAGACCAATATATATTTTCTATCATTTCACAGTTAGACACATCTCTTAGAAGGAAGGACACTGGAAGAAACCAATCACCTCCAAACCAGTATAATCATTTGTTAAATAAATTAGTGTGCTAGTCTATAAAACAAGAAGCCACATTCTTCTGGCAGGACTAAAAGTAGCTGGTAAGCTTCTTCAGGGCAGGGACAAGGGCAAAAATGCACAACGCAGCCATAGAGTTACTTGATTAGCAGAAGATGAATGCTCTTGTCGGGAACGGCAAGTTAGAACCTGCTCCTCGTTCCTTAGGACCCAGACCAAATGTTACTCCACCAGGAAGAATGTATTCCTTTCTCATCTGAGTTCTCCTGGGACCTGTCAGGCCTATTTCTTTCCATGTCTGATTCTGCCACTAGGCTTTAAACTCCTCAAAGACATGAGGCACACCACACTTATCTCTGGTCTCTAATGCCTGGCAAGATGCCTTATGCATAAAATAAGCTTAATATCTATTGTTAAGTGAATGGATGATAATACCGCCCCAATTCAGAAATGAGGAAGCTGAGAGTCAGAGAGATGAACTAATTTTCTGGAAACCACACAGCTGGACAAAGCTGGCAATTAAATTTGAGCCCAGCTCTGGGTGAATCCAGTCTATTCTACAGCACCCTTGAATCAGGATTCCCATGGCAATAAAAAAAAGTAGCGTATGTAAAGTATGCAGCACAGTAACAGATGCTGAATAAATGTTACTTACCTTTTTCATGTTTTATTCTGGTGCCGGGAATCCCACCATTGGAGATTTACCTCTCTTCTCCTACATTCCTTTTTTCTTACAAGTTAGAAATTTATTATTGGTTAAGGGAGATGAAAAACAACCCGGATATCTTAATGTACGGCAAGGAATATCCATCGGACTATTATAGAGTCATTAATAACTATGTATGGAAGAGTTTAAAACAACAGGGAAATGCATTAAACAATGACACTGGTTTTTTTTAAACAGCAAACTATTTTTTTAATACATGCAGTTTATTTGCAGTGCGATCACAATGCTTTCAAAAAATAGTTATTGAGAAACGATACAAAGGACATGTTAGAAGGGGGTTGGCAGTATTTATTTTTAGATGTTAAGAACAAGGATGACTTTTGCCATCCTTCTGTTTTCCTGAAATTTTCAAGTTTCAAAAAAAATGAACATGGCTCACTTTGATGCACTCACTGAAAGGTTTTCACCATGGCCAGCCTGCCTTTTTTGTTTACCAACCTACTTTGGGAGATGGACCACTGTCACCATTTTGTTCCTACTTTTTCAATGATCCTAAACCTTATCATGACATCTGTACTCCCGTATTACACTTAGTTGTTTCATACTGACCTTCTCTGCTGCCTATGAGTTTATTAAGAGCTGGGATTGTCTGACTTCTCTGCAGAATTCCAGCACTTGGGTAGTCTGCAGTCCCCTAGTAGACTCATACATTTTTGTTAAATGAATGATAATTCTCATGACTGAATTAATAGTTTGCACCGTGACCTTCCCGAAAAGGATGATAAGCCAATGTTTATATTTGTAGGTGTATATTTCAATAGCATCAGAGCTTACAAACACCGTACTTCATGTTTTCATGTGTCTTGCTTATATTTTGCACATTCACAAATTAAAAAATAAAACTAAAAATGCAGATGAGCTTTTTTTTCTCCCACATTGCCTTTTCTAAGTAATGATGAACAGTGTTCAACATGCATGCTTTTCTAACATGAAATCTGTAAATTCTCTGAACACAGGCAAAATGTATGGAAATTATATCAATCCAATTTAAGTGTGTTTTCTTAAACTTAGGGTGTATGATATTTAGTTTCATGAGCAGAACAAATAATACAATTAGTGTTTATTCTTTGACTACTCTTTTAGTAAACAACTCAGTTAAGAAAACGCACGCAACACAAAAACACAGTGCTTCTTGGTCCTTGCTCCAAGTTTCATATGTTAAACAAAGACAGACCAACCTTAAACCTTTTGATAAATATGATGCTTGTGGTAACTGCAGCATTCACTTCGTATCCCATTTCTCCAAGTTCCTGTCAGCCAGATGTCACTTGCAATGCAAACACTAGAAAAATATGAAATAATAATTTCATACATCATCTATGTGTGCATGAGCCGGTCAAACATTCAATACAAATTCAAACTGCTACTACACGCAGAGCAAATATCATCCAAATAATATTTAAAATGATTGAAAGGCTTTTGATTTGGAAGTGTATTCTCTTAAGCTAAGTGGTCCCCAAGACCATCTAGAAAATTCAATTGTTTCATTTTTAAAATGTTTTCTGCCCAAAATTATATCAAACCCTAATGTCTCAATAGAAACACATGGGATTGGATTGCTGACTGGGCGCCTGATGTCAAAGGAAAATCTAATTTCACAATGGCATTTCCTCATACTGTCTCACCAAAATACAAAATGGATAAAATTTTAATGGATAATTTTCAGAAGCAGAACGTTAGCCATTGGGAAAATATGGAGGGGAACTTAGCATTGAGCATAGAAGAAGCTCAAGGAAGAAATGGAGTATAAATACAGATATACAATACTATATAAAAAGCATTCTTAAAAGCTTTTTCTTATCAAAAACAGAACTTCAACTTTAAAAAGCACCTTACTATCAAAATATAAGCTTTTTCTATGTCCACTTCTAAGTTTCTCTGCCCGAATCTTTTCTATTTTGTAAAATGATATGGGGAAAAGGAATCACACCATAAGCTATACTATTAGATATACATTTGCACAGTGTTGATTTCTATTTTTGATGTTAGCTACAAAAACGGTCCTGTGTACCCCTGGCTTCAATTAAGAGATAAGAGTGAATGGTATTAGCCTCAGCCCTGCTTCTTTTCACTAAGGCCCTAAAAAGCATCTCTTTTTGTTTGCTGTTCAGTGGTGAATTTTCCTGCCTGTCTGAAGGGAAGAAGGTTCAGCTCCCTCTGTTTCAAGGAGGGGACTCCCTGACTATATGAAAAGCAGGGTTCAGAGCAGACAGACCTTCATATTAGCTGTATGAACTTTAGCATGTCCCCTATGTCTTTGAGCTTCAGTATTCTCATCTGTAAGCTAGAGATAGAAATTGTCATCTTACTGTTTGCTTGCGATGTTTAGCAATAATACTTATAAAAAGTATTTGACATGGTGCTTGATACAAAGCAGGTCCTCAAGGGTTATTTTATGAAGATTCTAATGTCTTTGAGCTGCTAATACTTGCTATCTTGGATTCTGCGTGCTTTTGAGTCTTTCTTGATCATCTTCTTCACTCAGGCTGACGATAGGCAGGTTTCACATTAAGTGCTGAAGGAGGGAAGGGGCAGACTCCACGCTGGACGGATTTGCCACAGTCGTCCTGGTCATCAGTGAAGCAAGCCATGGTGCAGCCACACCACTGGCAAACCCTGAATGTCACTATATAACCTGGAGCTGTGGACCAAAGGCATTGAGGAGACCATGAAGACGTAGCTGCTGATCTCCTACAAGGGGGGAATCTTGCTCCTTGGGGGTCACTGAGGATGTTCATCAATTTTCCTCAGTCAGCAACATGCACCCCAGACTTTCTACGGAGGAGCTCGCCATTAGTGCTAGATTTTAACACAAATGTTAAATTCTGTAACACCAATGTACCTGTTTAAAAACTTGAAGCTGACTTGTAACACATTTGGCATTTCTCTCCCTCTAAGTTTCTTGACTACGTTATACTTTCCTGTGACAGCAGGCCCTGGGTCTTTAATTATCTTGGTCATGCATCCCTTCTTCTCTCCAGTTCTAACACAAGGTTTGGGGCCAGGTAGACCATTAATAAATACCTAGTATTTAAAACTGAAGTTAGTGGGGTGCCTGGGTGGCTCAGTCCTCTAAGTGTCTGACTTCAGCTCAGGTCATGATCTCATGGTTCATGAGCTCAAGCCACACGTTGGGCTCTGTGCTGACAGTTTAGGGCCTGGAGCCTGCTTCACATTCTGTGTCTCCCTCTCTCTCTCTCTGTCCCTCCCCTGCTCTTGCTCTTTCTCTCTCTCAAAAATAAACATTAAAAAAAATTGAAAAAATAAAAAATAAAATTGAAGTTAGCTCTCTTGAGGCAGCTTATTTAACTGAATAAAAACTGACCCTATTTATAATCTAGGATGAGGAGACTGTATGGTCTAGTTGCTGACACTAAATCTATAGGATTTAGAATCAAACAAAACCAGATTGGTATTCCATCTCAGCCATTATTTACCATCTTGGGCAAATTTCTTGATGTTTTCAAGTCTCAGTTCTCTCGATTATAAGATAGAAATAATAATTCTTACTTCTTAAGATCACTATAAATAGGGTTGCCAGTAAAACACAAGACCTCCTTTTAAATATGAATTTTAGATAACTTTTTTTTTTTTTTACTATAAGTATATCCCAAATATTGTATGGGACATACTTATACTGAGAAATATTTGCTGCTTATCTAAAATTCAAATTTAACTGGATGTTAACTAGATTTTAATTTGCTAACTATGGCAACCGTAATTGTAAAGACTAAATGAAACAATACATTATAAAGCTACTAGCTCCATGCCCATTGGATAGTGGGTGCTCATTAAGTGTTATCTCACTTTCTTCTTCTCTCGTGGGGCTGTTGTATGATTAAACGCCTGGTACACAGTACCAATTCAATAGCTTTTAGTGAGTTTTTCCTCTCTAGGCTCAGCCTCAGAAGAATGTACTCTGTGCTAACAAGGGAGGAAAAGCCTCACCTACTCACAGTGTTTGTCTCTAGATGGCCTTCCTTCTCCGTTCTCCTTCCCAGGGCCTGTTTGCAGCATGGCCCCCGAGGGTGCAGAGTGGCCTCGTTAAAAGGCCAAAGCCAAAGGGACAGAGCTTTTAACATAGATCCCCTCAACTCATGGCAAATTGATGTTTGAAGATTTGAATTTACTTTGGAAGCAGATGTTAGAAATTCTTAACTTGTGAGCCCTCTAAAGAGTGCCAAAACAGAATTGCAAAGGGTGTGATTTACAAAAACACAGAGGTACAATAACCTGTCCAGCGAAAGCCTATCACCTAAATTGTGTTATAAAGGCATTGCTAACAGCTCTAAAAAAACTCTTCCTTTTTTCTATACACCATCCCCCACCCACAAGTCAGCTTGTCCAGACACTGGTCTTCATTGGGCAGAAAAACGTTCTTCTGCAGCTATTGCCAGATGCCCTCATGGAGCAGCTAGACATGAACGGGGCTGTCCACAAAAGATACAGGTTTTTGAGGACGCCTCTTTTTTCCCTACAATTCAGTGTTGTTTCTCTCTGACAAGCCAGAGATAGTGCATAGGATATGATTCAATGGAAAGTCTTTGTACAAGAAAATGGTTCTTTCAACATGGCCTATCTGGGGATCAGTACATTTGGAGTCTGCCTGACCCACGTTCCCAGACCTGCAGCTGGCTCCACAGAAGCTCCATTCTGCCCCAGTTCTGGGAATGGAATACCCTATGTCTGGAAAATAGAGCCAAAAATCTACGAATATTTCTAGATTACACATCAGATCTTTCCACAGGAATCCAGGCTCTGGCTGACAACAGAAAGCAGGTACTGTCCACTTCCTTCAGCTCACATTCTCATGTAAACAGGCAGCCACCTTACTCAGCACCAGCTGCAGCTTCTGGGTGGTCCTGCTAAGAAGTTCCCAGTGGATTGCAGTGCAAGCTTGTAGGCTGGTGGTCACACAGCTCTAGCAAGCATTTGTGGGAGGCTGCAAAGGCACGTATGCTCTCCATGCTCCGGTCTTGGGTGGACAATCAAAGTAAAAACTAACTTCCCAGAGAAGGTCTGTTCTCCAAAACTAAGGGGAAAAAAACCCCAACAAAACAAAACTGAACAAGACAAAACCATAGAGGCAAAGAGTGGGCAGATTTTCCGGCAGGCAATTCTTGATATGAAAATTTGGGAGTTCTGCTTCCCCCTTCCTCTTGGGCATATAGAAATAGAGTCTTCATAAATGCATGCTAATGGATCAGTATTATTGCATACTAATGAACGATATTATAAGACTTTCCAGAATCTCTCCTCAGGAAGGTAGAACAAGCGAGTGTCTGGGTTCCCACTGATTAGCTGTTTAACAAGTTACTTAACCTCTCTGTTGTGAGAATATAAAGAAATTAATACATGGATAGGTTTTGAATACTACCTGCCTGGCATTTAATAAGCCCTAAGCAAGTATTAACTACTATCAATATAATTAAAATGTCTTTAACAATTATGCCCTATCTTTGTAGAGTGCTTTATAGTTATAAAGTACTTTCATCTCTTTTTTGGTGAATCTGCAGCCAAGATGAGGTGGAAACTGAGAAATTTCCATTTTTCATAATTGGAGAAAGGATAAATAGGAGTAACCAGATGGTGGTATAATACTATTCCAGGCAGAAGTGGTGGTATGACTTAATAGGTGGCAAAGGCAAATTCTATAAAGAAGATATTGAGATGGTTGCTGGGTTGGAACCAAGAACCCAACAGAAGCGTAGTGGAAACACAGGCAGTGTTCAGGGGTGCAGACAGCAAATGTATAGAAATGGCTGGAAGGTGCAAGAAATGTTTATAAGAAGCTTAGAAATAAAAATCAGGAGATTAAATAGTATTCAGGACACAATTAAGATCACAAGTAGCTATTTAGCACTTTTAGAAAAATTTAAATGCCCTGGTCCTACACCTTACCCCAAGTCAATCATAGATGAGGATTTAAGAGTTGAATATATAAAAAATGAAAAAGCCTAGAGTAAGCAGAAGAAAAGAAAAAATGAGAATTTACCAAGCATGGGAGGGGGGTAGGTTTAATTTTCCAAGCTTAGAATCAATAGAACAGATGTTTTTGAGTGTGCGTTCACACTTTCATTTTGGTACTCATGATTCCCCCAAATCAGGGAAATCAATTTCAGGGCACACAGGTAGCACTTCCAATAGAAGCTCTTTGCTTCTCTTGGTTTCATCTTTCTATCAGGACTCTCAGTGAGGTACTACATAATCTGTAGTGGCCTGTGATGAATGAAAATGTAGAAATCCTTGCTCAAAGAACAGGAAACAAGTGCCATTAGACATAGTAAATTATAAAACTTTTTTTCCCTTTCTTCTGTTGTTTCTCTCTTGAACTGCCATGATGGTTTTTATTTGCTATTTAATGTCCTTCTAAGTAAATAAAATTGAAATTTTAAATTATTAGCCTGAATTTTACTGTTTATACTGTGCAATGACAGTTTTAAATATAAAGCATTTAAATTACATGCAGATTTACTGAAATTGCACAATTTTTATTTTGTGGTAGTTTGTACATGCATAGGTATTTTGTTATCAAACAAATGGCAATGCTGCACAAAACGAACTCAACTATTTTTATTGTACTTCTTGATACACACACATTCTACCAACTGCTACTTTCAGTATTGATGAATAAGGAAGGACTGACAGGAAAATGAACCATAGGTCATCCTATCATTTCCTTTCTTTCCGTGTCATCACTTCCAGCACAGTGCTTGGATCCACAAGCCCGTGCTCATTGCACACTGTAAATTCTGCATGTGCGCAGGGCAATGAGGAAAGATGGACGTGCATGTTGCACATCTACCCTCTCCCCACGCACATGATCCACTGGCCCTCAGGACTTCTCTTACAAAACACAAATTCAAAGATTAAATTATGAAGAATTTTGAGATAGAGGCAGCAGAGAATTAAACCAAGTGTGAAGTCCCGGGAGACTGCACAGGTCACATACCCATGAAGCCAACCATGTCTCTAGGTAAAATTTTACTTTGTTTCAGTTCCAGTCATTATACTGTCTTGGGAACGCCTTCAGTGCTAATGTCCAAACAAGTGGTATGTGGTAGTGTCTATCCTTGAAAAGTGTACAGGTGTCTCACTTAGATTCATCATTAAGTCCCTAGGGGAAAAATAACTATATTTTATAACATTTTGCATCGTCCATGAATCAGAAGGTCCTGTGTTGTGGACCAATCAGGTGCTTGTTGTGGGTGGTGATGGTGGGGAGCACCCTACATGATGTGGCTCATGGAATTCCTGAGGCTATGAATTAATAATATTTGTTATTTTACTCCTGCTTGCTAAATCCCTTATTATCAACAAACAAAGGAGTAAGATGCTCATGCTATTGCTTCTCATGTCCCTTGTAACCTATCATATCCTGAAGAACTGCCAGAAATTCACTTTCTGGTTCTTTCTTAGTCCCTGAATACTAGCATAGGAAAATGGTGATGGTAAGTGTGCAGGTAGCTATACTATCTCAGTCCAAAGACCTATAGGGTATTTCTAGCACCTCCAAGAATAATCACCATGGAGAAGCAGTAGAAGGCGTCCATGGCAAGGATCCTGGACACTGAAATCTTCGTATAAGATACAAATCTTATATGTACAAATACTTAACCATCACCAGAAAACCGGAGAGGTGACACAATGACGTTAGAATATACAGGCAAGGGCCAGCTCACTGTGGCAAAAAAGATTCTGAATTGAGGCAAAAATGTTTTGACACATTACCCCCACCTCCATGCCTTCAAACCTAGGGACTGTGACAAGCTCTTTAGTAGCCAAGAAAAATGGTACTGGGGAAGGGTTCTTGGGGTATAAGTTAATTATATCTCTAGTAGTTTCCCAGAGTAACCCAAAAAGGAGAGAGTCCAGTTGATTTTCAGGTTGTATCTTAGGACCTAGAATCTATGTAGTAATGAGGGAAAAAGCCAGGGAAGCCAAAACATCTCCCTGGACCAAGGGGATGAGCACAGGACCAGAGAAAGAAAACCAGCCCGGAAGATTATAATCCAGGTGTGTTCCACATTAGGGCAGACAGCCCATGGGATGACATGGGGCAGATGGTTTAAACAACTGCTGCTGGAGGAGAGCTGGTTCAGTGAATTTAAAGGCACTGAGTCTGGTGGCCTAGACACACGACCAAGGATAGGATCACTGTCCTTTTGCTGAGATAGCAGACCTCATGGGATAGGCAGCATTTATTTGGGGAAGGAAAGAAAAAAAAAAGTCAGGGAATGCTAACCCTGTACTTAATCATCAAGAATATCAAAGGAGGAAATCCAAGCTAAGAGAGAATGTAAAAAATCTCTTCAATGAGGCAAAATAATGAGAGTAAATCTGGAAAAAGAAAAGGAAGGGCTGTAGGAAGGAAGGAACAAAAGAAAGAAGGAGAGAAAGTGATTGTATTTGTGAAAGTCCCTTGCCTTGCATAAGGCCTGATGCATAATAGTAATGGTATTTCAAGTCCGCCGAATATTAGGGAAATTAGAGAGGAAGAAAATAAGCTGTGATTTAGTTTGGACCAGTGCAATTTTTCTCTTCAACCCCTGGCTGTTAAAAATGTCATAATTTACCCCATGATGAGAAACTCAAAAGATAAACACTTAATTGAAATAGGCTGACACGTTTCCTAAGGGTACTCATTTTAGGACTAGGAAGAAGGGAAAGAAGGAAAGATGGAGAATGAAGGAGAGGAGAATTGATAGCTCACTAATCTATTTCCAATCAAAAATAGCTTGAGTTGCTCAGAGGGCGGCCTCTGTGGTATGGTTGGCAAACAAAACATAGAGAAGTTGACTTGCTCTAATCCATAGAGAGGCGGCCAGCTCTGAAAGGCCAACTAACACAGGTAAGAAAGATCTTCTTAGTAAAGCATCTCTGAGGGGCCATGGTTTCTGTGTTCATCAAGAATCCCCGAAAACCTGGAAATTTGGAGGTAGTCAGAATTGATTTAATCCTTTTTACTATAAATCTCATTTCTGAAAATGATTAACAGAGGCAGAGACATAAATGGTAAAGTCTCGATCAGGGGAAATACTGTCAGCGTATCATCTAGATAGATTACAAAATGAACACTCAGGTTTCTGTGAAGGAAAACTAATGACATTAAGTCAAGATGAAATAGAAAGGAGCGTCACACAGGCTCAAAAATCATAAACCATGAGCTCGCCCTGACAGAAGACCCTCAGCAACTTTCTGAACTGGAAAATTATCAGGAGTTTGGTCTGAGAGTGTTATCTCAGGCCTCATTTAGAGGCTCCGGCTTGTTTGGGCTTGTTCTGAAGTTCTGGGAATGGCTTTGCCAAGGTTCTGACATTTGTATAAGAGTGAGGTCCTTCCGCCTACAACATTCAGTGCAATCAACTGCATATGCTCAGAAACAAGACAGTGAGGGTTTGGCTCGCTAAAACAATAAATAAACATTTAAGATACTTCCATACTGTGCCACCATCTGATTTCTGAGGTGTCACAATTCTGCAGCCTTTCAGAAAAAAGGCAGAGAAATCGGTGGTGGCTGGGACCAACGTCCTTTGTTTAAAGTAAGATCAAATAGTGAAGCGAGTATATAAATTCCTGCCAAATAAAGCTAAAGCAGGCCTTCTGCTCTGCTTGGTAGTGGGAACAAGCCTGTACATCTGCTTCACATGTGGTGTATCACTTGATTACTTAAACTATGTCTCCACTGGAACACACACACACACACACACACACACACACACACACACACACACACATTCTAGCCTCCATTTTTTACAATAAGCCAAGTAGAATCACCTCAAATCTAAATATCAGTTTGCTGCAGTTTCTCCCGGGTTTGACAGAATAATATTGTGTTCTCATGAAGTATCTTGAAGTTGACTCACTCTCTTTTAGCTCTTTCAGTGACACACAGTGATCAACCGGAAATTGTTCCCATTGTCTTGAACTTGGGGAATCCCTGCAACTAACTTGCAAGTCTTTCTTATGCAGAGAGCACTGGGGTTCCTGACATTTGATGTGAAGGCACTGACCCCATGGCCAGGCCAGGAATAACACACTGCTCATTCTTCAGAGAAACAGTTCTATGAATCTAAAATTCAAGGCAAATCTTTTCCCAACTTCAGACTTGGAATGGCTTTGTGAAAAGTATTTCCCCAACCTCCCCGACCCGTTTTTTATGGCTACAACACTGGAAAACAAAAATGTGCTGCTCTTCATCTCAAATTTTCAAAATATGCAATATTCAATAAATGGGTGGGGAGTTAGGTGGGTAGATAGATACTTGCTGTTCAATTCTGATGTTTCTGACTTAAAATTTTAAGGTCATTGTCTCCCTTCTGACACCTTTTACTACATCAACATCCCATTATATCATTATAGACTCAAGAAGCAACGCACTTTTACATTCCGCAGGATAATGACTCTTTTGTATTTCAGTTTTTATCATAATATAAATCTTGAATTGCAATTTGCATATCTTTTGTTTAGAAAAAGAGACCCCTATTTAAGACTTTGTCATTTTAATACATAGGCTTTAAAGTGGCTTTTTTTTATAAAGAAATGCACCAAAATATTCCAATTTATTCTTCAGCTGAATTACTGAATCTGATTCTACCTTGGCTGCATCAATAAATTAGCAAACATCCTGAACAATACATTTCCAACAACGATGGCTCAACTGCTTAGTCCTCTGTGCCTTTAGGTTCACTGCCTGTTAGAATTCCAATCACAAATTTGCAATGGCAATTTGGCAATTTGGACTGGACGTCAGTCTGATTACACACACACACACACACACACACACACACACACACACACACACAACATATGTATATATACATTTGTTCATTTATTTATTCTATATGAAGATTATACTATGTACGTATACTCACATACACATATATATGTTTATTTATTTCATATAAAGAGTACACTGTCTGCTCATCAGCTCTTTTATTCTTTATTTCTTTATGCCTTTGATTCTTTCATGTGGTAAAACTATATGTAAGTAGCTTGGGAAGTTTGTCTCCATGGCAGACCTTGGGCAGAGCTGGGAGAGCCTTTAAGACACAGGGCACGAACAGCATCCTGCCTGCCTCTGCAGCGCACGAAGGGAGCAGGTTAAGCGTGCACGTATCTAGCATCTCCAGTGCCCACCGCAGTTCCTGGCACAGAGGGTGCTTACTAAATATGTGTTGAATAAACAAATGAATGAAAGAAGGAAATGGACCCTCAGACTGGACTTTTCCCTTTCTACCTCTTTCGTCAAACTAGAGAGCTGCCTGAGTAGCTTTCGCTCTCGGGGACTGACCAACATCTGCCCATTTTTCCTGTGTAGCCCCCACCACTGTTCAATGTGCTTTATTTCGCTTTTGCCCATTCCATCCTAGAAGGCTCTGACGAGGCCAAGGGATGAGACCATTGTGGACAAGTTCTCTTCCTGCAACAAAGCAAACCCAAGGTCTTAAAAAAACAAAACATTTTAACCTTCTACTTTCCAATGGCCTGATGACATAGGGGAACTGATTGCTTAGGTTAAATGAACATCAGCCAGCTGTAAAAGAGGCGTCAGTGGAGTATGGAGGGCTCCGCGTGGGGACTGGGAAGCCACAGCAAAATGGAGTTCAAATCTCACCTCTTCTGTTTACTATTAGTTTCAACTGTGGCAAATTATTTCATTTCTCTCAGCCTCAATTTCCTTATTTGTAAAGTGGGAATGACGGTCTCTGCCTGCCAGGACTGTCGTGAATGGGACAGTGAACATGTCTAGTTAGCGCATGTTATGTCTGTACCGTGTATTCACTTCCCCTATTTCCATACCGTCCTTCCCTCTCCCCCAACCCCACTATTTCAAATTATTTCTTTTTTTCCTGGAAAAAAAATGGAAAATTCAAATGTCTTCCAACATGGCCACAATGAGGTAGAGGAGCCAGAGAAAAATGAACCAAAACACCCAGAGCAGAAAACCAATCTTATGCTCCAAGATAACTGTGTCCTTTTGAGCCCTTCCTTTAGCTCTTCCCTGGACCCTCTCCTTGGACTAGGACATGCACCCTGGAGGCTCTGAGAAGTCCACATTGGGCCAACCTGACTGTCAGTGAACTGTGGGGAGCTTTGCAACCCCTGTAAACACAGGCAATTAAACCCCTAAAAGCTCTTAGGCTTATTGCCCAGTAAATTCACAATGAATAGTAACCTTAATAAATGTTATAAATCTCACCTCAGAGCCAACAGGAAATTCAAACTTTCGCGTGTGTGGGATCCAAAGTGCTGCTGAAACAAAAGGGAGGTATGTGGACAAGGAGAACATTGTGCTCTGAGCTCCCTTCCCCTGGCAGCACCAAGCGCCCCAGGCCTGGGAAAGGCCCTTAATTGTGTTTTGTGAGGCAGTTCTCTGGCCTCCTCACTCCTCCCTTCCTTCACCTGCCTTAACTCTTTCTTGTCCTGGTGGCCCAAGAGGTAATCCATCCACACACGTCTCCCACTGACTGAAATAAATGATGGTAATATTTGATGGAGCCAAATTACGGACAAGTTGCTTTTTTATGTCAATGTTTTAGTCAGAAACAATTTTAGAAACTTAATTAAACCCTAAAACTGAAACTTAAACTGAGTGCTATAAAAAAAAAAAAAGGAAATATCAAAGAAGAGAAACCACTGGATATTTTGATCCACACCCTCACAAAAGGGTGTTAGTTTTAATAAACAGTCACAATTTGGCGCTGTTATGAACCATAAGGCACACTCCTGGCCATGTTTCCAATTTCCTCTCTTGCCTTTACTGCTGTTATATTAAGGTCTGTGGTGAGGCAAAATGTTTATTAAAAAAGGTGAGGAGAGCAATATTCCAGATTAGATTATTTCACCTGTTCTAACTACACACTGGCCAATCAGAGCTCTTTGTGGTGGGTTTGAGAGTAGCAGCCCTCCCACCTCTGGGGTTGAGGGAGGGGGAGTTTCAGCCTGTGGTTACAAAGTGAATGCAGATTAGGCCATTTTAATTACTGAGTTTAACTGAATATGGAATACATTTTCCAGTCACAGAGAGGGGCAAATAAATGCATCTGGAGCCTCCTCCATCATGGAGATAATTACACTGGGATTGAAAAACATCTCGGGCGCAGTGAGCAATGAGGGCTCGAGTGATAGAACAGTCTTCTGAGAAGGCGTCCTTCATTTCAGGAGGGGTTAAGCTGGAGGAGTCTTCGAGTGGCTTCATAAGGAAACAAAACATTTTCTCTTCGGAGACCCATTCATACAGAACTCTTCTGGAGTAAGATGGGGAAGAAATGCTCAGCATGTTGAAAATTACCTAGAACAGCAAAGTCCCATTAAAGCAACACATTTCTTTGATTCTCCTGAGGGTTTCTATAAGACAATAGGCTTTCTTATAGTGAATCCTTGGGGACTTCCAAATCCTTTAATTGTTTCTGGAATTTCTCTAATTGTGGGAGCTGCTGAAAAGCACTTTTAGGTATTGAATGAATGCTTTTGTTCCCCAACTTTAACACTGTTTCCTTACACTCCTTCCTTCTCTTCCTTCTTGTTGGTAGGTGGATGATGCTTCTATCCCAAGCTGATATGTAGATGAGATTTTGTTGAATAGTGTTATTCAGGTTTAGGATATGATACACTACTTGATCCATGGCATAGCCAGATCTGCATAATCAGAAGATATGTAAACTAGTATCCTATAGGATTTATTTCAGAAACATGGGTTTTTAACTCCCTTAACACAAGTATCCATCCTGGGTTCCCCCACATTCATATACACTCAGCTTGCTCATGGGAACAGCCTCTAGGCCACTGCTGCCCAACAGAAATATAGTGTGTACCACAAACACAAGTCACATGGGTAATTTTAAATTTCCCACTGGCTATATAAAAAAAAAAACTTAACAAGAAACAGGTGATATCAATTCTAATAATATGTTATTTAGCCCAACTTATCCACACCCTTGTTATTTTCATATGTAATCAGTACAAAAATTTATTAACGAGACATTTTATATTATTCATCATGCTAAGTCTTTGAAGCCCATTTTGCATTTTACACTGAAAGCACATCTCGATTTGTACCAGCCACATCTCAAATGCCCAATAGTCACTACCGTAATAATGGCTACTGTATCAGGCAGCGTAGCCCTCGACTCAAGAATTTCCAATTCTTTAAAGAGTTTATCTGATTCTATCCTTTCCTCTGTTAGCTTTGGTGTATATCAATGCTATCCTCTTCCTACCAACGGCATCTGCTTTAAAACTCATACGTCCTACAAGTTCTGAGTAAACCCAGGTACCTATCATGTAACAACAGACCCTTGTGGTTTCAGTGACATGAACCTGATACTTCCCAATGTTTACTCTGGGAACATAACGTCCTCATCTGTGAAGATGGCTGTTTTCTTCATGTATGTTCACAAGAGTGCCAACCCGCACGTGCAAACCACCAGAGGGTAAAGCGGCTCCTAACAAGAGAATCCTGAAGAAAACCATCCCCATTCTACAGCTGGGGTTTTTACTGAGGCAGGACACCGGGTTCCACCCCCACCCATCTCTGCCTTGCTCTTTCAAGGAAGTCTCAAACCCCATGCTCGCCCTGAATCCATTTTTCGATGTGCCAATACTCCCCTTATCCTCCTGTTACATGTTCAATCTGACAGACTGCCACCATGAGTAAGTAACGTAACACTTTCTTTACTCTGAGATAGTCAAGAGCTCAGGGCTTAGTTTTGTTTTGTTTTTAATTTTTTAATGTTTATTTATTTTTGAGAGAGAGAGAGAGAGAGAGAGAGAGAGAGAGCGCGCACAAGCAGGGGAAGGGCAGAGAGAGAGGGAGACACAGAATCTGAAGCAGGCTCCAGGCTCCAAGCTATCAGCACAGAGCCCGACACGGGGCTCGAACCCACGAACTGTGAGATCATGACCTGAGCCGAAGTCGGATGCTTAGGCAACTGAGCCACTCAGGTGTCCTGGGTTTCGCTTTTAAGTACAAACTTTAAAAAATATACTAAATTCCACAAACCTGTTTCTTCCTTTTTCTCACCATCCCCACCCCACCCCGCATCACAAGGGCATAAAAAATACTTTGGTAATTGTTTTCCTAGAAAAGACCCTTGATAGGCCACTAACACCATCTTTAAAATCCTTGTCAGTGTAAATGAATGTGTTTTCCTATCATTATAGAGTTAGAGAGCCTGAAAGTTTCTGAGAAGGAACGATGAGGTAGAGGACCCGTTCAGCCAGTGGGCAAATGGACTTTTGCGCATCTCATTCCCAAATTTCTATTCTCAGAAAACAAAAATCCTAAAAAATATTCTAGATTCTAAAATATTCTGTCATGCCACCAACCTCATGTTGTGTTCATAGTTATGCTACTTCAAAAGCCATTAGTCTAAATAGAGCCTTTTGATACCCTATTTCTCGAAGTGCTTGACATGCCCAGCATAGGCCCCAGAATACAAGCTGTTTGTAAGAGAAAATGCATGCAATTCTTTGCCAAGAATAACTAAAGCAGAGGTCTAAAATTTAGGTTCAGTAGGAAGAGTATTTAAGAGTTCTTAGGTGCCTATATTGACTTTTCAATTTTATCCAACATTTTATTGTCCTTTCAGTTGTTATACAATAATTGATGGTGACTGCTTAAATAGATACTTAAGCTAATTTTTGTTACAGAGAAAACATAAAATATGAGGTTTAATTTTTAGTGCATTCTTCCTCTGTCAGTTACCCAGGTCTGGGTACCTGCCATTATAAACCAGTATAGCCATCATACAAGATGAGAACACTTAACCTGGGAGCAACTACTTAAATCTTCAGGCACTGTGTCAATAGCAAAAAGAAAAGAAAAGATCTAGCACCACAAGTGCAAACCTATAAAGCAACTAAAGCAACAGCAAATGCTATAATGTGTAGTCCCAAGCTTCTTCCTTGCCAAGCCTTCTGCCGTGTTCTGAGCTGGGTAAATATTACCAGGTCTGGATAAGGTGCCTTTGTTCAGGCTCAGACTCCAGGTGCTCTCCAGGTGAGCAGAGGACCCAGGACGCAGAGGCTGCTTAGGCAGTGGGGATCCTGGATTTTCCCATCCTGCCTGCTCAAACACAATGCTTAGGCTGCCAATGTCCTGAGGCACTATGAAGACAGTGAATTTAAGAATTCAGCTTGTCTGAAAGGGAATAGCCTATTTTCCAGGTTAAAAAAAAAATCTTAGGGATGTCTGGGTGGCTCAGTCAGTTGAGTGTCAGACTCTTGATTTCAGCTCAGGTCATGAATTTAGGGTTCATGGGATCGAGCTCCCTGTTGGGCTCTGTGCTGAAGGCACAGAGCCTGCTTGGGATTCTCTCTCCCTCTCTCTCTGCCCCTCCCCTGCTCATGCTCTCTTTCTCACAATACATAAACTTAAAAAAAATTAAAAAATCTTAGACATCAACTAAAGGAATCTTACATGTGAGAGAAGGTTAAAAGAAGTTAAGTGCTTTAAGATCATATACATTTAACTAGTAGCAGCAGAATTAGTGCTAGAAATTGTAGGGAAATGGAAGGAAAGGAAATTGACATATAGCATGTGAGGAGCAGCTTGTGGCTCTTGTGTTTTCTTCTGTGATTTAGATCATCTGGTGCCTTCGTTGTTTAACGAAAGTAAACCGCTTCTTGCTGACTCTCAAATGGCTCTGTGGCTGGGAGAGGTTAGGTTTTTCTGCCTTTCAACACATAAGAGAAATCTGTATCACAAATACAGATGTGAACCCTGCTTTTTCTTGTCATGCTCAACTTCACGAGAACAGATAATGTATCTCTTTCTAATGCTGCTGTACCCTAGTTGCCAGCACAGTGCCTTTGTGGAGTCTCAATAAATAGGTTCCAAATGAAAGAATGGATAAATGAATGAATAAGTGAATAAGCTCGTGGAAGGAAAGCTCTTTACAGCAGAGATGTGCCTTACTTTACATATTTATTACATTCCTGTAAATGTATGTGCACGCCTGATTTTGGTAACTCACGTGATATACTTTTTGCGATGTGTCAAGTTTGCATCTAAATTAACAGTTGCTTTTCTTTTAAGTCATTAATTATTTGAACCAAACACATACAACCAGAAGTGGGGCTCTATTTAGAGGAACTTTCTAAAAGTAAAATATTCTTTATGTGTTAGGGAGGACTCATAGCCCCTTACTTATCCATTTTGTGAGCCTGGCTGTGTATGCAGCTTTGTTATTGTTGTTTGAAGAGCTGGACTCATCTGTTCAAGAGAAAAGGGGAACCGACAACAAAGAAAAAACAAGCGACACCTCTGAATGCTCTGAGGCCCTCCAGTAGTAGTGACAAGTGATTAAGCACAGAACCGGGCTATGCCTCAAGAACTCTTGCTCTCCGCTGCTCCCCTTGAACCCTGGGAGACTTGGTTTGCCATCAATTCTGCACAAAGTGAGGCTGTATTTTTCAGCTGAGAGGCATTCGGGGGGGACAGAGACGAACACCTTGGTATGTCAACCTTGAAGTACCACCTGGAGGGCGAGGGCCTTTCACAGTTTAATAGTGGACAGAATGTTATGGTGATGATCTGGGTCAGGTGGTGACTGAAGCAGTCACGGATCCTGGAACAACAGATGTCACAGTGACAGCTGTAATATCCAAGACTTATTTTTCTCCTTAGCAGCAGAACAAAATAATGGGTAACAGATCTGATCCTGCAAAGGAAGCACCGCCTTTCCTTTATTAGTTTGCTCACTTTGGCTGTACGATAGTAACTTCTTATACCATATGCGCTAAAGATTAAGCAGTCGAGTATTTCCTTAAGATACAAAATAGAGCCCATGATGCTGAAGGTAGGCTTTTGGTAGATAATGTTTTCAAAAGAATTTTATCCTGACCTTCTAACCACCAAATTCTCCTTGGGTTCCACTGAGAAAAGTTATCTGGCCTCTTTGGAAGCCTACTGGCAAATTGGTAGACAATTATTGACAAAGTAGCTCTATCAACAATATAAAGTCCAGAATATCATGATTATAAAATATGCCACAGAATTTTTAAGTGGTCCAATACACTGGACGGTCTATGAGACCATAAATTCCATTGATTTATAATATAGAGAGAGTAGCTTTACAATATTAAACAATAAAAAAGATAAAACTGTGTTAGCATAATACCTGGCACTCAGTAAACATTAAGCAAATGAATAGTGAGTGATCCAGAGCTGTTTCTGGAGATTTAGGTAACTGTATCATTGCTCTTAAGCATTTTTCACTTATGTCCCTCTTTTACTAAACTTAAACATCATTTTACCTTTCTCTATAAATGCCTCCTAATTAATCTTGCTCTAAATAATACGATACACTGGTTTTATTTGTTTGTGTTTAAAATGTACAGGGTGCAATAAAAGTAAATTAAATACCACGAGTTAAAATAATTATCAAAGAGAAACTAAAGCAAACAACATCTTAACTAGACTTCCAAATACTTTTCCCATCAGAAAAACAGCTTCGTGTTTCTCAAATGGCATGGGATGGAGTGACCGTTCACTGCGGAGTGTCTCTGTGGTTCCCGGTGTGAGGTATTATGGCACCTCTTCTTGGGGCTGACCCACGAGCTCCTCTGTAACTTGCTGTCACATTGTCACCTCATTCTTGAATTGCACAGGGAGAAAGATACATCTCAGCATTTCTCTTGCTACCACAATCTTCTCTAGCTTACATAAGCTCTCTCCATCGCCATTTTCCCTACCAAGTCCAGACAAATTGGGGTAAGGATCTGGAATTATGACCAAGGGCTCTTGGCCATCCTAAGTTTCCCTATGATGAGAGTGAGGAGCAAATTGATGAAGACATAGCTTTCTGCCAATGATCGTCATGAAAACATTAATTGAGCACCCACTATTTGTTGACCCCAGAGACAGAGACAAGTAGAAAACACATGATGTTTCCTTAGGAAACTTAGAGATGTACTTAGAAAGAGAACTGACAATGTAACTCCAGAAAATGCCCCAGATGAATGATTTGGAGGACATCTGTTGGAGTTGTCCCAATACATCCCAAATACAGTGGGATGCAGTAGCTGAGCCACTCTGGAAGATACAGGAGAAAATTAAGTAAGTTGAAGTGAAAATTCTAAAGAAACTAAGCCATGAAGTTCCAAAAAAGGGTTAATTCCATTTCAAACCAAAGTAAAAGCCCTGAAAGCAAGAGAGTAAAGATTTTTATATCCATACCTGGCCTATTCTAAACCAAGCAGTATAAGGAACTTCACAAGAACAAGTTTGATTGCACATGATTGACAGAGTAGAAACTTTCAAATAATGTTGGAAAGATACCTGAACTTCTGGGAGTCTCTGACACCAGCCCCCTCCTGCCTGTCTGTGGGTGGCCCGATCTAATCATATGAGCGATTAGAACTAGATGTGGCAGGTCACAGCCTAGGTGAGTCCTAGAAATCTAACCAAACATGTGGTGTTAAGAAGACAGAAGGAGAAGGAAAAAAAAATCCTCAGTGGGATGAAACCCAATTTTAAGCCTCTAGAGCATAGAAAAGCCCCACTATTCATTAAGGGAGGTCCCACCAGCTATTTTCTCAGGCAGCTTGTATTCACATTAATGAATGAAAGAGAGAATTTTAATGTGCACCTCTGAGAGAAATAAGACCCCCAAAAAGTTCATTCCCCAGATCCCTCTGGGTTTTTTTTTCCTTTTCCCTTTTCTAGTGCATAGTAATGAGGTTTCGTGGTTCTGTCAAGGTGGAGCAGGAAAGAGGTAGAGCAGGATAGTCAGGTTGTACATTCGAAGAGGCTCAGCATCAGAGAGCTTTCTTTTATCTGTAACCTGGCCCTTCCTCCAGTGCTTCTAACTTAGACCCAACCTGAGGCTCCATCCAAAGGGACAGGGGCAGCGGAAGCACGGCCCTCCCTTGATGGGCCAGAGGGGAGCCCAGGCTACTCATGGGAACAACCTTATCACCCCTTTGGAATAAATTTCCAAATACAGCCCAATCTTGACTCTAGTCTCCCATTGTTTGATCCTCATTTCTTTAACCTCCTTTCCTCCCCCCAAAGCAAAGAATAAACTTCTGCCAAACATTATAAGAAAGGCTTAATGCGCAGAGCCAGAGGTCAGGATGCCAATCTTATCTGCCCTGAAATACCCCTGAACTTGTAGAAATTTATATTTGTTTACATTATAAATGTACTAAAGAGCTAATTATAGTGATCATAACTCACAATTAAAAACAAACACAGTTAGAAATTTCAAAGACTTTCAATATCTTTTCTTTAATCATTCACCTAGGCTCAAAATATTCATTTTTTAGATTAAAGCATTAAAGTCGCTAATTATATTCTCAGAACTAACAATTATTTCTTTACCCTTTTACTACCTTCTTCTGGCAACAAAAAATGTCAGCACTGATTTAATTTTTTTGTTATTATAGGATTAAAAGAAGTTTCTAAAAACGCAATTAAATTTGCCCTATAGCTAGAGTAACTTCCCTATCAGCATCCGAAACCTCTTCTCTAAAACAACAGCATGAAAAATGATTCAGACTTTCTTGACTTTTGTGATACATTCCTTCCGTGATTATCTCCAATAACAACTCAACCGTTTTAATGAAACTCCCTGCACATCACGTCCTGGTGAAAGGTAGAACATATTAGATTAATAAAGAAAATGAAAGTTAAATTGGCTGTCGGAGTGTGAAGCCCTGCCCGTGTCATGCATGGGTTCTTCACCTTTGGGAGCCTAGTTCAACTTCAGCCCCAGGCCCTAAGTGAAAAGTTCAGTAGTCTTGAGTACGTCCCCACTTAATATATCACAAAATCAATTATTTTATGGTGGTACACTTGGTAACCTATGCTCAGACAGAATCAAGTTTTGTTCCCACTGGGGATTCACCAATTATCTATTCAGTGAATTATTTTCAGATAAAGCAGAAACACCTGCTGTCAGCAGAGGGAGTATCTGCCTAATATGGGTATCATTCTGAGCCTGACGTGTTATTGCATTTGTCACGTGCAGGATGGCACTGTGAGACTTTGGATGAATTTATCACATTACCGAGATGCTTGATGGGACATTGGAGCATGATTCAGTGCCCAAAGTTGGAGCTAAAATGCTGTAGCAAAGAGATCCAAAATGAAACCACAGAAAAATTGGGGAAGGGGGTAATCAAGTGTGTAGATACTGCAACTCATCTGTCTTGCCTGATTTCCAATAAGTCAGCACAAATAAAAATTGTGATAATTCAGCACAATTTCCTTTTACTGGCTATTGACCTGGGCAGATTCAAAGTAGGAACCAAAGAGAGGCTCCACGGACTTTGATTCTGAGACTGGGACAAAGGTCAGGCTTGAGACAGGCATAGTTTATGGGAGCTGCTACCCCTAACCATCTATTCAGGTAGGATTTAAATTCTTTAAAGGTCTCTCTTATCTTTCCCAGAAGTCAGTCAACCTCAAAACACCAATGACATTTATTTTTCACTTTTGCACAACTAATAACAATATCTGAAACTGAAACAAAGAACAAATACAACAGACCAGGTTTGTTCTGCTCTACTGACTCATTCACTTGTCAAATCTCAAAGCATTAACACATGAACTTCAGGACCCATGATGAAGTCCATAGGCACCTATGGAACGTCTACTCCTGTCTGCAGTGTACGTTCCGGACTGACAGAGAGAATAGGACAGCATCAGGGAGGCCTCAGTAGCATGATTCTGACATACTGGCTGGGTACCTGTCCGTTATTGCTATTCTACTCTTACTGGAATAATTTCCTATCAAAAGTTCTATGTTAGGAACCATGAAGGAAAGTATAATCTCCTGGTTGTGAACACAGTTTCTAGAACCAGACAGATTTGGATTCAAATGCGAGACCTACCCAATTATCAGCTGTGTTGCTGTATTAAACTATTTAAGCCCCAGCTCCCTTATCTTCAAAAGAAGAGTAATGGCTCACAGGGCTATCATGGGGAGGGTTATTAACAACATGTGCAAAGGCTTTGCGTGATACCTGCACATAGTAAGTGCTCTGAAATCTTTACCTGTAGCTTTGATGGGGTAATTACTGTTACTGTTATTGTGTTGTTGTTATATTATGAATATAGAAGAATATTAAATGATTCCCAGGACCAACTCATAAAATTCTTAGTTGAGAGAAGCAGTGGAAGCAACTAATAGTGACTGAGCTTTAAGCTGAAAAGAAAGGAGGCAATGGGTTTAGAACAGGCATCAGTCTTGCTGGGTAGACTTCTAAGTCAGCTTTCAATTAGTTTTGCTAATAGAAGGGTGAAAATAATCCAAAACAAAAGCAGACTCAACCAGCTGGCGTTTTTAAAGTTGATAGCCCATCAGAGATATGGACATACACCCTGTCAGCTTTTGCTCCCTCCCTCTGCTCTTGGTTCCAGTTGCTGGCAAGTGCCTGAAATGCTATTGCCTTTTTGAGAGAGAACTTTACCTTCCCAAGGACCTGCACCCCATGAGCTCTGACCATGGAAGAGACTCACTGGGCCTCAACACCCACGCATTGTTCAATCACTCTCTACCCCAAACCTTTCCCATGTCAGCTCCCTAATTTATTTTTTTTAAGCCCAAATATCCACTCATCCAAGAACGAGTCCTACTTTGAAGCACTTTACCATATCCTAGCAACCTACATGGAGACTAGTGAATTTGCATTAGCAAATACAGTCACTCCAGGACTGGACTTTCTTCTAAATCTCTGATTCTCAAGTGACAGCCTTTACCCCTCTGCTTTCCCCCTGCACCACTGCTGTTCTTCCCTGAGAGGGTTCTCAGACCCGGCTAGCATAATAAACACAAAAGCACTGTCTCTTGAAAAAAGGGCCAATTTTCTTCCACTACATGGATGGACAATTAGAAAAGAGGAAAGTGTTAGTATCAATCAGATGGAAAACTATAGGACAATTTCAAGCTTCTTATTCCTTAGAAGAGAGGTAATCAGAGTACAAGTTTAAGAGAAACTTTAGGTAAATCTCAGTCCTGCCAAGCAGCCTTTCCAGCTGACCACCACCACAAATGTTTGCCTCTTCTTTTGACTCGAGACCTAACAGAGCAGATAGCTGGATTGCAATGATGTGACAGAAATCCATTCATTATACAAATAATTATTCAACAATGATTTATTAATTTATTCTTCTATAAATATTTATGTTAGCAGGTACTGAGCTAAATCCTGTGGGGGAAGAGAAGCAAGGATATATACACAAGTATCTAGACCAGTGGCTCTTACCTGAGTGCAATTTTACCCCCAGGGGAGGTAAGTTTTGGCAATTTCCAGAGAAAATTTTGGTGGAAGGGTGCTACTGGCTTCTGGAGAGTAGAGGTCAGGAGGTGTAGGCTGCACCAAACATCCTACAATACAGAGGACAGGCACCCATAGTGAAGGAACATCTGGCCCCAAATACAGAGTGCTGGGGTTTAGAAACCTGAACTTTACTTTACTATCAAGCATTACAACCTACATTCGTATGAGAGAAAGAGAAGGAAAAAACTGGAAGAGTGAGTCCCTTCTGTCCAGAAGTCTAATCCAATCTAGTCTAAAGATCTAAAGAAGGTAACATTTGACTATGCCATGAAATTTGGATGAGATTTTGAAAGATGGTGATTACAGAGTTCTAGAAAATCAAAAATAGACTTCTAGCAAAGGGGAAAACAGTATATGTTTTTTAATGTGTTAAGGTCTAAGGGAGTTCTAATAGTAAAAGAACAGCTAGAATCATTTGAAGAGCAAGACAGAAAGACCAGAAGAAGAAGGTGATGACATTCCCAAGGCCTCAAATAGCAGGTTAGAGAATTTGCTTTATTGTCAGGGACTACGCATCTGAAGCACCAGACCTGGCAAATGTTATTATATTTTATCTTGGGCCCTGGTGTTCTGTTATTTCCGAGTCAACCACATCTAGGGTGGAGACTGGATTGTAGACAAGTTTGGGTCAAACGTGTGCATGTTTGACAGGTGAGGAAGCTGCAGCCCAGGGAGGCCCTGGGAACTGAGCACTCGTGCAGTCAGTCATGCCAGCGCCCAACTGCCATTTGTTCTCAGCCGAATTCTTCACCACCGCTCCATGCAGGCTCTGGAAGGTGCTGCTGCATGCATTTTTAGGGCTATAATTTGGGTCGGGTCACTTGGTCGGTATTCACATGCAGGACTCTGCACGGGCTAGATGGAGAGGAAGGATAGCTGATAACTGGTGAGTGGAGTTCGGTCACTCTCCACTGGGCTCTGAGTGCCGTGCAGCAGGATGTAGGAAACAACTATCACCCCCACGTACAGTTGTAGACATTTCAGAATCACTTGGAGTTTTTCTTCAAATTCAGCATATTCCCCTAGAGATTCTAATACACTACCAACGGGTATTCCAAGTTGTCTACCCCAAAACTTCTGAAAATTGTTGCTTTATATTTTTTAATGTTTTACTTATTTTTTGAGAGAGCAGAGAGCACAAGTGGGGGAGAGACAGAGACAGAGAGGTGGGACAGAGGATCCAAAGCGGGCTCTGTGCTGACAGCAGAGAGCCTGATGCAGGGCTCAAACTCATGAACCACGAGACCATGACCTGAGCTGAAGTCGGATGCTCAACCAACTGAGCCACCCAGGTGCCCCTGAAAGGTATTGCTTTAGAGAACCATTGTTGAGTGGGGAAAAAGGTTGAGAAACTTTACTATTGGTTTTAACAGGGAATTTCATCTAATCTATCAGACTCCAAGGTGACTTCAGAGTTCAACTTAACTGGATTCATAAATTTGGGGACAATTTTAGCTCTGTACTATTTTTTTTAAGTAGGCTCTATGCCCAATGTGGGGCTTGAACTCAGTCCTGAGATCAAGAGTCACATGCCAGGCTGGTGCTCTAGCTCTGTATTACCATTAATGTAATTTTCTGACATACACCCTTCCAAAATTCTACATGACATATTTATTTTTAAATTCATTTCATTTTGAGCTCTCCCTCTTTTCATGAGGCAGTAGACAATATCTTTCAAAGCACAGGAGTCCATGTGGGGAAAGAAAAGCAAAGGAAGAAGGAAAGGGAAGGGAAAAAAGGAAAGGAAAGGAAAGGAAAGGAAAGGAAAGGAAAGGAAAGGAAAGGAAAGAAGGAGGAGGAGGGAAAGGAGGAGGAGGAGGAGAAGAAGGAAAAGGAAAAGGAAAAGAAAAGAGGTTCTTGGTGTCTAAACAGTTTAGAACTGCTGAGTTTAGTGGGATTCCAATGTTTTTTCTCTATTAGACCACGTATGATAACCATCTTATATGTGCAAACTTAACCACTAGGTTAACAACCAGATTGCATCACTTCAAATTTTGGTCCTGGCACTAATTAGCTGTGTGACCTCAGGCCCACCGCGTCACTTCTCTGTGCCTTATTAGAATGCCATTTAATGCTTATTAAAATCTGTTAATACATGTAAATTGCTCACAGCAATAGCGGATTCACAGTAAGTGCTATTAAAGCACTAACTACTCTTATTTCTTTTAAAATAATTTTGAGGCACCATTTGAGACAAAAATTGATTTTCTTTTATGTGCTACCAGTGTCTGGCTTGAGGCTTTTACCTGAAGCCATCTTTTTTCTTCATGTCCACACCTACAGTCTTCTCATCAGCAGTAGTCTAGGAGTCTTGAACACCTGAACAGTCACACGGTTCCAGCACTCAGGTTCCCAGCCAGGGGCTCTAGAGTCCCCAAGATCTATGAGTTTCTGTATTACATCTCAAATTCTAATGGAGACGGTCTACATGCTCATACCAAGGCTACATGTATGCTGCCTGGCACAGAGCAGGACACTATTAGTGAAATGAACGGATTACAAGCTCTGGTCTTGTTTTTGTTTGCTTGTTTTGTTTTTTGTTGTTGTTGTTTTTATTTTTTTGCTTTTGGATATAATTCTATCAGTAGTATGGTTATCCTGTTCTGAAAAGATCACTTTGTGTTAATGCATGTCTCATGAATAAAAATGAGAAAGTAAATTCATCATGTCTTTAAAAATACAGACTGTTCAGTAGACTAAATATTATAAAGTAAGGAGTCCATGCTGGTAGGGAGAGGCTAATCAATGTTGGGCTTCCAACATAAAGGGTGGAAACTGCTGGAGTCTAATGTGTTCCCTGAATTCCTCTCTCTCTCCCTCTCTGTCTCTGTCTCTCTGTCTCTCTGTATTTGATTAAGTATCTCCATGAAATAACAAAAGCATGAATGTCTCCAAAAAGCAAGCCCAACAGCGGAATGGGAAGCAGCGTGCCTGGCTGGTGCAGAACGCATGGTTGAGATGTAATCTTCTGTGTGCAAACTTAACGTGCCAGTTGTTTTATTTAGGGAGGGAAAGGAGGGGGGATGCATTAGAGAGAAAGTCCACAGCATAATTAGGAAACAATCAACACGTTTTTCTTGCTGTCCTAATTTTTTCTTCACTTTAAAATGCTCCATTGAGTTTAATTAAACTTGCCCTAGGCTTATAAGCCTAGCAAACTGGGGAACATTTTTTTTGAAACTCGCTTTCCTGTCAGAAAGGTTTTCTTCAAGCTGGCCCAGTACTGCTGAACTTCAAGGTTTCAGGGGATGTTAAAACAACTACAACCAAATTAATGTAGATTATCTTTATTTTTTCCTATTGATTTGAGCAGAGGGGACGGGAAGCTGGGCACAGCCAAATAAAAGACTTCTACAAGGTTATTAAGGATGCTTGGTTTGGGAAGCAGGGGTTGGAAAGATGATTTCATGTGGTTATGAAGGAGAGAGAAAGAAACAGATACAGGGGATATGCCAATGATGAATAATTACTGTTATTTCAATGAACTGCTATTAGGGAGGCCATTTCTTCCCCTCTTTTTGTATGTCGGCATCCAATTTGCTTTGAGGAATTACCACCACCTCATTCAACATGGTCCCAGTGGGATGGTCAGCTGTTTCGGGTTGCCCTCCACCAGCCCCTGCTCTCCTTGGCAGAGGGGCAGATGGGCACGTGACCATTCTGGACCAGTAAGACTGTCACTCTCTCTCCCTTAGGGATGTGGATCTTGATCACAGAGACACACATAATCAGAAGGGTTTGATATAAATGATTCTAATTCAAGGCCAGGTAGAGTTTATCCTCGGGCATTTACTGAAATTCTTTTTATTTTTTTAAATATTTTTTGATGTTTATGTTTTTGAGAGAGAGACAAAGCATGAGCAGGGGAGGGGCAGAGAGAGAGAGGGAGAGACACAGAATCTGAAACAGGCTCCAGGCTCCGAGCTGTCAGCACACAGCCTGACATGGGGCTCAAACCCATGAACTGTGAGATCATGACCTGAGCTGAAGTAGGATGCTTAACCGAATGAGCCACCCAGGCGCCCCATAAAATTCTTTATAGATACTTAGATTCCACTCCTTTCTGAATCCTGGATGCTCAGTCTTTGGTTGGATTTTGTAAGTTCTTCAGTATTTGCGTTAGATTTTACTCATTTACGCTAACGTAATGAACGACCTCGAAATCTCACGGGCTTACAACAACACAAATTTATATTTTACTCATGTTAAGTGTTGCCTGCAGGTTGCCTGAAGCTCTGCTCCATATACTTTTCACACTACAACAGGTTGGAGGTACAGCTCCTGTTTGGGAAATTGCCACTCTTGTAACAGACAGAGGAGCACAATGAGGAAAATGCATCATGCCTGCTAAACCTTCTGCTTGGGAGTGGTATGTGTTACTTACCCTCACTTGGTCCAAGCAAGCCTAATGTTAGAAAGACTAGAAGCATAATTCTCCTCCATGAGGGAGAGACCTAATAGGGAGAGACCAAAAGAAGGGCAACAGAGATTTCTTAACAATAGTGAAATCTTAACTCCAGTTCTGCCAAGTCTTAACTGTGCAAATGTGGGGAAATAAACCTCTCTGAGCTTCAGTTTCTCCATCTTTAAAGCAGTGCTCACCAATATCTAGTCCCCCTTTTCCCAGGCACATAAAAAACTGCATAGTTGAAAGGGACCATGTGACCAGACCCAGCCAATAAAATGAGCAGAAGAGATAAGTGTTATTTCCAGAGACAGTGGTAAGCCATGTGAATTTCTCCAGACTCTTTTTACCTGCTGAGGCAACTAAGAAGACCAGAAGTTCCAATTGGCACAGGTATAAGGCATGTGAGTCCCTGTCAGCTTGAGTCTCTAAGTGACTATGTAAAGCAGAATACATTCCAGGTACTGACCCAAGCTAGCCATCATAGCATCATAAACTAGCTTAGTATAGCAACACTTTGTTATACTAAGACATAGGTTTTGAGGTTATCTTGTGTCTTCAACATAACTTAGATTTTCCTGACCAGCACAGAAATTGGTAGTGATACTAAAATCATCAAATTTCTGGTAGTTAATTTCTTCCTGCTTGAAATATCTAGAGTGACTTCCGTTTCCTGAACTGATCTAACCGATAAAGGCACCTAACCCAATCAGGAGATGATGGGAAAGATTTCTGGCTCAAAGTGATACCTGAACTATGTCTGAAAGAATGAATAGAATATGTGAAAAAAGAAAAAGGGGCATTCAAGACAGTTCATTAAAGGGGGCATTCAAGCAAAGGTGAGGCTCAAGGAATAGCATCATGGGGATCTATATTCAATTCCATCTGCCAATGTTATAGAAAATGAAGTTGGGAGATAAATAAGAAATTGTATACTCAGTTAACATGATTGGAGAGGGAAGATCCTATGTCTAACATTAAGGTGCATAAAGTTACATTACATGAAAACATCACTGGAAAAAATCATTGAAGGATACTAAACGGGAAAGAGGAGGTGGTCACACATGAATTTTAGATAAACCCCTCCATCTGCTACATGAAAGCTACATTTGGGAGATGAATTAGTAGATAAAATGAAGTCTAGGATGGCATTTAAAATACTATCTTGGTAATCCCAGAGAAAGGTAATAAAACCTAAATGAGAGAGTAGGGGACATCAGATTAGGGAACAAATCTCTGGCTTCTGAAAGTATTCTAGATATTCAGTCAATAATACTTGTTGAACAATTAATTGAGCATGGTAGTGAGAAAGGTGGGGATGGGGGATTCAAGAATGAGTCTCAGGTTTCTAACTTGGCTGACTGGGTCGGGGAGATCCCTGAAGCTGAGGGTATTATTATAGAAGCATATTAAGGTAATCCATTCAGTTTTGTATTTATTGATGTTGAAGCAATAAGGGTGTGTGTGTGTGTGTATGAAAAAATGGATCTCTAAGTTTAAAACTCAGACAGAGTTCTAGACTAAAGATACAGATTCACAGATTTCAGAATCATCAGCCTGTAAGTGGTGGCTGAAACTGTGGAAGCAGGTGAGGTCACTAAGGAAATTTTGGAAGAGTCATAGCCTAGGAGAAAATCAAAATTAAGAAAGGAATTAACAAATTTTCTCTAAAAGGATCAGAGAGGATCATGGAAAACCAAAGAGAGTATGGTGGCACAGAGTGATATGCTCTGAAACACTTCCACTGAATTTGATGATAAGGAAGATTGCAGTAGATTTAGGAGGGGCTTAGAAATAATGGAAAAGAATCTATTTCTTAGAAGTATGATAAAAAGAGAGGTATGCAATGGGAGAAAAATATAAATAAGTTTATAAGCTACAAAGAAGAAATCCCTCTCCCCCAAAAAGGTAGAAAGTACTTAAGACAAAAGTGAAGAAAGACAGATTCCCTCAGAGGGAAAATGAGGAATTAAGAGTCAAGGATAAAGGGGGAAGGACTGGCTTAGAACAGAAGAGACACCCATTCTATACAACTGGAAAAAGAGATAAATCAAGTTGTGGCTAGAGAAAAATCTGATGAGAAAGCTTAAGATACCACCTCATTACTTTTAAGACTAGAAACAGCATAGTGCATTCTGAGCGGTTGAACGTTTAGAGAGTGGTCATTGTAATGGGAGGGTGCAATAAATAGTAGACAAAGTCTCTAGAGGTGAACAAGACAAGAAAGCACAAGTTTAGAACTTTGGCACAGATATCACCCCTAGGCTCATGATGTCACTGAACTTGGGATGGAAAAGGGGACTGCAGGGACTGTTTCAAAGTCTCCAGTGACCCAAAGCTAGGGAGAAGCGAGTTCGCAAAAAGACAACAACGGTCTAACATCATGAATCTCAAAAGACTAGTGAGTTTTACTGGGGAGTGAAGGAATGCTGATTTAGAAGCCCATGAAAAATGAGAAGAAGAAGCCTGAGTGCATTCCCAGTTTAAACCAGAGGCACCCCAGCCTGTATGATATAGTATGGTCACTCTAGCTAAAGGAGAAATGGATCTTTAAGGAACATTCAAGTTTCAGCTAAGAGAAGAGATGAGGAAAATTTTTTGTGTCTAGGTACAAGATGTAGCAAAGAAGGTTAATGGGGGAATGTTTTGGAGATAAGTTTGTACAAGTGCTTCCTTGAGTCCCTCCGTAACTGACCACATGATGCTACCCTCCCTTCTTTCTGCTTTGGATATCTCCTCAGTAGCTTGTCATGGCCATTCTTTCCTCACTCACCTCAAAGGCCTTCACTAATCTCTCTACCTATCTGTCAATCTTACAAGGCCCAGTGGGAATCCTGCCTCTTTTATGAAACATTCCCTGGTTATAACAGCTTTTCTGGACTTCTCAATTCCATGAATCATTATGTACTTTTTGGATATGTCAATGTGGGGTACATCATTATATGCTGCTTATGAATCACTGTGTTGGCTTGGTTTTAAAAATAGCTCGCAAACTCTTTGAATCTGCATGGTGGTTTTTTATTGTGTGATTTGCACTTGACCATCTCATCCCTATTTCTTTTGAGGAACTGCTTCTTGACAATTTTAATAATATGTTTCTGTTGGGGATCAAAATTGCTTCTCTATCACAATATTCCATCATATCTTTCTAATCACAGAAATAGCCAGGTGACCAAGGTTGGATCATTTATAATACTACATCCTGGTAGTCATAGTGATTTATCTATAGAGTAACTAATGGGAATTCTTCTCTAGGATTTTCCCAGTGGGAGCTGAAAGGAAAAAGAAGTCTGATTAGAGTCAGACTTCCTAGCTGATGACAGGTATATTCTGTGATGGTTAAACTTATGTGCCAACTTGACTAGGCCACAAGGCACTCAGATATTTAGTCAAACATTATTCTAGGTGTTTCTGTTAGGGTGTTTTTGGATGAGGTTAATATTTAAATTGATAGACTGAGAAAGCAGATTGCCCTCCCTAGTGTGGGTGGGCCTTGACCAATCAGTTGAAGGCCTGCATAAAATAAAAGGTTGACCCTCCTCCAGATAAGAGAGAATTCTTCCTGCCTGAATGCCTTCAAACTGTTACACTTACTTTTCTTCCTGCCTTCAGACACAGAAACCTTTGTTTTTCCTGGGTCTTGAACCTATCATCTTTTGGAGTCATCAGCTCTCCTAGATCTCCACTTTACCAACTCACCCAGCAAATCTTGGGTCTTGGAAGCCTCCATAATAATGTAAGCCAATTCCTTATAACAAATCTATTCACACTATATGTATATCTAAACACAGTTATACCTACATACACATATATTTACATATCCATCCTATTGGTTCTGTTTCTCTAGAGAACTCTAGTACATATTCCCTGGTATGTGGAGAAAGAGAATGAAACTGACATCCAGAGACAAGAGGCACAGAAAAAGAGAGATGATTTCAAAGCATCAAGACACAGGTTTTAATTTTCTTTAAGATGGCTATAGCATTGTTTCCTTTCATTCTGTGAGCTAACCTGGAATCTTCCAATAAGTTTCCTTTGGTGATTTAACTAGATTGAGTTGTGCTTCTGTGACTTACAACCAAAAGATCCCTGACTAAAACAATCTTTGTTTTATATGTCTATATCCCGTTCAGCACTCAGGACTGTGCACATGATTGTTTCAATAAAAGCTCGTTGATTGATCGATTGATATTAGAATTACATTACTCTCTGTTCAGTTGGTAACTGCTGAGCTCCTGGTCTTCTCAATATTTCATTCTGAGCCCTATAATGAAGAAAATTTATCCGGACTGCTCCTAAGAGATAATCCAACTCCAAGAGAACACAGCCACTGGCAATAAATAGCCCAGATTCACAAAGAATAAAACAGATTAGACTAACTAGAAACTTTTTGGCTGAAATCACAAAGATTATATTAGCTAAAGGGAATGTGGTAGATGATTATTTGATCTTGTATCTTGATAGTGCACATAGTAAAGTGCTGGGTACAGCATCTCATGAAATCTTGATAGCTAAATTAATTTAAATTGGCTGAATATGTAGATCTTAAATATCTGAATACAGCAAACATGGGATGAATATAATATAGGAAGGTGTCAGGTTAGAATGTGCAGACTGGCTAATCAGATAATAGGGGATCAGTTTAACTCTGTTTTATTGGACCATCATCACTAATAGCATCTGAAGGGGTAAACAGCATGTTAATGAAATCTTCAAAGCATTGGTGAGAACATTAATAAATTAAACAAAGAACTTGAAGAGATATGAGAGATATACTGACAGAATAAAAGTTAGTATATTAGAGGGGAAAATATTCCTCAGATCACTTAGATCCCACATGCTTAATTAGAAATAAAAGGAAAGTGACTAAGTAAGATAAAGTTGTCTAATTTTAGAAAGGAGCTAGAGATCAGTGCTAAATACTTTGGCATGAAAGGTGACATGATAGTCTAGAGAGCAAATATAGGTAGTATAGTGTGCATTCAGACCCACAGTTTTTTTTTTAATAGGGAGGATGCATATCTAATCTTAGGGTTAGAAATGAGTTTCAAGACATGAAATCAAAAGAAGAATCCTTAAAGAAGAGATTGGCCAACTTAATGATTAAATGTCATTAGGCATTTGTTATTAAAAACAACAAAACACAATGAGGGGATAATAATGATTATATCTAAAGTTTTTCAAGTCCCTGAAGTATAAGATAAATAACCCAATAGAAAATAAAAAAAATTCTATGACAATACTGAAAAGACAAAAAATAAATCATCAATGATAAATGAAAGTTCTTACCCTTATTACTGAAAAAAAAAAGGAAAAAAAGATATGACATTTTTGACCTCGAGAATCAACAGGTCTAGAAATGAAACATTTTTTATTTTCTGCTAGTGGGAATAGTATTAAAAGCTAACACCCACTGAGTGTTTAATATCAGACTACAACTTTCAGGCATGAGAATTTGGATAATAGGATAAGAGTATATTTAATTTTTTTTTTTTTGCATGACACTCAGCAAGTACCATTGTGCTTTTATTTAATGTTTATTTTTGAGAGAGAGAGAGAGAGAGTGAGCACACATGAGTAGGGGAGAGGCAGAGAGAGAGAGGGAGAGACAGAATCCAAAGCAGGCTCCAGGCTCTGAGCTGTCAGCACAGAGCCCGACGTGGGGCTTGAACTCACAAACTGTCAGATCATGACCTGAGCCAAAGTTAGAGACTTAATCAACAGAGCTACCCCTAGGCATGGAGAGCCCCTAGGCACCCCTAGGATAGAAGTCTATTAAAACAGAATAAGCTAGTCTGCAATCACAAAAAGAAAAGGAAGTTTATTTATTTTTTAATACAAGAGTCTTGGGCACGTGTTTGGGTTGGTAAAACAGCTTTTATCTGGTCATCCCAGAAACCGCACTCCCTGTCATCTTTTTCTCCATCATCTTCATGCACACTTCCATCATCTTCATCCAGTGAAAAGCAAACTGCATGGTGGAGGATGAGCATGCCGCGTTTCCACTCACATTCCAATGGAGAAGCTGCAGTCATTTGGCATCTCTGAATATAGGAGAGCTTAGGAAATGTAGCCTAACTGTGTGTTCCAAGGAGAGCAGAATTAGGCAGTCGGCTAGTAGTCTCTGCCACAAGACTGAAGAGTCAAGGTAACGAGCTGAAATGGAATCCATTCATGTACCTCAAGGAGTGATCAGCTCCAAAAATAAACTGACAAGGTCACATTCATTAACTCATTGGAAAATCTCTCACAACACTCCCATTTGGTCCACATAACACCTCTGTTGTCAGCATTAATGTTTCTGAGATAAGTATTAGTGTTTCTATAGGGAAAATACAGGTCTGAAAGTCTTTAAAAATACCTCTAAGTCAGACAGCTAGTGAATGGTGGAGTTGAACTCAGTCTGTCCGATTCCACAGCCAGCTTCTTTGTTTAGTCTATACCACAAGGATGGAGTTAGCAAGCCCATCTTTCTCTACATTAACTACACAGAATCCATCACTAACTTTATATTCCATCACTCACTTTCAAGTCAACATGTAATAAGAATCTACTATTTGCTGGGCTCTGAACTAGTCAAATTAATATGTATTATCTCTCAATCAATTCAACCACCCTTGAGGAAGACATTTTTATTTCCCACTAAGGGTAAACTTGGCAAGAGTCACATAGCGAGTGGGCAGCAGATCCAGATTGCAAAAAGTTTAGACTCCTCACCATTAACACCATGCAGCACCCACTCTCACGTACACCCACTTCCCCAGTGAGACTTTATGAAGGCCGACTATGAACACAGCACCGTAAGGTGCTTCAAGAACCTACTCTCTGCTCTCAACAACCTGACAAGTTAGTTGGGGGAGATGAAACGTATACACTCCCAAGCACATACTAACCACACACGCGTAAAAAGCAGTGTGTGAGCTGAAGTGGTGTAAAGGGCACTGACAGTTTGTATTTCACAGAATTCCAAATTTAAACGTATATTGGAGATGTAAGTGAAAGCTTCTCGGATTGAGGAGGAGTTGGAATAGGTGGATTAACAGAGACAGGCCCAGGGAAAGGAAAGACAGACAGCTTCCAATGTAGGGAGAACAGAGAAGCCTAGCCAGGGAGGGTGGTAACAGTCAAGAGTTGTTTTTAAGTCCCCTGGGTCACTATCTGGCCAGTAACGTTGGTTAAAACAAGCAAATAAGCAAAATGCTTTACAAATACAGGTTAATGATATCTTGGTTCTGTTATTTTCCCTTCCAGAGTGAATGATCTGAATCCTAACTCAAACTCTCCTCTGAAGGGCTCCAATTCTTGGTTTGAAATACCTTCCCCTCCCCCTTTTATGAATGTGCAAATGTTATAATGCAAAGGTGAACTGAAAGCTCTTTGTCTTCAGAGACTAAAATATATTGCCCTAATATTAGTTGGTGATATTGCTCTTGCAACAGCTCAACAGCTGTTTTCCTATTAATATATGTGCAGTTTACTTTGTTTAGCCAGGCTTATACCAAAAGATCTAACTGGAAGGGAGAGGAGAGACTGCAGGGAGAAGGGAAGAAGAGAGTTCCCTGGCTCCAAAAATCTTATTTTTAATGTGTGGTCAAATTGTCTTCTTTCCCAGAAATGACATGAATACATTTTTAAGAAAACTTTATCAGCCTTTTGGGGGTAGTATATGGGGATACTTTTTCTTTACAAAAATGATCCTAAAAACTAAACTGCTCTTGACTGAAAGAGTATTGACTGAAAGGGTATTGACTAGATCCCTAGAGTATATTAAAATAGAGACTCATGTCTCATGAGGCATTGACGTTTTCAAATCATAAGGCAGCCTAGTTTAAATCAGATGTTTATTAGAGCCTTATTAGACATAGGTACTATCTTAAATACTTACTGTCCAACTCAGCTTTGGTTCCAATGATGCCAGGCAAGAACAGAGACCCATTCCCACTGGTAGAACAGAACTGCCCTCTTCTATTCTAACACCAGGCGTTCACTCCTTTAACAAATATTTATTTCTCTCTAACCGTGAGCCAATCATCTTTCTATGTATTAGTAATATAACAGTAAACCAAAAAAAGGCAAAGTAATAAATAATATAAAATATGTTACATTCCGAGAAACAGAATAACTCAAGATAAAGGGATAGAGGCACGGAGGGGGTGCTACTTAGAGTGGACTGTACAGGGGAATCCTCCTCCAGGATGATATGAAATTTGAGTAGAAGTGAAGTGACCTGAATGAAGTAAACAGGCAAGTCCTCTGGCTATTTGGGGGAAAGCCATTTTAGGCAGATCTACGAGTTAAGTTCAAAGGGCCCAAGGGAGGCAGATGCTTGGAGTGCTTGAAGAACAAGAAAGAAGGCATTGTGGCCTGCAAACAGTAATCAAAGAGAAAGAGACAGAAAGTGAGTCAGATAGCAGATGGAGGAACAGGTCAATGTGGGTCAATTTTACTCTAGATGATGTTGAAAATCTTATGAGTGTCTTGAACAGAGAAGTGATATTATATAACTTATTTTTTAAAGGTAGTTGCAGTTGCTATTTTGAGAATAGATGGTGGAGGCACAAGGGATGTAGCAGGGAAACAATTTAGGAGGCTATGCAGTAAGGGAGAGAAAAGATGATAGCCTGGACCTGAGGGAGGGGAGCACAGTGGATACAAGTGGTGAAAAAGGTCATGTTGTAGATATATTAGAACACAGAACTGATAGACAATTTTTGGTGGATTGGATTAGGGTAAGGGGGGAAGGTACAAATCTAGCATGAATCCAAGTTTTGATACTGGAGTAATTGAAATTCAGAGTTGTAATTTGGTGAGCTGGAGAAGGCAGGAGGGTGGAACTATGTTTTCTTGCATTAGGTTTGAGAATGCTGATTACAAGTGGAAATGAGGAATAGATGAAATGCAGGAAATGAGAGTTCAGGGGACAAATCAGAACTGAGATGTAAATATGAGAATTTTCAGGGTACAGTATTATGTGGAACACCTGCCTATATAAGCTCACCTAGGGAGTAGCTGCAAAATAAAGAGAGGAAGAATTCCAAGAAAGGAGCTCTGAGGCATGCCATCACTTAGAGGTTGGGAGCATAAAACACAATTGTGCAAAAGAGATTGAGAAATCGCAGTCATGGAGACAGGAGGAGAACCAAGAAAGAAAAGGGTTCTAGAGACCAAGTAGATATATTATTTCTGGGAGGAAGGAGGATTGAGAAGCAGGTAAACAGTAGTGGTGGCCCCAAGAGCAGACAAGAAGAGAAAACTTCCCAGCTTTGGTCATAATTCAGTTACTTGCTCTGGGGTCTGACTGCCTAACAGGGGTGTGACTGAAAGTTACTTAATGTTGGGGGCTCATCCCAGACTTACCCCTGCTCTTATGCTCTTATGTCAGCACATCTTGCTGATGACACCTTCTAGCTTCTAATTATCTCCACCTCAAGAAGAATACCAAGCAACCATTTAAGGATGATTATACAACTTCATTTTATTGGGGCTTCCTCCCTACATCCTCTTTGCTACAACCATGCTATACTCATGGTTGGTGTCTCCATTATCTCATCATTTTTGTAGGGTCCACATGTGCCACTGAACAAAGATCTTTCCATACACTTTGTAGTAACCCTGACAATAAATGTGAGAGTTAGATATTTTTGTTTCTATCTTAATACCTGAGAAAACAGACAGATGGGAAAAGTGCTTGCTTACACATGACAGAGCTCAGACCTCAGTGTATCTAAATCCAGAGTCCATGCTCTTAACTATTCCTCTGCTCCTGATTTAGTGACTACCATGTGCCTGGTTTACTCTCAGGAAAAGAACTTTTATTTCATATACAGAAAAATAAATACTAGGACCTTACCAAAATTCTAAGGAAAAGTATTTGCAAATCTTTCACAAACCCTTACCTCATCTCTCAGAATAATGTCTTATCTAATTCCAAAAGTTTTAAATGCCCTCTTTAGCTGGTAGTACTTTACATGGTAGTACTCTCATTCACAGGATTTCTCTCCTTAAGGTATGAGAGTTTTGTTGTTGTTGTTGTTGTTGTGTGTGTGTGTGTGTGTGCTATTTTGTTTTATTGGTGGAGGTTGGGCAGGTGAGAAGGTGTATCTATGCTTTTCATTACATAAGTAATGTATATTTCCTTGTTTATATCACTTCTCTGCAGTCAGGCTTTCAATTACTTATGTCTATGGACTTGCTTTTATGCTGAAGTGTATTTATTTTGAAAATATATGAAATGGAGAAGTTGATCTCTATCTATTACATTAGTTCAAGCTGAATCTCTAAGATGTTAGGGTCTACCATTTCTATTCTTATTAGATAATATTTATAGAATATTCATGTATATTGTGCTCTATTTGAACTTTACCAATCATTTCTTCCTGTATCACATTTATAAGGCAAATACTCTTACTAGAGTTTTAATCTCATAAGTGTGATTCAAATACTTTACCATTTTTGATGGTAGAAAGTAAAAAAGTGAGATTTATGCTTCTTTTCAACCAAAGTATCTGGGCTAAACTCAATTTACCTCCTTATACCATGACTATTTTACTTCTCAGCTTAGTGAAAACCAAAATAATATTTCAGTAGCCATGGAAATTGTATCCTGCCATTTCTTTTGGCTAATGCATGGTTGTTGTTCCAGTTGTTGAATTTTTATCTCATCAAAAACTTTCATTAATATTCCAATGGTTTCTTTAGAGACCATCCCTCAAAAACTAACAGGAACATGTTAATAACTTGATGGGGGGTCGAGCTCCACTAAGCTTCTCATCATTTCCAATAGCTCAACAAACATAAATTCAGAGCTGTCTTCTTAGAATTTCCTTTTCAACAAAAGCATGTACTTTCAGGAGCTAAATTTTTATTTTAAATTTCAAAATAACAGGACAGCAAACGTCCAGTGCTCTATATGCCTGCTTTAAACGTCACATGCTAATAACCATGGACAGATCCACAAAGACTCAAACCAGCAAAAGCTCTATAAACTAAAAAGGGAAATTCTATGAGCTAAAAGCAAAATTCCACAGCAGAGACAAGCTCTATTAAATAACCTAGGGGTACCTCTTTGGCCTTATTTCTCAACCCTCCTTCTTCTTTTTAAATCTGCCATTTTCATTTTTCCTATCAAAATGACAGAATCTGATTCTCTAGCCATATTCACCTTCTTTCAGTTTCTTACTCCTCCTCGCCTTTCCTATCTCCCTCCCCCAAATCTCCCAGTCTGTGCTACCTGCCCTGATGTCCAGAGAAAGTGCAGACTTTGTCAGATTTCCTAGAACACTGTAATTCTCCTACCGTAATATTTATTATACTTTAGCATCATGGCTTCCTTTATTGAATCTCTTCAATATCAGGCCTTAGGCAACGACGGCAAGGATTCACCATTTTGTCAAAAAATGCCTATCACATATTATGTACTTCATAACTTTGAGTGGAAAAAATGAACACATCATTAGAGAAGATAGATGAATGAGACATTCTAGTGGTAGTGTGGTTTTTAGGAGTTGAGGCTTCCTTGGACCAAGAGTACTACATTCAAATCTCAGCTTGGGAACCACCAGCTTAACTTACTGACCTTGGATAAATTGCTTAATCTATTTGAATTTGAGGTCCTTCTCTATGAAAATGGAGGTAAAAATAGATACTTCCTCAGAGAATTATAGCAAATATGCAATGAAAAATTTCATATAGCACTGTATCCAGTATATAAAAGTATTATATATATATTTCTTGTTGTTACTAAACAATATTATTACTAAATAATAAAATGTGCTTACAGATCTGGCTATGAATTGCATTTGTAGCACCAGTTAGGAGTTTCAGTGGCAAATCCAAAAACAACTAATGGAAAAAGTTTACAGGGTAAAAACAGTGATTGTAAAGTAATGTGTTGAATCTACAGCCACAGACAATTAATGAAGCCTAGGATATGGCAGGACATTGGCTAACCTCTTAAATTCTCTAATAGGCAAAAAGGACAATGAATGTTATCCCTTTGTGCTTATCTCTGAAAATTAAAGAAATATAGATCGTATTACATATGTCATAAACTAAAAGGCAACCATTAGAATTAAAAATAAGAATTTTATCTTCTAAATAAGTATAAGAAAATAAAGACAGATGTTTAAAAAGATCATGGTATAGTGAAATACAGAAAACTTAAGTGAGATGCGCCTGGGTGGCTCAGTCAGTTAAGCGTCCGACTTTGGCTCAGATCATGATCTTGTGTCGGTTTGAGCCCCTCATCAGACTCTGTGCTGACAGCTCAGAGCCTGGACGCTGCTTCAGATTCTGTCTCTGTCTCTCTCTGACCCTCCCCCATTCATGCTCTATCTCTTTGTGTCTCTTAAAAATGAATATATGTTAAAAAAATAAAAAAATTAAAAAAAAAAACAAGTGAAACATAGAAAACTAAGGCAACAGCAGAGCAGGGAAAATAAAAGCAAATAAAAAAACAAAATTCATAAGGCATGGCAAAAGCAAGGCCAAATCTATTAGTTATGAAAATATATAAAATAAATACATTATGCATCCTGTTAAGAAAACAAGGCTTCTCAGATTGATACTAAAAAAAAAAAAAAAAAAAAAAAAAAAAAAAAAAAAAAAAAAAATTGATATAATCCTCCAGAGACCAAATAACTTTATAAGGATAAAGTGAAAGATTCATTAAAGATAATCCGAAATTCAGTCTTTTACAATTTCAAGTTTTCCATAATAAGCAGATATCACCTCTTTAATTAGGGAAACAAAGGATTAGGTTAATGCATGTTAAGACCTCAAAAGAGTCTCTGGCACAGAGTAAGCTCTACTTAAGGGTTTGTTCAGAGTATGACTTGTTACTATGGCTTTGCCAGTGCTATCCAAATAATATATCAAAACCGGGACACAACAATAGTATCACAATCACACAGCCCCCTTCGCTTTAAGGAGGTCTTTAAGTTGGTCACATATATGGAAGGTCCAAGGTGAAATTTCTTGTAAAATTTCAGTTCTTTGTGGTACAGCTTATTCACCATCCTCATATCCTTCATTTCTAGACTAATGAGTGGCAGATAGTGATACTTTCATTATTTTCACTAAAACAGTAATAATCACATTAAATTGGTCTGCAGTTTACGAAGTGGAGTCCTATTTTCTGAGAGAATAGAAGAGTTAAGCAAAATTTAATTTAAAAGTCTTTGCTTTCTCCCACAGTATAAATTCAGCTATTGTACTCATTGATTTCATTCACTGAATCATTTGCCAGTTGCTTAGCAGGCGTTATGCCTATATAAAGGTGAATGAAAACACATGGTCCTTGACTTCATAAAGCTTATTGTCTATTAGAAAAGAACAATTATTATTTTTTTTTTAAATTTTTTTTTCAACGTTTATTTATTTTTTTGGGACAGAGAGAGACAGAGCATGAATGGGGGAGGGGCAGAGAGAGAGGGAGACACAGAATCGGAAACAGGCTCCAGGCTCTGAGCCGTCAGCCCAGAGCCCGACGCGGGGCTCGAACTCACGGACCGCGAGATCGTGACCTGGCTGAAGTCGGACGCTTAACCGACTGCGCCACCCAGGCGCCCCAAGAAAAGAACAATTATTATGTAACCTGCAAAACAAAACAAAAACAAAAGAAAACAAAACAACAACAAAAAGCAGTTCCATGAGAGCACACAAGCATATAACCAAGAAGTCTATCTCCTATTGACAGGGGCAGGCAGGCCAGGGTTTTCACAGAAGAACTTTAAAGGCCAAGGGTTTTTACTAACATATCTTCTCTGCCATGTCCATGATTCAATCCATCTTTCTAATATCCAGAATGCTGATTCACTAGAATAAGGACATTTATATTCAATAGATCCTTTGTTCCAATCTCCCAAATTAGCTCTATAATATATCACTTTATACCTTGTTTTATTAAACCCTACATGTCTTCTGAAAAATGCATGTTTTGCATTCATTAGTCAGTAAGAACCCCAGGTAACTGCTGGGGTGGGGAAAAAAAGAAGACATACACCCAAATGGGCTGTTATATACACAGAGTGAAACACTTTCAAACGGGTTTATGTTTGGGAAAGAAGCATATTGTTCCTTGCCCAGCACACTCTGCTTCAGCAATGAGTGGAGGGTTTGGCATTAGGTCAGTTGCTTTGTTGTGTTTTGATAGATTGGGCCATATCTGAAGTTTATTACCTGGACATGAAGGAGAAAAGCCACATAGCAAATTGGCAAATATCCCCCCCACCCCCACCCCTCGACTCTTTTCAATACCCCTAGAACGTTTATAAAACATTTTAAGTTAATCAAACAACACTGGCATGCATTCCCGTTGTAAAAATGAAGACAGTAGACAGGAGATTAAAATCACTTGTGACATCCAGCCCTGTATCCCTGTAGCATGTACCATCAATAGAGACAATCACTGTCATTGATTTGATGTGCTTTCTCCAGGTCCTTCTTCTCTGAATTTACATATACAAATGAGCATTCTAATTTCTGTGGTCTTTTGTTTTTTATACACAAAAAAATAATATTATTCTGTGGATATTTTTGGAAACTTGTTTTTTCAATAAAGACTACTAAACCTTACAGATTTTACATGAGAATGTCAATAGATCTGCCTCATTTATTTTTATTGTTGTACAGCATACCAAAGTGAGGACTTTATTAATTCTCCTACCAGTGGGCATTTACGTTGTCCCATTTTTTTCCCATTACAAACAATACTGCAGTGAATGTTCTTGAGAATATGCTAGCAGGTCTTCTACTAGCTCTCATACATGTAAAATTTGTGAACACTTCTGAAGTGTTGCCTATCACTTTGTAATTGTACATATTATCATAAATGACATCAAAAAATGTCAAAAATCAGAATGACATGGGCATGGACCAATCAGTAAGGATGCACAAAGGAGCCAGGGCAGATGCCAGGAAGAAGCATTCAGTATGCTGTGCTTGTTCCTTCTACCCAAATGACTACACTAGAAATTGGGTTTTCAGTGCTGCCATTCAAGAAACGCTTTTACCCTCTTACGTATTTTCTTGTGATCATATTCAGCTAGTATGCTAGCAGTGGTGCTCATCATGGCCAAAAATTATAAGTCAAAGACTCTGTGTGTGTGTGTGTGTGTGTGTGTGTGTGTGTACATGAGCTTGCAATGGTTCATTATAGCTGATATGAAAATAAATACTAATTATTTTTTTTAAGAAATGTTACATTTCCATTTAAGTATGTAAATAAAGTAAAGAAGAGTAAGGAACATAACTTTAAAGGAAGATTTTTAAAGGAGATGATACCCCAAGATAGGCTGGCATCTTTCTCAGGAAATATTAACTATTTTTTTTATTCATTCCAGTCCTAATGTTACATACAAAGTTTGATAAGATATTTCTTAATAATTCACATTTTTAGTCTTTACCTTTTCTAAAATTTTAGAATGCTTCTTGTGTTTCAGGTCACTTCCCCACAAATGCTCCTCTAGCTTTTTAAATTGTAACTATACCTTCTTAAGGAACTAATCCTGTGACTACTCAGCTTTCATTATTTGCTTAAAAATGTCAAAAGTTTCAGTCATCTTCTTCTTAAGGTGCTTCTTTCATCCTTTCCATGACATAGAATCAAAAAAGAAGGGGAAGAAACACATGGGGCATTCCCTTTGCTGAGATTTCAAAAACTGCTTGTGATTACTTCAAAAGAATCTGAAAGAAGTTCTTTTCTGTTTAATTATTAACCAAGAATGAAGCATAACTTTTCCATAGTTTTTCTTTTTGAATAATGGGAAATGGGAATAGCATGGCATGTTGTAGTCTATAAAGCACACTCTCATCCCCAAATGGAAGCATCTCGCAAAGTAAAACAATACATCTCAGAATATCATTTCCTTTAGCAATACCCTAGCGATGAATCCCTACCCTTATACATGGATCTTCTCTTGCTAACACCTACATACTATTAGAAAAAATTATAATAAATTATGTGAGGATTTGAAAACTGGTTATCTGATGGCAGCCAGGAGAGAGGAGTGTGGGTCAATCCTATCTTCCATGCCCCGATCCCCAATCACTCAGAAATATAATTGTTTTGTACCTCTGTGATCCAAAAGCAAATCAAAGCCATATTTCATTCAAAGTACTCATGGCAGAGGGATCTTGGGAAGCAATTTCCAACCCTATGATTTTAGAATCTATTAAACCTCTTGTTCTTATAATTATCTTCACATTTTCTCCATTACTTTACAAAGATACCAGAATAAAGAAGCTGCAATTTTGATTACAGGATTGTTTTAATCTCATTACTTCTGCATATCCACTTTTTCTCTTTAATTTCTAATTTGAAACATATTAAAATAATAAAAAAATTTCAATGATTCTAACACTAATTATTTGACAGGTCTAAGATCCTAATCTCTCAAAACATCTTACTTATTTCAATGAAGCACATACAATTCTAAGCATTAAGAAAAAACTTAATTTTAATTTATTCTGTAAATGAAGAACATTTATTTAATTTGATAACACATCTGGCTACTCAAACTGAATGTGAAAGGAAGAAATAGTATGCTGTTGAAAACCTAAAATCAGGGTTGACTACTTTATGCTGTATGGATCAACCCAATGCTTTTGTTCAAAACACATTTATTCTAAAACTATGGGATAGATACGTTCACTGGTCACACATAACTCTGATCCAGGCACTGTATTAAGTTCTTGGATATAAAGATACAGGACTCTGGCTTAAGAAGCCCACAATTAAATAAAATGCTGCATGGGTAGCACTAACAGATATAGGAATTACATGCTAGTGGAACATTATGAGTAGCAATGATTCCTTCCCTTCAAGGAAAACACTGGGAAGGGCTTCATAAGGATGATGGTTTATTAGAATGAGTAGAAATCAGAATGAGCAGATACTGAAATTTATTTTAAATGAACTCCATATTCAGCTATTAAAAACCACATTGAGGACTGTTTTCCTGGATACTGTATCTACTAGCCCTTTCTACTTAAGTAATTTGTAAGCTGAATTTATAGGAGGTTACCACAATGGGCAAATGTAAACCAAGGAAGTTTCTACTTTCCGCCTCAACTTTTCCATCAACACCTGCTCCCTCTTCAGCAAGAAAAGCTCTCCTTTCAGCTATATTGTATTTACATGATTGTGCTACAAAAAGAAATTGCTTTCTCAATTTATGTTTTGTACATTTAGACTTTTGTGTATATATGTATGTGTATATTTTAAAAGTTATGCCCACTTGTATAACAGACACTCAGATGCACATACAAACAAAAGTTTAGGCCTTGAAAATAAGAATAGAAGAATCTCCAACAAACACTTTTATATTATTAACCCAACTTTGGTCAGAGAATTTGCATATAACGAAAACAATGAGGTCAAGTACAAGTGGAGCACACATTATCCTTCACACTCACTAAGAGTGACTCGCTAAGATGGCAGCACTTCACAGTGGGAGCTATTCTGTGAAACTTCAGACTTAGACTTAGCCACTTTTTTTGTTTTCATGAATTCTTCAGCATAGCACATTATTTTATTATTTTTTAATGTGTATTTATTTTGGGGAGACAGAGAGACAGAGTGGGGCAGGGGCAGAGAGGGAGACACAGAAGCCTAAGTGGGCTCCAGGCTCAGAGCTGTCAGCACAGAGTCTGATGCGAGGCTTGAACCCAAGAAGAACGGGATCATCACCTGGGCCAAAGTCGGACACTCAACCGACTGAGCCACCCAGGAGCCCCGACATAGCACATTATTTTAAAAACAAATTCCTAGACCTATGCTAGCCTTTAGAATACACTGTTAAACTCTTAAATCTACCAGTGCTCAATCATATTCATTTGCCATGAAAATCCTTTTCTTAGCATAAGATAGAAGAGTCCAACAGTTCCTTTGGACCTACCACATATAAATTCTCTTTGGGAAGTAAGGTGTAAGGATAAAGAAAGGAGCAAAGTTCCTTTATTCTTTGACTACAAGATCTTCACATCAAAATAGAGAAGTGGTTGATGGGTGGGGTACCTGGGTGGCTCAGTCGGTTAAGCGTCCAGTCCAGCTTTAGCTCAGGTCATGATGTCACAGTTCGTGGGTTCCAGCCTTGTGTTGGGCTCTGTGCTGACAGCTCAGAGCCTGAAGCTCACTTCACATTCTGTGTCTACCTCTCTCTCTCTGCCCTTCCCCTGCTTGTGCTCTGTCTCTCTCACTCTCAAAATTAAACATTAAAAAAAAAAAGTGGTCATTGGGTTAAGTGTACTCAAAATTTTAGAAAGCTGCTTGTTCAGAATGACATATCAGTGCTTTCCTAGTTTATGTCAAAGTGACCCTTCCAAATAGAATTACATTTTTACTATATGCACAGAAATACACACATGTGCATTCATGCATGTGCACACACATACACATATACATACACATGCCCCTTTACCATCCATGCTCCTGATTTGTCAAATGAGAGAGACAACCAAGAAGTGGTGACAAACAAGGAATTTTCTGTACTGAGGAGAAGGAAAATAAGTTTAAGAACTGGCTGCAGAAACTCACAGAGGAGAGAACTTTCTTTAATAGATATAACATTCCCATGTCTTTAGGTTTTGTATAGGGAGATAATTAATTTTATGTGTCCATTTGATGGGCCACAGTGCCCCAGATATTTGGTCAGATGTTATTCTGAATGTTCTATAAAGGTGTTTTGGACAAGATTAACATTTAAATAAGTAGACTTCAAGTAAAGCAGATGATGTGGGTGGATCTCACCCAATAAGCTGTAAGCCTAAGTAAAACTAAAGTGTGACCTCCTTCAAACAAAAGGAAGGCTTTTAAGAAGAAGTCATCTAATTTTCTTTCATAGCTTGCTGTACACATTGTGACCTATCCACCTTTTAATCACTCCATTATCCCATCTCTCATCCATTGATTCCAAATCCTCAATAAAATCTACTATATACATAGCCTTCAGTAGGTGGTATTTTGGAAAGTAAAGAGATTACATCAGTGTCCAGCAGTGTGATATAGTATGAAAACTAAACAATGTATACAGGTGATTACATGCAGAGAAGTGATTGGGAGTTTAGAAGCAGCAGCAATTTCTACAGAAAAGATAAGCCCAAGATTCTTCAGGGGGGTTGGAAGATGGAAAAGCTAAGTGTCCCATTACCAGTGGGACAAGGATAAGGTGATCTTTGCAAACTGGGGATTTGTAAAAATCCAAAAGTTTGACCCAGGCATTATAGTTCTCATTATGCCACGTGGGTCACTAAAGCCTACACTTAGAATGTAATAAAGCCTAAACTTAGAATGCAACAGAAAAGAAAAAAGAGAAAGCAGAGAAAGGAGAAAAAAGTTAAAGAAAATAAAAAGGGAAATAATGGAGAAGAGCTATGCTTCAATCCCTATCAGTGCCTTAGACTCGCATATTTTGGTAACTTCTCTAAAATCAAAGGCACACCATACTGTAAAAGAATTCAATCTAAAATGGAACTGGAGGATATAAAATGGAAAATCTCATACATGTGCCCTCGGGAAAACAAAACTTAAGGATTGAGACTGATTTCCCATAAATGCTTCATTTGCAGAAAACTCAACTCCAGCCAAGATCTCCCCTAACTCCATTGCTCCACCTCCTCTAGATCCACCTGTGTCCTCTTCTAATCCTTTCCTTTATCTGAACTCTCCATCTTCTCTATTGCTGAAACATTACCAACTGAACCTATTAAAACTCCCCCTTTTAAAATTAGGTCTTCTGAAGATCCTGATAAATCATCAATTTCCTACATCTCATGGACCAAAGCTGAACTTGGACTATAACACAAGATTTTTCCCAAAGTAACAATGAGGATCCTCACACGTTTCCTCAAGAATTCAATATTTTAATTCAAACTTATCTATTTATCAATTAGTCTACATGCTTGTTGGAGAAGGTCAAGCCCAGCATTGGATGAAATCTGTTAACTGGGAGAGACTTGAAAAATCTTTAGAATTCCAAATAATTCAACCACCACTTCTTTTATATGACCAAGCTTGTGCCATAGCCAGAAGGCTGCATCTTGCCATCCCAAGGGCTTTCCCTAAATCAGGAGACTGGAACAAAATTCAGGCATGCACCCAAAAGCCTGCCAAATCTGTTCATGATTACCATAGCAGACTCCACAGTGTTTTTAGGGAAAATTCTGGGCTCCCTATAAATGTTGAATCCAGCAGGGTAGGCTTTAAGTCAATCTTTATAAATGGTTTAAACAGAGATAGATCTCTGAGGTGTTAGTCAAGAGAATCTACATAGAATGGGGAACATTGTCCACACCTGATCTGTCAATCTAGCTAATCAGTGAGTCTGCACCATAGACGATGAATCCAAAAGAAAGGCAACTAAAATTTTAAAGATTCAATTTCAACAGATGGAATCTCTTAAGCAAACTCTCCCCACTGGACTCTGTCATAACTGTAAAAAACCTGGCCTTTGGAGAATGACTGCTAGAAATAAAAAAATATTTTATCTAATTAGCACCATAATTAGAGTTTTCTAAGAGCTAAGGATCAGACTCATCCTAATGATGGGGCTCTAAGGAAACACAACGTCTGTTTCCCATTCTACAGTTAAATAGACTGAGGGAAACTATTCTCCAAATTGGGGGCCAATCCCTTGAAATATTAATTGACACAGGAGCTACTCCTCAGAGCAATACATTTATTCAAATATTAGTCATGTCAAATAAACCACAGTGGTTCCTATTTCTAAATCTATACACTTTTGTTTGAGACCTTTGCAAAACAAACACCCATTTCCCAGTGAAGCAGTACCTATTCACTTACTAGGATAAGATTCCCTTAAAAAATAAGTACGCTGTTGTTTCTTTCTTCCAAAAGAGAATAACCCTCAGGGTGCCTGGGTGGTTTCAGTCAGTTGAGTGCCTGACTCTTGAATTCGGCTCAGGTCATGATCCCAGGTTTGTGGGATCAAGCCCCGCATATGGCCCTGCGCTGAGCATGGAACCTGCTTGGTATTCTTTCTCTCTCCCCTTCTGCCTCTTTCCCTCCTGCTCTCTATTTCTCTAAAATAAGTAATAAAATAAATAAAATACGGAATAACCCTTGAGTTTGAATCCCCTAAATTTAAATCCCTTGAATCTACCCACCAGGAAAATCCAAACTCTTTTTCTTTCACATGTAGTTTACAAACCAGGGAAGATCAAATTTCAGATTCATTCTCATTATTAGATTTAATGTTCCCTACTCTATGGGAAAAACCTCCAAGACCATAGGCAGAATTCATTCTGCACTCACTCCCCCTGGCATTAAGATCCAAATAGATCCCTTAAAACCCCTCCCCAGAATTAATACCATATAGACAAAGAAGCTTTACAGGGCATAAGACCTATCATAGAAGACTATACAACATAGAGTTGTTATCCTCTGCACCAATCCTTGTATCACCCTTATTTTACCTGTAAAAAAACCCCTAATGGTTGCAGATGAAGACTATCCAAGATCTTCAAGCAATAAAAAACATTATTATTCCTCACTATCCTGTTGTTCCTAATTCCCGTACAAGCATCTATCCTTACCAAAAGTAAATTTTTCATTGTGATTGATTTATGCAGTGCATTCAGTTGATAAGACTGAAGTTGTTAATATTGATACACATTTTTGCTTTTACCTGGGAAGGACAACAATATACATGGACAGCAATGGCCCAGGGTTTTACTGAAAGTTCTCACAAATTTTAAAACCTAGATGATATAAAAATTTCTGGAGGCTCCTTCTCACTACAATATGGAGATGACTTTTCTCTCTGTTCACTGTCCCAAGCCTCCTCATAAGAAAATAGTATTTACCTGTTAAACTCTTAGCCCATAAGGGATACAAGATCTCAAAAGAAAAGATGCAATTTGTTCAAACTGAAACTGGATATTTAGTGCATTTAATCTCAAAACAAGAGTTATACCTAGATCCCAACAAGCTTCATGGCATCTTAAAATTTCCTAAACCTAAAACAAAATGTCAATTACAGGCTTTTCTTGGGCTAGCCGAATTATTGTCACAACTGAATTCCAGTTTTCTCCTTAATGGCACAACCCTTATATCTCTTATTAAAAAAACACTAAACCTAATCTTATTATCTGGGAAAACCAAGATAACTTGACATTTAAAACCTTGAAGGGAAGCTTAATAAATTCACATACTCTTGCACATCCAAACTATCAGCTAACTCTTTTCCTTTTTGTATATGAAAAAGAGGGAAATTTCTTTAAAGTATTTACCCCAAAACATGGGGTCTACCACCAATCTCCAGATTATGACAGCCAACAATTATATCCCATGGACTGAGGTCATATTCCATGCCTTAAAGTTATCCCTGCTACTGCCTTTCTGGTAAAGATCACTGAAGAAATAGTTATGAGATCCTCTTTGACCATCTTTGTAACTCAAGGTATTGTCACTCTCTTGAACTCACAACATAACTAACACCTTTCAGGAAGCCATCTTACTTCTTATGAAATTCTCTTGCTAACTGCTCCTCAGATCACTCTTATTTATTGTAACAAACTCAAACCTGCTCCCTTTCTCACTTCTTCCATGGATGAAATCTCCATGACGGTTTGACTTTGATGAATCACATATTAACCCCTCATGATGACTTTTGCCTACTTCAGCCCAATAAGCCAAATTACATGCTCTTATTCAAGCATGTATTCTTGCTAAAGCTAAAGCCACTAACATCCATACTAATAGTCAATACGCCTTTGAAATAACCCATGATTTTGGATTTTATGGAAGCAACAAGGTTTTCCTACTTGCAGCAGAAACAGAATTTAAGATGGTTCTTATGTCCAAAGTTTATTAGATGCTATACTCCCATCAGCGGCTCTTAAAGCTCATTAAAGTCCCTAAGCATTCTAAGTCTGTCTGTTGAAGCCAAAGGAAACCACTCACTGATGCCTCCACAAAAAATGCTGTTCCTATGGGATCCATAGACCACACTTCTGTCATGGTCCAGAAGACTACTTCCCCTAGTGATGACCTAAGGAAATTACCCAGGCAAATACAAACAATTGGTTTCTGAAAGAGAAAAAGACAATTTGAGAGCTAAAAGCTGTTGGTATCATGAAGAAATGAAACTTTGGTTCTGACCCAATAATAAACTGGTACTGTCAGAAAATCTAAAATTTCCATTATTAACTACCATTCATAGATGAAATCACTGGTCAAGTGATAAAATAATAATGTTCATGAATCAACATTGGTGGAAAACATCTGCAAGGCCACAAAAAGCACTTACCTTGGTCATTTCACCATACTAAATTTAACCCAGGGAAGACTATCCATACTGCCCCTGAGGCATTTTAGTTTACCCAGTGGACCATTTGAGGTTTGGCAGATGAATTTCATACAATTGCCTCCATCTCATGGATATAAATATGTTCTAAGTAATGGTATGCATGTTTTCACATTGGACTGAAGTTTTCCTGTATAGATAAGGAACTACCTCCTCTGTAGCTAAAATCCTACTAAAAAATATTCCCCCCTCCCCCCACCTTAAACTTCATAGTGAACAGGGAACTCACTTTACTGGTCAGATACTTAGACAAGTCTGTGGTTTCTGACCAGTTTTGTGGCACTTTTATTGTGCTTATTATCTTCAGGGATTGTCTAACATACAAATGGAATTATTAAGACTCAGCTAAATTAGGTGAAACCCTTCAAGTACCCTGGCCAAAAACATTACTGTCAGTTCTTCTAAATCTTAGATCTACTCCCTTCGGAATTCATAAACTTTCACCTTTTGAAATAATTACACAATGACTGATACACTTAGCCCCATTTTTTTTGACCCACAACTAATAAAGAGGGATATACTTCAATTTTGCAAAAGCCTGTTCAAATCCATAGAAAATAGTCACCATCTGGTAGAACAATCTTTATACAGAGCACTCCCTGGAAACAGAGGCATCAAAGATCACACCTTATAGCCCAGAGATTTCTTCTCATGGAAAAGACATCTCCAGTGACTCTTTTCAACATCACTGGAAAGGCCTTTACTAGGTGCTGTTAACTAACCCTTGGGAAGACAAATTTAAAGGAATAAACTCCTAGATTCATGCATCACATCTAAAGAAAGCCCCCAAACCTGAGTGAACCTATATACCAACTGGTGACCTGAAACTGAAAATTTCTAGGCCAAATTTCATGGCATCTGAAGTAGACAGCTTACTCAAAATACCTGAGCCAAGCCTATATAACTTTCCTGTTTGGTTGGTTGGTTTTTTTAATTACTCTGTGTTTAGTTAAATTAGGTCATTCAGGCCTTCAACTGTTCTTTTTCTAGTTTTACCATTGTTCTTCACTTTAGTTTCAACACATCCTTTTATCCTCACCTTACAAAAACTTTGATTCTGCTAAACATACTGTCAGATTTGTGCCAGAGCAAATATTACTCATGATAAACTTGAATTGGTGGCCTGGTCCCTATCTTGAGAAGGATGGCAAAATTTATCTGATAAACATGTAGGATTTTCCTTTGGTAACTTTGGAGCCATACATTTCCTTCCTTCCTTCTGGAAAAAGGCACCAAATATTATGGCTTTCCATTTTTGGATAAATGGCTATCCCTCAGTCAGTTCTGGAATATTACCCCAAATTTTTCTTTGTTTCAAAATCGATGACGGGAATGTCAAAACTCTAGGATATCTCCCACTTAATATTTGTAACGATACTATTTTGTATGACCCAGATGAACATGAATTCACATCCCATTGAAATACAGAAGACTATATCAACTCATCCATTAATGTATCTCTACAATGGAACAATGAAAGCCATAACAAGACCAGGAAATGAAAAGCTTATGTGCTCCCACTCAATGGTACTCCATTAGGAAATGACCAAAAATATGGTAAATGATGGAGAAACTTAACTTGCTTTTTCTCCAGAGATTTTCCAAACTTCCACCAAAATCCTACTTATACTAGACCAGCTTACTTGTTACTTTAGATCTATAAGTGTTTCTACTTAGAAATTTAAGGCATCACATAACCATCTCCACAATGTTAGTGAAACTGATTATAATGTGCTCTGTATAAAAGCCTGTATTTCCAATTATGAGATCTCCTCTTTCATTCCAGGGAAAAGAATCTGAGCAAAGAGACCCAACTATGTGTTACCCTTGGAAGACATTAGGTATTTCTTTTTGAGGAGAAAAAATATATATATTTTATGCTTCCTCTTAATAGGAAGGAATGTTGTGGGATCATTGTCCTCACCCTTGACACAAAAATTAGAAAAATGTTTCATTCTGCTGCTTTTATAGCTTATTTGGAGTCTGTCCTATCAACTTAAAAGGATGCTTTGGAACTGGGAATGTTATAATTTGGGTGGCTGCCTACATATAACCCTGCAGTAGACAGAAAGGGTTTGGGGCATACTTTTGACAGAGCTTTTTTCCCTTGGATTGGAATAGCAAACCTTGAAAAAGCAATTCACAATATTTCTATAGTCATGTCTACCACTTTCAATACTTCTGTCCAAGCTTCTGAATATCAACAAACCCAAATAGACAGCCTTGCAGAAGTAACCCTACAAAACCACAGAGCCCTAAACCTCCTCACTGCTCCACAAGGGGAAGCTGTACCTTACTTGGGGAAGAATGCTGTTTTTATGTCAATAAGTCAGGGAAAGTAACATAAGAACTAAAAATAATGAAGGACAACATCAAGATGCTAGCAGAAGGTGGCCAAACTCCCAGAACTTAGGACACTGTTGATCTATTTAACATAGGCAAGTGGGGAAACTGGTTGAGAGGTGTATTTCAATCAGTAGGTGTCATTGAACTTCTGGTCCTCAGTTTAACCTTTTTAACTAAATTTCTAGTGTTTTGCGTTAGTAAACAAATGCCTTCTTCCTGAGTGTATGTACAAATAAAATTATTGTCCTGCCAAGGGCTTTTCCTGAAACTCAACTGATCATGGAAACTAAATGGTCCATCTTAGAGGGACATAGATGAGATTCTTCATTTTCAACCCTCGTGTCGCCCAAATGAGGTCAGTGAAATTCCGTATCATTTCCTTCCCCTCCTGGGACAAGACTCTTGAGGATGGCCTTCCTCAGCTTCATGGAAAAAGACACCTGATGGTCCTCCTCAGCTTCATAGAACATACAAAAAAATCCACATGTAAAGAATTATACCTTTGACAAAATAATAATGAACAACATCTGAATACCATAATTGATCAGCAATGCTTTGTGCAAAGGATCTTCAGAGAAGGGAGAAAACATGAAAGGATTTCAATGTAAAATGGGACCAGAGGATATAAAATGTAAAATCTCACATATGTCCCCTCAGGAAAACAAAATTTAAGGACTGGGAAACTGATTTCCTATAAATGCCTGTTTATAGAAAACTGATAGTATTGGAATTTTCTTAAATAATATGGAGACGGTCAAGGAGTTGCTTCATATCAACCCAGGAAATTTTTGCTTATGGTTTTTAGAGACATGAACAAGAAATGATCCAGATTGGGCTGATCTCACAAAGTAAGCTAAATTGATCTTTGTTTGTATGACTGGGCTGGTTTTGTCTGCTTGCGAAATTTTCAAAGCTGGCCACAATTTTTTTTTCTTTTAACAGACCTAACTAAACTCTCCCCTCTTTACATTCCTTTTTATATTCCCATAAATATAGCCTGCCCCAGACCTTAACAGACTCATCTGTAGCTTGATACAGTTTTCATGGCCTGAATTGCAATTCCCCTGCTATTCCTGAATAAGCTCATAATTTTGACAATTTTGAACTTGCCTTAGTTTACCTCTTTATTTAGGCTGCCAACATCATCCGACATTATTTTTAAGATCCATCCCTATCTGACTCCAAAATGTCTTTTCAGCCACATCTCCCACTAAGTCTATGTGTTATAACTCAGGCCACTGGCTGGTGACCACTGGATGAGCAGAGACGGGACCCAATTTGAACTGGGAAGGCCCTCACTTCTTAGGGAAGGAGTAAAGCATGGAAAAGAGCTTTGGCAGAGGGCTTGTGGCTCCAAAGATGTTGGCTAGTCAAGTCAGGCATCTATCTTCTCTCTCCTCAGTTTGGTCTTGGTTGAAAAGGGGGTAAGTAGAGTGCAGAAATCTTCCTTCTATCCAACTAAGAGGATCTTAATATAATCTTGAGGATAAAATCCAAAGATGTGCGTTATTACACGTTTTAATTATGCTCTGCCTTTCACTGAATTGAAAAACCAAGAAAGTTCCTTCTGTGTTCTCTGTGGTTCCTCTTCATTGGCACATTGAAGACTTATATCTACTGGCCTGAAGAAGAGATTGTTATAGGTTTAAAAGGAAATTAGTAGAGGGGAGATACATTTGTCACACTGAAGAAACTCATCCTGCTCCTACCATAATGGAGAATTGCAATGATTTAGTCACTGGGATGAAACTTCCCTTTATTAGCTAGGAAAAGTTTAATGAGCAAAATAAAGAAACAATGCAGTTTGGTCCCTGACCAGACTTAGAGCTTTTCTCTCACCACTCTTTCTTTTTTCACTAGGCTACAAACACATGAGATTTCAATGCACCAAGCTTGTTCTCACCTCAGGTCATTACACCTTGCTTATCTACCTCCTTGAAATGCTTGGATCTTAACACAGTGATTCCTTTTCAATATTTAGTCTCTGCTCTATTGTCCCCATCCCTAAAGGCTTTTCCTGACTGCTCCAAAAATAGTATCCAATATACCCCAAAACATACCCAATCACTTTCTATTCTCTACCTAGCACTTGTCATTTTATGACATCCATCCATTTCTTTCTCTTTCTTTTATTCCTTTCTTTTCCTTTTCTTTCTTTTCTTTCTTTCTTTCTTTCTTTTTCTTTCTTTCTTTCTTTCTCTCTTTCTTTCTTATCATCTATTTATCTATCTAATCATCTAATAATTATCTTTTTTTAATCTTTATAAAATATCCCCAATAGGATCTAAATTCCATAAAAGTAACTGCTTTTTCTGCCGGTTCCCTGCTCTATCACTAGCATGTAGAACAGTGTATCCTACACATAGTAGGTCGTCATGGATGAAAACTAGTACTTAAAGGGATTTTGGGGAGAGTGTTCATCTACTATCCTTCGTTTCAATATGTGCATTAACAACAAATGATTCTTATCTATTCCTCGAAATGAGACCAGTGAGACCTCTAGCTAAGATATTTTTGTTCACTAATAAGATTCTGCCTAGAATGTAATAAATTTATATATAATTTTTTAAAAATTGCAACCATTCAGGCTTTTTCACTAAATGTGATCAACCCTTCCCCAAATTAATACATTATTAAGATTTTAGTAACATAATGATTTACCAAATATCTCAAAATGCTTTTTCCTTCGTTAAATAAAATCTAAAGGAAATGACTAATTAGTCAATTTGAATGATTTCCAAATAACACCACCAGCCTGTGTTTGTCTATACTACCAAGGTGAATTATTCATTAGCATTTATGAGAAGTGCCTGAAGAACACTAGCAGTGGGAGTAAAACAACCTGGAATGGTTTTTAAATGACCTTCCAAGCAACTTGGATTAACACTGGCATTATTCTCCCTGTACAAATCGAGTTAAAATTTTCCATGTGTCAGGTCTCAGAAGAAGGCAGTGAAGGAGTACTGTCTTAGAGAGGAAATGACCTTCTGCACCTCCTACAATTAGATTTTGCTTCTTTCTCTGTCTGTAGTGTCCGTGCGTCTCTGTGTGTCTGTGGGAAGAGAGAGGAGGACAGAGAAGTAGAGACAGAAGCAGAGAAGAGAAAGGAGAGTCAGAGAAAGATGAGAGGAAGGGGGAAGAAGACTGGGATGAGAGACAAAGAAATAGGAACAAACAAAAGGAGAGATGGGGCATGATGGAAAAAAAGAAAAAAAAAATCCATGAAATACAAGAAATAAAATGGAGCCAGCAGGGAGGGGGAGGAAGGGAGGAAACCGGCGATAGAAAGGACGGATTCAGAGGCAGGCTTTCCCTTGAGTTGGCACACCAGGTTTCCAGGCTCCCAGGAGTTCTCCCAGGTGTGCAGGGTCACCTGACTTAATACTGATTAAAAGTGTAAATTGCAACAGAAAAAGAGAAAAAGGAATTGTCTTGTTGCTTCTTTCCTGTGAGGCCACACTCCCTGGTTGTAGCTGAGCCTGCTGCTAGGCACACCCCTCTTGTTTAATAAAATTGTATTAACTTTATCCCTGCCCTTGATTTGTGGCTTTCTCACGTTGTGAGGAATAAATAATAAATGATTGTAAAGCACTTGTACATATGAAATGCTGCATAAATGCTTAATAATAATCAGCTTAGGCCAGGAAGCCAGGGGGGTTGAATAGAAATCATTGCACGCGGCCATTCTTGTTTATGTGGCTAAAATTGTCCTGTGTGCTGTCTCCACGTAAAATCATCCTGCAGATTTAATTTTCACCCATTCAAGAATCCACTTCTCTGCAAACTCAACAACCTTTGTTCCCCCATGCCTACAGTAATGTCATTTACAATTGTACAATATAACTGCAACAACCCATCTTTGCCTGTTCATTTCAGCCTGGTTTTTGTGGCACCCCCTCTCTCCTTGTTAGCCCTTCCAAATCCCCACAAGTGCTGTTTTGAGTCATCATTTCTTATCCCTTGGAGATGCCTGTTCCACTCTGGCTATTTTGGAAAAATATCTGTTTCTCAGACCTGGATTTCATTGCACTTGCTTTTGGGGAATCCAATGTAGTCAAGTTGGTGGTTCTTTGCTACTCTTCACACATGCATTCATTTAATCATTTGCTCACTCAGCACTTACTGATGGAGTGTTGTGCTCAGCACTGGGGATACAGTGGAAACCAAGACAGACAGAGTGTGCATTGTGTAAGGAAATCAAGGTGGGTAATTCTGGCATAGTTTGGAAGATGCTACGATCAGAGTAATCACGGGGTAAAGGGAAGTCAGCGTGAAGGCAGCATGAAGTAGGAAATTCTGGTAGGGTCTGAGATTATTTCTTTTCTTTTCTTTTCAAATGTCTTCAAAAGCCTTTCTGTTTGCTACTTAACATGTGGAAACTCCCTTGGTTTGACCTGGTTGTGGATAGGAAGGAGTGGTTCAGATCCAGGGAAAAAGCCCAGACCGGCCTCTCCTAGTCATTTGGAAGGAGAAAGGGCATTCTCCATCATCTCTGTTTGTTTCAGCCTCTTTTCTTTCTTCTTTTTTAAGTTTACTTATTTAGAGAGAGAGAGAGAGAGAGAGAGAGAGAGAGAGAGCGCGCACAAGCATGAAATGGGAAGGGGCAGAGAGAGAGGGAGAGACAGAGAATCCCAAGCAGGCTCCATACTGTCAGCACAGAGCCCAAAGCAGGACTCAAACCCATGTATCATGAGATCATAACCTGAGCCAAAACCAAGAGTTGGATGCTTAACTAACTGAGCCATGCAGGCACCCACACCCCTGCTTCAATTTCTGATAGGTGGGACCCAACTTCTGGGAGTTGCCAAGAATGATCCTTTGCTGATATAACCGTCTATTTTCAACCTGGAGTCTGTATTTTCAAAAGAAGATAATGTCTGAATTTGTATTAGTACATTTAATGACCAAAAAAAGTACATGCTTACTACAGAAAATAAAATGAAAATAAAGATAAGCAAAAATAAATTAACTGCAATCAGAGCACTCATCGGGAGCCATTTTTATCATTTAGTGCATATCCTACCAGACTTCCTCCATGTTTATATTACATAAAAATGTGCCTTAAGGTACATATTCCTCAATTCCAAAGTATTACATTTCTCTTCAATGCGTATTATACTATACTCCGTATACATTCATATTGGTTTATTGCCTTTTTTACACAAAATATCAAAAACATAGTTTCATATCAAAATGTATTTAATCGTGATTTCTAATGACTCCTTCATATTCCATTATGCATGTTTATTTTAAAGTTTGAGATATATGCATTGGTGCAGTTGGAATTACTGGGTAGACGTATGCCTGTATTAAAGTTTTTGTTACCTCGCCAGAACGCACTCCACAGAGACTGAACTGGTTCATGCTCTTATCTCCCGTATATCAGACCCCTGTCCACACCACTTATCCTGCCTTATCCCCCCATACACCCCTTTGCCAAAATGAAGTACTCTCAAGGAAGATATGTTTGAAACTCCACAATTTTAATTTTTCCTCTACTTTCCATCCGTTCCCTTGTGGCATGAGAATTAGTGGGCCTTGGGTTTTCAAACAGGTGGAGAAGGCTGCAGGGTGTATAATTGCTTTTGGTGAAACCATCAACGTCCACGTTTAGTTCTTCCTGCTCCACTTCCTCCAATTCAATTAGGCTGTTCTTACCAGGGGGAGAGTTTTCAAAGCATCAGATGAAGTGTTACCTCATGATTAATAATTCATGACAAGAAATGAAGATTGGGAAAGGTAATAATGCCCTCCAAGCTGTTTTTCTCCACCACTCCCTTGTTCTCATTCACATAAAATGCTGTGTCTCAATCGTTAAAGCAAACATACAAAGTTTCACTGCCCCATAAACCAAAGATCCAAAGCAGGAATTCATAAGCTTTTTGAAGTCCTAAGCCCCTTCGAGGATCTTGTGAAAGCTACAGACTCTCCTAAAGGAAAAAAACAAAAATGATCATGATAGAATGCACAGATATTGTGCTTCTAATTCCCCTGGGTCAGGCACCACTGGAAGATCATCCAAGGACTCCCTAGGTTATAATCTCTGGACAAACAAAAAGATTTAAAAAATGAAGAACCAGGACGAGCCCAAAAGGAATCAAAGTAGAACAGGAAGTTTCATATGCATTGCCTCGACTTTCTGTGCCCACATTTGCAATGCAACGAAGAAATTCCTTCAAGCGTGATTTATTCAGTTTTTAGGTATTTTGTGAGGGGTCCAGTGAGTTAGCAGACAATTAGTAGAGTGGATTTTGGCAAATGCGTAGATTATAGGGCAAATCAAATAGGGGTGAGGGTGAGGGCATGGTTAATGTTGAGATCTATTTGCAAGACTACTATAGAGTCTGCAGATTTTTTTCTCGCCAAGTGCTATCAGCCATAAAATGTCCAAGGCAGTGGGTGTGACCCACTGCTTCATGCTCTGCTACTTGGCATTCCTCTAAGTTCTTCCTCAATTGTCATATCTCCACAGGCCATAACAAGGGACAACAGTCAGCAGCAATTCAATTTCGACCTCCATCTGCTGGCAATAACAACATAAGGGGGAAATTAATGTACACTCACACACTTGTCATTATAATAGCCCAAATTTGTTTTTATAGTACGACTTTCTTCCAAGGAAGTCAAAAAACAATTTGTATTCGAATTCCCAAATAGCAACTCACCTGGTAGGTAGATAGCTAAAATAATCATCCCCATTTTTGAAGGCACAGAGATGCTAAAAATTTGTCAAAGGCCACCTAGCACTTCCATGTTGAGGTATGCTTATCAGAAAAGCTCTCTGGAAGCCATTTTGGTGTACCTTAAAATCTGATATCTGATGTGCAAGCCAGAGAGATTACACAAACATACAGCAAAATATTTGTGTTCTACTAGCTAACATAGTATTTCTTCACCAAATTTTCTCCCTCTAATTTGTTCTCATTCCCTAAACCTAAGACCTATAATTTTCTATTTACCAATTCTGTGATTTTGAAAAGTTACTTAATCTCCCTCTTCTTCCACTTTTCCCTCTGTGAAATGGAAATAATAGAAGGCAACTCATAGATTTGTTATGAGAATTACATGAAAAAAGAAGATTCCTCAATATATACAGGGCATCTATAAAATCTGGAAATATAAATACCATAATTTTATATTTTTTACAGATTGATGAAAGCTGAATGTGTTGAGCTGATACTGCTAAGCTGATGAAGGGCTGATCCTGACAATAAATAGCAGAGCCTTTTAATGCATATTACTTTGAAAGAGCTGCCATTTCTCATAGCACACTTAGAAAGGTGGTTTAAACATTCAAAGATATAGTCAGTCTGTTGTACAAACTCTTTTGTCGACTCTGATCCATTTCCAAGAAGGTGAAGGAAGCAGTCATAGCCAAGGTCATAGCCAGTACAAACTGGCCAACTTGCCAAACACCCAAGGGATAGGAGGTGCCTTGCAGAACCGTTCAAAAGATTTCCAAAGTACCTGCCCTTTAACCATACAAGTTGTAAGTTCTTCAGAGCTTATCTGAGGGTGATACCCAGCACGATGAGAGACAATATGCTGAGTATATCAGAAAGCCCACTGAACAAATCATATATTGTAATATCAATAGCTACTTATTATACCCATCTGTCTGTGTTTCCAAGTTTTTGGTCACCTATAGTAAGTGATTATTAAATGTTTATTATTACTATTTATGGTCTAAGAGGAAAAACTTTTTAAAGATATTTCACAATCCACTATGTTATCATTTTTTATATAATCACATTTTGGCACCAGAAGTAAGGGTAAAGGAATCACTAGCTAGAACTAATGATTCTCTTCGATTTGTGGTTCCCTAGTGCTCTCTTTTGTTATTAGCTTACCAACATGCCTCAATTTTTTAAGAAAATACAAGCAGTCTTTCCGCGTCGATAGTGCTTTCACAACCACGGCGAATGTTCCTAAAACCCGCCAAACTTTCTGCAAGAAGTATGGCAAGCTCCAACCCCACAAAGTTACCCAGTAAAAGAAAGGCAAAGATTCTCTTTATGCCCAGGGAAAGCGGTGTTATGACAGGAAGCAGAGTGGCTATGGTAGGCAAACTAAGCCGAATTTCCGGAGGAAGGCTAAAACTATAAAGAAGATTGTGCTGAAGCTTGAATGTGTTGAGCCCAACTGCAGATCTAAGAGAATGCTGGCTATTAAGGGATGCAAACATTTTGAACTGGGAGGAGATAAGAAGAGAAAGAGCCAAGTGATCCAGTTCTAAGCCTCATATTTAGTTACATTATGAAGACAATATAATCTTGCAGTTATGTTAACTTCAGAAAAGAAAAGAAAAGAAAAGAAAAGAAAAGAAAAGAAAAGAAAAGAAAAGAAAAAAGAAAATACATGCAGTGAAATTAGCCTGCATGTATTTCCTGGCCATTCTTCCATAAAATTTACATATTCTTTTCTCTACTTCCTATGTCAGAGTCCTTCTCATAAAGAGATATTAGTACTAAAGCTGAGTTTGATTCATGAAAATATTGTATTCAGAAACCAAAAATAGTTATACAAAAAAGAACAATATCTTTGTATACACACTATAATAACAGCAATTTCTTTCTGATCACTTGTGTTACGCTCTCTGGAGGAGGTTTAATGGCAGATTTCTGATGGGCAATTCCATAAAAGAAATTATGAGCATATTATATATGGAGAAATTTTGAAAAACCTATCTTTGCTATGCTCACCACCAATAAAGATATAAAGAACTTCCCAAACAGGAGATATACATGTATTACATAATTTAAATATTATGTAGTATGCCGTCATATCAAATGGATCTGTTTCATCAGGTACCTTGGACCGATCTTAATTCTCTAGTTTAGGGTGCTTAGTGTGATGTAGACTGGCCAAATGGGGAAATCCAAGAAATGTGTTGTTAAAATGCTGGTGAACCTCAATGTTAACAGGTGTGATCAAGTGTAAAGAAGCAAGTGTCACAAGAACATCAACAGTGTCATAGAGCAAAGGCTTCCTATAGGATCCTTCAAAGGGAAGCCAAGTTTTAGAAAACTGAAATACTTTATTAGACTGCCATTTGTCAAGTACATCTGAATTTCTGTCTGCCACCTGTCAGAAACTGAAGATCAGAGACTGGAGCAAGAACAGATATGTATCATCACTGAAATCATGTACTCCCTATGAATATGAGACTTAAGAGGAATCAGAGAGCATGGACATCAAAGAATGGCCAAAATGCAAGCATGAGGACCAGGGGCTTTTAAAATAGATTAGAAACCAGTTGAATAACACCAAATAATGTTATAAATGGATCAAATCAGTCAGGAAGGAGTGTTCTAGTAACCATCCACAGATAGCATTCTTAGCCCCAAATGGTTTATAATTTTATTAACAACCTGATTAAACAAATAGAAGGTAGATATTTTTAATTTAAAATAGCACAAAACTAAGAGGAAGAGATGTTTGAAGACAGGAGTTCAATATGGAGAAATGATGGGCTGAAGTTTTGATCTAAAAAAAGAAGAGTAGAAAGATTTACAGTATTAGTTACATTTCCAGCTTGAAAGGGAAGGCAAATTAAAATGAATATAATTTATGAAAGTTAAAAAAGGAATTATTCACAAAAGTATTAATAGGGATTAAAGAAACTAAAAAGTATTATTAAATACCCCCAAAACAGTAAGTGCTCAAATAGTCCCTCTACAACTTAAAGGTGTTAAGAGAGGGGCTGATTATGAAACCACTGATACACCAAGAATGCATGAAGAGAGCCATCTAAATGAGAGGAGCTTGGAGGGAAGAAACAAGGGAAATAACACCTGACTTCACTTTTCTTCTTCCCTTCTAACAGTCTCCTAGTAGTGTTTCCCACCTACCAAACTCAACTGAAAATCAGAGAACAAGTAACTCATTGATGTTATAATGCCTAAGGTAGAATTCAGATATCTGTACTTATTCACAAATATGGCTAATGATTTGGATGCATCCCAAGAACTACTAACATCCAGTGAAAACTACTTCAAAAATCAGAAAACTTTTTATGTTAAGGGATATTAAACATTTTAGGCTTTCTGGGACATACAGTCTGTTACAACTACTTAACTTTGTCTTTGTAGCAGTAAAGCAGCTTAAGCAAATGGGTTTGGCTAGACTTGTCCCCCAACAGGCTGGATTTGGCCAACACACTATAGTTTGCTGATTCCTGATCTACTCTGTGAGAGCCAATAATCCATGGAGTATTATGCTCTTTAAAGCTCTTGCTTTAAAAAAGATATAATTGCTGGATACCTTTCAATGTTTGAAGGTTTAAACATATACTCCTTATAAAATTTAAACTAAAACCTTTTAAAATATACTGATAGTTACACTTATTATCAGTATTCATTATCAATAGAACTTATAAGCTCTGATGTATCATTTTGCACCCTCATTCACACCAGAAGTAAAATTTTACAAAAGTCTTCAAAAAAACAACTCATATGCCAGGAAAATTATCTACTGAAGTAAAATAGGGAATATTACAATTTTTATTTATATTTACTTTTCATTACATTTGTTTTAAATTTCTATTTTCAAGTAATTTATGATATACTTAAAGAATCAGTACTGTAGTTCATGTAAATATTTATGATTTCAATAAATTAGTCAGTTTATTAGAAAGCAGCATTCGCAAAGTAAAGACCTCCAAAAATCCACTCTTCCATAAAGGCAATGAGAACACTGGTAAATAATTGTCAAGTCATCATTTTAAGGGCTACTAAAATTAACCAAAGGATTGGTTGTTCAAGAGAGTTTACTCAAGAAAATACTTAAATTGGCTGAATGAGAATATTAAAATTGTGGCATTTTAAGTTGCCCTACTCTCATCCCATTACTCCCATCTCTATAGTAGCCTTGAAAAGCACCGACTTTGGAATGGTAGTAACAGTGAAACAGAAGTCTAGCAGCCACTGGAATGGGTAGAATGGGTTTGGAACTCCCCTACAAATCTGACCCTAAAGAATTTTTATTATTTGACCCACCTTGGAATTCCTTGGGGAAATCCCATTCTGATAGTTTGACATTATTTCAACTGACTCAGAGCTCACTGGACAAGCAAAGCAGTATCTACAGTGCATTTGCCAAAAAAAAAAAAAAAAAAGTTAAAGGCAGTTGCTTAAGATCATAGCTTATCTAGGGCATCAGTGCCAGTTGGGGTAATTAAGTGGCAAAAAAAAAGGTCAGGAAAATAAGTGGAATGAGATCTCAATAGGGGGTTTTGAAAAGATCTAACAAGTTTTTGGGAATCTAGAAGACTATCTGCATGTGCAGTGCTGTGAATATGACACAAAAAGACGTGAAAAGGCTTTAATCTCTATCCATAGCTGACCATGAGGCTCTGTGTAAGCAAGAAGTGAAGATTAAGGCGCAACTGTAAATTAATGAAGCACTGAAAGCCTATTCCAACCCACACATTACATCCTTTGGCAGAGAGTGAGAGACTTACTGGTTCAAGAAATTTAAGCAAATCTCTGTGCAATCATTATCTGACCACTAAGATAGCTAAGCAGAGATGAGACTTCAGTGGCTGCACAAAACACTGAATACAGATATTACAGAATGTTTTACTGACAGGTAAACAGCAACAATAACAACAACAAGGTCTGGGGGAGGAAGCAGAGATTTATACCCAGAGTTACCATGCTATATTATCTAAAATGTCCAAATTTCAACAAAAAAATTGTAAGACTCATGAAGAAGCAGAAAAATACATCTAATACATAAGAAAGAAAACAGACAATAAGAACCATTCCTGAGGAGCCCAGATACTGTTCTTACAAGACAAAAATTTTGAATCAGATATCATAAATATGTTCAAATAATAAAATAAAATTACATTTAAAAAACTAAAGAGAAGTAGGATAATACCACACCAAATAGAAAATATGAATAAAAGATTAAACTTATAAAATGAAACTAAGTAAAAATAATGGAGATGACAAATATGATAACTAAAATGAAACATTCACTAGAGGGGAAAACATAAGAGCCGATAGAAGAAAAATAAGCAAACCTGAAGGCAGTTCAGTTGAAATTATTCAGATGAAAGAAAAAAAATTGTTTTAACTGATCAGAGATTCAGAGACCAGTGGTATACCATCAAGTATATCAACATATGTATAATGGGAATCCCCAAAAAGAAGAAAGAGAGAAAGGGGCAGAAAGAATATTTGAAGAATAGCTGAAAATTCCCAAATTTGATGAACAGCATTAACCTACACATCCAAGAATCTCAAAACACTCCTAATAGGATAAATTAAAGAAAGCTACACCTAGACCCATCCACATTGTAGTCAAACTTTCATAAGACAAAGAGAGAATCTTGAAAGCAGTAAGGGAGAGAGAGAAAAAAAAACAAATCATCATGTACAAAAAGTCTTTACTAAGAGGTACAATTTACTTAATAGAAAATAAGGGCAGGAGCCTGTGTGATAATATACTCAAAAATGCTGAAAGAAAAAGAATGTAAATCAAGAATTCTATATCCAGCAAAATAATCATTCAAAAAAGGGCAATTATAGAGTTGAAAATATCTAACTTATAAATATTTGATATATAAAATGTATGGGTTTAACAGGAGAATGGAGAAGACAGAAAAAATATTCAGTAAACTTGAAGGGAGGTCAATAGTAATTATCCAATCTATGGGAAATAAAAAACACTTAAAAATAAATTAACAGCGCTTTATTGGTTTATGAAATATCAAAAGATCTATTTATTTGTGTAATTGGAGTCTCAGAAGAAAAGAGAAAAAATAGAACAGAACATATTTTGAAAAAAATAATGGCTGAATGTTTTTTCAAAGTTTAAGTGAAAGACATAAATTTAAAGACTTAAGAAACTTAGCAATTCCCAAGCAGGAAAAAAATAGGAAGAGAACCACACCTAGAAATGTCAAGATAAAACTGCACAAAACCAAAGAAAAATTTCAAAAGAAGTCAAAGAAAAAGAAGATGTTACATAAAGAGGGAAAAATAAATCATTACATTACCTACTTTTCAGAAACTACAAAACCCAGAAGGCAGTGTAAATAAATATCATTAAGGTGAAGAAAGCAATATCAAGTAAAACTGTCAATCAAGCATTCTATGTCCATCAATATTATCCTTCTAGAATTTAGGGAAAATATATTTTCAGATAGAATATAAGAGAATTTAGAGGATAAATTGGACATAAATTAGAAGAATTGTCAAAGGAAGTTCTGAGGCTGAAGAAAAATTACACCAACTGGAAACTCATATTCTCAGGAAGAATGAAGAGTACTGAAAATGGCAAATATAAGAAGTTTAATTAGTCATTTGAATATTCTCTTTCCCTTTAAATTTATTTAAGTTTCATATGACTATTTAAAGTAAAAATTATAATACTGTCTCATGGGGTATATAATGAGTATAGAAGTAAAACATATGTCCATGACAGAATAAAGTGAAGGGCATTATATGGATTTACACAAGTGCAAGATTCTGCATTTTATGTGAAATGGCACAATGTTAACTCTAAGCTCACTATGAAAACTTAAAGATGTATGTTTTAATCCCTAGAGCAACTACTAAAAAACATAAAGAGGTATATTAAAAAAACAATAGGTAAGTTAAAATAGAATTCTGAAAATATTCAAAACCCCAAAAGAAGACAGAAATATAGAAACAGAGGAACGAAACACAGACGAGATAAATGGAAAACCCATTATAAAACAGGAAAACTAAATCTAACCCTATCAATAATTGTGTTAAATACAAATGATGAAACTCTACTATTAAAAGTCAGAGACTGGGGAGCCTGGGTGACTCAGTTGGTTAAGCATCTAACACTTGATTTTGACTCAGGTCAGTCATGAAATCAAGCTCCTGTGTCAGGCTCCATGCTAAGTGTAGAGCCTGCTTGGGATTCTTCCCCTTCTTCTGTCCTTCTCCAACTTGAATATGTTCTCCCTCTCTCACTCTCAATCAATCAATCAATCAATCAATAAATACAGACAGACAGACAGAGATTATCAAAATAAATAAAAAATTAAGACTCGGCTATTTGTTATCTTCAAGAAATTCACTTTAAATATAGAGATACAAATAGGTTGAGGGGGTACCCTCAGTTGGTTAAGCATATGACTTTTGATCTCAACTCAAGGCATGATCTCACAGTTCCTGAGTTGGAGGCCCATGTGAGACTCTGCGCTGGCAATGTGGAGCCTGCTTGAGATTCTCTCTCTCCCTTTCTCTTTGCTCCTCCTCTGCTTGCACGTTCTCTCTCTCAAAATAAATAAATAAACTGAAAAAAAAAAGATATAGATAGGTTGAAAGTAAATGAATGGAAAAGATATACCATGTAAACAGTAAGCATTATACGACTAGTTTAACTAACATTAGATAAAATAATTTGAAGACAAAAAGTACTACCAAAAATAAAGAAATTTCATAATGATAAAATCAAATTATCAGGAATAAATAACAATCATTACTGTATGCAATCCTACTAAAAGGACTTTAAAATACATGAAACAGAAATAAACACATTTAAAGGGAGAAATATACAATTCCAAAAACAATGTGGGAAATTTTAAAAAATGATCTTTTAGTAATTGATAGACAAAAATTCAGTAAAGATAGAGATGATCTGAACAATATGTTCAACATCTTAGTCTAGTGAATAGGTATAGAACATCAAATCTAACAATAAGAGAATAAACACTTTTTTTCAAGCACAAATTATACATTCAATATGATAGACCATATAATGCATCACAAATCAGGCCATAAAATATACTTAACATAACTGAAATCGTACAAAGGATGTTCTCTGATCACAATGAAATTAAATTAGAGAGCCATAAAAATAAGATATTTAGGGAAAAAATCAAGTATTTGGAATTTAAACAACAGACTTCTAAACAATCCATGAATCAAAAAAGAAATAACAAGGGAAATTAAACAATATTCCAAACTGAACAATGATGAAAATTCAACATGTCAAAATGCATGGGATACAGCTAAAGCAACACCTGAGGGAAAATTTATAACTTTACATGCTTATATTTGAAAAGGAAGAGGTCTAAGGTCAACAGCATGAGTCCTTAAGAAGCCAGAAAAAGACGGGGCACCTGGGTGGCTCAGTAGGTTAAGCATCCAACTTTGGCTTAGGTCATGACCTCGCAGTTCCTGAGTTCTAGCCCCGAGTCAGGCTCTTTGCTGACAGCTCTGAGCCTGGAGCGTGCTTGAGATTCTGTGTCTCCTTCTCTCTCTCTGCCCCTCCCCCACTCGTACTCTGTCTCTCTCCCAAAAGTAAACAAACATTTAAAAAAAAGAAGCTACACAAAGAAGAGGAAAATAAAAGCAAAGTAAGTAAAATGAAGGAAATAATCAATATATTATTGGCCAGGAGGAGGTCAAACTTTCATTCTTCACAGATGACATGATACTCTATATGGAAAAACCCTAAAGATTACACCAAAAAACTGCTAGAGCTTTGTTATATCAGCAAAGTTGCAGGATATAAAATCAACACACAGAAATCAATTGCATTCCTATACACCAACAATGAAGCAACAGAAAGAGGAATCGATCCCATTTACAATTGCACCAAAAACCATAAAATACCTAGGAACAAATCTAACCAAAGAGGTGAAAAATCTATACACTGAAAACTATAGAAAGCTGATGAAAGAAGTTGAAGAAGACACAAAAAAATGGGAAAAGATTCCATGCTCCTGGATAGGAAGAACAAATATTGTTAAAATGTTGATAGTACACAAAGCAATCTACATATTCAATACAATCCCTATCAAAATAACACCAGCGTGTTATTCTTCACAGAGCTAGAACAAATAATCCTAAAATTTGTATGGAACCAGAAAAGGCCCCGAATAGCCAAAGCAATCTTGAAAAAGAATACCAAAGCAGGAGGCATCACAATTCCGGACTTCAAGCTGTACTGCAAAGCTGTAATCATCAAGACAGTATGCTACTGGCACAAGAACAGACACTCAGATCAATGAAACAGAATATAGAACCCATAAATGGACCCAGAAACATATGGCCAACTAATCTTTGACAATGCAGGAAAGAATATCCAATGGAATAAAGACAGCCTCTTCAGCAAGTGGTGCTGGGAAAACTGGACAACGACACACAGAAAAATGAACCTGGACCACTTTTTTACACCATACACAAAAATAAACTCAAAATTGATGAAAGACCTAAATGTAAGATAGGAAGTCATCAAAATCCTCGAGGAGAAAGCAGGCAAAAACCTCTTTGATCTTAGCCTCAGCAACTTCTTACTCAACATGTCTCTGGAGGCAAGTGAAACAAAAGCAAAAATGAACTACAGGGACCTTGTGCACAGCGAAGGAAACAATCAGCAAAACTAAAAGGCAGCCAACAGAATGGGAGAAGATATTTGCAAACCACATATCAGATAAAGGGTTAGTAACCAAAATCTATAAAGAACTTATCCAATTCAACACCCAAAAAACATATAATCCAGTGAAGAAATGGGCAAAAGACATGAATGGACACTTCTCCAAAGAAGACATCCAGATGGCCAACTCACACATGAAAAAATTCTCAACATCACTCATCATCAGGGAAATACAAATCAAAACCACAATGAGATACCACCTTACACCTGTCAGAATGGCAAACATTAACAACCCAGGCAACAACAGATGTTGGCGAGGATGCAAAGAAACAGGATCTCTTTTGCATTGTTGGTGGGAATGCAAACTGGTGCAGCCAATCTGGAAAGCAGTATGGAGGTTCCTCAATAATCTAAAAATAGAACTACCCTACGACCCAGCAACTGCACTACTAGGTATTTATCCAAGGGATACAGGTGTGCTGTTTCTAAGGACACATGCACCCCTATGTTTATAGCAGCACTATCAACAATAGCCAAAGTATGGAAAGAGCCCAAATGTCCATCAATGGATGAATGGATAAAGAAGATGTGGTATTCGGGGCACCTGGGTGGCTCAGTCAGTTAAGTGGCCCACTTCAGCTCAGGTCATGATTTCGCGGTCTGTGAGTTCGAACCCCGCATCAGGCTCTGTGCTGACAGCTCAGAGTCTGGAGCCTGTTTCAGATTCTGTGTCTCCCTCTCTCTGACCCTCCCCCGTTCATGCTCTGTCTCTCTCTGTCTCAAAAATAAATAAAAGTTAAAAAATTAAAAAAAAAAAGATGTGGTATATACATACAATGGAGTATTACTCAGCAATCAAAAAGAATGAAATCTTGCCATTTGCAACTATGTGGATGGAACTGGAGGGTATTATGCTAAGCGAAATTAGTCAGTCAGAGAAAGACAAATATCATATGACTTCACTCATATGAGGACTTTAAGAGACAAACCAGATAAACATAAGGGAAGGGAAGCAAAAATAATATAAAAACAGGGAGGGGGACAAAACAGAAGAGACTCCATAAATATGGAGAACAAACAGAGGGTTACTAGAGGGGGTGTGGGAGGGGGGATGGGCTAAATGGGTAAGGGGCACTAAGGAATCTACTTCTGAAATCATTGTTGTACTATATGCTAACTAACTTGGATGTAAATTTTTAAAAAATTAAAAAAAATAACCGCAGATATTAATGAAATATTAAAACATACAACAGAGAAGTTAATAAAGCCAAAAGTTGTTTTTTGAGAAGCTCAGCAAAATAAAAATTTTCTAGCTAGACTGATCAAGAAAAAACATAAAGAACACAAAATTACAAATAAGAGGAATGAAAAATTATCATCACTACTGATCATACAGACATTAAAAAGGATTATAAAACAATGTATGATCAGTTCTATGTCAAAAAAAATTGTTGACAACATATATGAAATAGATAAATCCTGGGGAGAGCGGGACAGTTTAACAAACTGATTAAATGAAACTGAAAATATGACCTAGCCTATGTTTAATTAATAAATTAAATCAGCCATCAAAAGACTTCACACACACACACACACACACCCCAAAACAACAAGAACAACAAAAAAACACAAAACTACAGGCCCAGGGGAGAAACTGACAGAGAAACCCATGAAAGGCCTTTGTGATGGTAATACTCCATATCTTGACAGAGGCTTGAGTTATACAACATTTGTTAAAACCCACCAAATGTACACTTAAATTTGTGCATTTCATTGTATGTGAGTTTTACATTAACAACTGCAAAAATATTAAATCCTAGTTAATGTTATGAATGCTAATGTATTTAGGGAGAAAAGGAATTCTGCAATTATAAAAAAGTAAGATGGGTTAATGAATGAAGGGATGACAAATGACTTTATATGTGATAAACCAAGTATAGTAAAATGTTAATTTCAAACATATAGCAAAGTTTACTGTTTACTACAAAGTCTCAATTTTACTTTGTATTTGTTATTTTTTATAATAAAGTGATGAATAATCTTTTGGAGTTCCAAACTAACAGACTGGGAAATTTCTCATGTAAAGATTTGGAGAGCCAATAAGCAATAGAACATTAATATAATTATGAAACTACCTGACAAATAAATTATATTCAATGTAATTCCACTATGAAATGAGAAATCACTATTTTGATTCTGGAAGAAATGCTTTCGAAATTCTTTTCCAATGGGTCAGGACTAAGAACTGATCTCTATTCAGAGACTTCTCCATTTTTCTCACTTCATTTCTTCCTCACTTAGACCATTTCTTCATGTAGACTGAGCCACAAATTCAGGGTGTGCCAGCATCACAAACTTCCTTAAGAAAATATCTATTTTAAAGGTAAAAACACAAGCAACATGTTCTGCCTAGGTTTCCATCAGTTCCCATGGTCCATACGCTTCAAAGTTCCACAAGCAACTTGATAAATCTTTAACAACTCTTTCTCATGTTCTTCAAATTGGACTCCACGGCAAAAATTGGTTAGATGAACAAATACATAACTAAAAGATATGGACAAGTGAATACATAAATATAATTTAGTGAAGCCAGCAACTCATCCCTTTATGAATTCAGGGGCCCTCCAGTGTCAATGAGCAGGTGGGTTGCCTGCCAGGATCTTGGTCTGTTATGAACTGAGTCTATTCCCTCCATCCTGGCTATCCTCAAACCTGTAGACGAAATAGAAATCTTTTGTTCAAAGTTAAGTAAACACAAAGTGTCAATAGATAACCCATAAAAAAGAACTGTCCAGTACAGAAGTGCAAATTCTTCCCACAATTAGATGTAGACCATTACAGAAAAGGAAAATTGCTTTCTTTCTTTCTTTTCTTTTTTGCTTCCTGTTGTCACTATAAGAGTATATTATTCAGAGTATTTTCATCTCAGCATTCTCTAGCAACTAGCACAAAATAAATTCAAGTATCTTTTGAATGGATGAATGAATGAACAAAATTTATTTAAAAAGATGACTTTAAGATGATATGAGAATGAATACTAACAGATTAAACCACCATGGAATCTGGGAGTCACAATTGACACTGCAGAAAATAAAATAAATAACTCAAAGGACATTCTTAAAAACTTTTTGTAAAATGAAGAAAAAGTGAACAGAAATTTAAAATTAGAGAGAGAGAGACTAAAGGATTAGGGTTTCCAGACTTTATAAAAGACTTTAGAGTTAAAATGAAAAGTGGCATTAAAGGTAGATCAGTGAGAGGAGACTTATACTTCAGAATATCCTGATAATATATTTAAATTTAATAAGTGTATCATTAGCATTTATGTTAGATTATATTACATATATTTACATATCTTATATTGCTTTTTTTCACTCTATTAGAGGTTAAGCTCTAGGAAAGCTGGATTTTTTTTTTTAATTCACTGCTGTATCCCCCACCACCTGAAATCCTGCCTGATAGATAGTACATATACAATATTTATTTATGGAATGAACTATCTAATTTTTAACTAATTAAAAAATAAACCCAACCCAGGATTGAGAGAGAACGGTGGTGGTGTAAGAGCCAAGTATATATTCAACCACACAATTAAAATCAAGTTGCTCTCAGGTTCTCCTCTGCAACAAATGCTATTTTAAAAAAAAAGCACTATGGCTAAAAAAATGTTTTATGACTCTAAGATTGCACTAATAACCTGCTTTTTGTACACAAAAGTAACAGAAACAAATTGCTTAAAAAAGTGCTTTGGAGATCTTAGACATTTTCTCAAAATTAGAGGTCAGGAAAGAAAACAAAGCAGTTAAAAAAAAAACTTACTGGTGGGGCGCCTGGGTGGCGCAGTTGGGTAAGTGTCTGACTTCAGCTCAGTTCATGATCTCACTGTTGTGAGTTGGAGCCCCGCGTTGGGCTCTGTTGCTGCCAGCTCAGACCCTAGAGCCTGCTTCAGATTCTGTGTCTGTCTCTCTTTCTCTGCTCCTTCCCTGTTCACGCTCTCCCTCTCTCTCCCTCTCTCTCTCTCTCTCTCAAAAATAAATGGACATTAAAAAAAAAAACAAAACTCACTTCGGGGCACCTGGGTGGCTCAGTCGGTTAAGCACCCAACTTTGGCTCAGGTCATGATCTTGCGGTCTGTGAGTTCGAGCCCCACATCGGGCTCTGTGCTGACAGCTCAGAGCCTGGAACCTGCTTCAGATTTTGTGCCTCCCTCTCTCTCTGACCCTCCCCAATTCATGCTCTGTCTCTGTCTCAAAAATAAATGAACATTAAAAAAAAATTTTTTTAAAAACCTCACTGGTAATTTAAAAATCAAATAAAGTCATAGAGGACAACCACCATGGAGAAAAAAATAAGTGAGGCTAAAAATTCAAGGTAGTATATTGAAATCCACTAAGTGAAATATTAACTGTAAAAGTAGCCTACAATAAAGAATATACATGCATATATGTATGAACTATATATAACAAAAATAGTGTGTACATATATTACATATGTTTATAGATAGATGGAGTGTGCATGTGTTATTGCTTTTAGTTACAGAATAGTCACTCAAGACTTTTGTAGGTGGAAGAGTAGTAAGGAGGCAAAAAAAAGAAAATAGCAGTTTTCTGAAGCCCATTAGCAGCTCTCTTGCTTCCGATATGAAAGGTGCAGGAAACCTAGAAAGGTTCTGTTGGGTCCCATTTTCTCTGCCCTATTCCAAATCTACCAATGCCTTTTGTTTTATATTTAATGTCTAATTGGCATTTTATCCTTTGCCCACATGCTTCAAAATGCTGCTTACCTGGGTGTCTATTATGAATTGCCCTGTAACTTATCTTTGGGTTTCCCCCGAAAGCCAAATCTAAAACAATGACCTCCGTGCAAATAGTTTATTTATGAGGTAATCTCAGAGAGTAGGGACAGATGAGGGAGGGGAAACAAAAAAAAGGAGGGAAAAAACAATATAAGAGTGTAATGTTTGTCCTGCCCTCCGTGAAGGATAAATGGGGCTCAGTTCCGAACAGAACTTTCAGAGGAGCACAGAAAATAACTCACAATACCTTTACAGAGGACATACCAGAATTATCTATATATCAGCCCTGTTTCCTATTGATCAGGAGATACCCTTGAGGGCATTAACTCTGATATCTCTTGGTTTTACAGGCGGGTTACTCCTATGAGCTTCTGAAAAAGTGAGAGATACCTAGGAAGAAAGTGAAGGACACGGAGACTCCACGTCTTTGAGCAAGTCATCATCAGCATGTGATGGATGGAAGGTTCAAAGAACTGTGTCACAACCATGCAAACAGAGGTGAGACCAATAGGATGTTACTCAGGATAGAGGAACCTGCTATTCCTTTGATACATCTTCCAAGATCTACAAGCTTTGTAGCCCATGATTCACTCATTTCCATCCTCCAACCCAGCCCAAGTGACCAGGACCTCCTTTGGAAATAGTGATTTATGTTTCTGCTTAGACAAAGCAAAGCAATTATTGATGAAGGCAATAAGGGAATTAAAGATAAATTTGTGTGCGTTTGTGATTTGCATCTTTTGTACACCACAGGCAAAGTTCTTTTAAAAGATATCAGTTCTTTAAAAAAAATATCAAATTCATATGCTAAAGCTCAAAACAATCGCATTATTTAAAAAAATTAAAATTATAGGGAAAAAATCTTACTATGATACAAAAAAAAGTAGAAATTTTCATGTAGTCTCAATTGTCACTTGTATTTTATAATATAACTTCCAGTATGATGGCCTTCTACTGTGCCAATAATTTGCCTATTTGCCCTCAGCCCCTCTTCCCATCCTTCTGTGCTTTTTCTGTACATTAAGAAAGGCTAGATGTCTGCAAGCTACATTTCTCAGTCTTCTTGCCAGCTGTCTTCCTAATGAGTGCTACTAATGGAAGATACTAGTGGGAGATAAGACAGCAGAAAAGAGCAAGTTTCTTCCTCTGGCTCCAATACTGGCAGTTGTTGGCAATTGCCATCAGTAGCTATAGATGGGTAACAGCAGGGATGGGATGATTCTAGACTCAAGCAGACTGGGCACAGGTAGCCTCTTTTCCTTGGCTTTAGCCTTGGTCCAGGTAGCACTCCTTCAGCAGCACTCCTTTGGCCCAAGTGCAACAGCATTTCCAACAGGCAGCAGGAAAGACAGGCTTTTTGACTCCAGCTCCCACTCTCTCAGTACCACCCTTTCATATCTTTGTTCTTCAAAGCGTCTTTCCTTCTGTTAGCTATCCCAGCCCTTCCAACACTCATAAATAATTCTTTATATAAAATCCCCTTCATTGGATGTATCTATAGTGAATTTTTTTTCCCAAATGAATCCTGAGTAATACATATATCTTTGACTAATTCTTAGTTCAAATAGTTTTTTTTTTTTTGCCCTAGAACACTGTAGATATTATTCCAAATATTTTGTCATTTTGTTTTATGGAAGTAGAAACCTGAGATTAGCAAGACTTTTACTACACTGCATGTATTCTGTTTATTTTGTTTGCTTTTTTGCAGCATAAAGCCTAAGACTTCTCCTATTCACTTCCCACCTTCTGTTCCCCCTTCCTTTCACAAGTGTCAGTCCTGCTTCTCAGTCTGAAGGCTCTCACTGCCTTCTCCAGCACCCTCCACTTCAACTTGACAGGAAATACCTCTAGTAGCTCTCTTGCACTTATAATTCTATTTGACGTTGCTTATCTGGGGACCTTAACCCATGCAGTTGGAAATGCAGTTTAGACAGACAACTCCAGTGGCTGATTGGAAATTCAATTAAACACAAACACAATGGAGCCACGAGATCAATAAGAAGGCCTTTCTTAAAAATGTGTTTTACATAGTCATTTATCAAATTTAGGAATTGTGTTAATAAGGCTTTTATTTTCATAATTAAAAAATAAATTTACTTCAAAAAATAGGGATATGGATAAAACTAGTGCATGTTCAGAACAGAGCAATCAGGATAATGAAGAGATTAAAGCACATTAAGAGCAAGTGAAGGGAATGAAGAAGAAATCACTAAGAAGGGCCAGTTAAAGAACAGTTAAAGAGCTGGTATGCATAATGGGAACTTGGCTTCATTGTACTAAGATCAATAAATATTAAGCTACAAGAAGACAAATTTCAACTTGTTAAAAGATCAGCTTTTACAGTATGTTTACGGAGCAGATAGGACTTTTGTGGGATTTTCAAACAAGGACTTGACCACCTGGTAAGGATGTGGCAGAAGCAGTAGGTAGATGGCTGTGGTCTAATACTTTCGAGATTGTTCTAATGTGTAGCTGAATCTCTGCTTCAGTAAAACAGAATAATGGACTCTTACGTCTCCTACTTTTTAATCTTCTTTTCCTAAGATCATTCTAACATGCATGGGGCTGTCAACAGGACATGCCTGCAAGAAAGCACACTCTATGAATATGCCTGTTTACTGTGCCTCTGTGAGGGTATAAATCCACATCTCAGTGGAGAAGAACATATGGAGCCCAAAGAAAGGAAGAAAATATATTGGTTTAAAAACAACTAATTAAAACTGGTGACTGGACCAGAAATATCTTCTACCTTTACACTAAAACATTTCAAATTAGTTTCTAATTGATATAAAGTAGAAAACTTAAAAATAGTCTTATTTCTCCAGGACTTGCTTTTGGTGTTGTTGCTATGAAAATGATGGCCTAGACGAAAGTGGCACAGAACATATTGGCCTAAATTTTATTAATGCATCTTTAAAGCTCAGTGCACGTGTCCTGTGACTGATTTATAGGTCTCCTCTAATATTTCTCAAAACTGCACAAAGCTAAAAGTAAATACCTATTAATTCATACTCAGATTCCTTTAAAAAAGACATAAATGTAGCCTAATTAGTCAATGAGTTGATATTAAAAGCCCAGTATGTGGTGACACTGGGGACAAGCATTTGATAGCTTATTGCAGGCAATGGCACTGCCTTCCCTAACCTACAAAACCCAGTTATATTTAACTCTTCTCTCTCTTTTTCATGATAATTAATCTGACTCTAACATGTCAATTCTACTTCCTAAATACATTCCAAAACCCATCTGCTCTCCAGCTCCACGTTTACTTTCCCAATTCAGGGTTTATTACTTCCTCCCTGCATTATTAAAGTAGCCTTCTATCTGGATATCCTGTCCCTCAACTATTACCTCACCAATCAACTATCCACATTATTACCAAAATTATCTAATGATCTCACTATTGCATTTGAAAGCCTTCAATGGCTTCCCAGTGTCTCACGATGAAAGTAAATTTTCACAAAACCCACTTACAAAATGAGGGTTTGTACTATAGCACTTCTCAGTCCCTTCCATCTCTGATATGCTATGAATTTATGCTTTTCAGTAAATTCTGACTAAATGGTGAGCAATTCCTAGACAACACTGTACTTAAATAAACATGTCTATAGCCATGTGCTAATTTTCCCAAATTACTGAACTGATTTTGGTTTCTGTGCCTGTTATCTATTTATGTATGTACTATGTATACAAAGAAAAAAAAATACCAGATGAATTTAAAAGAATATTCAACATAACTGAAATTATATTAGAAATAGATTGTTTTTAATAATTGTTTGATTTAAAAATATTTGTGCTTCATTTTAGAAACTTAAAAAAGCAGAATAATGATAGTAAAAATTGTCAATAATACCACCATTTAGGGACACTCAATAACTGAAATACTTAATACTGATTATATGAATATTGAAATACTCAATATTTCAGATTACTTTTTCCATCTCCCCTTTTTTTTAATGCACAAATAAATTCTTTAAAAATAAGAATTCTTGGGGCACCTGGGTGGCTCAGTTAAGCATCTGACTTCTGCTCAGGTCATGATCTACCATTGCTGAGTTCGAGCCCCACACTGGGTCCTGTGCTAACAGCTCAGAAGCTGAAGGCTTCTTTGGATTCTGTGTCTCCTTCTCTCTCTACCCCTCCCCTGCTTGACACTCTCTCTCTGTCTCTCAAAAATAAATAAACATAATTTTTTTAAATAAACAAAAATAGATAAAAATAGAAATTCTGTGACATATAAAGTTTGTCACTTATGTAGCATGAATATTATCCTGTCATTAAACATTTTTTTGGAAAATGTGCCTTTAGTAGATATATAATTTATTTAGCCATTATCATATTGTTGCCCATTTTAGACATTAATTAACTAATCTTTAACTGTATGCCTAATTTTCTCATGTAGTGAATTTTTCCAGAAAGCGTACTAGCCATGTAAGGAAATGTTTTTCTCACCAACATCATGAAACCACTGCACATTATCTTTTTAAGAGATTTTTTTAAGGAGATTATTTTTGCTATTTTGAAACTAGTTTTAATTTTCATTACTTAGGTAACAGAACATTTTTTTCTTATGGATAATTGTCATTTGTTGTGTTTCTATTGTAAATTGTCTATTCATGTACTTGGCCCAGTTTTCCATAGGGGTATGAAATATTTGCCAGCAGGTTTCAACACACATGGGAAAAAAGATATATTCATGGAATGTGCCTTTGAACCTGCATTCAAAAGAACTCAGACAGAGGTTAGTGGTGAATAAAGCAATTGCTTTTGCTTAATGACACAGGTGGGGAAAGAGTTTGTAGAACATGTTTTTCTTGAAAATAAGATATCTGTAGTTCACAATGTACGTGTACATACAAATCAGCTTCAAAAGTGCTTTCATAGAGGAGCTGCTGGAAATGTAGTATAAATATCTGCCTTTTGTATCACAACATTTCTTTAGAAGGGCATATATAATAGTTATTTCAGGCCTAAATTTAGGAGCTGATAAGTAAAATATCAGAGAGCTAGAAACTTCAGAGTCATCCTTGACATGTCCCCTATCTAATTGCTAACCAATTCCTGTTCACTTTTCCTGAGTGTCAATCCAATAGAACCTGCTGGATCCATCCCCTTTGCCACTGTCTTACTTAAACTCAAGCCTTGTCACATCTCACCAGGACTGGTGAAGCACTTTCCAAGTGTCTAAAGTCTGACTAAAATTGCTCTCAATTAGTATCTCGTCACAGAGTTCTATCAAATTTAAACCAATAGTTAAGCACCATTTTTTTTTTCCTTTTCAAGTAGTAAAAGCACATCAGGAAAAAAACAAAAAGGAAATAATATTATCTTTTGTTTAAAAAAAACAAAAAGGAAATAATATTATCTCTTGTCCTATCTCACTCTCAGAAATAAAAAATAAAATTTTTGACCTCCAGAGAAGATGGCAGAATAAGATCCTAAGCTCACCCACTCCCACAGATAGAATTAGATAACACCCACACCAGTGTAAATAACCCAGAATATGACTGAAAATTGGCAGAACAGATTCTCCACAGCCAAATGGAGAGAAGAGGCCTCATGGGTAGGAAGGGCAGAGACACAGGACCTAAATGGACCCATGTGACTGTTCATGGAAGGGAGAGATATCACAGGCCTGAAGAGACAACAAAAATAGACCCTCACACCAAGCACCCCAGGCATAGGGAACCCACATGGAAAAGACAAATGCCCGTAACAGCTGGGTTTGAAAACCAGAGGGGTCAGCTCTGGGAGAGTCAAGACGGTGATGGGAAACTGAGTTCCTGCCCTTAATGAGAGCGAACAACAAACAGCCCTGCAGAGATACAGCATAGAAGCAGCAGTTTAGAAAATGCCTGGGGTACGTGAGAAGGAGATTTATTTACTAATCTCAGAGCTATGATGATGGGGCAGGGATCTTTAGGACACCTCTTCAAGAAAAAGTAGATGGCGGGTGCCATTTCCCTCCCGTCCCCCAGCCAAAACACATGGACACTTGCAGGAACCAGCACAGTGCAACACTTACCACCTACATTGTTAATAGTGCATTCCCCCCATATTCTCCGATCGACACAATCTCTCCAGCCAGGCCTCCATTATAGGTCTCCTCCTGCAGCAGACATGTTCAAATCTTGCTGGCACAGTGTGCCCACCCCCACATTCTCCTGTGGACTTGCTCCCTCTATTCCTGTGGCAGGAGTTTTCTAAAGTGGCTCTAGATCCCACAAATATCGTTAACACTGTGCACCCCACCCCTGCATTCTCTGGCAGACTTGCCTCATCTAATACGCCCTCTGGCCTTTGGCCAGAGCCCATCCAAAGTGGTGGCACAAGCCTGGCAGTGTGCAAGCAGCCCAAAAAGGGACCATCACCACTCCAATGTGACTCCTGCCCTGGGGAAAGGGGAAGATAATCACATACACTACTCCAACTGTGGCCCCAGAAGTGGGCTAGGGGAAGACATGTGGTCTGACTGCAGGCCCCAGACACCAACAGAGCTTCTCAGGGGACAACATAGGGAAAGCATCCTGCATATCATGCTACCACAACTCTGGCAAATGCCTAGTCTGACTCAACTCAAGCCCAAAGTGGCCTCAGACTGGTTCATTAATAACAGAGGGACAAAATCCTGCCCACAATAGGCAAAGAGAGCCATTGCAGATGACTGGACTAAAGGGAAACATGGCTCAGCCACAAAAGTAGGGAACATGCACACACATAGGAGACACCCTTGAAGTGCCAGGTTCTGGTGAACTGAGGACACTACACTACAGGACACTATAGGACCTCTTCTTCACAAGCCCATTGATTTGAAGAGCAGGAGACATAGCTGACATTCCTAACACAGAAGCAGACACAGAGAGTTAGACAAAATGAGGAGACAGAGGAAAATGTACCAAATGACAAAACAGGACAAAATCCTGAGATTTTGAGTGAGAGAGATAAATGACAGAGTTAAGTAACATGCCTGATAGAGAATTTAAAGTAACAGTCATAAATACACTCACTGGACTTGAGAAAAGAGTGCAAGACCCCAGTGAGATAGAAAACCAGTCAGAGATGAAGACCTCCATAACTGAAATTAAAAATACACTAGAAGGACCAAATACTAGAGAAAGCAGAAGAACAGATCTGTGACTTGGAGAACCGCATAACAGAAAGCAATCAAGCTGAACACCAGAGGAAATAATAACAATAATAATAAATGTAAATGGATACAGGGAACTCAGTGACACCATCAAGCATTATAGAGATCCCAGAAGGAGAAGAAACAGAAAAGGGGGCAGAAAACTTGTTTGAAGAAATAATAGCTGAAAACTTCCTGAACCTGGGGAAGGAACCAGATACCCAGATCTGGACAGAGGTCCCCCAACAAAATCAACCCAAGGAAGTCAATCATACAGTAATATCAAGACATACAGTAATTAAAATGGCAAAAGGTAGTGATAGAGAATTTTAAAAACAGAAAGAGGAAACATTTACATATAAGGAATCCATAAGGCTATCAGCTGATTTTTTAGCAGAAAATTTACAGACCAGAGGGAGTAGCATGATATAGTCAAAGTGCTAAAAGAAAAAACCTGCAACCAAGAATACTCTATCCAGCGAGGCTATCATTCAGAATAGAAGAAAAGATAAAGAGTTTCCCAGACCAACAAAAGTTAAAGGAATTCAGCACCATTAAATGCGTCCTATGAAAAATATTAAAGGAGATTCTTTGAATGGAAAAGAAAGACCATAAGAAAGAATAAGAAAGTAAGAAACATAAAAGCAGTAAAAATAAGTATATCTATAAAAATCAATCAAAGGACACACAAAGTAAAAGGATATAAAGTATGACAACATATACCTAAAACATGAAGAAGGGCAGGGCAGAGTAAAGAATGGGACCATCAACTTAATATAGACTGCTATAGTCAGAAGATGTTATGTATAAACCTAATGGTAACCACAAATCAGAAACAAGAGAAGTGCAAAAAAATAAAAAGAAAGAAAATAAATTATATCACTAAAGAAAGCCAGCAAACCTTGGGAGAAGAGAGCAAAAGAAGAAAGGAACAGAGAAAAGCTACAAAACAACCATAAAACAAGTAGCAAAATGACAATATGTACATATCTTTCAGTAATTACTTTGAATGTAAATGAATTAAACACTCCAATCAAAAGACACAGGGTGATGGAATGGATAAAAATGCAAGACCCATCAATACAGTGCCTAGAAGAGACTTATTTCAGACCTAAAGACACATGCAGATTGAAAGTGAAGGGAAAAAAAATTTATCATGCAAATGGAAGTGAAGGGAAAGCCAGGGTAGTAATATTTAAATCATATAAAATAGACTTTAAAACAAAGACTGTAACAAGAGACAAAGAAGGATGCTATATAATCATAAAGTGAACAATCCAACAAGAAGATATGTTTGTAAATATTTATGCACCCAACATGGCTGCACCCAAATACATAAAGCAGCTAATAACAAACATATAGGAAACAACCAATAGTAATACAATAAGAGTAGAGAACTTTAACATCCCACTTACATCAATGGATATATCATCCAAACAGAAAATCAACAAAGAAACAGTGGCTTTGAATGACACTTTGGACCAGATGGATCTAACAGATATATTCAGAACATTCCATCCTAAAACAGCAGAATACACAGTCTTTTCAAGTGCACATGGAACATTCTCCAGAACAGAACACATGGTAGGCCACAAAACAAGTCTCAACTAATTAAAAAAATTAAGGTCATACCATGCATCTTTCCCAACCACAATGCTACAAAACAAGAAATCAACCACAAGGAAAATTTTTGGAAAAAACACAAATACATAGAAGTTTAATAACATGTTAGTAAACAACGAATGAGTCAACTAAGAAATTAAAAGGGAAATAAAAAAATACATGGGGACAAATGGTAATAGAAACACAATGGTGCAAAACCTTGGGGATGCAGCAAAAGTTGTCCTAGAAAGAAGTTTATAGCAACACAGACCTACCTCAAGATGTAAGAAAAATCTCAAATAAATAACCAGACTGTACACCGAAAGGGGTTGGAAAAAGAAGAAAACAACAAAACCCAAAATCAGTAGAAAGAAGGAAATAATAAATATTACAACAGAAATAAACAAAATAGAAACAAAGAAAACAATAGAACAGATCAATAAAACTAGGAGCTGGATCTTTGAAAAGATAAATAAAATTGATAAAACTTTAGCCAGACTGAGAGAGAGAGAGAGAGAGAGAACTGAAATAAACAGAACGAGGAATTAAAGAGGAAAAATAACAACCAACAACACAGAAATTCAAAGGATTATAAGATATTATGAAAAATTATATGCCAACAAATTGAACAACCTAGAAAAAATGGAGAAATTCCTAAAAACATATAACCTACCAAAACTGAAAAAGAAAGAAACAGAAAATTTGAACAGATTACTAGCAATGAAATAGAGTCAGTAATCAAAAAACTCGCAAGAAACAAAAGTATAGGACCAGATGGCTTCACAGGTGAATTCTACCAAACATTTAAAGAACAGTAAATACATATTCTTCTCAAATCATTCCAAAAAATGGAAGAGCAAGGAAAGCTTCCAAATTCATTCTATAAGTCCAGTAGTACCCTAATAACAGATAAAGACACTATCAAAAAAGAAAACTACAGGCCAGTATCTCTGATGAACATAGATGCAAAAATCCTCAACAAAATATTAGCAAACCTCATACAATAATACATTAAAAAAATCATTCACCATGATCAAGTGGGATTTATTCCTGGAATGCAACAGTGGTTCAATATTCACAAATCAATCATCAGGATACATTACATCAACAAGAGAAAGGATAAAAACCATATGTTCATTACAATAGATGCAGAAAAAAACATTTGACAAAGTACAACATCCATTCATGATAAAAACTGTCAACAAAATAGGGATAGAGGGAATATACCTCAACATAATAAAGGCCATGTATGAAAAACTCACAGTTAACATCATACTCAACATCAAACTCTCAGTTTTCCTCCTAAGGTCAGGAGCAAAACAAGGAGGTCCACTCTCACCATTTTTATTCAACATAGTACTGGAAGTCCTACCCACAACAATCAGACAACAAAAGGAAATAAAAGACATCCAAATTGGTAAAGAAGAAGCAAACCTCTCACTATTTGTAGATGACGTGATATACTTTATAGAAAACCCTATACTCCACCAAAAAAATACTAGAACTGATAAATGAATTCAGTAAGGTTGCATGATACAAAATCAGTATACAGAAATCTATTGCATTTCTATACAGTAATAATAAAATAGCAGAAAAGACAATTATGAAAATAATCCCATTTACAATTGCACCAAAAATCATAAAATACCTAGTAATAAACCTAACCAAGAAGCTAAAAAACCTGTACTCTGAAAACTATAAAACACTGATGAAAGAAACTGAAGACAACACAAAAAGTGGAAAAAATATTCCATGCTCATGGATGGGAAGAATTAATATTGTTAAAATGTCCATACTACCCCAAGTAATCTACACATTTAATGTAATCCTTATCAAAATACCAACAGCATTTTTCAAAGAACTAGAATAAGTAATCTTAAAATTTGTATTTAATCACAAAAGAACCCAAATAGCCAAGGCAATCTTGAAAAAGAATAAGAAAACTGGAGGAATCACAATCCCAGATTTCAAGATATACTATAGAGAAGCAGTAATCAAAACAGTATGGTACTTGCAGGAAAACAGATCTATAAATTAATAAAACAGAATGGAGAGCCCAGAAATAAACCCACGATCATATGGTCAGTTAATCTACAACAAAGGAGGCAAAAATATAAAATGGAAAAAAGACAGTCTCTTCAACAAATGGTATTGGGAAAACTGGACAGTAACATGCAAAAGAATGAAACTTGACTGCTTTCTTACACCATATGCATAAATTGACTCAAAATGGATTAAGGCCCTAAATGTGACACCTGGAACCATAAAAATCCTAGAAAAGAGCATAGGTGGTAATTTCTCTGACATTGGCCATACAACATTTTTCTGGATATGTCTCCTGAGGCAAGGGAAAGAAAAGCAAAAATAAACTATTGAGACTACATTAAAACAAAAAACTTCTGCACAGCAAAGGAAATAATCAACAAAACTAAAGATGAGAAGACATTTGCAAATGACATATCTGATAAAGGGTTAATATCCAAAATACATAGAAAACTTATACAAATCAACACCAAAAAACCCCTCAAATAATCCAGTTAAAACTGGGCAGAGGACATGAACAGCCATTTCTTCAAAGATGTACAGATGGCCAAGAGACACATGAAAAGATGCCCATCATCACTAATCATCAGGGAAATGAAATGCAAATCAAAACCACAATGAGATATCTCCTCACACTTGTCAGAATGGCTAAAATCAAAAACACAAGAAATAACAAGTGTTGGCAAGGATGTTGAGAAAAAAAAAGAACCCTCATGCACTGTTGGTGGGAATGTAAACTGGTGCAGCCACTGTGGAAAACAGTCTGAAGTTTCTCCAAAAAATTAAAAATAGAATTACCATATGATCCAGCAATTCCACTAGTGGGTATTTATACAAAGAATAAGAGAACACTAATTCAAAAAGACATATGCACCTCTATGTGTATTGCAGCATTATATACAACAGCCAAATTATGGAAGCAGCCCAAGTGTCCAACGATAGATGAATGGATAAAGAAGTTGTGAGTTACACACACAATATCACTCGGCCATTAAAAAGAATAAAATCTTGCCATTTGCAACAACATGGGTGAATCTACAGACTATAATGCTAAGTAAAACAAATCAGAGGAAGACAAATACCATATGATTTCACTCATTTGTGGAATTTAACAAATGAACAAAGAAAGAAAAAAGACAAACCAAAAAAACTAGACTCTTAACTATAGGGAACTGATGGTTTCCAGAGGGAAGGTGGATTGGGATGGATGAAATAGGTGATGGGGATTAAGGAGTGCACTTGTCACGATGAGCACCAAGGAATATATGGAACTGCTGAATCACTATTTGTATACCTGAAACTAATATAAAACTATATGTTAATTATGCTGGAATTTAAAAAAAAACGAAAATTTTAGCACATATTCTTTCAGTCTTTCCACTTAACCAAAATTGGAATCATTGTATACATGTATACAATCTGTTTTATTCACAGAACCACTTTTTTATTGCAAATATCTTTTCATGTTTTTAAACATTTTTCTGCAACATAATTTTTAAGTGGCTTCATGGTGTGTCATTGTATGAACAATCAGGTCACTTTCAATATTTTGCTATTACAAGCAATGCCACAGTAAACATCTTTGTAATTAAATCTTTTAATACTTTAAAACATTACTTTATTGTTTTCTTCCATCCAATGTTGCTGTGCATAAATCTGATATTGATTTCATTCTTTTTTCCTTGTAGGTGAACTACTTTTCCTTTCTGGAATGTAGAATTTCCTTTTTGTTTTTGATATTCCCTGTATAAGGATTTCTTTATTCCTCTTGGTTGTCTCTCTATAAGCACTTCCCATTGTAAAATCTTTCACTTTTCAAAATTTTTGAGCCATTTTTCTCCATTATTTCTTTAAATATTTCTAATCATATTTTTTCTCTCCTAAGATTTCTTCTATCTAGGTATTGGAACTTCTACTTATATCTTGTGTAACTTTTAGCTTTTGTAAGTTCTACTCTTCATTATTTCCTGTTGCCTTCTGGAAGAGTTTCTCAATCTGATCTTTTCACTCATTCCTGGTTCTATTTCCAAATTACATAAGTCTTTTTAATCATACTTATTTCAAATTATTCCTCCATCTATTCTAAAAATTTATTTTCAGAAGATACATGTTGTCCAGTTTGGTGTGTGTCCTACAAAGAAGTTAAACAATACAGTAGCCTCCATATCTTGGTCCATGAGAACTTGTTTTCCTGTGAATATCAGCTATTCTGTCTGGTGGAATGTGCAGTGAAAGAGCCCAAGGACCAAAATCTTAGTTTGGTCAGAGTAGGCAAGTTTAACGAAAAGGGGAAGTATGAACTCACAGCAGAGAATAATCACTGTTGACCACTATGTATTGTATCAACCCCATCAGGCAACTGGGCTGGGAAAGTCTTGCCTAAGCAACAACAGCAGAAGGCCAACTCCTTACACGGCAGTCCACCAGCCATGGGGCTCAGAGAGAAGGGGTGGACTAGGAGGTGCCTGTAGACAGCTGATGGGAAGGAACCTGCTCATCCCAATTCTTCATGCCACATCATCAGGGATTTTTGCTATACTACCTAGATTCTGCCCCTAAGACTTAAATATCCATAGTCTGAGTCATTAGCAAAATGGCAGGCATTAATGGTCCTAATAGAATGGGAGAGAAGATTACAAACAAAAATTAAACCTTCTTTCTGGGGGCACATGGGTTGCTCAGTCAGTTGAACAACCAACTTCGACTCAGGTCACAATCTCATGGTTTGTGAGTTTGAACTCCACATTGGGCTCTGCACTAACAGTGTAGTGCTTGGGATTCTCTCCCTGCCCCTCTCCTACTTGTGCTCTCTCATGTGCTTGCTCTCTCTCTCTCAAAATAAATAAACTTTAAAAAAACACCTTCTTCTGTTTGTGTGTTAACTGCCATATTCAGTTATGTGCTGTGTCCCCTGTTCTAGTCGCTTACCCTTCACTGTGTCCAGCCACTACAACACAGTGAAAAGTCAACAATCTTCTGTAGTTTCATTGATTTCTCACAGTTTTGTGGCATTGTATATTCCCAAAGTCTGTTTCCCATTTATTCTTATTGTCTCTAGGACTGATTTGAGGCAGAGAGATTTGACAGGCCTTCTGGTTTGCCATCTTGGTAAGAACCAAAGGCTCATATCAAAATATTTATTCATATTCATACCAATTCTCTTCAGATAAATCTCTGGAAATAGGAATGCTGTGGCATAGCATACCTAAAAATCTAAGGATTTTGAGATGTTTGCCAAACTGCCCAGAGTTATAAATAGAAAAAAATGCAATTTTGGTAATTTACATCCAATCTTGTTTGAATCTTTTTTTTCCCCTTACAAACAGGCTGTTATGAACCTGTCTATAGTGTATTTAACCACATGGGATAGCTTATCCATGATGAACCCATCTCTTTCCTATATCTGCCTCTGTTTCTTTTTCTTAGTATGATATTGCCCTTTTTTTTTGCTGGGCTCCAACTCAAATATCACCACTTATGTGGATCCCTCCCCAAATTCCCTAGGGTCTCTCCTTTTGTAATATTTTGTTCATATCCCTATTATATAGCACAATGTACTTGAATTATTTACCTTTGTGTTTGTATGTACCTCTAAACTGTGAAGTTCTTTTGGATAGACATTCTATCTTAATCATCTTTTTATTGCCAGAGGCTTGTGACTGGCACCGTGTTATCAATCAATCAATGTCTGCAGGACCAATGACTGAGTTTTCAAATAACCAGCAGAACCTGAACTAAATGTGCAAAACATGTTAAGTACTTTCTTTCAGTCTTCCAAACTATTTGTATTATTGTCTTCACTTTACAGATGAGAAAACTGAAGCTCAGAGAGGGTAAGTAGCCTGTCTGAGGTAGAGCTGAGATTTGAATCCCCATCTAATTCCAGAGTCAAGGATCAAGGTAGCACAGGAAAAGTGTAAACAGGTTCCTACCCACTAGGTTAAGTTGAGATTTAATCACTAGGATCTTATGGTTCCTGCTGATTCTGTGTTTTGACGAATGTGCAGGGAGAAAATCAGAAAGGTTATGCAACGAAGAGGTTCATTTTTTTTTTCTTTGTGAAGTCACTATTTCTAACCTAATATAATCCAGTATTTGAGGGGCATTACCCTCACCATTCAGTTGTTTCAAAATAAACCTGAAACTAGAAGGATTAAGTTATGCCAATTGTGAGAAACAACCCATATAGTTTCTTCTTATAAGAGCCTTGCTGGAGACTATTAAAAGAATAGATATGAAAACATTCGTCTGCCTTCAATGTGACACAACCCATACCTTTATAAAATAGTTCCACTTCAGGATCTCATTTTTTATGAAATGTTTATTTATTTTGAGAGAGAGAGAGAGAGAGAGAGAGAGAGAGAGAGAAAGCATGAGTGGGGAGGGGAAGAGAGAGAATCCCAAGCAGGCTCTGCGCTGTCAGCACAGAGCCCACCATCGGGCTTGAACTCACCAACCGTGAGATCATGACCGGAGCCAAAATCAAGAGTCAGACACTTAGTTGACTGAGTCGCCCAGATGCCCCACCTCAGAAAGCTTCTGAGCTTGCATAGTTGTTTACTAGCATTTCCTGATTAACAGAATGGTGTAGGGAGAGAGCAGAAGGGCAATACTGAAAGAGGCAAGCAAACACACAAACATGATTTGAGGTACTGGGCTAAGGTATTTAATTTCTAGAATCATCTTAAGAAATTTCAAGCATACAATTAACAACAGACATGATGAAACGCTTACAGATTTTACCATCCTTACGAAAAACTCTACAGGTATAGCCTGGGAACACATTTTGAATTACATAATTTTATGCCTCTGGTAGATACACATGGTTGAAGAATGACTATATGATGCCAAGTAGCCCTGTGAGGTCATGTTTTCAACTGTCTCCATCACCTATTACCTGGAAGTCACCCAGATTTACGAAGTGGAATGGATCACCCATACCCCCAGTCTGCCCTGATATGCTCTGGTTATTTGGGCACAGAGACATAGTCCAAGGTAAATGTCACTGATATGTATTCCCCTAAAGCTGAATAAAAACAAAGTCAGAGCTTATTGATTTTTAAAAATTAATTTCTTTCTGCCAGACTTCATTTAGGCCCATTGCCTACTTTCTTTGAGAACACCTGGGCAAGCAGAAATTTCCATTGCTGATTTGGAACATGGGACAACTAAACTACAAAGAGCCAATTTTTCTTGTCATTCAATACAAAGGGGAAAGGATCTTCAAGAGGAGCATGGTGAGAACTCAAATTGCTCTGAGGAGTAAGGAAAAAAAAAACCAGGAAAATGCCCCAGAGGTATAAGAACTTTGACCACATTCTGGTGTTATCCCTTCTGAAATTAGAGATTCTTATTGTTGGAAGACTATTTGTTTTGTTAGTAAATTTCTATATCCAATGGTACCCCATCACTGGTCATTTTACTAAATATGTTTTTTTTAATGGCACTTTAGCAAAGTACGTATCAGGATTCCTAAATAAGAGAGGTGGGGATCTCATGTCAAATGGGATTGGTGGTAGGGCACCTAGGTGGCTCAGTCAGTTAAGCATCTGACTTTGGCTCACGTCATGATCTCATGGTTCATGGGTTTGAGCCCAATGTTGGGCTCTGTGCTGACAACTCGGAGTCTGGAGCCTGCTTCAGATTCTGTGTCTCCCTCTCTTTCTGCCCTTTCCCTAGTCACGCTGCCTCTCTCTGTCTCTCAAAAATAAATAAACACTGAAAAAAATTTTTAAAAAACGGAATGGGTGGAAATTCTTTGTCCAAAAGAGAGCATAATTTAAGATGAAGCCCTGAAGGAATGTGCCCCCTCATGTTCTCTTACCATTGAAAGACTTCTGTAAGAATAACATACTTAGGATTTTATGAAAATATTTAGTCAAGGGTGTTCTGACTTAGAAACAAAATGTTTGACAGATTTTGCATGTTCTAGATACCATGTCTCAACATGAAAGGCACATGTGAAGGGTCACTTAAGAAAGTAGTTGCAACTGAGGAATCATCGTCACGTTTCTTTCTTCAGTAAGCATTGTAAAATTAACCTTCTGAGCCCTCTCTCTTCTTGATACTGAAAGGAGCATCTCCTTATTAGAAGTAATGAAAATGAAATGTAACAGGTGTACATCATGTCACTTTTGAATATGGGAAGATGTGATTTAGGTCTGCTCATGAACAAATGACCCTGGAGATGCTACAATTCTTCTAACTCCTGGGTCATGACCCTGAGAGTGGAAAATAAACTGAATTATATGCAACTGGATAGACAAAGCCTGATGACTTATGCCATGCATATTATAAGACTGAGCACGTAACTTTATTTAAGTCAAAGCATTTCATTTTACTAAAGTGTTGGACTCAACGCTGTTTCTCTGTCTCTGTCTCTCTCTGTCTCTCTCTCTCTCTCTCTCTCTCTCACACACACACACACACACACACACACACACCCTGTTTTCAACAACTGACATACAAATTCACAATTCAAGCCTACTTCACAATACCCTAAAAATGACCCAGGTCTGGTTGCTATGCAGACATCCCTATTTGCCATACAAACGTATGGTAGACTGGTATTGTTTTGTGCTGGGGAACAGATAAATGACATGGATTGAAATTATGGTAAATTTAAATTGATGGCCTAATTAGTATTATCTCTTTTTGTATTCATTGTAAGAAAAATTATCCAGGAGGAACTCATTTTGCATTAATGTTGATATAAAGTGTAATTCTCCAGGATTTTCATTGTAATTTGGCATTAATTAATGCATCATTATTTTAAAGTGTTAATTAAATTGTTACAGAAAGGGACATCTGCAGTGGCACAGAAAGGAAATCACATGAACAATTAGTTTCGTATAGGTCTGTGGTGCAGAATCCGAGATCACATGCATGGCAGCAACAAGGCGGCCGACGTGGAGATGGCAGACACAACTCTGCTCTGCCCTGCTTGGTGCATTGTTGACAGTATGCTACCACTCCTGTTACCTTTTCCATTGTGTTCAAGTGAAGAATGGGCAGTCTCTAGAACACTGGATATTTGTTCCATGCCTAGGACAGAAGGCACATCAGTGGGACTACGGCTCTTCATTTTTCTGGAAGCTTGGCCGACATCACTGACCATTCCTTTGTCAGAAAAAAAAAAATGACAGACTTTTTTTGTAATATTGTCGAAAGAGCTCAAAAATAGGCTGCTGTAGAAGGCTAGGTTAATATTTCTACTGGTAATAAACTCCATACAAAACTGTGACAAATCAAAGGGGAGATAATCTGTGGTAATTCCTTACGCAATGGACCATCATTGTTAACACATCTGGAAGTCATTGAATGCTATCATGGCTTAAGATATATAATTCCAAGGAAATTCCACCATGATTCCATATATCAGGGAATCGTGGCAATCAGATAGCAATGTCAGTTGGCAAGTCAAAGGAACTTAGGATTTGGAGGGAATATATAAAGTAGGCTCTAAACACTCTGTCATCATGGTCTCACAAAACAAAGAAATTTGGAGAATCTTGTTCTGTCAGCACCATGATCTTCTATTTAGCCCTGAGGGGCTCTACTGAATGAGCATTCTTGGTCAAGAGTTGTACACCAAGATCCCCATAAGAAGAGTATAAAAGGATACTATGGCATCATAATATGTAAAACTGTGAAGCCTTTAAATTAATTTATATTTATATATATATATATTTTCTGGATACCAATTTAATATTAATGTTACAACCTTTCCTTTAGCAGCCACAGTGAGAGTCTCTAATTTTTTTTTTTATTTTTATTTTTTTTTTTCAACGTTTATTTATTTTTGGGACAGAGAGAGACAGAGCATGAACGGGGGAGGGGCAGAGAGAGAGGGAGACACAGAATCGGAAACAGGCTCCAGGCTCTGAGCCATCAGCCCAGAGCCCGACGCGGGGCTCGAACTCACGGACCGCGAGATCGTGACCTGGCTGAAGTCAGACGCTTAACCGACTGCGCTACCCAGGCGCCCCGAGAGTCTCTAATTTCTTAGGTTCTGTGAACTTTTCCTTACAGGTAAGCCTATTTTATGGATATATAAGGCAAAGTCCAAATACCTACAATCAAATTGAAGTTAAATCTTCCCTCTTTGCATTAAATGATAAATTGGACAGAAAAGATCAGAATCACTCCATATTGTTTCGACAGTTCTCCTTAAACAATCATTTACTTCCCTCCTCGTGAAGATGCAAACTCCCTACAGATGGAGGTCTTTCTCTGGCTATTTGTCCAGGTTGTAGCCTGGTGCCAGGATCGCTCGGTGAATACTTAATTGAGTGATTCATGTAGCTTCTCGGTAATTGCTTTCCTAAAAAGAGGTGACCACAAAGCTTCTATAAATTCAATAGGTTCTATCTGAGAGCAATTGGTTTTATATAAGATCAGTATTCTCAAACCCATGGTCCCAAACACTTTCATTGCCTATAGTGTTAATCACTAGAAAAGGCTATGAAACAAAGCTGACTGAAAATCAAATCCAATGGCAACTAAAGAGGAATATTTAGTCAGTGAAAAAAACCCAAACTCTCCTGGTAGAGAAATAAATGTTTTTGGAAAATGATAACAACAACAACAACAACAACAACAACAACGGGGGTGGGGGGGGAGGAAGAGTAAAACCAGACCACCATTGAAGTAATGGAAGAACTTACTCATCCCCTGGGAAAGTGCTGCATAACCCTTAGGCTGGGGTTTATCCTGTCCAGGGGATGAAATTATCCCCAGACGACCCCTCATCTCTCAGTGAGGATTCCTCCAGTCTCCCCAGAGATTCCTGAAGTTAGGATGAGTGTCAGCAAAAACACTTCTAGTTCCTTCTGGCTCTGCATTCCTACCTTGACCAAATTATTTCAGTTTATTGACTATCACTATATGCTTTTGTGAAACCACTTACTTCAGTTTGAACCGCCCCCCCCCACTTCCCAAAACCAGGGAACAGGCAACAGGCTTACATTACAACACAGCAACATTTTCTAACGTGAATATGACACATGCCGGCACTCAAAAGTCCTTTCCCAGCCCCAACTAGCGCACAGAATTTCTCCAAATTCCTTTCCTTTCCTTGTAGTTCATCTTTCTCTTCCTGTAACCCAAACTTTTCCCCTCTCCCTTCAGTGGTAAACTTCAGCGCCAAAACAGTTTAGCTACCTCTTTGTTTTATGGTCTACTTTCATACCATGCCCTGAGGCTCTACTCTGAACCCAAGTGGGTCTGTCTTTTTGCCAAACAAAGGACTTTTGAGTCTTTCTTAGGAAACAGAAGAAGTTGCGTTCAATTGTGGTTTGAAACAACTTTTGCTTTGTTTTGTTCTGTGGAGTGTGTCATCTTATAGCTTCAATAGTTACCTGGGGCTCTTTAGAAAATTCTGGTTTCTTTGCTAACACTGCTTCAGCCCCTCACATCAGATGCCAAATTCCTTCCAGGCAAGTAACATGTGTCTAGTTTCTTTGGTAGGTGTTTACAAATGCCAAGTAGACTCTTCTGCCCACTTTGGGCACTAAATAAATGCTGCTGATGAGCAAGAGCTGACAGAAATTCAAAATGATGAGAAAGAAAGCGTTTCTAGGCCCCAGGTCTGGATGTTGGAAAGGAAATGTGCAGAGGAGCTTGCTACCTTTCCAGTAATAAGGAAACTTCAGACAGGACACAAAACTAGCTTTAATTTTTAAACATAAGACGCTCCACATTTCTTTCTCTAAATTTAGTGCTGTGGCATTCAGCTAAAACCACCTTGTGTCCAATAATATACTTCCTGGTCTGCCCTGAGGTCTTCAGGAAGCATTTTATCTTTCATATAATTGCCAGGGTGAATCCCTAGTTATAACATACTCTACAGCACATAAAATAATTGTTGCAACTGAACCCATCACATAAATATTAGTGATTGAAGAGATTGGTTGAGATAAATCAATGTGGGTGACATATTTAATAAACTTTGTATAAACATTGTTTGCAACAGCTATAAATAAAATTGTCTTTAGGAATTTTACATATTGCACATCCCTCTATTCATGGAGAGGCACAGGCATGATTTCTAGCTGCACTAAATGACAAGAAGTGCCTTTTTAAACCTGCCCAGATCAGACCAGGCAAGCAGAGTTGGAGAGCATGCCCACACCAGGTCTGGCATGTGCCATGGCTTGCTCCACGGTCCGAGCTCACCACATCGCTCACTTGCCAGCAGGCATGAGGTTCAGTTTGAGGAGATCTTCAAGCCAACACGATTCTTCTTTCCTTTTTTTTTTTCCCAAAGAAAAAGCTACGCCATAAATAAAGCATGATCGAGATGGCATTTTACATTCACACAGATTTTGGCATAAATAAATAAAAGGGATTTTGTTCAAATTCTGTCATCCTTACATGCCATTTTCAAATTATCTTTCCCTACTAGTTCAGCATATTCGACTAGACTGTGAGAGTCGTCTTGGCTCCCTCCAGTGGCTGACTGAACTCTGATGAAACCACAGGGGTATATCTCAAGGCCCTACAGCCTGGTGTTTCAGTGTGGAATCACTTCCTTCTGACAAAATGAGATCAAATCCCTTCGGGAATTCTGCTTCACTCTTAACATGCATTCCCTTCCCAGAAAGGTTTAAGGTAGGTGTTGATTTTAATTAATCTACTTCATAATCCCCCATCCAAATTGGTTTATTTTACTGGTCCCATTTTATGGATGAAAAACAACCCACTGGAAGGCAGTAGAGGGACTGGTAATACTGGGAGGGCAGGGTAATGCCTCACATCAGAGCACAGGACCACAGAGGGGCTTAGAGGACACCCTTTCACATTCTCTGCCTTATTATTGTTAGATTCCAACGGATGACAAATTGTGGAAATATTTAGGTTCCTTTCTTAAAGAGGTCAGATATAATACAGTGTGTCTTCAGTTTTAAGCTTAATGAAATGTCACATACACATGTGGAAATTCAGGTATGAACTTCAGGTCTTATAGTGTTTGAAATTTACAACTTTCGCATTTATTTTTATTAGTAATATTTAGTCGCTCAATATATTTCCCTGGCATTAATGGAAAAAATATGGTGTCTTCAAGCAGCCAAAATAATCTCTCTAAATTCTTGCCGAGTTTAAACAAAGGCCATGCAATTTAATGGCTAAAGTTACTGTTGTATATTTCCAGGGTGCTGGGTTCAAATCCCATCAAATTAGGCTCTAATTAAAACTCACCTGAACTATTTTTTTTCATTGTGTAATTATTTTTTAATTCTTAATGACTCATATTAACCTCCTTTACTCAAGGAAAAAAAAAGGAGAAATTAGAAAAAAGAGGAAGCAAGGCAGGGAAAAGTGCAGATGAATTAGAGGCAGTTATGATGCCTTTTTAAAACGCAGCCTGAGAATTGGGTGTGCAGCACAGAGATCAAGAGGAGACTTAATTAGGGCTCAACTGCTCAGTTCATAGTTCTTGGGTCTTTATAAAAGCTAAGAGCAAAGCTAAATCATGTGTAATTTGCCATTATTTTCCCAGGTAGCTCTTCCTGAAATGTTATTTTTCACTTGCTTTTCATTTTTTTTTCATCTTGAAAGCATGGTATCAGACCTTGTATATACAGTGCGCCACTTGCCTGCTGTCAGAGAGAGAAGTGACACCACTTGTCACTACCAATCTCTTCATGTCTGGTCTCATCTGAGCAATACACACAGCCTGATTTCCAGGTGTTTGTTGAAACTCCAAGTTATGTAACATGTCTTTGCTGTGCTCAGAACTGAAAAAGCAGCATTACAGGGGGGAATAAATTCTTAACTTCCTAAGAACTCTGAGGGTGCACTGTACTGATTTTAGCCCAATTCTACATTTACTGAAAGGACACTTTAGGACAGACAGGGGAGGCATTGCCAAGCTGAAGAGGACACTGATAGATTCAGCAGTGGTCAAGTAGCAAGGATGGGAAATTTTTACAAACTTTTTAAAACTCAAAACAATAGAAGTATATGGTTCCTAGTGAATTTAACCACTACTAAAAACACTACATTTCAATATATATATTAGTCCCTCCATTCGCTTCCATGCTCATATATCATACAACTCCTTTTTCAATGCTTTGAACTGTGTTTACTGCTATGTAGCTATATTGTGATTTATTAATTTAAAACATTATCTATTGATCTCTTATAACGGTAGATGAAGATTTTAGCTCTTAACACACATACATGCACACACACACACCCTCCTTCTTCTCTCTTCCCCCGATCCATGTAATAGTTTTATCAGTTTGGAGTTAAAGCCCTATCTACAATTTTTGTTGTTGTTACTATGTACATTTTTAAAAATTAATAATGTCATCATTTCTTCTTTTGTTTGGCTTTTTAATCTAATTACTGACTCATGCCCCCAAAGTGTGCCTCTTAATATAATTTCTCACCCAGTCAAATCTAACAAGTAAAATATCTGTTTTCTCATCAAACCTCCTCAAGTTCTTTATCGTCTGGTTTCAATCTGGACTGGCAACTTCTAGGCCTGCTACGCAGTAATTGCCTCCTGTGTTTCCTTTTGAGTCATCCTAAGAATTACTTTATCCTTTCTCCAACATTAGATCTGTTTTTCCTTTACAACCATGTTTTGGTGAAGCACATCCTCCAATAGTTTCCAGAGAAAAGGCAAATTTAGAGTCTTTCTCCCCTCCAAGCTTGAAAGCTATTGCTCTATTCTCCTATCTTGAAATATGGCAGTCTAGAAGTTCAATGCATCTCTTTATGGCTAACATTCCAAAATTTCGTTACAACTCACTTTGCCGTGGTCTTTTGTTTAATCAGTTTGCTAGGTACACAGAAGGCCCTTCATTTTGAAATTATGTTCATTTTTTTTGAATTTTTTTTTATTTTTTAAAAAATAACTTCCTTGCCAGTATTTTCTCTATTCTCCCCTTCTAGGATGCCTATTAATTATATGTTAGCCCTCATTTTTGGTTCACGAAATGTTCCAAAATATTTCATCTGTTCATCTCTTTCTATTTTTGTTCTTTCTGGGATATTTTTTGCCTGCATCATTTAACACTTTGATTAAAATTTTGGCTGGCATATATTAATTTTAAAAACACTTCATTTTTTCAGATTGTTTCATTTTTTTGTAGCATTCTGTTGTCGATTTATTAGTAAAATATCTTCTCTATCCCTCTAAAGATATTCATATTTTCCACGGTCCAGATTTCCTACCAGTCCTGTTTTGTTTTTTTTTTTTTCTCTGTATTAAACCATCGGAAAGTTCTTAGCTCTCTGTTCACAGTCAGCCATTAAAGAGTTGATAGAAAACCACGTATTAGTGCATCCATGAACTAATGGGCACCTCTGTAGCACAAAAGAATAACCGGCTAACTTTTTTCACTGGGCCATCCAACTACTTTTCTGTAGGTCTACACTGGTTTGATTTTGCTGGAGAAGGATCCCCCAACCTCCCCCTCTGCTGCTAATTTTGGAGTTGGGCATAGGAGTAGAGCTGATAGGGGAATGATCTCAATATTCATTATGAGACTTCCCCTTAATCCCCAAATTTACAGTTCCTACCACATCCCAATTTATTTGCTGTCTGGCATTTTCAAATCTTCTCAATAGGTATTTTTTTTTTTGTTTGGATGGTTTTGATAAAAGAGAGAGAGAGTTCCGTTATCATTGTAGTTGGTGTTTTAGGTCAGATATAGCTTTTGGCAGAACTAGTATAAAGGAAGTTCTCATTCCTTCATTCTTCATTTAACACATAGTGAATGCCACATCACTTTCTCTAGGCAGCAACAGATTTATCTGTTCCCTCTCTCTTCCTTTCCTAACTTGAGTAATCATGTGATTTTGAATACAGGGAGTTGGGAATTTTATTTTTATATTCTAAGGCAATATGGTATAATTATAAGCAAGGGATTTGGAACTAGGAATACCTGTGCTTGACCTGCATTTACTACCTGCATGATGCTAAACAACTTTTCTGGATTCCAAAGTTCTCATCATAAAAGTAAGACAACTTCTTTGAGACTCTTTTATCTCAACTATGACATGGGTGTATCATATCTTTTCTAAGTGTAAGAATTACTTGAGTTATTATTTGTAAATTGTCTAGCATGTAAACTTCTCTTAATTCTCTTTTTCTTTAGAATCTTAATAGGTCAGTATATCAGTTAGGATTAAACTTAGCTGTATATGAAGAAAAACCTAATACAACTGTGGCTTAAGCAAGAGGTAGGTGGCCAGTCCTATTTATGGTAGGAACTTAGGCTCTTATTAGCTTTCTGTTCCAACACTTAAAATGTAGGAGTGACAGGGTGCCTGGGTGGCTCATTTGGTCAAGTGACTCCTGATTTTGGCTCAGGTCTCAGTGTTGTGGAATCAAGCCCCGTTTGGGCTCCACCCTGAGTGTGAAGCTTGCTTGGGATTCTCTCTCCCTCCCTCTGTCCCTCTCCCCTGTTCACACACTCTCTCTCTAAAATAAAATTAAAAATAAATAGAATAGAATAGAATAGAATAGAATAGAATAGAATAAAATAAAATAAAATAAAATAAAATAAAATAAAATAAAATATAGGGTGACAATAACATTGCTGTCATTTGGATATTAGAAAAATGAAATACGTATGAAGTGCTTAGTGCAGTATTTGTATACAAAAAAAGTACAATAACTTTTTTAAAAGAAAATTCAATCGAGCTGGTTGTAACGAACTACTTGACAAAGAATCTAGAAATATAGACTGTTTATCGCAAAGCATGAACAGTGCAGCCATCAGAAATTTGACAGTAAATTCTGACTCACCTACAATTGTTTAGAGTGAAAACAAGCAAATGGGGAATCCAAATTGTACCTCTAGTAACAAATCTGCGGCTATTCCATTTTAGGGCATGTAATAGCACTCTCCTAGGCTTATTTTGCCCCTCATGGCATACACTCTCAGTCTATCAGCTGGACAGAGGTTGTGATTGTAACCACCATCATCATCATTCCATGTAATCTACACGAATGAGGTCAGCTGTTCAGACGATTTCACTCATCTTGTCACAGTAACATCAGTTAACATTAGCTGTGCCCCATTCTTAAAAGACAGTTTCTGTTAAATTGGTAATCACCCCGGTAAATTCTAGATCTAACTTTACAGACATTCCATTCTTCTTTTAGTATCTTCCCTCTAGGGCCTGGCAGAAATATTAAATTCCTTCTAAGGCAAAATTATGATAGCTTGATGAATAAAAATGTTTTAACTTTCCCACTAAATCTTCTCTAATAATTATCTGGAATGCTATAATTATTGTCTTCTAAATAATAAGAGAAAGAATTTTCTAAAAAAAATACCTCAGATTACTTTTTATTTTTGCTTATTGTTCTGGAATTTTTTTTTTCCACAAGTCTTTCCAGAACCTGTGAGAGCCAAATAATTTACTAATGTGCACCAATTCTTCTCTGTACTCTATGTAAATCTCAAAAAGCAAGATTTTCCAGGAGAATCATTAATTGTGTTAATAAACAAAAGGGCAAATCTCTCCACCGCCCATCATGAGAGAGATGTTTTTTTCCTTTCCACTCTCAACTGAAGATAGCAGATCCAAACCACCTAAGAAATCCAAGTGGATTTCCATCGAGGAGTAGTCTATTTCCTGATGGTTCTGTACTCTCTTCCCTGAAGGATGGACAGGTAGTGAAAAGTGTTATACACAAAAGATGGTGGCCAGTTCAGAATTGGGCTTCCTCTGAAATTATGCTGAAATGAATCATGGGCTAAGTCCATTTTGTTATACTAAAATTTCCTTTGTGCACTAGTGGTCATGAAAATGTTTTATTGCCAAATCTAGATCACTTCGCCCCCAATGAAACTGTGATTCTTAAAACACAAAATCTAAGAAAGATACACACTGGGCAGCACCAGCAAGGTCAGCTAATTCATCAAGAGCCAGGCATAAAAGTCCACATGTTTCACTTTGCCAGTAAGCTTGTCTGCTTCATCTAGTGCCAACAACTCAATCCTCTGAACAGATGATATATTGAATAAAGGAATCTTTTCAAATTCATGGAGTACTTCAGGTCTCATCTTTCCAATGTATCATTTGCTACAAGGATTCATTCTATCATTTTAGCGTCAGCACATGGATTATGGTGCCAACTCAATATTCTTGGAGGTGCTGAAGTAAAAACTGCATTCTCCTCCTAAACATCCCATCAGGACAATGGTAAATTTTTGGAACTAATTCACTGTGTATCCTGGGGTTTCCAGAAGTTCCCTTACACAGAACTGAACACAACATTCTCCAATGAGGTTTTAACTCTCCATTCTTTGTCAACAATTGCTAATAAAATAGACAATAGCCTTGTAATTGGGCAGAAGGAAAATAACTCAATTTAAGCAATTGCATCTGGGAAATTCAATTCTGTATTCACCAAATTTTTGGCTGGGAAGCCCACAACAGAATCCACTCCTCTTGGTTTATTACTCAATAGAAATCTATGGGACCACAATAATAGTCACATTCTGTACTGTAAGTCTGTTTCCCATAGGTCTAAATTTGCCAGTGAGCTATTTCTGGAGGCTGACCGATCTTTACCAAACTTTTTGAGTTTAAATTTCTCTCCTCTGCACCAGACTGAGTATCATCACAAGTTTTTGAAGGTCATCACAGAATCTTAATGGTTAAGAAGAAGGGGGAACTTGTCCTTTGCCCTCTGCACAGGCAGAGAAAAACTGTAAAGTGGTCCACAAAGAAGGCCTGGTGTGTGACAGAGCCAAGGGTGGATATAAGTGAAATAATCCTACCATTTGCATGTTGATGAGCCTTGGTCTCTTCTGATGTATAGATGTGACCCAAGATGGTGCACATCTACTGAACAGGCCAACAACAAATCAAAGAGGAGAGACGGAGTTCAACCAGAGTGGGAGCATGGAGGTCAGCAGTGTGAGGCCTCTGAGTGAGAGGTGTTGAAGACTGAAGGGATTAGAAAAGGGACTGATATGTTTACATGTCACTGTTCATTGCAAGGTCCTTCCCATATGTTAAGAGAGTGATAATGTCACTTCTCTTAAAGAGCTTTTCATAGAATGCCCCAGATGATCTCTACAGACTGCCTGCACCATAAGTATATATTCTGTATGCTCAGTGAAAATGGCAAAATTGTGTGATGGATTCTCTGCTCTCAGGGAACTTATGACCCAATAGGATAAGTGTTTAGACAGGAAATATCTCAAGAACAATATACATCACTATAAATAAGGACCCAAATATATAGCACAGAGATGTTTGGCAGTTTGGTTCACCACTGTACCTCCAGGCTCTCACACAATATCTGGCAAGCTGTAGGTGGCCTACAGATATTTTTCAGTATATGAATGAGTGAATTATTTCACACAAAATGTACTCCAGTCCAAAGTAGAGGTTTCACAACCGAGTAGGTTTACTTTCAAAATGGTATCCACTGCACGATTTCATTTATACAACATTCTCGAAATAACAGAATCAGAGAAGTGGGGAACACATTAGCAATGGCCAGGAGTTGGTAAGAATAGGCAGGGAGGTGGCTGGGACCAGATGAGAGTACATGGGATCATGCCAGAGCTGTTCTGTATCTTAATCAAGCTGATAATCACATGAATCACATTGAATACAATTACACATAACTTTAAAAAAAATTTTTTTTAATGTTTATTCATTTTTGAGAGACAGCACGAGTGGGGGAGGGGCAGAGAGAGAGGGAGACACAGAATCCGAAGCAGGCTCCAGGCTCTGAGCTGTCAGCACAGAGCCCGACGTGAGGCTCAAACTCACAAACCATGAGATCATGACCTGAGGTGAAGTCAGATGCTTAACCAACTGAGCCACCCAGGTGCCCCAAAATTGCACAGAACTTAATCCACACATACACAAATGAGTGCATGTAAAACTGATGAAGTGTCAGTAAGGTTGGAGGCATGCATCAACGTCGATATCCTGTTTGTGATACTATGCTATGGTGATATAAAGTGTTACAACTGAGCAAAACTGGGTCTCCTCTGCATTTTATTTCTTACAATTGCATGCAAATCTGTCATTATCACAAAATAAAAAGTTTAGAAAGAATATCCAAAAAACTTGCATAGGCTTATTGGAGAAGAGTTCAAAGAGAAGTAGGGCCAAGGTAGGGATTTGGATAGGAAGAGAGGAGAGTGCATGGATGATGGGGTGAAGGGGCTGGAAAGTAGGCTTGTGAGAATCTCTAAGAGAACAGGCTTGTGAGAAAGTAGGCATGTGAGAATCTCTAAGATTCTAAGAGAATCTCTAAGAGAAAGGGGTCATAGTAATACAGAAGAAGCTAGCAGTATGGTTTTTAGTACAACAAGTATGAATTTTAGAGTCTGCCCTCCCTCACTCTTGGCCAGTTCCCACACTCTCATTTATATAAGGTCAGCAAGCCCTCTGATCTCCCAATGGGGCTCCTCATTTGTACCACAAAAGGTACCTTCTTTGTAGAGATAATGAGCATTAAATGAGCTAACATATATGGAGGATCTAACACAGGTTTTGGCACATTGTTGATATGTAGCAAATACAGATTTCTTTCCCTTGCCCTTGGATTCCAGGTCAATCAGGGATTCTTGAGTCAAGTTCAAGGCAGGTTATTGCACATTCTTAGCAATGCTCAACATTGGGGGAGGTGAGGAAAAAGGCAGTGCCAGGAGCACAGACCTGTCACCCCTCAGCCCTTAGCTACAGAGTAGGTATAGTTTGAGGAGAAGATGTGAGCAGGAGATGGGAAGTGTCCTGAGTCTGCACTGAGAGGCATGCCTTGTCTAGAGAGAGGACAAAGTTTTCAGAGCAGCTTGTCACAACCAGCAATTCGAACCACTATGGCCTCCTGGCTTTGCTACCTCTGTTTACACTTGGACAAGGCAAGGAGACAGAGCGCGGGTATTTTCTGGCCAGTGCCAGTGTGGTTATGCTGAGCCTAGGCACAGTGTCACCCAGGATCTGAGCCGCTGGTGAAACCAGCCACCTTCCTAGGGGACAAGTCTCCGTGACAACAACTGCAGCAGACACAGACACAAGACAGAAAACTTTTTAAATAAAATGTTTGCTCACATACCAACAATTTTCTTAAATCTACATTGAAAATTAGTACCAATTTGCAGACACATGAGAGATCTACAATAATAACTTTCCAAGGAGTGTTTCTCCCTCATTTCCTCTAATTTCAAAATTCAAAATGATTACGATTTTGAAATCTTGGTTTGTGTGTCTGTGAGTGTGTTGCAGTGTGTGTGTATGTGTGTGTTTTGTCTACAGTGGGTATTAGAACATTTTCTGCTATTTTCCTCCAAAAAAGGAAAACAGATTGGGGAAACGAAATCCTAGGCTGACAATATATAGTTTTGTAAATACAGCATGGAACGATACAAGCATTTACCAACAGGCATTAGCTGCAACAATATGAATTCCACGGATGAGCAGTATAAAACATATTTAGAGCCCCTGCTGTACAGCATGCTACTGATGTCGTAGGATCGTGTTTATTGAGATGTACAGTGAAACCTAAGAAGCTGATCGCGTGCAAGAAAGGAATCTAAATTGACTTCTCCAAATTTCTGCTGCTTTCAGGTCATAAAAACCTAACACTCTAGACTCTAAACAAAATCTCTGTCAAAATGGACAGTTAGCTTGAGATTCAGTCAGAAACGTCAGGCTAGGAAAAGAAGTCAACATTTTTTGTTACAGTGGTCGTGTTTTTGTTTCGTGGGTTTTTTTGTGGGCTTTTTTTTGCACAGTTCTGTTCATTTTCTGTTTTTTGCTCCTACTGATACATCAGGCATCCAATCATGAAAAACAATGTCCATGTCACTAAAATGGCCTCCAGGCATCCAGTCTATCTACATTGGGGTTAAACATCTGTGTGAAGATGTGACAGCACACCCTATAAAAGGTATTATTGAGTAATATAGACTTTCTGTAATAACCAAACAGTAAAGAATATAGCTTTTTAAAGGTCTCCCCATGGCTGATCTCATGACTCAAAGATAAGACACTGTGCTGCAAGCTAAGTAATAAAATCTGGTGGATACTCTGGGCCAGCTTGTGACAAATCATATCAAAGTATTATTAAAGAAAGAAGTTGAGACCCAAGACTATTATTGATTCTTGACAGAATTTCTTATAAATAAAGTGTTGCAATCAGGTCCTGGACTTGCCAAGGTCCTGGTAGAATTCTTCCTATTATAGGGGAGGCTGCGAAACAGTAACGCTCCATTAGTGAGAGCCAAGAGCCTCTGCGTGCAGCACCACAAGGATGGGTCATGGTCAAAAGAGAGCCAGTGAGAACACAATTTCCAAAGGCATTTTAAGGCACTCTTTGCTGATCCCTTTTTGAAATGGGTAAAGCTGCCTCTGAGTTTCCACAGGAAGCAGTTTGTGCCCTGACTGTGTTAGCAGAATGAATCTGTGACCCTTCCAAGCACTAAGGACACACCTCCATTAGTGTCCATATTCTTACAGGGAAGAGGCTGATACAGTCAACCGAAATGACAGGGTGATAAATATAAAACCACTATCATCAATAAGACTGGAATGTAAAAGCACTTAGTTTCAGCCTAAGTAACTCGCAGAAAGTTTGGTTTCAAGAACCAATGCGTCATCCATCACTACTCTACCTTCTGTTGACAAAGTAATTGTAAGATATCTAGAATGGAGGTTCAATACGAGCTGACATTTTTGAAAGGAGGAATTGTGTGCCGTACTTACTCATTAAATGTATTTTTCCTCTACTAAAGATGTTTCCTTTTTTAGTTTATGTATGAATAACTTTAACTAAAGTTCCCCTGACACCCTGACTTTGCTCTGAATAGCACCTATATTCATTAACATAAAACCTGAAAGAAAATAATTTTAATGTAGTTTTTTTTAACACTTCAAAAGCCTCTAACAAATTGATCGAGCACAATTATGCATTCTAAAGGGAATTATAAAGAGATCACAGAAGGTTGAAAAGTTCTAGTTAAAAAAAAAACTTTAGGGTGAAAAAGAAAAGAAAATTAGGCAGTAAATGTGAAACTTTGATGCACATTGAATTAAAGTAAACTTGGACTTTTTAGGTTATTTTTTAATATTTTCCTAGAGAAACAGTGTTCACAGAGAAGAATAAATAAGAGTTCCAGCAAAAGTGTCAGATAATTTGACAGAATGAGTTATATTTCATGATGTGTATAGACTTTGGAGTCAGACCCATCTGGGTTTGAATTTCTGCTCTACCACTTGCTACCCATATGATGAGCAACAAGTTCCTTTTTTCTAAGACTTTTTTCCTCATCTGTAGCTGATGTGAGAATCAAAACACACATTTTTTAAGATGTTTATTTATTTATTTTGAGAGAGAGAGAGAGAGAGAGAGCGAGCACAGGGAAGGGGCAGAGAGAGAGGGAGAGAGAGAATCCCAAGCAGGTTCCACACTGCCAGTGCAGAGCCTGACACGGGGCACAAACTTACGAACCGTGAGATCATGACCTCAGCTGAAATCAAAAGTCAGATGGCTTAACTGACCACCCAGGTGCTCTGGAACCACACATTTTTAAAAGCATTCCACCTTCTGCCTTACACAAAGTATTTATGAAATTGGTCCTCCCAATCCCCCTTCCAAGAAAACCATGAGATGATCAGTTCTCCCTTTCTTTAAATCCTACAGAACTTTTTTGGAAGATCTGATTATCTTCACTTAAGTTCCAGAAGACAAACTTTCTCTTACGATGAGTGCTTCAACTCAGGTTAAAATCTCTATCCTAGTTCATCTGTAAGGGAGCATTCCTGGAATTCCTTTGCTTGACATATTGCTCTCAATCCTATTGTTTTGGGGTTTTTGTTTTTTGTTTTTCTTTTTTTTTTTTTTTTTTTTTTGGCAAAGCTCGGTTAAATCTACTTTCTCCAAAGAGCTATTCCAGATTTTTCCAGGCAGATTCCCACTCCTCTAGTGGCATCTTGTTTACCTTAATTTGCACTGTACTGTGGGTCCCTGGAGGGCAGCAACCATGTCTTGCTTGCCTTTGTACCCCACAGTAGCTAGCACTGCTGTTTTCTGATGGTGAACTCCCAAGCAATGTGCATTAAATGTCTACCGGTTTGGTGTCTTATAAAACCAGGCTAGGGGGTAAGTCCCAGAACTTGGAATAAAATCCTAAAGTAGCCGAACCACAGCACTAGCCCTTTTACATTTTGCAAATGTAATCACTGTGATCGCCATGTGGAGTTGCGGAAATTCAGGCAGTCAATCAAAACCACTTACTGAGCCCCAAAGCATTGTGAATAAGGGGGTATGCAAGAGAAATAAAAAGCTGTGCACAAACCTTTGAGAAACTTACTATCTCACTAAGAAAATATACATGAGGGGGATGTTAAAAACACACCACCACCATATGTAGGTTATAAATCTTAGACTGCCAGGCAATAAACCTCAGCGGATATGTTCCTGGTTGCCCCAAGCCATTGTATAGAAGTTATAGTGCAGAGAGCATATCAGTAAAACTATATTGGACCTGTTGCTCTGCATGAGGCTAGATTTATATTTAGCTAAAAGTCCAGGCAACTGGGACAAATCTCCTCTCTTTGTTTCAAGTGACAACACTTCCTAGTGGTTAAGTACTTGAGCTCCAGAGATGGTTAGCCTTGATCAGCTGGCCAGGTCTCTCTCTTTTCACCTGTGTGAACTTGAACTCAATCTCTTTGTGTCTTAATTTCCTCCTCTGCAAAAATGAGAGTAAAAATGGGATCTTTCTCATAGCATTTGGGGAGGCAGAGGAAATAAGTAAACTCAAGACAAGCACTTGGAATAGTACCTGGCCAAAAGGAAGCACTCAGTAAGCACTATTTATCATTAATTGTTTCTCACAAAGCAGCATATTTTGGCAAGAATACCATTCAGTAAGGCTCTCGACTGCTTGGCAAAATTCATCCCCAAATTTATGAGCTCACCTTGCATCTTGTTGCTGGTTGGATTTTTCCCCTGTACTCTAAATTACATTGGCCTCTTGGGTTATAGTTACAAGGACATAATGGAGAACAAGGGAGAAAGGGCTAGGAGTGGTGGCTAAAGCAATTCTTACTTAGAAATGTGGTGAGGATTCTGAAATGAGGATGGTGAAGGAGGTCAGTCATTTAACTGAGAGGATGGGGCAGGGAACTAAAGGCGCTATGTGCATTGATCTTGTAATAATAACATTATACCCCATATTTTACACACATACCTATATAGTACTCACAAAAACTCTCCATTACATGTTTTATTGTCCTAGTTTTAGAGTTCAGAAAACCCAGGCTCTGGGATGCTAAGTGACTTATCCAGGGACAGACAGGCAGCACATGTTGAATCCAGGATTGGAACCCAATGCTGACTTCAAAATCATTACTCTTTCACAGGCACCCTTGTCCCTGTGAAATAGTTCTCAAAGTAGAAGAAAAATTGCTTTGCCAGGAATCAGATTTAGGGCCTACCTTTCACCCTGCACACAGGTTAGAACCACTAGTAAATCTTCTCTCGGTTCTAAAGAGCAACTGGCTTTAACCGGAATCCAGTCTATGCATCCTGTGCACCAAGGAGAGAACCTCTAATTCTTTACCTTGATACTGTGTCCCACTGCAAAATTTAAAGACAAAAATCAAATACTCTTTTGTGCTTAGATGTTCGGCTTCTGCTTTCTGCAGCAGCACTTGGGTCCCTGAAGCACCTGAACCCATTTATTTTCCATCTGTTTCTTGCCTTCCTAAAGCAGCTTTATTGCACCCCAGAAGGCTTTCTCTCAATTAGAGAGGGGAGAGGCACTCAAAGACATGCAAGATGCACCAGAGACTCTGCAGGTAGGCAAGGAGGATAATCAGGTTCAAGCGTCCAGGACTGTAGATATCTGATCGTGCAGCACTCAGACATACATCGGCCTGGCTGACTCTTGTCTGCAGGATTGTAAGTCAAAAGGACCTGTACCTACAAGTCCCTTTTGTGGGGCGAGGTAGAGGGTGGGGCGCAGAAGCTGACTTTGCCATATAGGGGGTGGAACTTAGGTGTTACTCAAAAATGGGAAAGGGATACAAATTGCTGGGGTCGATTTTCATGCATGTTGTTAAAATAAACGTAAAGGCAACTTTGGAATGCTACAGGGCTGCAGAGTAGTCAGAAGGCTTAGTGAATCAATTTTCTCACTGAGGATGGCCTCAGGCTTATCCCTCTGAAGGAAAAAACATCTAAAGCCCATCATTTTGTACCAATGACTGGCTGCTCCTGGGGAAAGATTCCCATATGAAACCCCGGAAGGTGTTTCCCCTGAGCCATGCCAGGTTTAATGGCTCCTGTTTGGATCCAATTAGGACTGGCTTGGGAAACTGGGAGAAAATGGAATCAGCAGGGGTGGGGAGACGCAATAGAGGGCAGAGGGGACTCGTTCATAGCTTTTCAGAGGGCAAAGGGGACTCGTTCATAGCTTTTTGGGTATCTGGAAACAGTGCTCGCTCATGACTTCTCTTACTCCAAATTGTTATGAGAGCCAATTATTCCACCTATTAAGGTTTTAATGTGGCACCAATAAGTCAAAACCGGTTTAACAACTAAGAATTATAGTTGGTATAAAATGTTTGAATTTGGGCTAATAACATATACTAAGTTATTAGACAGATGAGATTTAAAATGACTAAGGTAAGAAATTGGGTTCATAATGGACACATTAATAGACCACTAAACTGACTTTAAAGGCTCTGGCAGGCACAGTCAAGACACCAAATATATAACAACTCCATCCATCTTGAGCTTCCTCATCATGTCACCTAATAGAATTTCAAACACTATTAGCACACTGATAAATGCTTATTATATATTATCCATGCATGCTGTCCTTTGAATTAAAAGACAAGAACCGGCACCTGCTACTTTGTGGAATTGGTTCATCTTTCTTTATCTTGATGCTGAAATGCTGATTTTACTTCTCCAGGTTGTCCGAGGAACCACAAACTTCCCACTAGTTTTAGAAAGACCCTTTTGTGACCAGAATGACCATAGCTCTGACTGGATAAAAACCCAGGACAACTTGAGAAGAAGCACCAGGACAACTTCTGTGACACTGAACTGGCCAATATCGTACAAACCAGACCTACTGTCATGCCAATGACAGGCCAATGACCATCATCGTTTACTTACTAACCAATATATTTTTTTGAGCAATGGTTTTAAGCTGGGCACTGTTCTAGTTACAGAGAATATGGTGTCAACCAAAGTGTATAGGAACTGCCCCATCAAGGGGCTTAAGGTTTTGTGGGAGAGACCCATTAAACAAATAAAGACTGCAAAAAAAAAAAAAAAGTTAATTATAAATATACTGCACATGTAGGACCTGTGGAACAGGGAGAGAATCGAATAATACTTCTCAGAGGAATAGCAGTTAATCAGAGATCTGAATCATAGACGGATCTATTCAAGGGGAAAAAAAAACAAAGAACAAAACAAAAAACAAAATGTATACAAAAGTCTTAAACCACAAAAGAACTCTTCTACTCACCAAGAGAAAAGGGGAATGATTAGCAAAGACCACTTAATGGAGAGTATGATAAAAATTGAAGGTCCTGTTCTAAAATCCAAGCAGGGGAGCCATGTGGTTAAATCTGAGTTTTTAAAAACACTTCTATTACTGCTATCTGGAATGGATTGAAGGGATCAACGAAGACAGCTAGAAGTGTAATTAGGAAGCAATTTCAGTGATCCATGTGTGAGATGATCAAGGTCTAAGTCAGGATCCAAATGCTGACAGTGGAAATAAAGAGCACTGGAAGGAATCAAGATCCATTTTGAAAGTCGGATCAATAAGACCTGTGATGTATAGGAGAGAGGGATGGAGAGAGAGGCAGGTGTCCATAATAACTCTTAGATTTCTGGCATGAAGGATTGGATGGATAGAGATGCTATTTAACCACTTTAGCTTATGGTAGGGGCATAAATCCATATGGAAATTTCATGAAAAGTACATCAACCCCTTGTCTATTGCAATAGCTTAATTTTCTGCAAGTCTCATTGATGGAGAACTTAAGTAAGAGATAACACTTCCATGGGAGCCAAAATAGATATCATAAAATCCATGAGATACAATTGTGAACTTTAATATAGAAAAGCCCCTTAAAGTCTCAGTCAAAACCACCTTTTACTTTTCCTTTAAACAAAATGTATTAGACTTCTTTATGCAGCACCTAGGTGGCCATAGGAATAATGACACGAAGCAATATACAGAAACAAGTGAATGACTCCACAAAGTAACAACATCTATAAGAATACGGACACGAAACAAGAGTAGTACATAAAGTGCAATGTGAAAAAACACGCATGGGAAATAAGCAGTTTTAATTGTTTTGATCATATTTGCCTAGGAAAGATACTCTTTCTCTCAGTTGTCCTCATATGCCTTGACTCATGAAAATAATCTCTATTACTGCTTTTATTTCTCTCTTTTCTTTTTGTCCCTTTTTTGTTCTCCTCTCCCTGTTTTTTTTTATCTTCACTTTGCACTTTTTTTCCTAGGAAATTACAAAAGACTTAACAATTACAATTATATCCATGAGAAAAGGCACAGTGGAGGTTTCTTTAAAGCCAAGAAATACACACAGGAAGCCTGTCTCTCAGTCTCCACTGTGATCTAAAGAACACTAGGCTATGATCTTAAAACCACAGAGACTCTTATTTATCTTTGTATCCCAATATTTTAGCATAATACCTAGAAAAATTGATTTAAATCTTTTTAGTGAAGGGTATATTGATTATCTAAGCAGATAATACTGAATCATTAGAAAGGGTCATGGGGTCATATGGCAAGGACAGCTGTGAAGGCCGTGGGTGGGAGTGGGTTTTAGATTAGATATTAGAAGCCTTCTTTAATTGTCAGAGTAAAATATCTTTTCCATGCTACATCACCGAGAAAGATTTGGGCATCTCTTTCCTTTAGCATTTAATCTAATTTGATATTTTTATTATCACACAAATATTATTGCAACAAATTGAAATAAAAAGAAAACATGAGCCCAAGTCTCTTAAAGGTAAACAAATGAAATTAAACTCTTATTTGTATATTTTTTCCTAGTCCCTTTTTCTAGTCCCTGTCTATACACACATATACAAACACACAAACTGAGTAACAGCTGAGAAGTCACAATAATAGTATATACATAAGTAAGCATTTTGATTATTTTAGGTAACATATCATAAACCTTGTACATAATGCTCACAGTTATGATTTTAATGATTCATTAAAAATACCATGAATTTGAAAATGATAATCTAAGTACCCATCAATAATTCAAAAAATTCATTGAAATAACAATGAAAATACATCAAAAGGAATATATCAAAATCCATCAATACATTTGTTCATTCATTCAACAAATATTCATTGAATGCCAGCTATATGCCAGATACTTTTGAAAACTCGAAGTACACAGTGGGAAATCAAAATTGATCTCTGATCTCATATACTGATTATAATCTAATGAGACAGATGACATTCTTCCCAGGGAACCTCAGAAAGATTCAAGGCTGGAGCTGGCAGGCATGAAGATCAGAAATGAGCTTTGGTGCATGGTTCAGGACAATTAAGTGAAGGAATGTCTATAAAACAGCTGGGACTATATACTATGATCCGACCACCTCCCACAAAGGTACAGGAGTAGCATTTGCCTCCATCTTAATTAGTACTTGGGAACTGATTTCCAAGCAAAGTGTTAGATTAACCTTAGAGGGCCCTTATTAGGAGCCCAGGATTAAAGAAACAGACCAGAGATGGAAACAAGTCTAGAGCCACAGTCCAAAGCATGGGCAGATTTGAGTCACGGGGAGGAAAGACTCCAGCCTCGCACAAAATCAAAGTAGAGAAACCACTCTTTTCTGTCTCCAGAATAAAGTCTCTCTCTCAGTGGTATTGTTAGGAGTACTGAATCTACTGGCCTATTTCCTGTTCACATACTCCATGGGGAAGCCTGATGGTCAGAAGCCCAGCTCTCTGTTGGCCTTATCAGGAAGAGGAAGTGTCCCTTGGTAAATCAAGTAAAGGAATGATAACTAAAACCATGCTATCAATTTATGCTAATTACATGGGACTCATTTAGCCATGTTAATAGCTACTATCCAATAGCATAAAAACAAAGGTTACCAAAAGTAAACAAATAAAACAGATGACCCTAAGGAAATAGAGCTAGTGTCAGTAACAGAAGAGAATCTTAAAAAAAAAAAATCTAATTGGTATCTTGGGAGATATTCCAGAAGATATTATATTCCAGAATACAATCAGATCACTTTAAAAAAGGAGTAATCAGAGAGCTAGACAGATTTTTCATAAACTAAATAAGGTTTCTTAAAAAAAAAATCAATAGAAGAATTCAATAATGGATGGGGGGCTAAAATAAACTTGAGTGATTTGGAATATATAGTTGAGAAAAATCTCCCGGAACTAAATCATAAGAGAATGGAAACCATGAGACAGTGTAAAAGATAGGAAAGGTTAATCTAGAATAGACCAAAATAACTAATTCAAATTCCTGATAAAAACACTGTGTTCTTTCTCAAAGATGGGAGATATAATCAACTAAATTATAGGAAAAAATTTATCTGAGGTAAAAACATAATAGATTAGAAAAATTGAAACAAAGGCTTTTCATGAAATTTCATGAAACTTTAATCAGGAGTGAAAGCTAGCAAGCAACTATCAATTTTATTGGAGAGCTCACACAGACTTGAGGATGTACTCCAGCAAAACAAAACAGGAAACCTGAAAAGTAGAAGACACGGAATTGAAGCACAATAGTACCAATACAGGAAAATACAAAAAGAAGATAATGATGCAGCCATCCTAATGAGCAATGAGTAAAATTAGTGGAAGTGCTATGTAAAGACTGTTTCTAACAAGCAAGTCAAAATTCTATTACAAATCACCTGCTTCAGAAATTGGGAAGATAAAATCATTTGTCTTTTCCCTTTCTCAGTAAAGAAAATAAAGACATTTAGCTGTTACAGAATAAAACAGATGCAGTGAAATCCATGGTCCAAATAACAAACACACAATAAGGAAGTACAGCTAGAAAATAAGAATCCATTTGCTCTTGATGCTTAGAATAGCCATTCTCCTTCAAGAGGCAGAAATTAAGTGACATAGGCTAACATATCCTTCTGTGTGGATCTGATCACTCAGATCTGTAGAGGATTATTTATATTACAATTATATATATATATATATATTTATTTATCCTCAATTCATAAAATTAACTTGTGAACAAAGCAGGAGAGACACTTAGAGAATGTATAAAAGTAACAGAAAAAGGAGTTAGTATGTAAAGGAGGAACGAGAGGAAAACAGATGGACACGAGTATGTTCACTAATTTTTTCTCTTATCAAGTGAGGAATCAATAGATACTCTCTAAATTGTTTAGTAAAGAATAGAGGCCAGAATAGATCATTTAGTTATAAATGAAAATGTTAGAAATACTAATAACATAACTAATAAAACTAAGAGATAAGAAATGAATCAAAATACTAACATTTAATAGTTTGGCATAAATAGATACAATCTAAAGTTGATAAACCTAGAAATTATATGTAAGTATATTATTTAGAATTTAAACATAGTAATTCATGGCAGACAGACCTCAACTATAATTACAACCTCATTATGTTGTTCGTTCTCAGCAGATGACTTGGGAAAATAACTCTCAGTAATAAGTGATTAAAGGGCTCATAACTATGAATCAATTTTTTGTCTAATTTCCCAAGGAAGAGAAGATTGCCATGAGTTTGTGTGTGGTAGCCAGATTTCAATTCCCATTAGAAGCAGAAACTGACAAAATGCCCAGCTCAGTTGCAATGAAGACCAAAGGAGAACCATCTTAAGAAGAAGAAATAACTGGTGACTACAGGAATTTTCAAAAGAAAACTAACTACCTTAAGGAGTACACAAAGCACTATGAATATCATGAATCAAACATCTTGATTGTTGATAATGTGTTCTGGATATGGCAAAAAAGGAAGAAATCTTGCTAGGATCTTTCAAGTTCAGTCATATTTCTCATGTTCTGGAACTTGAGTTTTGCTAATTAGGCCATTTTTTATTTCAAACACACTTAACTACAATTGAAAAAAAGATTTCATTGGAGACAATTAATGATACTCATCAATCAAATGCAATGTTGGTCCACTGTGGACAATTCAAATGCCACTACAAAAAAGAAATCTAAGTCTACTTTGGGAACTTCTCAAGAATATTTGGCAAGGACGCCTGGGTGGCTCTGTTGGTTAAGTGTTCGACTCTTGATTTTGGCTCAAGTCATAATTCCAGGGTCATGGGATCAAGCCCTGTGTTGGGCTCCACACTGAGTGTGGCACCTTCTTAAGATTCCCTCTCTCTCTCTCCCTCTGCCCTTCTCCCTGTACTCGCTTTCTCTCTCTCTCAAAAAAAAAAATATATATATTGACAAAGAAAGGATTAAAAAGAGATGTGCTCAGGGCATAGTATATTAGGCATACATCACCAGCACCTGCAAATGCCTAAGTCTATGATCTCTCTTGTTATCATGTATGGCATCAATGTGAAGCCAGAAAGACAAGAGGACTGGTCATGCTTTTCTCACAGACTGTGTGAGTTCTGGTAATTTTTCCAAAGTCTCCAAGTCTCATTTTCCTCATCTGCAAATTGGACATCCTGAAGATAATTAGACATAAACTGCCTACCTCACTAATTTGTTATGGTGATTAAATGAGATCATTTGTTTGAAAGTGCTTTGTCAATGTTAATGTTCTATATTTATTTTTACTACTATTATCATCATCCACTCCTTGTGCAATAGACTTTAACAAAACTCTTCTATTTGGCCTAGTCTTCTCTCTCTTGCTCTTGTCGAGGCACTGAGTGTTTTAATAGTATAAGATTCCAAAAGGTTATTGACTTTCCTGATCCCAAATCAAAGAGGCTCTTCAAATTGACCATACCGACGAGAAGGGATTTTTAAGTTTCCTTGGTAAACCATACCATCAGAGTTCTAATTCATAATCTTTGCGACTACTTCCATAATTAGACACGTTTGGTGGTTCTTTTTTCCACCCTTCATTCCTGAGTCCTTCAGCTTATATTATTTCTAAACATGTCTTCTCAGTCAATGGCTTGATAATTTCTATATCTGTTTGATTTACTGGCCCCTCTGGTTCTTTGTCTCCTACCTGTCCTCTTGTGTCATCAGTAAACCATCACTAGATCCTTAATAAATGAGAGGAATCCTTTCCATGCAAAGCAAATACTGATTGTTCTGTCCAGGGAAATTAAACTTTGATTAAAATGGGTTTATGGCTACAGACATAGGCAGATCTCCCTTTTGTGATAGGCAGATCTCCCAATCAGATGGAGAATGGAAATATCTGAAGGCATTTGCTTATCTCATTAGCCATTCAGAATTAATTTTATAATAATTTTCTATGTATTTTTCTAGTAAATAAATGAAGTACAATGAGAATTAGTGGTCTATTACTTTTATTAGGTTGTAATGGGGCACCAAGCACTATAGACAGCATTAAAGAATATGAATTATTTTAGAATATAATTAAAGAAGAACCCAAGTACCCTAATTCTCCCTATCATTGATTCATTTTATACAATGTAACTTTTGAAAATAATACGTGAAACAAAGAAAGTTGTGTGTGTGTGTGTCTGTGTGTGTGTGCTTTTAAAGAAGAATGTGGAAATTTTGATATTTATGACAATATATTAATTCCATAAAATATTATTCTGAATGTTATACATCAAACAAACAAATAATTACAAGAGTGTTTGGGACTCAGCCAGAAATTCTCTTGTTTATCTATACCCACTCCCTGAATGAGCCTACCTCCTTTTCTGGTTACAAATACTACTTCTACACTCCTGGTGCCCTATTTAAATATCTTCCCCAACCAGTCCACCATGAATATGTCCAAATATCTACCCAACTTTACACATGGGCATTTAGCAGTCATGTCAAACTTAACCTTTACAAACTGGACTCCTGGTTTTCCCTCCAACACTGTTCTCACAATGTTCCTCATCTCTGCATGGCACCAACATTCATCCAGAGGCTCAAAGGAAAACCGTGAATTTATCCTCAACTCTTCTCTCTTACTCCCCATATTCAATTCATCAACATATCCTGTCAGAAATGCACTTTACATATTTCTCAAATGGGACCATTTCTCACCACATCTATACACCCAATCCTCAATTTGAACATCATCACCTGCCAGCTGATAATGGCCTCCTGAGAGGTTTTCCTGGTCCTATTCTTCCTATACTGTCTGTCCTGCACATAGCCGCAGATGATCTTTTCAGCATTAATCAAATCAGTGTCTTCCAAAGGCTTCTTAGACTATGTAAAGTAGATCCTGAAATGTTTGCCATGGCCTACAAGGCTCTCCATGAACTAGGTCTCCTGTGCCCTATGGAGGCTGATTTTATTCCTAAATTTGTACTTGCTGCTCCCTCTGTCTAGGGACATTCTGGCTAATGCCTAAAGACATTCTGGCTTTCCCTTGGGCCTGATTAATGTCAGATGATCTGATGTTTCATAGTATTATGGGTCCTCGACCGCAGTTTCATTAAAATAAGCCAGATTACGTTTGGTAGGCCTCCACTTTATAATAATGACAGTTCTTGGAATGATCTTGTCTAGCAGTGTGTAAGCACTGTGTGCAGTGAACCATGTTTTCACTTTAACACTGGGAAAAATATGAAAAATGACCAAGAACATTCTGTCACTCTTATTTCCAAATGCAGTATAACTAAGGCCTCCAGATTTTTTTTTCTATTCCCATGTATCTTATAAATAAGGTTTCCACTTTAAAGGGGCCTACAAGCACATAGCTAGGGACAGCTCACTTCTAGACTCAGGTGGTGGTGGAGAAAGCATAAAAGGCCCTCTTCTCTGCCTACCACTTGGTATACAGGAGCCCCAACCCGAGTCCCAGCTTGTGAGATGAATAAAGTTCCCAGGCTTCCAGTGAGGGGTCACTGAAAAAGGAGAGAAATTATGGTATAAGTGTACACAAAATATATGCAGAAAGCAAGACTAAGCAGTTCTTCTACATAGCATAGAATGGGTAAAGCTGAATGCCCTTGGTACAGACATTTGGTTATTGTTTAGTATTGACATATTTAATTAATTTTTGATGAAATTTTTCCATTTTTGAAATACTTTATTCCCACAGCAATGAGCTCAATAAATGTATGTTTAATAAAAATAAAAGTGCTGATTTTTCATTTCTCATGTTGGCTTGAATACTTAACTTGCCCATACGGCTTCTCAATATCTGCTGCTTTCTTTAGAGGTCATAAATTATATCACTAACACGTAGAAACTAGAAGATATAAATCTGCTGAGAAAGCACCGGTATCTATTTCAAAAGTTGTTACTGAAAATTTGTTTTAATGTTTTACTTAATTTTGAGAGAGACAGAGCGTGAGAAGGGCAGGGGCAGAGAGAGAGAGAGAGACAGGGAGACACAGAATCCGAGGCAAGCTCCAGGCTCTGAGCTGTCAGCACAGAGCCCAACGTGGGGCTCTAATTCACGAACCAGGAGATCATGACCTTAGCTGAAGTCAGATGCTTACCTGACTGAGCCACCCAGATGCCCCACAAAAGTTATTTTAAAGCCTGAGCCCCCAGAAAAGAATCTGACACAGCTGAAGAATGCATGTTTACAAATCACCCCAAGAACTATGGCTTTTCATTTAGATCAAAGGACTATAGTTTTAAATAAGTTGTGCTTATTTTCCACTTTTTAAAAGTGAACAGAAAGCAGGGCACGTGGGTGAAGCAGTAGCTGTTAACATGTTGGGTTTATTCACAGAGGAAGTGAAGCCAGTTTCCTATCAGTGTGATCAGATGATTCAGTTAAAGATGAAACATTTAAAATTATTGAATGCTACTGTGCAATAAATTTAAAAGTAAAACACAGAAGCCACATTTATTTTGTTTGATAATAAAAATATAAATCTGGTGTAACACATTATAATGGTAAAAACATAGTTCTCACTAAATTGAGAAGCCTATATATGAGATACATACTAGGAATGGATTGTGATGTATATATAATTCATAATTGTATCCAAATAAGTTGGAATATTTCACCAAGGAACATAGGACTGTAGTTGTATGCACGCACACAGTAGCTGAACAAGAAAATGTGATGATATGGATACTGATTTAAAACAAAACAAAACTTCAACATGACAATAAAGATCTGTCTCTTTGCTATGATCAAATGGATTTTAGAAATATTTTCACTTTTGAAAAAAACTGGTTTTTTACATCAACCTTCTTGTCCCATAAGGATAGTGTTCTTTTTATAAATGATCTCAAATTCTGAATGTATTTTATGCAAATTCAGTTGAAAATATTTAACCAAAGTATTAAACCAATGGAGTGCCAACAGACTTCAGCTTTTTCATCTTGTAGCAAATTGCGGTTATGAAGACAAAGTGTGCACATAAGATGACAAAATTTATCCCTACCACAGCAAGGGAAGAGGTGAACAAATGGAGCCATAAGAGCTCAAACACTGTGTGAGATTTAAGATTCTGGAATTTTACAGTTGTGCTTGAGAATAGCTCAATTTGTGGGAAGAATCTCACAACAGAGCTCCTATTTTTAATTAGATAGATTGGACAAATTGAGAAGGTTTACAATTTTACAGCATCTGTATCTGGCAAAATATTAGAAAAACCATACAGACCACTCATTTGAAGAGTTTTGTCTTATAAAAATATATTTGTCAAAGAACAGAGGTAAACACAGTATATGTGAAAATATTTGGCCTGAAATATTTAAGTATTTCAATATAAAAAAATAGATTTGAGAGTCTTCCATTTTGCAGAATATGTTCTGAGATTACATGGTACCTCAATGTGTATAGCAAATATTCTGGAATAGACAGAAAAATTAATTGAAGATGTCAAAGATCTTATTTTTTTTAATGATTATTTATTTTTGAGAGAGAGAGAGACAGAGAGAGACAGAGAGACAGCATAAGCCAGGGACAGGCAGAGAAAGAGTCACAGAATTTGAAGCAGGCTCCAGGCTCTGAGCTGTCAGCACAGAGCCTGATGCAGGGTTCAAACCCATGAACCATGAGATCATGACCTGAGCTGAAGTCGGACGCTCAACCAACTGCGCCACCCAGATGCCCCAAAGCTGTTAAAGATTTTAAATTTATTAAATTTAAAATGCACATTGGAAGAAGACTATGGGAATTTATGAAACAAATAAAAATTAAAAGACCTTATTGAAAAATTTATATTCTTCTAAAAACACATCTTCAGGCAGAGAGATGGAATCTTAGGCCTCAAACAGATCAGATGAGGCCCACCACATCAAGGAAGGCAATCAGGTCAAATATTAAGCTCAACCAGAATACCCTTATAGAAATACCCAGAATGAGGTTTAACAAGTATCTGGGCAGTTAACCTGTGGCCAAGTCAAGTTGAAACAAAAAATTAACCATCACACAGACATAACATGGTGTTAAGATAGATATGGCTAAGAAACCGATTAAAGTATGTGAATATAGGGGCGCCTGGGTGGCTCAGTTGTTAAGCATCTGACATCAGCTCAGGTCATGATCTTGAAGTCCAGGAGTTCAAGCCCCACATCAGGCTGAGAGTTCAGAGCCTGGAACCTGCTTCAGATTCTGTGTCTCCCACTCTTTCTGCCTCTCCCCCATGCATGCTCTGTCCGTCTCTCAAAAATAAACATTAAAAAAAATTTCTTAAAGTATGTGACATAAATTCAGAATAATTATTCTGCTATGTCATTTTTAAATATTCAGAAAGTTAATATATTTTTATTTTGCTTATGTTATTTTAAATGTTTGAGTAACCAATATCAATCCTTTTTTTTTCCTCTTGACTTTATAGATACATGAACCATATGAACTCATTTTTTCCTTCTGTTTGCCTTTGTTTAAAACAGGTTGAGTTGGACTCACTGCCACTTGCAAGACAATGAATCTTAAACACCACACTTAATAGGACTCTTCTGAAAAAGTAGACAGATAATGTTTGTGAAGCATAGCATCATGCGTAACACATCATAAATTCTCCATAATGGTAGCTATTCCTATAAATTTGGCAAAATAAGTTTCAATAGAAATGTGTATGAAATGCCAAGATAGCGTCAGGTCCCTGACAATACCTTCAATACAATTAGGGTAATGTTAATTATGGTTTTCACTCATTCAACTTCTTCACTACAGTTTGCTACTTTCTCTGGGTACTCTTCCCTCAGTTGTAGCAGTCATCGGTATTCATGTTAAAGAGTGTGAAACAGCTGGCTAGAGGAGTAGGCTGAGGGGCTAATAATCTTTGTAGCGTAATTTAAGGCTCACCTAGAATACGGACTATTCAAGTATATTTTCTGAATCATATTGAATTTACAAGAATCTAAATAACATGTGACTTCTGCTTTCTTAATGTGTGCCTCCTCTACTATTTCTTAGATTTTAACGCAAATGCTTGGGAAAAGGGAAATATATGTAATTAGACATTTACTCTTTCATCCAATGAAGATTTACTGAGCACTTACTATATGCCAGGTACTGTTCTAGTTACCTTCTATGTATTGGCCTAAAAAATAAAATTTCAACCTTCATGGAGTTTGTACTCTGTTAGGGATTAAGAGAAAATAAACAAGAACATTTTTAAGTAAATTAAATAATATATTAGAAGAAAGTAAGTGCTATGAGAAAAAAGTATATATACATATGTGTGTGTGTGTGTGTGTGTGTGTATGAATGGTCATTTCAGTATTAAATAAAGTGGTGAGGAGAGGCCTCAGGAAGATGGTGGGATTGAGGCAAAGACTTGAAGGAAATCGGGGAAGAGTGTCCCAAACAGAGAAAATAGCTGGAATAAAGGCTGTAAAGTGGGAGCGGGCTGTCACGTTTGAGGAATAACAAGGAGGCCAGCGTGGCTGGCCTGAATAGCAAGAGGCAGAATAGAAGTGATGATGTCTCGAGACCTTTGATTTTAACTCTGAATGAAATGAATTACTTTACAAATTTCTCTTCTTCCTGGCAAGAAAGGTGCCCTATGCTTGGGAGGGTATTGGAAGCTTTGCCATCATATGTTAAAAAGGAGAGAGCACATATTTGATGATAAAAAGATAAAATAAAAACTCACTGTTTTCCTTGGGAACACTATTGCAAAGAGAAGACATGTAAGAAAACTGAACTGAAATGAAACAAAGGGATTCTAGTTGAAGGAAGAAAAGTGGCAGTTCTTAATAGGCAAGTGACAGAACATCAAAGCCTTAGACTATGTTATTTGACTGAATGAGTCTCAGTCCATTTCCATGGTACCCTTTGCAAAAAGTGATTGATTCTCATCACCTTAAGCTGGTGTACTTTCCTCACTGCCAGAGGCTAACAGAAAGCAAGACCAGGTGTAGACCATGGACATCTGGTATAGAATCATCCGGGAACCCTATGAAAATGCAGATCCCTGCATCTTCCCCAGGCATACTGGATCATGCTACCCCACTAATTTTTATACATCGAAAGTGTGAGGACACTGAGAAAGACAACTTCCTAAGAGACTCTCTGACTCTGGATTTCTATTGACAGTGTCCCATGCCAGGTCCCCAAAATGTTCAATCCTTTTGTTTACAGTTTTCAGGGCCACTAATCTTTGGATAAGGTGAAGAAGAGTAGAATACTTTAAGATACTATCACAGAGAAAGGGAGATGATTTAAATAAATTTTTAAATCACTGTTCATTTCTGTAACTATATAATCATTAAAAACGTTGGGTACAGGTTGTGGGGGAAGGTCACCTTTTCAAAGTGATATTTAGATTTGAGGGTGTATTAATTCCTCTGAGTATACAGTTGTTGATTCTGATGATTTGAACCAATGAGAAGTAATGATGGCTAAATACCTGAGATCTATTGCTTTGTTAGCTATGTTAACAGCCAATGACAACATAATCTAAAGAGATTTACTGTTTGGCTTTAGAAAAAGTACCAAGCTAAAAGTATAATTAAAACGTTTATTAACCTGCCAAGTGGAAAAGGGTAGGTTAAGACTTATGGTGTCTGAGGGGTAGCAATGACTTGTTTTCCATTTTGTCTTCTGCCCAGCTTGCCCCATGGAATAGCCCCACCTACTCAATAGGAACTGAGTAAATGGGCTCACTAATTTTCTTTAATTTCTAGTTTGAGCTCCAAAAAAGACTTGAAAAAAATCCTTTATTGCAAAGCCAGCAATTATTGAAATTCTCTAATTACCCTGTCTGAGACCTTTCTTCATACCAGGGTGATGCAGACAGTCTCTTGATTTTTTTTAAAGGTCAAATTACCTTGTTTCAGTATCTTCTGGTGATGGGCCAAATGGGACTGGCTTAATTTAATATGTCTCTGCTGCTTTTCTTTCAATCCAAAGGGGCATCCATCATGGGCTTCTCATTCTGACTGATATTGATCAGGTAATTGCCCTCAGCTTGTCAAACTATCATGATTTTTATAAGAATGAGTCTTTTCTAGAAGAAAGTAGACCCAGAGAGAGATACAAAGATTTCGATTAGAAGTTTGCCCAAAAGCAAGTCAAAGTAGAAGTCAAGAATGAAAAAGAGACAGAGGAGCTCGGGGAGGAAGAGGAGAAAGAGAGAAAGTGTAGATAGTCCTTCTAAAAGGCAGTATGTGTGAATTAAAATTATCTACTTGGTGTAATTCAGAAAAAAGTTCCTGCCCAGCACGTAACACAATTCAGTGCAAGCCAGTTTTGACAGTAGCTGACAGTGTGGTTACTCAGACTGTTTAAAAAAAAAATGCCACCCTCATTTAAATTTTCTGTCTCAGAATCAAGTGGATACTATTCTTGTGGCTCAGAACCATCATTTTCTTTTTCTTTCCTAGGCTGATGTAAATAAACATTAGCGAACTCTTTAAATTATCTTAGATTATTAGGGTGAAGATGAGACCCAAAATAAAAGGAAAAGCACCTGCCAGGAAAGGAGTTCCTCCAGAAAATTGTCTAATGTTGATCTGGGGAATGTTTTCTTAATGTGCTGCCATGCCAAACCCAGAGACATCCTGAGAGAAAGATATTTTCTTCAAGACATGCTGAGCAGTATATGAGACAAATTCAGCTGTATGACTTTATGTGAAATACAGCAAGGTTACAAAGGCTCATGTGAAGAGTCTAGAAAGTCAAAGTGAGCCCACATTGTAGGGTATCATTATAGTTAACAACCAGGTAGTGCTGGGTGTCCAAGAGCTGTATCAAGGCAGCAGGGAAGGTTATCCTGCTACAAGGGCTTCATATAATCATTCACCATCCCTGCAGATATTCAAGACTACCTTGATGCCCTTCAATTTAAGAATAAAAATGCAGCTTTGTCACCTTCAGAAAATTCTAGAAATAGTCCCTTAAAAACACCTGTATGTTCAATGAAGCTACTTTAAAACAGTTAACTCTTTGTCCAGGTTATTTTTTTTCAGAGCCCCCTTACTTTTGGGGGCCTTGCCCCCAACATACCAATGCTTATTAAAATATATATCTATGACCCACATTAAACCTAATATTGTTGTAATTATTTTTCAAAAATATTTGTAAATTTGCTTTTGAAATTATTTGACTACAAGTAACTGACTTGACTCACAACATGTTATGAGCTCTCAGCAATCATCATACCTAGTTGAAAATTTTACAAAGTGAGAAAATTTAAACCTACAAGTTGTTTTCAAATGCAGTGTAGTTTTAATGAATACTAAATTTTACAATTAATTAAGTTGGCACAACATCACATCATGTAGGTATTTAACAGAACATTTATTAAAATACATTCTGAGATTTTCTTTTTGGCATTTTATATCCAGTTTTTTTTTTTTGGTTTTGTTTTTTTTTAGCAAAATGCTCAACCTTATCTCACACTTTGAATGAATATGTGTTCTAATATATGGGTTCTTTCAATAGTAGTAACATGAGTATAATGAAAAATAGTTTGTTAGATCTTTATAGATTTGCAGAATTTTTTAAAGTTTCCCCTTGCTAAGCAAATCTCATGTTGAAATCCATTCCCCTATCAGAAGCCAGAAATACCCTGAACTACTGGCCAACTGTCAAACTACTTACATGGCACTGAATGTTACATTACCTTAGGAGAGTATAACCCAAAGACAAGTACAATTCTGGACTTCACTTGAAACGACTTATCTGTTCTCCAGAGAGATAGCATAATAAGTTGAAGTTACTGAGAAAGAAAAAGAAAATGCAGGGAGAATAAATACAGAAATGGAAAGTGGTTTTTTTTTTTCAGTTTTCATTTCTAGGTTTCAAGATTTCCCTTCCTATTTTAATTTCTTTCTGACAAACTCTCCTTTTTCTTACCTATGTCTCAAAAGAATTGCCAACTGCATATTGGGCTAACACCGTAAACCCACACAGACGCAGCAGATCAAAGATCGGCTCTGTTGTGTTCCTTCACTCTCTCAGTTTGCCTTCCTTGGAAAACACCAATTAGTGACTCCGTGGAGTTGTGTGTGTGTGCACGTCTGCATGGGCACTGAGCACGTATGCATATACACTCACAAGTGGGTGCTTTAAGTGTTTTCCTGTGGGATGCAACCCCCCCCCCCGCCCCGGATGGCAGGGAAACTTGCATCAGGCTCACCACAGAACCTCCCCACGTCACACCCTCTCCTTTCCTGGCTCCTGGCTCCATCCCTCTGGGGTTATTCAAGCAAATGTAATACCTCCAGTAGTTGTGTAATCTTAGTTGTTGAACACCTTCTGTGAACCCAGACAAAAACCACTACTCAGGGAGAATGCTATGTATTATGCTCATATTTCTTGCACTTACATGACACCAGAATTTTTTCTCTGATATGCAATGGTAATGTGTGTGTGTGTGTGTGTGTGTGTGTGTGTGCGCGCGCAAAAGAGAAAGAAAGGGAGGGAGGGAGAGAGGAAGAGAAGGAGGTAGAGGGGGAGGAGGGGGAGATGGGGAGAGAGAGAGGGAGGGAGAGAAAGGGAGAGAGAGAGAGAGAGAGAGAGAGAGAGAAATGGCCTGGCCAATTTAACACATATGTTCTTCCACGTTTTCAGAATAACTACATTGTCAAAAGGATAAACCCTCTATTAAACTCTTTTTCTTTCTTAAATCGTGTGTGGAATGTGCCTTTTGGTTCTTTCCTGTGTGAATAATGTGTAAAATAATCAAAGTACCATCACGACCTGACAGCCCAGGCCTTTGATGATAGGGCTTTATGTGGGATTAACATATGACATCTCTAAAATAAATTATTTTTTATGGGTTATATAGGGTACTACTGCATTAACTTCTCTCAGTGTGGAGATTATACAAAATTTGCAATAAGTAGAAGAAAGCAAGAGACCTAGAATTAGATACCTTTGTTTTTGAACATGAAAAAAAAAAAGCCATCCATTTAATATTCCGTGACTGCTCATCTAAGGTTCCTGAACTTTTAAAAGGAACCTTATTCCTTAGATTCTACTACTTCATGTACTTAACGTGTTCAGAAATCCTTAGAAATGAGTTAATCTAACACATCCTCTTTACAGGTGAAAGAACTGAGCAGACCTAGAAACATAATTCAGAGCCCCCAATCCCTTAAACACTTTTCCACCTAACCTCACACCTTCCCTACACAATGACACACACTGACGAGACTTGGTCAAAATATCGAGGTGACAACACTGTGCCTTCAAAGCAAAGCAAAGCAAAGCAAAGCAAAGCAAAGCAAAGCAAAGCAAAGATAGTCTAAATAGGAAATACTGGTCCCAAAAAGAGTTATCTATACATTTTGTCAGCCATTTTAGGAAACATTACCATTCAAGCCAGATAATTTTTCTTAGCTAAATTTAAAATAATTTTCCCTTTGAATATGATGCTCCTCAATAGTTTTCTTAGGAACAATAAGAGAAAGATATGTATTGCCAGATATTGTATTCCTTAAATCAGAGCTCTCAGAAAAGAGTGGTATGAGTCATTCAAGAGCTCCCTCATATTTTCTTCCAGTGGTCTGAAGCATATTCAGCCATGTCTGCCAACTTGAGCCCTGTTCTATTTGATACGGAGAGTGGCCTTAGGGAATTCACTATCCCTTCAGGGAATGGACAGATTCATGGTCAGTTATGTACAGTGAATTTAGTATAAATTATCACATTTTCTTTCAAGGCTAAATTCTAGTTGGATATTCCTTGTGGACCATTCTTCTGTTAAAAGAATGCTATCTGATCAACTCTCCCTTTGATAATGCTAATATTCAACAGGTAGGGCCACTATATAATGCAGCAATAATACTTGGGTACTATTGTTGCTTTCTAACAAGAAAAACTGTAAAAACACACTTATAGGGAACCTGGATGGCTCAGTCAGTTGAGTATTTGACTCTTGATTTTAGTTCAGGTCATAATCCCAAGGTCATGAGATTCAGCCTGCTTTGGGCTCCACACTCAGGTTGGAGCCTGCTTGAGATTGCTTCTCTCTCCCTCTGCTCCTCTCCCCTGCTTGTTCTGTCTCAAAAAAAAAAAAAAAAATCAAAAAACAACAACAACACACACACAGATACACACAAAAACAAACCACTTATAAACCAATGAGTCACAAGAAAAAAATGTAATGCAGATGTGGAGCTGCTATCCTATGATGCAGAATACAAGAGTATCCTTTACCCAAACTCACTCCAAATAAATGTATAGTTCATTCAGTTCCATAGTTGACCCACATGAAACTGTTTATAACATTAAAGTAAGATAATCTGACCTAAAATAAATTAATTATTAGCCCAATAGGAGAAATGTCTTAAATAGGATAAAGTCTTTCAAGAAAGTTTTTTTAAAAGTCCCTTCAGTTATCAAGCCGAAATTCTTAGCCAATTACAGGGATATTTCTTTAGTTCCTTCACTGTGGGCTAATATTCCAAGGAGCAAGGCGATCATAAGACAAAATACTAATAAAAGTGCCGTAGCTTCTCTCCTTGATATTTCATAAATACTGGCATTGACATTTCTGAATTCTTAAAGCTCTCCTTCTTACTCTGATTCACAGAGTTATTCCTCTTTACCACAAATGGCATAATAACTAAACCAGAAACTCACTGTAAAAACATACAAACTTTTGTGATCCAATGTAATAAAATGGGCCCAATGACAACCTGAAGAAGTGAAAACACAAAAAAACCTGGTTACATTATCTTTTTCCTTTAATGTACTTCTAAATATGCAAAACAGCCAGTCATGATAGGTGTTTGTCCAGTTCACTGGTATTAAAGTAGCCAAACCTGCTTAAATGATGGGCCTCCAATCTTAGGGGACTTAACATTAATACCTCAGATTATTTTGTTAAACAATTAAACTCAATGGTCTACATTACATGCAGGTCATTTACATAGCAATAACTGTGACTTGCCAAATGGTGAATTTCACCTGAATCAGTTCAGAGTACAGATGTTTATTCAGAAAAACTCTCTTTGTAACGAACTATTTTCAAAGAATCAAAAATCATTTGGGGGCCAGAACCAGGGCTCTCTTCCAGTGATATTTTAAACAAACAAAATCGAGTCTCTCCAACATGGGACAGTAGCAAGGAGAAAACCCCCTCATGTTCACAATCGTGCGCAAATCTCTCTCTCACTCCAAATGAAATAATGATACCCTATTTTCTGCGGTTTCATTGACAAATAATAAGAAAGATGTTTAAACAGGTACGGTAGGGCGAGGGTTAAATCTGATTGTAATTAGATTGCAGTATGCACGGTCATGTGGTTAATAGTAAATTTTCCTTGATTAACTGGTCCTGTTTGTTAAGAGCTCCTATTAACATTAGTGCTCTCTGTGTTGGCTGTAGAGACACACATGGACCAGTGCAAAATTAATGAAGGCAGGTACGCATGCTGATTAGAATGTGGCAGTTTAATAAACTCTTCCAACATTAAATTATTTAATGCATTCATGCTCATGCAGGCTATTCGATGGTCAGCTTGACCACCTATGTGTTAATATTGGGAATTGAAATGCAGAGAATGGAAGAGATATAGTGGTGTATGAGGTAATTAGCTCTCATGTCTGATAAATGGGGCAATACCTATGTGTGCGCATGTTTTAGCACACCACAAATGGTGCTTTCATTAGCTGGAATCTTCTGCAGAAATTTTTATAAATGGTTAGTTTGATTTTTGCACCATAAACAGTGGGTCTGATAGCTGTAGTCACTGTCGGTTGAATATTTGAGACAAATTTCAAGTCAGCTATAGAGTAAGCTGTCTTGTTAAAATAAATAGGTCACAAAAATTAGATAGGAAGCTTATCAATAAACATCTCCAATCTGGACATAATCCCTATCTACCATATAGAAAATACTTTATATAAATATAAGTGATTTCAATATATAAATGCAAATGTCTATTAGATTTTGAGCAAGATAATAAGCTCTTATATTTGTACAATGCTTTATAGTTTATACAATGCTTGCACATATGTTATTTCATTTAATCCTAATCATAGCCATTTCAAATGAATAGTGTTTGCTAATCAGTAGCCGATCAGAGTCTTAAAATCTCAGTTCTTGCAACTTAAAGTCCAGAGCTTTTAGCCTTAAGCTTTTAGCACAATTCCACAGCTGCCTACAAAACTAGTATTTGTAAGAATAAAGTATTATTTATAAAACAAGTTAATTTTTAGCAGTACATGAGCATTCTAGGAACTTTACCTCTGTGGGAACAGGATACTACTTAGATTTGGTAGAAACACAAAAGAGGAAATTTCTATATTTTAACACTATCTAAATATATACAAGTATTTTAAATGACTTACATTTTCCTAGATCCCAGGATACTTTCTGGCTGTATTTTAGGCCTTCACAGAAACTTTCATAGTGTTGGCATGGAAATAAGTATGCTAACACAGAAGCAATCCAGACTCTGGACCTTGGAGACTGTGTGGAAAGCATGAAGTATACCTTTGAGGAGGCACCAACAAGTCTGGGTTTACTGAATCACAAGACCACCTACTGGGAAAGTACGCCCCAGGAGAGTGGTTGAATGAATTTACCAGCCTGGGGACTTCGTTGCCATTCTTGTCTTCAGTTCCTCTCCCATTCCTGGGATGCCAACTAAAATGAAAAGCAGAAAATGATTCTTGCCCTAACAAAGTCAAAGGAGAGTAGCCAGAATGCCTCGAAAGACTAATGCACAGAATCCAGGCTAGTAAGATCTGCCTTCTACTCCTGGATGTTCTCAGGAACCGGCAATCTGACTTGGAGCAATTAGTTAACTTGCCTGGGCCTTAGTCTTTTCAGATATAATTGAGAGGATTAGAGAAAGTGAACTTTCAAGTTCCTCAAATCTCCAGCAGGACCTTCCAAAATATTTCTTAACGGGAGACAGAATACCAATAATCTTTTTTGCATACCTTCCCAAGGATTAAAAAAATAATAACGAAATTTTGTGGCAGACAGAAAGTGCCACCTTTGAACAGTGTACCCTTCAACCTCCCTTTTCCTAAGGGCCTGAATGGGTAACTGGGGGCGTTGGCTTGCCTCTGATTTCTCTGTGGGGCTTAGCCAGCCTGGATGGTCTGAATGGATTCCTGCTTTGTGTTTTTTGTTTTCGTGTTTGTTTTTTGGCTTTTTGGTTTTTTTTGTTTTTTGGTCTCTGGCTAGCTTCAAAGGATTCCTCGGTCATGAATTAATATTGTCCCCTTGGTTAGCTATTACAATGTTGGCTGCAGTATCATTGGTGCTTCCCTTTGACAATGTGGACAGTTATTGATGTCTGGCACTTGCTATAGGTGGTTGGCAGCTATGTGAGCATTAAGTTATGATAGGCTTTCTACAACATTGTCATGGTGTCCATGAATTCTGACAGCTATATGAAAGATATAAGTGCTGGCAGTTGTGGTGTGTGCTGACAAAATGGGTCTCATTTTCCTCTGAATCTAGCAGAAAATTTGTACAATCAGGAGAGTAAACAATTTCCACTTGTGTGTATATTTTCAGCCAATGAACACTATGGAAAATCACTGCATTATATCCACCTAAGTTACTTAACAAAAAGTACCTCAAATTAGGCTAGGTATTCACTTCTTAATTTCAAGCCTTCAGCTTCTTAGAAAACCATGTGTGAGAAAGCATTTTATCTTAATACCTTTAGTAGAAGGCTACTCCCAAAAGAAGACAAGTTCACACCTGACATGCAGAATGAGCTCAAAACAGCAATAATAATTAAGCACTAAGAATGGCATGATTGGATGGCATGGGTTATGTTAATGTGGAGAACATGGAACTATAACTTTGATAGCATGCATCAAAATCCCTTTTTAGCCTCAGGTAATTTTCTCAGCAGTATCATTCCTTTTGCATCATCTAGAGTAGTATATATAGTATTTGCCAGGTACTTTGAATTCATTCAACTCTTATAACAAACCAAAGAGACAGAAATAATTTTTGCCCTTGTTTTACATATTAGGAAACTAAGTCTCAGAAACTTTAATTAACTTGCCTGTGGTCACAGAGAGACTGAGGCAGAGGCAAGATTCAAACCCAAAGTCTTTAAAGTTCTTAACACCTACAAATGGTATATATAAACCTGTGTAGTCCAATATGGCAGCCACTAATTACATGTACCTATTGAGCAGTTTCAGAGAAAGTATTGAGAAGAAACTACTAGAGAAACTATTATTGAGAAACACGACTAATCTGAATGGAAATGTGCTACGAGTATGAAATATACTAGATTTGAGGACTTAGATTTGAAGACATATATTTTTTCATGCTATATTGATGAAATATCATGATTGATAGTTCATTGTTAAATTGACTACATGTTAAAATGATAATGTTTTGGATATTTGGAGTTAAAATATTAAAACTAATTATACCAATTACTTTTTACCTTTTAATGTGGCTCCCAGAAAAATTTATATATTTATGTTAAGTATTATAGGTAAAATATTTCTATTGGTTGACAGATGTCTGAACAAGTAGCTCCAATTTTATTTGTTTTCCACATTTTTCATTATAAGAACATTTCATTTGTACCAGGAATCCCTTTGGGAGGGGGAAAAATGGGAAACCAATACTCAGACCAAAAAAAACAAAAACAATGTTCCCAGTATGTACATCTCACGATATGCTTCATGTTCAAACCTGATGTGGGATTTAGAATAGTTGTCCATCAACAGTAACCATAAACTCTACTCTATTCTGTTTGTCACAGAATACTTCTGATGTATAACAAACCATACCGGAATCCTTCCAATGTTGGCAATTCCTGGCCTTGGCCAAATAACAGTATCTACCATGTGCAATTATCTCTCTATGTTGAGGTCTTTATTTTGCATTACAGCCTAGTAAAAGGGTCTTTGGAGAATATGATAGTAGTAGACAGAGACTTTGGCCTGAAAGCACCAGTGAAATTATATCTATTAGGGAGGGAGAAAAAGAAATCCCTCCTGTGGAGTCTGGGAAAACAGCTCATTTCATTCACAATAGTGCAGATATCTGAGAACCAATATTATCAGGCAAAACATTCAGGCTGCTTTTCACACAGAACTTTCCCAATGAGGAAAAAAAATAGTCAAAATTAAGTTTTCTAGAAGTATTGGTTGCTGACTGACCAAATTTATCTTCTAAATGAGATTAGTAAGTCAGCAAGGGTCATAAGGTACATGCACTAGATAGAAAACTCTTAAACACGACTGTGAGAAGCTACATCAAAAGCAAAACCCATGAATTATACACTTAAGTATTTATACCCTCACAATGAGGAGATAACACATTTAAAAAGCCACAAAGTAAAGGGTTGTGCATGTTAATGAACATGGGTAGGAATTAGTTAAATATACTGGACTTAAGTTCAGCATATCTCAACACATTAAAGAGGACAGATAGGTAAATATAGGAGGAGAGGTGCTAAACTTCCACTTACAAGTTTCAATTTGATTTGAGAGGCAAGTGCATGCTATTTTAGAAATAACTGACCAAATAGAAAAAAATCCAAGTTTCCACCTTTTTTTGAAACAATGGAAACAACAAAAAATTCAGTGTTTTTTTCCCCCACCTTTAGCTAAAAACCAGCTAAATTTTAAAATTAAATTTGGCAGGCACTTGACGGCATGCTTTCAGCATGATGTTTTAAAGATTAAACTACAGAGCGATCTTTAAACATTAGTGGAGGTCACGTGGCAAACTCCACTCACACAACGGAATCATCACAGCCATCTCTCCAAATGTGTCTCAGGCTTTAAGCCGGAAGAATACAAAATGATATTCTTATCCTCCTCCTCTTCTTGGGGCTCCAAGAACACCCTTTAAATGCCTCTCTAGCTCATCTAATTCCTCCCTAATACATGTTGCTGGCTTTGGTGTTCAATGTAATTTAAATCAGCAGAATGATCCAAGTGAATCTAGGTTGTTGTAATGTTACATTAGGAAGATCTGATCCATTTGCAGCAAAGGTACACCCAAATTCATTAACATTTACTCAATAGGCTTCCTGCAGGTGACTTTATGAGAGGAAACAGATGCATCTGAATGTCACCTTACCACACATGAGTATTAATAGATTTTTGTTCTGTCCATACACTATTGCTATATCCCATTCTAAGCGAATATAGATAATGGCATTAGTTTATTTTTAAATACACAGAATTATACAGAAATGTTCTCTGAGAGGCTTTGGCAATTAAATGAGTCCAAATTTTACACAGGCGCAATGGGGATTGACCTCAATGGCTTTCTAAGTGCTAATTACTGAACTGAAATGCAGCATGGCTCAAAGGGCTAAACGACAGAAAGGGCGAACAGAGGTTGTGGGTTCTAATCCCCATGTCAGTATTATGACCTAGGGCAAGACTTCCTAGAACAGAAAAGTAGAAACAAGCAGTCCCACTGCCTAGTTTTTGCACCAAGACAAAGAAACTGATTGGAGACCTGTTGCCTCAGACACAGACTCTGTGCATCCTTAGGAAACCAGCCCCTTACCAAAAGGAGCTTTTATAATTGAGCTGCAGAAGTTAGATAAACCTGAAACAATTAGTACACAAATAAAGGAAAATTATGAAATGCTAGAAAAAAAAATGCAGAAGGAGTTCTAGAAGCCCAGAGAAAGGAGATCGTATGGGCCCACAGGGCCTTGGAAACATTCAGGAAGATGATGTGATGGGGTAGAATGAACATAAAGCAGGAGTCACAGGACCTCATCAATTCTAGGACCAGCACATCTCTGAGTTCTTAAGTCCTACAAATGGTGTTCTTCTGGTATAAAATAAAAATGAAAGTGGTGCCTAGGTGGCTCAGTTGGTTAAGTGTCTAATTTGAACTAAGTTCAGGTCGTGAGTTTAAGCCCCTTGTTGGGCTCCACGCTGGGTGTAGAGCCAACTTAACATAAATGAATGAATGAACGCACCCGACCTGTCAATGTGCAAAATTATTGTGGGGAAAACAAATGAGACCATACGTATTGAAGCATTTTCAACACTATAAATATCTGAAGTCTATGAAAAGTGTTAACCTTTATTGGGTTGCTAGATTGAAGTCAAGTTAAATCGTTCCAAAACATGTTCATTAAGAAAGATGGCTTTGAAACAGCACATTCACCATGGAATTAATATTTTGGGAGGGTGTGTATGCGCCATATGCAAGCCTCTGTGGAGAGCATTGCGAGACACTGAGGGGGCAATGTTGCTGATATCTGTGCCTATAGAGTGAGCCTGATCAGGAGGAAAAATGGTACTGTGCTTAACTCGTACTCATAAGTAAATAAAATAAACTCCATGTTAAAGTAACAGGAGAAGAAGAAAAGACAAAAGGGGGAGAAAGAAATGGGGGAGGAAGAAAGGAAAAGAAAAAAGAATGTAAATCTTTACTGAGTCTCTCAATGATGCCAGAGAGTGAACAGCACTGTCTGGAGCCCAGTAATCTCTGTCCAGACATGCTGAATCTCCCCTCTGGCTTGGCCCATCTTCTTCTCTTTCCTGCCCTCCTCCTCCTCTCTCCTTCCCCCAGCTCCCCTCCCCATCCCACAAATGGTCTACCTAAATCTGGCCTCTGATCCCTCTTATCTTACTCCTTCTTCCTATTTTCCAAATTCTATCCTCTGCATTACTACCTGTCCTTTCTTATCCATGGTGGGCTGCCTTCTTGGGTCTTTCCCATTCTTTGCCTGCCCATTAAGTCTACATAGCAAAATAAGGGCCTAAGCACTGAAGGGACAAAATAAGGTACATTATATAATGTATTGTAAATACAACATATAAATACAATAAATTATATAAATACAACAGGGTGCTATACAAAGATACATGGGATTGTGATATACCTACCATATGCTAGGTGGCCTTTCAGAAAGGAGCTTTATATTTTTTAACTGCTTTAATTCCCTCAACCACCCTATGAGATAATAACTATCATTATTCCCACTTTACAGACGAAGGCAATGAAGCCCAGAGAGGGTAACGAATTTGCCCAGTCACAAAGCTTTAATTTGACTAAGGAGGCTGTACTCAGCCACTAGAAGAGATGAATGTCTGGTTAGGGAAATGAGCCAATGTTCAAAGTACTGAAGTGGATTTTGTAGGCCTGGGATGGGGGCAGGGGGGATGATGGAATTTCATGGGTAGAGAGGGTAAGGTTGGCTGAAGGGGGTCATAGCCAATCCCGAGAGCGCTTATCACAAACTCATGACAAGGTACAATACTGTCTCAGGTCAACTCCACTCTAGGCAATGCTTTCTCAAAAACTGGATTTGTAGGGTGAGGCATTTTTGAGAAACTAAATTTGTATTGGTTAATAACTTTATTAAACTCAGGGAATAGGAGAGTCAAATGAAACAGATGAGAACCAAAGTAAACTCGATGAAGGCCCATATGTTAAATTTAATCTAGACCCTCTTTCCCTAAAATTATTAGATCTGGTCAGAGCCTGCTAATCAGGGGGAGCAAAGCATCACATATTCCCAATGCTTGCCTGTGGAAATGGCATGGCTTTTTTATAGGTGCCACATGAAGGTTGATGTGTCATCTTTTCTGGCTTTTGCAATGTTTTCCCACCAACTCTGCATATGTCTGATAAGATGTGAAAGCAATATGAATTTGTTCTCTAAGTTCAAGTAATCTTTTTTTTTTTTTTTTTTTTGGTCATTGTGATTCTTTTTCTTTTTTTTAACATTCAGATCTTTTCTCTATTCGGTTCCATGGAGGTTCACACTATGCCTGATATTGAGTGTGATTAAAAGCGACTGTTTTCATGTATTTAGGTTTAGGAGGAATTCTTCAGGTACATTCCAGAGACTAGTAATTGACTGTTATTAGTATTAATATGAATTACACAGCTAAATCCCATTGCCATGCCCTGAAAATTTACCCCTTAGGACCAAACCTCAGTAATAATTTGATTGTGTTCAGATGTAATTTCCAGTTCACATACCTCTCAAAAAGGCAACGCAGATATGGGAGTTTAAGTTTGAAGTAGCAGAAAGGAAATTTCTTTTGTTTGTGCTGCTTGGAATTAGAGAAATATAATAAGTATTCATATTTCTTCCAAATGCAGGAATCCATTTGCTGTAATTCATAGGATGGGGCTGATACACAAGACAAGCAATCATTCCTATGAGGGGCTCTTAATAGTAGATCCTTTCTATGCATTTATTCAAATGAAGGGTATCTCTGGCTATATTTCTTTTTGTTAGAGCCATTTTCTTTGCCTTCAAATCTCTACAATACATATTATTTGAATATCTGGAAACTGTAATATTGCCTTGTAAGTGGGTTGTGAAAATTACCAGCCCACAGAAATTTTATCAATATGTCTCATGCCAGGGTTTACTCTGATGTAAAATAAAAGAAATGGGCCTTTTTTCCTTTTCACCTGATATAATTTGTTACTTACCTTGGGAAAAAAATTAACTCTGCTAATAAACAATTACTGGTATTTATTTTAAAACATGGATAAATTCCAAGAGAAGATAATCTAGGTTTTCCTGATTCCACCTGTTTAGGCAAGAACCAGGCAATGGCTTTGGTGTGTATATTCTCTTTTCACAACAATGCCACGAAGGAACCTGTTCCAATTATTCCACTTCTCTATGTTAGTATTGTCCATATTTTTAAACCCGATTCAACAACTATTCCACACCAGAGGATATATCATTACTTGTGAAATGCTCAGTGCCTTTCAATACAAAAAAAGATGAAATAATTTTACATAAACAAGTTTAAAATGTCAAAAGAACAGAAATGGATCTATTTGAAATAGTTTCTGAAACAAAATTTGATTTTTGTCAAAAGTGAATTAAAAAAACAATGAAAGAGCCAAGAAAAAATTTTGATATTATATAGTCCTTTTGACAGAGGGTCAGTCCTAGACTTTTAAAACTTGGTATCCTAAAATAATAACATGTTCAGTTCAAAGATAGAATATTTTCTGTAAGTTTGTTTTCAGTAAAACCAAAAAGTGGGATGAATTGCAATAAAATATATTAATAGACTATAGCATGTGCTGTTTTGCTGATGTGCTTAATGGAGGGGAGATGTTTATCATTTTATAACTGTCATTTTTTTTAAATTTCTGCACAATATATTTCCATTGTGAAACATATAGCCTTCCAGATCTCAATCCCCAAATATAGGTGAAGACAGGCATTTCAGGTATTTCCTCCATTCAAAAACCGGAAGTGATTTTACTAATGCATCCTGATAATCAGAAGCTAGGTCAAAATATCTTGAAAATGGCACATTTCACATGTTTCCGGAGAAATTCAGAAGCAGTGCCTATCATCAAGGGGTCTCCAGAAAGTAACATAATAAATACAAAGCCAACTTTGGGTAGAGAATAATTTTTTTCTTTAATGTGCTTGTCCTCATCTGGAGAAATTGCTTCATAATAACATTGGATTTTTGAGTGTTTTTTCCTGGGCTGCAAGTGGATTTATGAAGGCTTTTTTTTTTTTAAATATTTTTTTGTAACATATATTCATCTTTTGAGAAACAGAGACGGAGCGTGAGTGGGGGAGGGGCAGAGAGCGAGAGGGAGACACAGAATAAGCAGGCTCTAGGCTTCGTGCTGTCAGCACATAACCCAATGCAAGGCCTGAACTCATGGGCCATGAGATCGTGACCTGAGCTGAAGTTCAACACTTACCCAACTGAGCCACCGAGGAGCCCCGAAGACTTTTTTTTCTTTTAAGAACTTAGAGAAACAATCCTTTTCATTCTCTAAAAGGAGTATCCATTTATAGTTGTGGTGATTTATATTTACAGGGTAATATTACCTAAAAGGCCAGGATGTCCTACCTCTGGTAAAGGGACTGTTGTTTCAAGAATCTCCAGAGAACTCATCCCTGAACCTTCACATTGCGTGGGTTTTAGTAGGTCGACATTTCCAAGAATAGCACGGTCTGTAAAGAGCCCAGGAGTGAAGTAGAAGCACTTCTACCAAGGATATTTTTAAAAATGGAGTATGTCTCCCCAGCTCCTTGATATAGAAATCAGCAGGAGGGTAAGGCGATTGTTCTATCTGCTTCTGAGGAGTTGGAGGACGTGACCTCTGACCAAGGAACAAGGGATACAAGGACACAGTGCTAAAGCCATCTTCTCTTGTGACATGAATGGAAACCCACATTGTGTATTTTTGAAGAATTATGTTTTTTTCAAAAGGTAATGGTAATGTACCTTGATCAGACTCCTTTCCTCTCCTTCTTGATATTTACTGGTATTCCCATATTTTCTTTGCATTTTACAGCACTCTGAAACATTTTTATTTGTGTGCTGTGTGTATGGAGCACAGACCAAGCACAAACTTCAGAGTAGTCTCCCCTGGCCACACCTCATCTTTGCAAAGGGGGTGCCTGAGCTGAGAATGCTCTCCCTCCAGATCATAGCCCTACCTTCCTCCTGGGCCTAATTCAAAGACCTCTTCAGCTGGAGTTCACCTTTTATCTCCTGACACATTATACACTTGGCATGTGCTTCCTATGTAAAGGATATATTTCTGAATAAATGCATATCACTGGTTATTTTGCTACTCATATACCATTGTGTTTAAATGCTGGATCTTTCCAACTGGATTGCAAGTTCCTATAACAATAGAAGGCATCTCGGGGAACCTGGGTGGCTCAGTCTGTTAGGCATCCAACTTCAGCTCAGGTCATGATCTCATGGTTTGTAGGTTTGAGCCCCGCATCAGGCTCTGTGCTGACAGCTCAGAGCCTAGAGCCTGCTTCAGATTCTGTGTGCGTGTCTGTCTCTGTGTGCCTTCCCTGCTTGTGCTCTGTGTCTCTCTCTCTCAATAATTTAAAAAAAAAAAAAAAAAGAATAGAAGGCATCTTCCACTTCGGACATCTTTGGTGTATGGCAGAAAAGTTTTTCTGTAAGTCAATAACTGTTTTTTGAGTGAAAAGTGGAAAGATATAACATTAGTAGAAAGTATAAAGACTTTTGTTGAGATACAATTGACACATAAAATTATGTTAGCTTAAGTGTACAATGTAATGATTCGACATTTGTGTATACTGCAAAGTGATCACCATGATAAACCTAGTTAACATCTATCACCACACACAGTTACAAACTTTTTCTCTTTGAGATCTACTTTCTTAGCAAGTTTCAAATATAAAATACAGTATCATTAACTATAGTCACCATGAAGACTCTTCACCATAAAAAGCTTCTCACCTTTTAAGGTATGTTTACACTTGGAAAACAACACTGTAAGACTAAGGAAATCTCAACTAAGGAAGGGTCTCAAAGATTTCACTAAAGTAGACATTTAAAATTGAATCATATCAAGTTACCAAATTCAATAAGCAGTGCTCTAAATCTCTCAGAGAGGAAATCTTTGAAGGATACTAACAAATGACACACAAATGAAGAAAAGGCAAACCAATGTTTAAAAGGTCAACAATGTATGAGTTTTGATTCCAAATGTAAGCTGCCCTCCTTCCTTTGGAAGGCTGGCATGAAAAAAAATTTAGTCATGGATATTAAAAAGAATTCCTTTAATTCCAGAATCTTTCACACAGGAAGCTTAAAACATGTTTAAAGTCTTATCTGGTAGTTAGATCATCTGCTGTGGTCATGTTGAATCTAGGGACAGGGAAGCCAGAAGATACAGGAAATACCAAGTCGCATAGAGTATCAGCAATCTGACCATGAAAACAATGTACGCCTTCCAAATCTCTGACTAATTTGTTGGCCATGGGGTTACATTTTCGATACTCCTCATATGAGGAAAAATAATGAGAAACATAATTTTTAAAAAGCTACTAGTGACCACCAAATTTAAAAGCTTCTAGAAACCACATTTCCAGTCTAATCCCACTGTCTTGCACTAACAGAAAAAAAAAGTTTTTTAATTTATCAGATTACTGCCATAGCCTCCAGTGGGGCTCTCCAATCCCAGTCTCTCCCCTTACCAAAGGTACCTCTTAATACTGTAATGTAAGTCTCCCCAAATCATGCAGCTCAGGGATAGTACTGCTCTCAAATTCCTTTCCCTGGTCACTGAAGTCTGGTAAAATCTGATCACACCCTAACTAGCCAACTTTGTTTTCCTTCCATTGACCAGTTTAATATGTAAAACAGTTTTCTCTTGGAGCAAATATATTAATCTTGACTTTCCAGATGTATCTTAATTGTCTGAAGGCGCACCACAATGCCAGGCACAAAATGGATGCTCAATATATGTATATGTTAATTGATTAATAATTGAAGAGATTTTAAAAAAGTGCTGGTGAAGTACTGGTAAATTGATGCATGTCCTATAAGCTGCTTTGCAATGTTACCATCTAATCTTCTATATGTAAATATTAATAGGTTCAACAGTTCAACTGCCCTTTCCCATCAAAACTACGGTGCTCTAAAACATTCCCCTAATGAGATCTGCCTGGTGTCATCATCATTCTTAGAATTCTAAACATGCTTCCATATTTAGAGATGTTGAACACCAAAAGCCTAAACACAGAGCTTATCTGCCCTTTTATAAGCACTTCAGTAAATCAGACCCAATAGTTTCCAACGTAAGAATGACATCCGGATCCCTAGGTATATGTGCCTAATAGACACAGAGTTTTCTCCTCAAGAATTTTAAGACAATGCATAAGAAAAAGTGATACAAATCCTATATACCACGGAATAAAAGACACAGCTCGTTTTTCCACAATTGAGAGGAGCTGTGAATATTCACATAGTAGCTCCTATTCCAATTACGTGGAAGATGCATTCATCTTGAGTACTTGTCTACAAGCCAGGTATTCATAGATTTCTACCTCCCTGGTTTAATGTCAATCTCAGGTGGGCACACAAGCATGTATTTCACAACAGGGCCCTTCTTGCCAACCTTTCAGATGATTAGGTCCTTTCCAGTTTGATGGTGGGAAGATTCCGTGAATGCTACTAAAGTTGGAGCAGTCATGGGTCACTTCCTTGTGGAGGAGACTCCCCATCCTGCTCTGCCTGCATCCAGAAAGGAGACAGCATTTTTTGGTCAACTATCATCATACTGCTTCCTAGGCAAAGAAGAGAAAATGCACAATTCCCTAATAAACTCATTATTAGTAAGGCAGACTCTTGGTCACCGTTCAATGACCGAAATTCACAATGGCACAAGTAGACAACTGACATTTTGCCTGAGCACACATCTCTGGCCAGTGATAATTAACCCAAAGGTAAAGAACCAGTCGTGTTCTTAATTCAACAAGGCACCTCTTTCAAAGTTGGGGCTCTTCCTGTTTTAATAATCAAAAGGAAAAGACCTTTGGTACTTAATATTTAAACAAAATGTTTAATATTTACACAGTAAAGTTCTTCTTCTGATATTAAACCAGCATTAAAGCAGGGATGGAAATTGGTTTATAATCTCTGACACTAGGCCTAGAGCCTGGTAGTGTAGTAAACAATGTCACTCTTCACATGGGCACCACCTGCAATGGGTTCAGAAATGTCAACTGTAATTAAACATTTTATTTCAAGGATAATTCATAGGTTATGTACATGAAGGACTGCTTTCTGCCACGAGAAATTTCAAAGTACCGGGCTGTGTAAATAAGAAGCAGGTCTCTTTTTTATTATTATTATTGCATGTTTTTTTTTATAAAGCATATGCAAACTGCCTGAGACCTAATTAATATTATTCTTAAACATATGCTTCATATTTTACAAAGATTTTTAAAGTCAGTTTCATGAAGTCTGACTGGTGATGGTACATTTCTACCTTACCAATTATTTCCTCTAACTACAAGGAAGAACACTGCAGGGGAAGGGAAAAAAGGATATGATTTGCCACAAGTGAACATGGTACTGTAATGGCAATGTTGGGATTGGCTCTCACCAACATTAAATTTCTCTTTGGGGGTTTAGTTTTAGCTTATGGTTTCAGTGAAACCCTGAAGAAAATTTATTATTTTAAAAAAGATACAGTATTCAAAAGTGTAGGGTCACCTAGCACCTCCAATAAAGCTTCTAATCCTAATGAGAATTTGGGAATTAAATTATTCAATTAAGAAGTGTGTGTGTGGGGGGGAGAAATCTCTATTTTTTTCTATATCAATAAAAATTCATTTACGGTTCCTTGGTAGTAATTTGTTATAAGATAACATGATGAATCAGAGATTTAAAATACACCTTCCCTGGTCCTCCACCCTAACATTCTACTTCATTTTTTTCCCCAAAAAACAAGGCTTAAGGGGAAAGACCTTAAGTAAAAATGCTATTTAACTCATGAAAAAAAATCTGGGTAAAAGGGGCACCCGTTTATGTACCTAACAGTCCATTGTAAGAGCATTCTTTATTCTTTTCTCTAACGACGTAAGGCAACTAGGGAAAAGGATGCTCTCTCACTTGCTCTCCCTGCTCTAAATGTACTTCGTAACCATATATTTTATGACACATATCCAAAGAGAAGGACGGATGGACATGAACAAGCTCAAACACAAGGTGAGGAGGCGCTTGCTAGGGAATGCAGAGCCACATCTCTGGCAGGGGGGTGCCCTGCAGAAAGGCCGGAGCACAAAGGGGCATGCCCACTGGGGCACTGTTTCTGAGATAAAGTGTTAGTTCTTTGTCACAGGTAAAAATTCATTGATAACAGCAAAAGGCAGCAGACATAAACTCTTCCAAATTACTATTGCAAAATGAATGTAATATGGATACTTCTTAAAAGAATTGTGACGGTGCTTCCTTTAATAGTCTTTTCTTTTGGAAATATGATAACTATAAAAGCTATGTGAAATATGGGAAAAGAAAATGACACATTAAGAGAAAAATGCTATAAATCATATGTGTACTCGTTAAAGTTACAGTAGAATTAAAAGGCTGATATATAAGAAAAATACTCGAAGGAAATATGACAAGAGTGTGTCAGGATGGTAGGGGCATGAGTAATTTCTTTCCATCTCCCAAATTTCGGTAATGTGATCATATGAGTTCAACGATTAGGATTAAACATGTATGTCAAGTAGGAAGATGACCATCTTGGGGAATTAAAAAGTCCACAGTGCATTTGTTCATTGAACCACAGCAGCCAAGCGGTGGAGAGGAAATTTGGCTTGGACCAAACACAATTTGACTTTCTTTGTTTCTGTATCTCCCACTCAACAAAGAGATAATAGTCCAAGAAGAGTGTTGGCAGAATGGGATGAAGGGAGAAGGTAGGAAAACACAGCACCAGGATGGTTAGTAGGTCTGGACCTGGAGCTTCTGTTAAACGAATTTCAGATCCTAACTACCACAGATTTGCTTTATCTTCCTGGTAAAATGGCACTGTCTCGGCTACAAGGTAGAAGAAAGACAAAAGCTTTCTCAGTCCAGCTACACCAATCCTGGTTAGGAGAGCAGTAAAGCCTGTAACTATCGCAAAATAGGATTATAAGCATAGGCAACATATTTCCGCTGCAGAAACCCCCACTGGATCAAACCAGACATGGATATTAAACTCTGAGGCCACAAAACTAGTAAATGATACACCTGGTAAGATGGCACAAGTGATCGACTTGACTGCTCCACAAATTTCTTTATCCAAGCCACATACAAACATTGTTTGTCTCAAGCAATCAGTTAACATTGCTGAATATTTGTCTGGTGGCTTGGCAAGTTCTCTCCTTTTCTCCTTCAACCTAATGTGATTCTCCACTGCATCTCCCAACCATAATTTCCTCTCCATGAAAAAATTCCACAATGGCAATGAACCTGCTACAGTGGCAATACCAAAAGCTTTCCATGTGATGAACCCCATTAACCAGCCTTGCAGTCTTTAGGGGTAAGGGAGTACAGGGTTTGAGCTTGAGATCTTCGGCATAAAGAACCAGGTGAAGTGCATGGCAGCCATGGAGGAGTAACTGGAATAAAGATTCCTCCCCCAGAGCCTGCCTCTTTGCCTATGGAAAATACTCAGGGAGACGAATCCTAAAGCCCTACACCTGATCAAATACTAAGAATTCATTTAGAACAAATACAATATTAAAAGCTAATTTTTTCACCACAAAATTAATTAACTTTTCCCTCTACAAATATATTACTAAAAACTTTCTCACTGCACAAACTCTCCAAACAAAATTAATGGTTTTGTTTTGAAAATTAATTTAGATATTAAAAAATTATATTTTCCACCAAGATCTCAGTTACTCAGATTAAATATTAACCAAAAGCTGTCTTCTGCTTAAATAGAATTTAGCCTTTGAAGTGTTTTTATTAATCTCTTCTGATGTAGGTGCTTGAAATTCTATGAAAGTGCCGCTGCTACCCGTTCTGTGCATCACTTACTGTAATTTATTTTCAGAACATAATTCTATTTATAAATGAAAATCCTATTAAAAGAAGACAAGAAAAATTAGTCCTAGACTTTGCATTGGTAGAGTAGAAACAAAATGAGCGGCCTAACCTGAAGTGACATTTACAAATTACCTGTTAATTTAAACCGGGTTGAGGGATGACAGGATTTAGTCAGACTGACAGGAAGTACCGAAGGAATGACAGTTGGGTCTGGAGTGGCCATAAAGCTCTTACCGCTAGCACATTTATCTGTGCTCCTCTACCACCCCACTGCCTCCCCAAAAGCTTCCTGCCTAGTAAATAATATATTTATAAAAATATTTACACTTTTGGCAGATTAGTGAGTAAAGGTTTTACACAGCCGGAAGCTATCCTCCTGTGTTTAAGGGGAGGAAATGATTGATTAAAAAAAGCTTCAGGCTTTAGTCATTGAATGACACTCCCCCACCCCCACCCCCACATACCATCCCTAACTTCTAGGCCCAAATATCAGTTGTTTTTCTTCATGAGTGTCTTTGACTAAGCATGGGGACCCAACAAGGCTACAAAGAGCTGAATACTTGTACAAGGGCACACAGATACGCACATCCCTCTCCCTCTCCATCTCAGTGTTTCTGAGAATAAGCCCTCAGACACAGCTGGTGCTCCTTTTACTCTTTCTACTCCATTTTTTAAATGTAACAACAAAAAATATCTTGTAAGAAAAACTGTAAAATAATTTTTTAAGAGGAAGCCAAAGAAGAAAAAAGAATTGTTATAGACTTGAATATTTTTTGCTATAGACCTGAATATTTTTAGTAGAATTTAAATTACTACCAACCAGATTAAGTATCTGTAGATATGGCACATATCCAAGTAGGTTTTAGTATGTAACAATTAAAATTTATTTTTTTAAAACCTCTATTCCACATTTAGCTTACAAAGAGGTATATTTTTTTGTCTGGTGGGTATATCTTCAGTAGCACTAATAAGAGCTATGCACATACACAGAGCAGAACCACACACAGGCACACACCCCCACATACAACACACACACAACGTATATCACGTATGTGATATATACTCAGTCGTCTGGCTTTTCATGAGCAAGACCTCTTTGTACCTTAAGAAACAAAGCTGGTGTTTATTAAGTAGAAGACCATCTTTACATTCATAAATTAAGGACAATAAATACATGTAGGTAAACAAGGTAGAAATAAAAAATCAAAATATGTTGAACTAAAGTGAAATGAACCAAAATAAAATTAAATGAAAATGATAAAATACAACAGGAGACACCATTTACATTCTTAAATTAATGACAATAAAAACACCCTGGTATTTGATCTGCCAGCATCCTGGTTAAGGTTCCTACTCTCTTTTGCCACCTTTAAATGGACTTCCCCATCTGAGAATTCTGGAAATTTCAAGGAATTCTTGTACTCTTTCATCTTGTTTACCCATTCTGGAATTCTTTGGACAGTGCAGGGATAATTCTGTAGCACAAAAGTAATTGCTGTGAATTATCCACATCCTGAAATCTTCACACAACTTTCAGTAACTGTTCTAGGATGGAAAGTCATTGAGTGTAGCCTACTTCTCTAAACAAATGTTTCCATATTTGTGGCAAGGGTGTCTACCAGAGACTATGATCCATGAAGGCCTTATCTTAGAGGAGCAATGGTACAACAAGTGAGAAAGAATTTTATCTTGAAATTTTGATCCAGTGCTCCCGATTTTGTATCATCCACTATCGAGCAATAGGGAATAACTCAATCCCTTGATACAAGAATAGTCATATAAATAATGGACATTTATAAATTTAAAAAAAAGCTAGTTGTGAAGAGGTTAAAATATTAACTTTGAGGAAAAAAAAGTTTTAAATCTGAGATGCTGATGACAAGATTCTGTTGGAAAGAGGGATTCTTCTCCTTAAAGTTCCTCAGTGTGGCTGGATGAGGGTCAGTCCCATTTAAAGCCCTCTCCACAGATGACATGACTCTGATTATCAAGCCATTTAAGACTAATACAAATTTAAAATAAGTTAAAATTTAAAGAAATGATAGCCAAGAGAAATTATCAACTCTTGCTCCTTCCTTCTACCCCATAAGTGCCCACGGGATCCTTCCTCCTAACGCCACCTACTATTAAAAAAAAAAAAAAAAAACTCAAAAGGCTCTCTTGTCCTCTTTGGCATATAAAGATACACTTTTTCTACTAAATCCTAGTTTTGAGTCTTTCTTCAATCTGAGTTTAGAGATAAATTGTAAATTATTGGTGTCTTAGACTCCTCTGTCACATTGCTGTCAAACATATGCCTGTGTGGAAAATCCTGGTTTTTTCTAGAAGATTTATGAAATGTTGCTTTGCTCCAAGATTGATATCCACGTCCTTATTCAGTATATCAAGGGCATATGATAATGATAGTGATCAATGTTATTTTAACACTGCACAAAGGCCAGGGTGTCAAGGCCATCACTTCATTAGACAACAGAACTATTGATTATTAACTAGAGACTAGCTAAAATCGAAATACCTGTACAATCTCCCCATGACAAAACACTATCAGTGGGTAGGCAAGTGGATTACATAATCTGTCAACCACTATGAAACTTTCTCAAAACTAAAGTATGAGGAACATTTCAAGGGGTGCTTCACAGTGAGCAATTTCTCCTTTATATCCCCTAACCCTCTGTCCTCCTCCTTCCTAAGCTAAAATAATTTTAGCCTCACAACACTGTTTGAGTCCTGTCCTTATGATGTAAATGCTCATTAAAAATTGAAGGGAAGGAGGATTTGAAAACTGTTAAAGGTCTGGGTGGGAGTGGAGGGGACAGAAAGAAAGCAGGACATTACAGGTGTGAGGGAAATAATTAAGGACTATTTATGCCCTTACTCTAATCTTCCTATTTTTGCCTTTTTTTAAAAATAGTAAATGCTTTCTCATTATCACAGGGCTAAAGGAACCACATAGTTTCCCCTCCATGTCTAGAGACAGATTATTATTTAGTTGGCTCCCATCATTTTTATATGCAAATTGATCAGACGCCCATTCTCTTTGCCCTGAGCTATGAGCTATGAAATCTGTAGAGTCTTATTGTAGGAGTTAAAGAGGCCCCTCTATCCTGGAGTCATATGTTTAGACTCTCAGGCAATTTCCCCATCATGTGGGCTTTAATTGGACTATGCTTCCTAAATAGCACAATCTTCCCCTTGACCAGCCTTCTCTGTGCATACACTTAGAAGAAAGAAAATGGGTTAAAAGGAAGGCATTGAAAAAATAAAATCAGCCTGTTCAAAACAGCAGTTTGAACACTTCCTAATGGAGCTTTAAGAACTCATCCTAAGTAAAGCAAATGGCATGAGGCATGTGGAAAACTGATTAGTGAGGACCAAAGCAGACATTTATTGCCCAGAGGTAGAAAGTCCACTAATCTTCCTGTTAAACCTCTGTTTTCATTTCCTTCTCAACTAACCTCATTCTGGACCAAATTCATCACCTGTCTTAAGCCTCCAATCACTACTGAAATTAAAGAAGTCAAAAGAACAGTAAATGGAACCTCATGGGAATGTATTTCCCCGATTCCTTCCTGAATTCCCAAGATCATGCTGAAGCACTGGAATGTCAGGGCCTTGGCCCTTTGCAACATTCACTGTTTCTGCTTTTCAGAAGCAGCCTTGGGAACCCTGAATCCTGGTTCCAAAATCACTAGTGGTCTTGAGCAAGAGAGGTGGGATTGGCTTTGGTGAACTGAGCACACAGAGAAGAAAATCTGTGACTGACTGCAACATGAGTATATATAATGGGAGCCTCGGAAGTCATGAGGGTAAGTCCCAAGCCAAGCACTTTTGATGGTGCTAGGCTAATATGGCAGAGCTCCTTCCACAGGTGAGATACTCTAAAAAGGCAAAACTTAAAAAAGACTGTCAAAACTGGAATGATTTGAGCAAAAAAATACATAACAGTATTGGATCATAGCCCAAAGTATAAAATAAATATGAGTCCATAATACTACAAATTAAGGACTAAATAAATGAGAAAAAGATTAAAAATCTTCCTCACAGAAGAATTTTGAATAATTTATGGCAATCCTCTCCCCTCCAGAAGGTGGTTCTTACTATTCTCCCCCAGCTGTCCCATCTATCTTCCCTGCCCTTGAACTGGGCTGGATTTAGTGACTTGTTCCTAAAAAGTTGAGTATGTAAAGGGGGAGTTGGAGTTAACAGTGGAGAAATTTGCCAAATGTTACCTGGGCCAGGTGATCAAGATGAAGATCACCAGTGGTAAGGCACGCTGGTAACATGCAACCCCTGATAGGATGGGACAAGAAGGGCACTTCACCTCTGTGGTCATCTTCCCCAACATGTGTAATTCCAATATAATCAGGAGGAAAATATCAGACAAACCCAAACGAAAAGACATTCTACAAAATAAATGGCTAGTCATCTTCAAAACTGTCAAGGTCATGAAAACAAGGAATGACTGAGAAATTGTCACAGACAAGAGGAGACTAAACATGTGATGTTTAAATGTGGTGTGGTATTCAAATGCAATGTGCTATCCTAAATTTGATCCTGGAACAGAAAAAGGAGATTACTTGAAAAACTAGTAAAATCTGAATAAAGTCTACAGTTTAATACTAACATACCCATGTTGGTTTCTTAACTTTGGCAATGTACGTAGAATGTAAACTTAAAGGGAAGCTGTGTGAGGGGTATGCAGAAACTCTGTGTCCTCTTTGCAACTTCTCAGCAAACTGAAAATTATTCCAAAGTAAAAAGTTTATCTTAAAAATCCAAAAAAAAAATATCCCAGAGCGCCTAGGTGGCTCAGTCAGTTGAGCATCCAACTGTTGATTTTGGCTCAGGTCATAATCTCACAGTTTGTGAGATCAAACCCCATGTCTGGCTACACTGACAGCATGGGGCATGCTTGGGATTTTCTCTCTCTCTCTCTCTCTCAAAATAAACTTTTTTAAAAATACAAAAATATTCCTATAATAACCAGCCTAGAATTTTTTTACTATGTAAACAAAAGGAATAAAAATGTAACAAATTGCATTTTTGTCAAGATAAAGAATAAAAGGATAATCTATTTGTACAAAACAGAACAACATATATATACTCTCATTTACATATGCATACATAAATGTATATATAAGATACACATATCTATAGGTAGATCATAAATACATAGAAATGTAGATAGATCAATATTATAACTGCTATTCTATTTATTCATTCATTTATTATTTTATCCATTTACTCACTACTTTGAAATAGTGACTGCTACATGTGAGGCACTTTACTATGGGCTGGGAATCCAACCATGAAAAAGATGAGTACAAACCTTTCCCCCAAGGAGCTCTTATAAAAGTTCATTCTTTTGTGTTCCAAAATTCTTAAACCTTCAAAATTCTTAAATACTTCAAGAAGTATTAGTTTAGTTTAGGGTTTGTTTGTTTTTGTTTTGAGTAAAATTCTTAGGTTCCAGACCAAGACCAACCACTTATAATGTATGTGGTTCTGAGCAAGATTCTTAACAACTACCTGTGTCTCAGTCTCCTGGCCTGTAATATGTGAATCATAATAAATACTTCTTCACAAAGCTGTTGCAAGGGTAAAATAAATCCTCACACATTATAAAATACTATGCGAGTGTTACCTATAACTCAAAGAATGGTTACTGTGCTATCTAGCAGGGCCCAGTAGGACTAGGAGCCACAGCAGAATGAGGAAACAGAAGAGAGGATAGAGTTTTATGACTTTGGACATGGGAAGGTACCTGGAAAAAACCTCCTCTACTTCATAATCTTGCCTGGAGTCAGCTTTGAAAGTGAATATGTAAATGTATAGAAGAAAAGTACAAAACCATCTTGTGAAGTGAGTAGAAGTCACACATTACTATCCCCATAAATGGATGTGGTACCGGAGGCCCAAAGATATTGAATAACTTCCTTGAAATTCCACACTGAGCCAGTAACACATGAAAATTAAGAATTTCATCCCCTTGGCATTGAGACTGTACCACAAAGGTTTGCCATTTAGCATACTCTGTGCTCACGCCCATGTTATCGGACTAAAACTGCTTCTTGGGTTTATCAATGGCTATGATTGGGAGAATTCATGCATGACTGTTTTACCAGATGGGAGGCCAAGACCCTCACATTGCTGTTTCAGTGCAATCCTAGTTAACACCACAAAATCCCTGCCTGCCTGCCCACACACTGTTTTATTATCTCTAACCCCACCCCACTGGCTGTCCACGAGAGGCTTCTACTGCAAGCAATATGCCAGTCCTCACTCTCTTCCTTTCCTTGTATTGTATGATACAATTAAATTATGATGTATACTTGTATTTTAATGTTATATTTATAACTGTACATATGCCCAAAGGCTTTAGCAGGAGTTACATTTTTATATCTTGAAAAAAATACATATTCAAAACATCAGTTTTTGAAAAGCAAGAAAATTTCTTTAGTAGTTTTCCTCTTTTTGCAAGAGAAAAGTTGAAGTTTTTCTTCGGCTACTTTATGAAGCATTAGATCACTTTTGAGAAGTTTTTTTTACTTTTATGGAAAAGATTCTAGAGCTTCTTCTAGCCGTATTCTTTTCTGTTTGTTTGTTCTTTGGGTTTTTTTTCCTACAGATGGCATAGAGGTGACAAACTATTTCAACTCAGTATTTCCAGTCCATGATAATTTACTGGGTTCTAGGTTCTTGAGATTAAAAAAAAAAATAACTAGAATTCCTCAAAGAATTTCTTGACTTGTGAATGTCAAAAACAAAACAGGTAGAGAATAATATAATAACTTTGTAGTAGGCTTACATCTAGGTTGCTATTGAAGTTTAGTTGCATTTGTTGGGAAGATAGTCCTGGGTCGGGGGGGGGGGGGAGTAGAGCAGAAGAAATATTTGGACTGGATCTCTGAGAATATGTATGGGTTTAACAGACTAAGAAGAAGTATATATCTAAGCAGAGACAATCACATGAGCAAAGATTCAGAAACATCAATTATAGAAGACTCAACATGTTAGTGATTCTTGGGCAAGATCAGAGATGAGGAGACAAAATAGGGTGGAGAGCAGTTCTTGATGACCCTTATATTCCAAATTAAAGAGAGATGAAGATTTTTAACTTACAGGCTATGTAGATCTATCAGCGATTTTTATGGAGGATAGTGGGGGTGGGTATGATAGAGGGGTACAGAGGTCATGACTAAGAACAGAATATTCAAGGGGCGCATGGGTGGTTCAGTCAGTTGAGCATCCAACTTCGGCTAAGTTCATGATCTCATGATTCATGAGTTCTAGCCCCGCATTGGGCTTGCTGCTGTCAGCCTGTCCCTTTGTCCCCTTTGGATCCTCTGTCCCCTTCTCTCTCTGCCCTGCCCCACTTGCTCACTCTCTCTTTCTCTCAAATAATTAAATAAATAAGAACAGAATATTCAAGAAAATACTAACAAAATCATCCAAGCTAGTTAAACAGTATTCTTGGAAAACAGTTGTCAATTCACTAAACAAATTTAATTCAGTTTTAAACAAATGTGAACTGAGTGATAATGGTGTGTATCAATCAGAATTCAGTCAGAAAAACAGAAACCATTCTAGGTATGTCATGCCAACAGAAAGAATTACAGACTTAAGACCTATTGGAAAGGCTGAGGGAGAAAGGTTGGGGAAGCCACCACTGGCATTCAGGAAATCAGGAAATGTCTAAATTCAGTACATAAAGGCACTGATGATCTCAGCCATCTCCAGCACCTGAGTGGTACAGAGAAACTGCAGAACACCCAGAAACCTCTGGCAAAACCTTTTATTTGCCATCTGCTATAGTCCAAACACCTGCCCAGAGGCAATAATGGCTCTGATTCTCTTTTATCTTCCATCTCTTACACTAGTGTTTTTCTCTTGTGGAACATAAAACAGAATTCTACTGACAGAGATTCTAAGAAATTTGTTCTTATGCTTCAAAATCCCCACATTACTGGTAGTGCACACAAGATGGGAAATGGTATCAAGTTGCCAACAGGCAGTCCAGCATATTGTGCACAGGAAGTCAAGGTCTAGGGCAAATACTCCTTAAACAGTATTAATAATAAAACTTAACTGTTTTCAGATACATTGGAAAAACAAAACAACAAACAAAAAAATTAGAGGACTGGTTCCCAAGAATTCTTGGACTCTGCTCTTTCCTTTTCTAATTCCTCAAAGTTTTTCCCAATTCAGATGTACCAAAAATCAGTGAGCTAAGCCCTGCCCACTCACTGGGTCTTCGGATTTCAGTTCCAACTATCTCAGTCTCCAAAATTACTCATGATGATTCACCCGACTCCTGAGAGACACACAAAAAAAATGTTTAGTTTTGATGTACTAGAATGGTATTAGGTACTTACAGATAAAATCTCATATGAGAATGATTGTGGATTCCCAAGGAATTTTCTATGAGGTTCTCAAACACATAGAAAAGATCCATCAAATTTTGTAATTTTGACCATCTACAAACACATATACACACACACTAAAGTCCCTATATTTTAGCTCTTTCTCCTTTCTCTCAGGATAAAGTACAGACATGTAAGTAAGGTCTACCAGGCACTAGTAGTTATGGCCCTTGACTGCCTCTCTAAGCTCATCTCACACCCCTGTGCTCCTCACTCTGCTCTTTCCATCCTTCCCTATAGAAATCCTTCTTCAAGGGAAAGGAATGTGCTTGCCCCCACCTCTTCTTCTGCCTCCTCCCATTCATCTCCCACGTGTCAGTTTATGTAGCATTTTCCCTGGGGGACTTCTCCGCTCATCAGTCTAAGGTCCCCATTATTCTCCCCACCCCTGTCACATTCTATGCTTTTCTATACAGAATTTACTTAGTGTAATCACATAATTATGTGCATAATTTATTGTTAATTATTTGTTGTATTTCTGTCTCTTCTAGTAAATTTTACAAAGACTGTGACCTCCATTTGCCTTGTTTATAATTGTATCTTCAGGGCTTAGCAGAGTCTGTCATAGTAGGCACTCAATATAGAAAGAAAGAAAAGAGAAGAAAAGAAAAAGAGAGGTATGAAGGAAGGAGGAAGGGATGGAAAAAAGAGGGAAAGAAAGAAAGAAAGAAAGGAAGAAAGTAAAAGAGAAAGGAAAATCAACACGTCTGGTCCCTATCACCATTCTGTATAATGGCTATTCTTTTATAAGCAAATTATTTGAGGTTATTTCTCTGCTTATTCCTTTAATGTATAAGAACATTAGAAACTGGTGAGTTCCTTCATTTCAACTTGTTTAATGTATACATGTAAATCAGGACCCTTTCATTTCTTTTCTTAGGCCAACTAAAGTCTCACAATCTTTGGAGGCTTGAACAGTGAACCACTCCCTTGGGAATGGACATTGTGCGTAAGAGAGCAACAACTTTCAACAAAGAGAAACAAGAAGAAGCCACATCCATGGGCCCTAGATCAGACTCTTGCCATCGGACAAGCCCTAGGGCTTCTGGTATCTCGTCCAGGAATGAGAAAGCTTTTTCAGCAGCCACAACACTCTCTCTTTTCTTGAAACTTTTGATCTGTGGCAGCTGCATCTTCAAAGTGGCAGTTACCCAAAAATGAGTGAAATTAGCAGGAAAAAACACTTATTTGCATGTTATCATCTAAAATAGGCCACGAGATGGAGAAAGGGAGGAACATTTTGATTCGAAATTACTGTAGACTGTAGCCAGAAGAAGTTGGGTTGCTTCTTTTCAAGTGTGTTATCAATAGGTGATTGTCAGATGACTCATGCTCTTACATATAAGCTACATAAGAGATCCAAATGCAAAACCCAGCACTCAGGGACACCATTTGGATTTTTAATGCTCCCTTGGGAACCTAGAGCCCTCAAAGCAATGAATAGATTACAATGAAGCATAAATATAGTATTTTCATTTCTGACAGACACTCTTATTCTAAAATGGGCCATTATTTAAAGGAAAATGATATCCACTTTTAGTAGCCCAACACTGAAATTTAAAGAGTTAAGAACCCCTCAGCTTGGATAAACTCATAAACATATGAAAATTATTTTGCATTATTCTTTGAGACTTCGCACTTAGAAGGCAAGCAGCAAAATTGGCACTGCCTTTCTGTTATTCTGTTGACTTAAAAGGAAAGAACACAATCAGGGATGTGGCAATTTTCCACTCCTTTTTCTGCCCCTCAGCAGCTGAATGGCATCACTGTGCAGAAGCAGTGTAAATGACAGAGATGTTGATGATCAATGTATTGAACAATCTCACAAGATCAGGTTCAATAGCCAAATTTAGGAATCTGTTAATGGGAGAAGTCACATGCAGTATCTAGCAAAGAAACTATTCAGAAGTTGCCTGGATAGAAGAAAAGCACAGAGGTGAACAGCATGGGCTCTCAAGCCAGTCTGCCTACATTTACATCCCTGGCTCTTCTACTTCCCAACAGTGCAACTCTGAGCAGCTCATTTACTCCTCTGTACCTCACTTTTCTCATCTGTAAAATAGGAGTAATAATATCATCTCTTGAATGGTTATTGTGAGGCTTAACCTCACATTTGCTGAACTAGCAAATGTGAAGTGCTTAGGACAGTCACTTGTAACATACTAAAGCATAGATAAATAGTACCATTATGATGATGACACTTTCTGAAGAAAGTGTTCAAAGCCTGGACTCTTCCTGTAAAATAAATATATTTATGAGTACCTCTGGATACCTTCATTCATTGCTAGGTGCCACGTACTTTAATAAATATGCCCTAGGGGCGCCTGGGTGGCGCAGTCGGTTAAGCGTCGGACTTCAGCCAGGTCACGATCTCGCGGTCCGTGAGTTCGAGCCCCGCGTCGGGCTCTGGGCTGATGGCTCGGAGCCTGGAGCCTGTTTCCGATTCTGTGTCTCCCTCTCTCTCTGTCCCTCCCCCGTTCATGCTCTGTCTCTCTCTGTCCCAAAAATAAATAAACGTGGAAAAAAAAAATTAAAAAAAAAAATAAATATGCCCTAAATGAAAACAACTCTGTGTTTATGACACTAAGCCACACATAAATGTTCATCTAAGGCAGTTTCTGTTAAGAGCCAGAGAGTAAATACTTTAGACTTCGCAAATTAGCAACTATGTTGTTGTAGCTCAGAAGCAGCTATAGGCAATACTTAATGAGTTAATGAACATGGCTGTGTTTCAATAAAACTTTATTTACAAAAACAAAAGGTGGGCTAAATTTGGCCCCCAGGGTATAGTTTACCTACTCCTGATCTAATAGATTCTTCAACTAAGAAAACTTGACATAAGCAGTTTCCTAAAAAAGAATTTAGAAAAGTAGGATTTAAATCTCCTTAGATATTTAGTCCAAGGCTTCACAAGAAGTGAAGTCCTGACATCACACTTAAATCCTCCTGAGGCATTTAGAAAGCCTCAATTTGCTCCCAAATTCACAAAGAAAACCTCAGACTAATACCAGTTTACTTTTATTAACAATAGCCTGCCATTTAATAAACGTTTACTCTGTAGTAGTCAATGTTCCAAAGGAATTATGGGTCATCTCACTTGATGATGACAAATTCTAACAGCACCACTTTCAGAAGATGCCCACATTCTGCTAACTTCTCCCTCCCCAGCCAACACCATCATGAACCCAAGCACCTTCACCCGCATCTGGTTTATAATACAGTTCCTAAGTGCTCTCCACGTTTTTACCCTTGATTCCTACAATCCATCCTCAACTTAGCAGCCAAGGTGTTCCTCACAAATGTGTCAGGTCATGTCATTCTTCTGACTGAAACTCTTCAGTGGCTCTCCATCTTACTCAGAGTATAAGTCAAACTCCTAACAGTACCTGGCCAGACCCTCTGAGTTGGTCCTTATCTTCTCTCTGGCCTCATCTCTTACTGTTGCCATATTCTGCTTACTCTAAGTTTACTGCCATAGGGGTTTTGTATTTACTCTTTCCTTGACCACATGGCTTGATCATTCCCACTTTCAGGTCTTTGCTCAAATACCATTTTCCAAGTAAGCCTACCCTGCCTGGGACCCTCCTTATCATCATTCTCTGCTTCATTTTCCTACTTAGCCCTTACAATCAATTAACCAATCAATAAATTTTAAACTATGATATAAAAATATAAAATATATTAAACTTTTGTTCACATCTGTGTCTCTAGCACCTAAAACAGTATTTCCCACATAGTAGGCACCTCATAAATATTTGTTGGGCGAATGACCCTATTAGACCCTTTCCCATGCACCAACTATGGTTGTAAGTGCTTTAATTCTCACAAACCTGTGAGTAGATGCTACTATAATCCACATTTTCAAATGAGGAAACCAAAGCTACTATAATCCACATTCTCAAATGTGTAAACCAAAGCCTTGAAAGGTTAAATGAACTGTCCACAATCACATGGCAAGTAGTAGAGACATGCACTTGAATGTAGGCCATCCAGACCCAGTCTCTGTGATCCCAACCACCACACTCCACTCCCTTTATTTAATCTTCACTTTTCCTTGAGTGAGGGATTGTGCTCCTGGGTTTATACATGAGGAAAGTGAAACTTAGAGATATTAAGCAATTTGCCCAAGGTCACAAAGCCTATAGAGAAGCTAGTATTTCAATTTCCATTTGCCTATCTCAAAAAAAAAATCACAAAAAATCATCACAGTTTTTAATGCTATGAGATTTGATGGCCTTTAACAAAGCAAGGCTGACAGAATTTTACAAACACAACCTTTCACACATTGATGCACTTAAGGCAACCATCCAGAAATCTCTTGTCCAACATCTCACCAAATGCACCCAGTTATCTGTAGATCCTTCCAGAACTAAGGGAATTGCCATACAATATCAACAAGCTTGGGTAAAGACATTGCTATCATCCCCACTGCATTACGGAGAAAGAAGAAAAGAATGATAAATGCTCTTTGTAAGGTGACACACCCACCTGTAATGAAGGAGAAAATAAATCCAAGAACTCAACATTTCAAATTTGACCAGTTAGCTCATTCTAATGCTCCCAAATTAAACTCTAACCACCTAAAGTTCAGATACATACAAATTGGGATTCAAGAAGAACTCAAAGATGGTGACGATGTACACCAAAAAGTTAATTTCAAAAGCTGGAACGCAAATGAAAGCAATGCCTACCACTGAGCCCGTATTGAGTCTGGAACTCTTTTACATGAAGGGAAATGACTGAACAAAGATCAGGAGCAATGATGACCAGCAATGGCTGAATCAGACCCCTCCTCAGTAAGAAGGCAGGGCTGAACAAATCCAAACAAAGGTGGCAAACATGTGCAGGAACTGTTGTTTTAATTCCAGAAAAGCATAAAAAAGAAGGGACCATATGGAAATTCTAATTGTTAAAAGACATGGATAAACACAAATGCTTTATTTTATATTTTATTTTAAAAAATGGTGGGTACACAGGAGGCTATAAATACTAAGGACGTGCTCTTGCTTGCATTTCAAAGTGGTTAAAATTGCAACAATGCATCAAGAAATATCACAAAAGACCAGAATTTTAATAATTTGGAGAGGGCCACTGATGCACAAAGGAAAGGGGAGGGATTAGATTCTTGATATCCAGTTCTCATCACACCAGGAATCTCATATTAATGTTTGTTAGGAAAAGGAATCCACCATAATTCCTGCAGCCTTAATGTTGAACAGAAATGTCAATATGTTTTATTCAACCTTTTATTTTTCTTCATAAGGTAGAATCAGGCTCATATATCTAAGTGCATAATAACCCTCAAAAATTCTAAAGAAAGACAAAAATATGAGCCTATATTTTATAATTATTTGATAATTACTAGGTTTTTATTATTATCCAGAATGTACATCCACAGTTACAGAAATATTTTAGGTATATGTGTTTGCATGCCTATATATGTACATACACACACAAAATCTTTTAAAATATTTCTCGAAAGGTTAAGGAAATAAAATGCTATAAGAAAAAATCTAATATGATTTTAAATGTTACATGCGAACGAACATTTTAAGCAGGTTCCACTGTGCCTGGATATATATACGTCTGCACACAATCAGGATGTGTATAATAAAAGGCAATCACAAAATCTTAGAAACTCGACAATGATGAATAGAAATAATTTGATTAGAGAATAGTAACCTTTGAGGCCAAAGAAAGCTACATAAAATCCTCAAAGCTGAACTCAATACTTGGGGGTTGGAGGAAAGGAGAAGAAATGAGATTTTAAAAATATTTTACTAAAGTTTCAATTCAGAATGCTGCTCTGGAACTGTTCAGAAAACACGGGCCGTATCTTTACTATTATCTACAGCCATGGCCATGGGTGCATGCGTGCATGTGCGTGCACACACACACACATACATACACACACGCACACGCGCACACACACCCCTAAATGGAATTTGTCACTATAGGATATTTAAAAGCCAGACTTGCTGCATTTAAAATGTATGGAATTTATTTTTAAACCAGCCATATCTGAATTCAATGCCTTATATTTTGAGTTTTAATTCCAATCATGCTAATTTTAAGTCACAAACATATATCTGCCGGTAATGAAGGTTGTTTAATTAGGTCCAGATAAAATAGCTCCAATTCTGTTTCTGATCCACCTGTCAAAGCAAATCAGTCTTTTACATGGCTAAAAAAAAAACAAATTAGACTAGCTGATGACTTTTTGAATATTCAAGTAGACACACCGAGGATAAATCCAAACAGAACTTGTGACTGAACAAAAGCCTGAAACGTGACCTCAGAGCTGAAGATATCTTGCTCTGCCAAAAGCAGATTTGCAAGCAGGGTCCTTCCAGGATTATGAAGTCAAGGACAGGGTGCTAAGAAGAAGTAATGAGAAGGATAACAAAAACAGAAGCAGCGCTACAAGAAATCAAATCTGCCACAGCTTAGGGCAACACACCAGCTCAACGCAGTGCAAGATAAATAAAAACAATGGTGGAAATGGTGACAGAGAGAATCAGGTGAACATTTCATCTGCCAAGGTAACTGCAGAACCAGAGACATCCTAACTCAAGGAGTATACGTTATCCTGATTACGCACAGATTATTTTCTAGGTTACTAAAGATAAAAAATCTGTTTCCCTTAGAAGTTTAGCGTGAATACTCTTAGAGAATTCTACTCTTAGAGATCTAGTTTCCTTGTGTATCAAGTATATTTAGGGACAGATCCACAGAAACAGAGTAAAGTGTTTTCAAATTGGTATGGTGGCCATATGAATAATAGGCTTTAAATGGAAGGATACAGAGGGAAAGAGAGAAAGAATAACCAGAAATCCAAATCCTTGAACTATGACAGGTAGTTGCTTTCAGATAAGACCCTCAGGATATTCCTTCTGCACGTGGTTGACTCCTGAGCAAAGATGTAAGATGGGCCCATAGTCAAGGCCCCGTACACAAGACTAGCCTCCTAATTCCTCACTATCGCATTCGGAAAAGAAACCCATGCTCAGCTGTCTCATTCCCAAGTTGCTTTAAACAAGAGACACAAAATAAGAATAACAAGCTAGATATAAACATTTAATAAAATATTATATAAACATTTATTGTATTATATGAAAATAAGAATAACAATCTATGATACAAACATTTAATAAAATATTATATACATAAATATTTATTGTATTATATACACTATTGCTTATATATAGCAATATCCTACATGTATGATCTGCATGGAAAATTCAACGGAAAAAGATGAAAAAACAATGAAATGACTGGATATACATTTGGAATAAAATGAATCTCCATCCTTACCTCATTCACAAAATTAACTCAAAATGGTTAGTAGATCTAAATGTAAATTTTTTTTCAACGTTTTTTATTTATTTTTGGGACAGAGAGAGACAGAGCATGAACAGGGGAGGGGCAGAGAGAGAGGGAGACACAGAATCGGAAACAGGCTCCAGGCTCCGAGCCATCAGCCCAGAGCCTGACGCGGGGCTCGAACTCACGGACCGCGAGATCGTGACCTGGCTGAAGTCGGACGCTTAACCGACTGCGCCACCCAGGCACCCCAGTAGATCTAAATGTAAAAAACGAAACTATACAATTTTTGGACAAGTAAAGGATAAGATCTTCCTTGGCATAGGTGAAGATTTCTTAGATTAAGACACAAAATACTTGAATCATAGGAGAAAAGACTGATACGTTGAACTTCAAATTAAAAGTACTAAACATGCCATTAATAAAATACGTACAGACTAAAAGTCACTATACCTATAGCAGACAAATAAGAAAATCAAACCGTTTTTAAAAATGGGCAAAAGATTTGAACAAACATTTCACAAAAAGTGATGTGCAAATTGCTAATGAGGACATGGAAAGAGGTTTTTCATCATTAAGTCATCAGGGAAATGCAAATTAAAACCCCAATGAGATACCACTACACATACATATTAGAATTGTTAAAATTAAAAAGATTGACAATAACAAGTCTTGGCAAGGATATGAAGCAACTGGAGTTCTCATATGTTGCTGTTTTATTAAGTGGTGCAAATTGTTGGAAAACAGTTTGACAGCTTCTTAGGTTAAAAATATACTGGCTATAGGACCCAGAAAGTTCATCCAAACCCATTTCAGTGCTGACCTTAGCCATGCCTGCAAGTTACTTGATCCAGAAACTAGAAAACATCTGTGTATCTATCAACAAACCATTGCCTGGGAAGGAGTACAGGTGATGTTTTAAGAAGATGGAAATGTTTTCCATAATGAGTGTGACAGTAGTTACAAGGGTGTTAAATTTGTCAAAACTCTTTGAAATACACATTGAAATGAGTACATTTTATTGTATATAAATTATACTTCAATAACATCCTTTTTACCAATACTAGAGTTGAAAAACACTTCAAAAAACACCTATTTGAACCCTCTTATGTTATAGATTAAGAATGAACATCAAGGAACTTTTGTCCAGCTCAATCAGACCCAAGTCCTAAATCCCAATCTAGTACTCTGTGCATTTGCTA